>NC_137569.1:9585639-10307364 GCF_963082525.1 Nesoenas mayeri | reverse complement strand
GGTGTCAGAGGATGGACCAGACTCTGTTCAGTGGTGCCCAGCGCCAGGGTGAGGGGCAACGGGCACAGACTGAAACACAGGAGGCTGCATGTGAACATGAGCAGAAACTTGTTTGATGAGAGGTGCCAGAGCCTGGCCCAGGCTCCCCAGAGCGGGTGTGGAGTCTCCTGCTCTGAGACATTCAAACCGCCTGGACCCACCTGTGTGATCTGCTCTGTGACCCTGCGTGAGCAGGGCTGGGCTGGGGATCTGCAGAGCTCCTGCAGCCCAGCCAGCCTGGGGTTCTGGGAAAGCACCTGGGATGCTGGGGCAAGGTCTGAGCTGGCCCAGAGAAGTCAGGGTAGGGTAAACTCCACGCCTTTTACAGAGCCAGGCAGCCCAAAGAGCAAGATGGGGTGAGTATATGAGATGGCTGGCACAGTGTCTCTCCCAAAGGACCCCTTCTGCCAAGGACTTTGCTCTGTCCTTCTCCTTTTTTCCACTTTCCAACAGCTTTTCCTATGCTGCTGTCTCCTGCTCTTACTCTTCCCTGCACCACGGGTTTCACTTCCCAGGTTGGTGACACTCAGGGTATTTTTGCACCTACCTTGTTAGCCAGAGACAGGCAGGGGTTGGGATCCCGATCTGGCTGTTCAAGCTTGACGATGGTGATGAACCCCGATTCAGTGTGTTCATCCTCGCTGGTGTTGCACAGGGACAGCGGGTGGGACTGCAGGACAGAAGCAAAGGGAGACTCAGACCCTGGGGCTCAGCACTGCGAAGGGAGGCTCGAGCCCACCACAAACAAAACAAGCAAATAATTGTAAAAGTTTTGGTTCACCAAGAAAACATCCCAGAGAAAGGTGGAGTTTCTATGCGGGGCTGCACTCAGGTCTGGCTTGGTCCCAGTCAGAGATATTCCCAGCCAGAGCAGCCCTTGAGACCACGGCCCCTGATTTCTGGGATGGAGCATCCCGACAGCGCAGATCCTGCGGTACGGGGCTGCCCCACAGCCTCGCCAGCTGCTCCTCGCCAGCTGCTCTGGGCAAGGCAGAGGGACAACACAAGCAAACTTCTGGTGCCTTCAAAGATTTGGCACTTCTGGTTTCTCATCCACCAAATTCAACCACTTTACAATAAATTTGCAGAGGAGAAAACAAAGGAAGGAGTGAAAAAAACCTGAAAGCAGGAATAGAAGTATCAGGAATGAGAAAGGAGAGGAAAAGATCCCAGTAACCAAATCCTCAGTGAGTCCTGTAGAAATGTCCCTTAGCTTGAGGCAAACAGCTGGCAGAGGGGAGCTGAGATGGGACGGTGGAGGCAGCGGGTGCGGTACCCACTCTGCAGAGCCTCCTGCCCAAGGGACACGAGCTGTGGGGCCCGCTCCTGCCGGCGGCACACGGTTTGGGTGACGGTCCTGCCACCAGGACAGAGCTCGGATGGACAGAACTCACCATCATGACACACACCAAGCACAGCTCTGGTCCCTGCCTGGACAGCCTGTGATTGCCTCTGATTTTTCAGTCTAGCAGTGGATGGATAATGGTCTTGTGCTGGATGGTGGGAGGCGAAAGGAAAGTGCAATTTGGCTCCTGGCTCCCTCTTGGGAGTCCCCGTCATCCTGCATGAGCCCTTCCTGCTCTTCCCAATAAACCTGGCTGGCTTCCTCCCCTGTGACTGAATTGTGGTGCATGAAGCACACAGGTTATTGTATAGAGAAGCCTGTCAATAATAAAGCTGTTGGACAAGCTTACTACTATGTCCAGTTCTGGGCTGCCCAGTTTAAGAAGGACAAGGAATTACTGGAGAGTCCAGCGGAGGGACACAGAGATGCTGAGGGATCTGGAGCATCTTTGTGATGAGGAGACACTGAGAGAGCTGGGGCTGTTGAGCTGGAGAAGAGAAGCTGAGAGGGATCTGATCAATGGATCAATAGCTCAGGGTGGGTGTCAGAGGATGGACCAGACTCTGTTCATGGTGCCCAACGCCAGGGTGAGGGGCAACGGGCACAGACTGAAACACAGGAGGCTGCATGTGAACATGAGCAGAAACTTGTTTGCTGGGAGGTGCCAGAGCCTGGCCCAGGCTGCCCAGAGCGGGTGTGGAGTCTCCTGCTCTGAGCCATTCAAACCGCCTGGACCCACCTGTGTGATCTGCTCTGTGACCCTGCGTGAGCAGGGCTGGGCTGGGGATCTGCAGAGCTCCTGCAGCCCAACCAGCCTGGGGTTCTGTGACCTTTTGTTACCACATCAGTGTGCGGAAGTGTGGGAAACAGACAAGAAAAGTCAGTGTTACAAACCAGGAGGATCAGGACAGGCTTTGTACCTGGTGTTCTCCAGAAGCATGCCCAGAAGGTTTGCCTCGCCTGCAGGAACCCTGCAACAACACCCCAGTATGTGCAAAAAAGCCTCTTGTCCCGGCTGATTTAGAAACAGGGGCAGGAGTAGTCAGAGCAGCCCAGGGACACTCCTCGTTCTCCATCCACCCTTGGCCATGCCCAGGGCTGTGAGGCTGCATTGCTCCCATCCGTAGGCTGCTGTGCACCCAGCATGGAGCTGCGGCACCCAGAGACATGGGCTCACCCCTCGGCATGGGGCTGGCAGGGGCTGGGGAGTGGAGTGGGCTGGGAAACAGCCAGATGAGGTTTCCTCCTCTCTGCCAGCTGCTTAGTGCAGAAATCCAGCTGTGGGGGAAACGGAGAATGGGGCTCATTTCACCTAATTTCAGACATGCTGGTGTTGCCTTTTAATGTTCAAGCAGTTTGCTCAGACTCCTCATCAGCAGGAGCAGCTGCCTCAAGAGAACACAACTCACCTGGGGCAATTTTTCATAGAATCCCAGAATCATTTTGGTTGGAAAAGACCCTCCAGATCATGCAGACCAACCATAACCCACCCCTGGCACTGCCCCGTGTCCTGAGAACCTCATGTCCGTCTGTCCAGCCCTCCAGGGATGGTGACTCCAGCACTGCCCTGGGCAGCCTGTTCCAATGCCCCACAGCCCTTTGGGGAAGAAACTGTTCCCCACATCCAACCTCACCCTCCCCTGGCGCAACTTGAGGCCGTTTCCTCTGCTCCTGGCGCTTGTTCCTGGGGAGCAGAGCCCGACCCCCCTGGCTCCAAGCTCCTTTCAGGCAGTTCAGAGATCAGAAGGTCTCCCCTCAGCTCCTGTTCTCCAGCTGAAACCCCCAGGTCCCTCAGCCGCTCCCATCACACTTGTGCTCCAGCCCCTCCCCAGCTCCATTCCCTTCCCTGCATCTCCCCACCAGCTCAGAGCCCACCAGCCTGTGGGTCAAGAGATTCCGATTTTCACCCTGACAACGTCTCGCTGACCCCCCCGGGGCTGCGACAGGAGCTGCTATTGCTGGGCCCTTGGCCGGATCCTGCGTCCCCGGCCCGGCTCCGGGCTGAGCGCCCCCTGGGGCTGGGGGCTCCGGGGAAGCTGCTTCAGGGCCCGGCTGGAGCTGGGGGCCTCCTCCTGGACACCATGGGCTCCAGTTCCCCCACCCCTGGGCAGCCCTCTCATACCCGGGAGGGGAATTTGCAGAGATTGCCTCTTTGATCGCATGGTTCTACCCACTAGAAAAGGATTCTTACCCACGAGAAAAGGGTTATAGCCACTAAAAAAGCATTATACACACTAGAAAAGGGTTCTACCCACCAGAAAAAGGGCAAGGCAGGCTGCTGGCAGGCACAGGGGTGTTTTCGTGCAGCCTGTGCTGTGACACATCCCAGCACCGATTCCAAATGCAGAAGTACCCAACGCTGCAAAGCCTGGTGTTACAAAACCACAGTGCTACGGTTTGTAGTACTTAGTCTTGGGCAACAAAACAAGAACGTGTCTTGCAAAGCCATGAAAGTGAGTTAAAAAGGTGAGGATTAAAAACCAAACAAAAAACACTGCTGTAGACGTTTGCTGCAAATTGCCCAGATTTTGAGGTGGGTAATACCCACAATCACAAGGGCATAAAGAAATCAAACTCCAGACCCTCAGCTACGCCTTCGGGAGCCTGGAGACTGAGGTGGCACCACAAGTATGAGCTAAGACATAACCTTTACAAATAACACTTTAAAAACTGCACAGGCACGGATGACCTGCTGTGTGCTTTTGCCAGGCTCTCCCTCATCCTTCTTTCTCTTGGGATCTTCCTCTCTAATCCATAGTGATATTAGAAGAGAAAATAACAAAATACTACCTAATTTAGGCTTCAAACTTAAAGATGCTAGAGAGAGAGCGCAATTGTGCCAAGCCAAGCACCATAAACTCTAGGAATTCAGGTTTCTGGGAAAGGAATTAATCTGTTACGACTTGGGAGCGCTCAGGGATGGCTCCCAAATAACCCCAAGCTTCACCTCAGCAATGGCAGGTGCTGCACGCACAGAGACCAACACGGACTGAAGTGCTCGTGATCCTGCCGGCTTCACCAGGCAATGCCCTTACCTGTGTGCTCTGCTCGATGGGGAGTTCTCTGCATTTTGGGTAAGTTATCATTTTAATAATCGCAGAAAAAAGAAAAACGCAAAATAGGAAATGCAAAGAGCATGTCTCATGATATTTCTAATAATTTGGAGATAATCCTCCTGACGGTGTTACGGAGCCTTCGCTGGGTTGTTCCTGGAGCCTGCAGGAGCCCAGGCGGCCAGTGCTGGGCACGTCTCACCTGCTTGGAGCGTGTCTGGCCCTGAAGGGCATGGCTGGGGTGCTGTGACCCCCCTGGGCAGAGACTCCGTGGCTGAGTGACAGTCCTGCACGCTGAGCACGGAGCAGACTCTGTGCTGAGGATCACAGGGCCTGGTCACAGCATCCCCTTGGACTCAGCACTTGTGAGGCCAAACCTTGAATCCTGGGGGCAGTTTTGGGCCCCTCACACCAAGAAAGGCCTTGAGGTGCTGGAGCGAGTGGAGAGAAGGGAACGGAGCTGGTGAGGGGCTGGAGCACAAGTGTGATGGGAGCGGCTGAGGGACCTGGGGAGTTCAGCTGGAGAACAGGAGCTGAGGGGAGACCTTCTGATCTCTGAACTGCCTGAAAGGAGCTTGGAGCCAGGGGGGGTCTATTAATCTAGTCTATGATTCACAGATTCTACAAATCTATTGTAATTTTCTATCATTCATGATAGACACTTGGAATAACGGCAACAAGCTAAGCCAAGCTTCTGCAGCTCTGAGTGAGCATGGGGAGCATATACATTAATCAAATGTTGGCAGCTGTCCTGGAGGGACGCAGGCAGTAAATCCAGGGGGAGACATGCTGATGAATGCGCTGAAGCCTTCCCTTTGATTTTCTACTCAGTCTGGACACTGGGGTCTTTTCCTCTTTCCCTCTGTGACACCCGCGCTCCCTGGCCAAGCAAAGATCCTTGGCCTGGGGTATCGCTGTCGGGTAGAGCTGCACCCACCAAGGGCAGAGCAGGAGCTGGGAGAGCAGCAGCCGCGCAGGATCCTGCCAGCCCAGACCCTTCCTCAGGCCCGCGGAGCTGGGGCAGACTAGAACCCCCTCGTTATTCTCTAGCAAGTCCCTCATAAGGCACTAATTACATCTGGAGGCTTCCTCAGCCCTCTGTGCAAGCTGACTCGGGAGGATCCTTCTTCATGCAAGGGACACACATCATAGAGTCAGGGAATCATTTTGGTTGGAAAAGATCCTCAAGGTCATGGAGTCCAACCATAACCCACCCCTGGCACTGCCCCATGTCCTGAGAACCTCATGTCCATCTGTCCAGCCCTCCAGGGATGGTGACTCCAGCACTGCCCTGGGCAGCCTGTTCCAATGCCCCACAGCCCTTTGGGGAAGGAATTGTTCCCCAGATCCAACCTCAACCTCCCCTGGCGCAACTTGAGGCCGTTTCCTCTGCTCCTGGCGCTTGTTCCTGGGGAGCAGAGCCCGACCCCCCTGGCTCCAAGCTCCTTTCAGGCAGTTCAGAGATCAGAAGGTCTCACTGAAGCAACATGTTCCTCCCATCTCTGCTCAAGGCCACCTCTTCCCTCTCTTCCTACTGCCTGCTCCTCCTGTTTGGTGCTATATGGACAACTCCTCAAGCAGCAGCAAAGCAGCAAGACCTGGTTCTAACTGCCCCCATCCTACAGCCACACTTCTTGGCATTATGAGCGAGTGATCAGGGCTGCACATCATGCTCATGGGACAAGAGTTAGACTTGAAAAATGATCTAAGGCTGATGTGGAAAACCAAATATTCTGAGATTCCCCAGCGCAGAGGACTCCTGGCCCAAGAGGCGGCCCTGGCTGCAGAGCCAGGATCCCTCAGTCCCCAGGGTCCTGTGGTGCTGCTGGGGGGTCCCTGCTCAGCCCCCTGCTCTGACAGACCCTCTGCTTGGATGGGACCCCCTGGCTCTGCTGGGGCTGGGATTGGCTGGTTCGCTGCCACGGTTTGGGCCTGACCTGGGGAGACTCAGCCCTGCCAGCTCTGCCCATGTCCCAGCCCTGGCACTGCTGGTATGACACAGCAGCCAGACCTGTGAACCGCCTGGCTTTGTCACTCCCCCTGTCCCTGTCACCCCATGCCTCCTTTCACCCCTCCAACGGGACACAGAGACCTCTGCATCCTTATGTTCTTGCTACCACTTTATTTTTTCTTTTTTTTCCCCATTTTTTTATCCTATGGCATCTCCTTTTCTGTCTTTTCCATTCTCTGCTAAAATACTGCATTTCTTTTTGACTTATCGCTGCCATCTTTCCCGCTTTATTCCCACTAGACCCGCTATCTTCACACCACTCATGGGAGGTACCGAACAGCCAGGAGCTCCCCTGCAGAAACCCCCGGGACGTGAGAAGGCCCCAGATACCGCTGGGCACAGGGAGCTGCTCGATCCTCACTTGGGGGCTTCATTTATAAAACAGTAGGAAAAAAATATACAAATGACCCTGAGAGGTCACCGAGGCCACTTCACTGCCCGAAGGCAGGATCAGCCAGACCTAAAACATTCCTTAGAGACACTTGCTCAACCTGTTTTCAAGACCTCCGAAACGGGGACTGCTCACCCGCCCGGGGCCGCCTTCTCCAAACCGGGAAGGGTTTTCTGACGCCTGAGCTGAATTGGTTTTGCTGCAGTCTAAGCCTGTTCATTCTTACTACATGAACTATGCCCACAGAATAGAGATTATTTGCTTTTTTTGTCCAAGAATCATTTAAACCTATCATCTGCTCCTCTTTCTGTTCACAAGAGTCTTGAGGGACAAGGGCTGAACAAAGACTGGGAGAAGCAAAGTCCCCAGCAGCCTCAGTTTCCCTGTAAGTACTTCACATGCTTCTTCACGGGGAACGAGGCAAAAGGATGGATTTGATTTGAAGTGGCAGTAAAAATTTTATAGCCAACCAGTAAGGCTGGCATGGAAAACAGAGGAAGAGAACAGGATGAGTGTTCACCAAAGGGGTCTAGAAAACTCATGGACTAAACCAGTGAACTGTTAACACCAACATGCCACTCATCACTATATTGACCACAACCCCAGAAGAATTTCAGGTAGCAAATACCAAGCTGAATTAGAAGAAGTTGAGTGCAATGCTAAGCAACATTCCCAACCAAAGAAACTGGTAGGAAACAGCGTAAGGAAGAGAAGGGAAGAACGAACGGTGCTTTGGAACAGGCGAGTGATGCTCATGGAGCCCACGGCTCCTCGAGGCAACCAGCGAGCACGGGGGACCAGGTTCATGCCACACACAGGGATCTCCTCTCCTGCTCTACAAGGTCAAGGCTACAGAAGATGACAAACTGTCACACTATCCTACCCAGGGTCACCTCCAGAACTGAGGAGAGAGAAAAGCAGGGCAGCTTTTCCAACAGAGTGAACTTACCAGGACAGTCCCAGAAGTAAAATGTGTTGTCCAAATGTTCACAAAGGATTTGGAAAATGAGAGGAATGGAGCAGTGGTCGAGTTCTTTAACAACACATAAACATTCAAGTTGGTAAATATTGAAACTGGCTGCAAAGGGATCTGGTGGATGGACTGATAAAAGACGTTAAAAACGCAAATACAGCAAAATATATCTAGCTATTTCACACAGGGATGAGCTCTGGGTTAGTTGTTAACAAACAGAAAGATCTTGGTTTGATTGCAGGGTGTTTTATGGAAACGGTTGGTGCACCACCCAAAGCAGTCACAGGGCAAACAGATTGTTAAGCATCACTGTAAAAAAACAATTAAAAAAAGAAAATCTATCAGACGAAGTTGCAGTGTGTCAACATCTTGAATATTATAAGAAGTCTTGCTCGCTCCATCTGAAACACAGGGCACCGTTTCTGTACAAGAAGAGGTTAAATGAACAAGAACTCTTCAGCTTTGTACAGAAGGGATATGCTAGATCTACGTAAAATCATTAAAAATACAGAGAATAGATGGAACAAAAGACTACAAAAAGCTGTTACATGCAAAAATGTGGATATCAGCATGGCAGCAGCCTGGATCCCACATGAGATGTGGAGGGAATGTGTGCAGTGTCTGTGTGTCCTCCGGAGCTGCCCGCTCCCCACCAGCCTGCCTGCTCCAGCCAGCTGTGCCGCTTCACCCAGCTGTGCCGCTTCACCCAGCTGTGCCACATCGTGTCCCGCAGCAGGAGCTCCTGAGCACATTTTGGTATCTGTGGATATCAGGGTCTGTCTCCACACACACTCTGCCATCCCAGAAGTCTGTCAGTGAGGCTTTAAGCTACAAAAATTATATTCCTTCGTAGGTTTATATTCCTTCATAGGCTTTAAAAGAGCAAGTGGAAGTGCTCTGCTACCCTCCTTCCCATCTTTGCTGCTAAAACTGACCTTGTTATGAGAATTACTGGGCAAGATCCTCTGCTGGGGACTATCAGGAGATGGAGACGGGGAACCTGTGCTGGGACAGCTGCAGGAAGGACCAGGGGAGATGTACCAGCTCTGACAGCCAGATCCAAACCTGCATGCTGCATCACCCACGAGTATCAGATCACAGACACCGTCACAGCCGCTGGCACAGGGAAACCTCCAGTGGCCTCTGCACAGCCAGGGTGGAACAAAAAGCACTGAGGACCCTTCGCAGGCTCGGTCTGCGGTGCTGGGCATTGCTGTGTTCCTGTGGCACAGGACAAGCCCCAGGATGCTCCTGCCAGCCATGCCGCGCTGCCGGGATATCCCAGTCACCAGATCCTCCTCCACCAGTCCCCTCCAGCGCTCACACTGCCTGAACATCTTTATTCCTACCTAAGAGAGGCTCTTCCCAGTTTATCTTAATCCTTCAGCTCTATCAGCTCAACAGAAGCCCCTCTTACACCAAGGTCACTCCACTACGTAGCTGTTGCTCTACTCACAGCAGGAAGGAGGGAACGCTATCAAAGGTACAGGGGATCCTGCCAGGTGGCCGGCGCGCAGCCACAGCCGAGCTGAAAAGTGCTCTGGATGCTGCTGGAAAGACACATGAGAATGAGGAGGTGTGAGGTTGGGGATAAACAGGATGTCAACTGTGAAGAAGATGGATATGCCTGGTTGGAAGAGGAAGAGCATGGCAGGGTGTTTCAAGGGGCCCGAGGAAAAACTGCAGCTTCCATGACTCCTGGGCATGAAGCTCAGCCATCAGGATATGGGCTTTTTAATTGACCTGCATGAAGTTTCAAGAGCTGCTACAACAGCAAACACACCTTACCCACATGTGAGTCACAGACAAACATGTTCCCTGATAACAAACACATTATTCTTAGAGAGACACAGGTCCTACCTCAACGTGCGAATAGCTGGGACAGCCACGCGGGTCCCTGGAGCAGTGGAGAGGGGGAGAGGAGACAAAGGATCTCCAGCTGCCAGTGCAGTCCTGTGCCTGCTCCCTTACATGCGCTCATGAGCTTCGCTACCTTTGGCCTGTCTAAAGGGTCATCAGTGCCTGAGGGGTTGATACAACACATCAGTCCCTAATCAATAACTGCATCTCCTCCTCCTTTTCATTACAAAGGTGGTGAGCAACAAAGAGAAGTGCCAGACCGCAAAAGGGATGTTTATTTGATTATCACAGGTACAGGATGAGACAGTTTAGGTGAATCACTGAATCTGAATCTTTTCTGTCTTATTGCACAAGCACGACCATAGAGCTGGAGAAAAAAAATCTCACTACACACCTCACTGTCCTACTGTAAGCTCTGCCAGTTCGTTCTCCTAGGGACAGAGAGGTCCCACAGGTCAGAAGGAAGTGTCACTTCTTCTACCCCAGCCATATGATGATAATATGGGCCAACAAGGACATTTTTGTCAAAGTTTCATCACAATGTCGGGTTAAACTCTCTCTCTGGTCCACACATTCATTTTGGAATATCAAAGGCAAAGGCAGGTTCTCTGGTCAGCCCTGACTCACACCACTAAATGAAAGTAAGGGCAAGCTGGCCCATGTCATGGGGAACAGCTCCCGCTCCTGCTCCTCCAAGCGCCGCAAGCAGCCTGGATCGAACCCCGCTGAGCAGCACCCAGCCTGTGAGCAGCACCCAACCCATGAGCAGCATCCAGCCTGTGAGCAGCCCCCAAACCATGAGCGGCACCCAACCCATGAGCAGCACCCAAACCATGAGCAGCACCCAAAACGTGAGCAGCCCCCAAACCGTGAGCAGCACCCAAACCATGAGCAGCACCCAAACCATGAGCAGCACCCAACCCAAGAGCAGCACCCAAACCGTGAGCAGCACCCAAACCATGAGCAGCACCCAACCCATGAGCAGCATCCAGCCTGTGAGCAGCACCCAGCCTGTGAGCAGCACCCAACCCATGAGCAGCACCCAACCCAAGAGCAGCATCCAGCCTGTGAGCAGCACCCAACCCATGAGCAGCATCCAGCCTGTGAGCAGCACCCAAACCGTGAGCAGCACCCAACTCATGAGCAGCACCCAGCCCATGCTGACCTGCTCCTCACACCCCTCAGAGCGCTCAACTTATCTCCACTCGGGGGTACAACGCCACCAGCAATCTCCATACTCCAAGGCCCTCTTACACAATGACCTTCTGCACCACGCTGACAGTGGCTGGGAGGTTAAATCTGTTCCACAAAACTCATGTGAGTCCTGCCCCGCAGCAACAGCTCAAAGCACCGGCAAACCCGAGCGGTGCAGCCAGCGCGGCCGCCCGATGCCACCCTCCTGCTCACAGCACAGAGCTGTGCTGCCACTCGGGACCAGCTCAGGGGTGGTACAGACACATGGGATCCTCCACAAGTGATATAACAGGCGCCTTCACCGGACAGAGCTCTGACCCGAAAAGCAGCTCTGCAGTGACGGGCCAAGGACTCACCCAAACCCAGATACCGCAGAGAATGGAATAACGTTCCCTCAACCAGCAAGTTCCCACAGGGGGTTTCAAAGTAAAATCCTTGGAAGTGGATGCCAGAAAGAGCTTTCTTGCTCTTCCAGAAAGGCGATACCGGATCTAGAGGGGCGAAGACTGACAGGGAAATTCTCCTTGGGGCAGATTAAGCCATAATTTCTTCTGAAGCATCGCACATCTCCAGGAGGGCTGAACTGCTCCTGGAAGGAGACCACAGGGCTCTCCCAAGGCTGACATGGACGGGGGAAACCTCTCACACTCTTCTGAAGATGAAGCTCAGCAGCAGCGTTGCCTCCACCGTTGCTGGGAGGTCGCAGGGCCCTGACATGGGCCTGAACCTTCAGTGTGGCCATTTCTGGAGGGCTCAGCCATGGCACAGGGAAGCCTCACCTGGTCGCGAGTGAAACGTGGGCTTTGTCAGGACTGCACACGAGGCTGTGCCCACGGGGAAGAGCCGCAGGCAGGAGATGGGCACGGGGCGGAGGAGCCGCCTTCCCGGCTGGCGCTGCGCCCCGGGGAACACGGCCCGCTCCCCTCCCCCCGAGGCTCCCGGCTCCACCGCCTCGGCCAGGTGCAGAACAAAAGGAAACTAATGATTTAGTTATTGCTTCAGCGCCGAAGGTTTGAAGGTCAGCCGTTCAGCGCCGGGCCCGCGCGGCCCGTCCTGCCGGCAGAGCCACAGCTCCGCGGGGCCGGCACGGCACGGCCGGCTGCTGCGCGGGGACATGAAAGGCTTTGTGCTAATGTAATAACCGACGGCCTCTTCAGTGCCGTTTGAACTGTTTACAGACCGAGTTAACGATTACAGGCAATGTGTACCTTGGCTGCTGCCCAAAATTCTTACCCGCCCGTCAGATATTATCAAAGAGCCCTTCACTGCTGGCCTGGAGTCCTTCCAAAGCGCTGAAATGCTGGCGCAGAGGAGGGGCCTTCGGCGCTCGATCGTGAAGCTGGGGCTGGAAAGGCCCAGATCTGCTCCGGTGGGGTGTCCTGGGACCGGCCACCGAGACATGTAGAGACACGGGAACCCCCGGGAGGCTCCCGAAGCCCCCGGTGCCCCACGGTCCGTGCAGGGTGGGCTCTTCCCCGCAGGGCTTTGCTCCCAGACCCCATCAGGGGACACCGCAGAGCGACGAGTTCCGTGTGCCTGGGTGTTCCTCCCTGCACGAGGCTGCTGTCGTCCATGCCCCATTCTGTACACGTAGCCTGGGTGGCTGTGCTAACGCTGGTGGTTACACAGCTTAAAGCTACTCCTGCCAAAAGCCTTTTCAACACCCTGATGCCTAAGAGTGTGGACAAGAACAAACCAGGTGGTGGGAGATTAGATAAAATCACTTCCATTGTTATTTGTAGCTGGAAAAATGCAGGTGTAGGTATAAGGTCTGGCTGGATTTGGGTTAGAAAACAAGCCCCGGCTTTCTGGGGCAAACTGCACCAAGTCTGGAATTCCCGTTGAAGCGCAGGGATGAAATCAAGAACTGGCAAGCTGCTCTAATTACAGCTGAGTAACAGCCATGGCTGAGCAGCACTGAGGCTCCAGAGCAAACGGCATCCAAAATGAGGTGCTGCAGGGAACGGTCCATCCTCCAGCCACCCCGCACCTCGGACACCTGGGGAAATTCAGCAAGAGCTGAAGCTAATCTGTGCATTGCTCCTGGAAGTTTCTGCCACAGGCAACTCCTAAATACAACTAGGAATAAAAAGAAAATCTCAATTTCAGTAAAAACATGCCTCATGGACCGTTGGTCCCCCTTACTTCAGGCTTTGGATTGCTATTTAATACAGTTCAGCAGACCATCTGCAGACTGAGCTACCATGGCTCAAGGTACCCCCAGACCACTGTTAAAAACCCTCTGCTGCAGTCCAGCCTGGGGTTTCAAACTCTCAGCCACACCAGCAGCAGCCACTGATGCAGCCCGGAGGCTGCGGCTGGGCTGGACTCTTTGTAGAACAGGCCAGATAATAAAAGAACAAAAATTGATGTTAAAATTTTGCTCCTCTGTTCCCAAAACGAGACATTTTGTCCTGCAAAACGCCCCCTTCGCGGGCTGACACGGAGTTTCCAAGGGATGATTTCCAGAGAAGGGCTGATGCCTTTGCATGGTGCCGTTTGTGTGCTTTAAATACGACGTGTGTCATCAGGTCCCTGGCACAAGGGTGAGGACTGAATAGCTAAAGGAATAAATTACTTTCTTTTCAATCACATACCATACCGTCTTCCCATTGTTTTATTGCTCAGATGTAGCTTTTTAAATAGAGATGAGAGAGTGGCTGGTGAAGGACAGAAGTGTCTCTCTTGTTGGAGGTTGTAGTGGTGCCAGGAGACAGAAATGTAGATGCAAATAAATTTGCTGTGATTTGATTCAATAAAACTTGCTAGTACAGTGCAGCACACTACAAAAATTGGTTCCTCCTACGCTTACTTGCTAAGACATGAGTTCAGGCCCTCTGGGATCCGCAATCCCCTGGCTGCTGTCGATGACATCACTGACATCTAAGGAGCTGCAGGAATGCCGAGAATGTGGCTCCGGGCTCCTGGGGATGCTGAGCTCATCAGCTGCTCCGGAGACACAGAGATGGGGTGTCTAGGTCCCAGTTCTGGCTCATTCACAGCCTCCCCCTTCCCAGGTACAGGCACGTGCTGGTTTTAAGGCCACACAACTCATGGTTGCACAAGGCTGCACACGTTTGAACAGCAGCGTTGGAACAGTTTGAAAATGGATTTCACTGGTGGATGCAGATGCTGAGCAGAAATGAGAGTTTCAGCACAGGCACATGGGGTCGGACTCAAAACTCATGTAACGCTGTGACCCGCATCTCACCAGCCAGCACAGGTCACTCAGGGAGCGAACTTCCACTCTTTAAACCATCCAGCACCCCGCAGGTTGGGGAGTGTCTGATCCGTACCCAGAGCACGGCGGTCGATAGTCTGATGGATTTCACAAACACCTCATTCCCTTTCACCCATTTACAGTTTCTTCCACAACATCCTCTGCAAATGATCTCCACAAAGGGGTTCAGCGAAGTCAGTAACTATTTTTTGGCCTGTAGACATTCTCCCAGAACGCCCCCAAGGGTGATCTCTGTTAGTTCACAGATGCACCTCTATCACCAGCCTTGCTGCACGTAACCGACTCTGCATCCTGGGGATTCAGCAGCTGAAGGTACCACAGGCGTTCAGAGCTGGGCTGGCATGAAGCACAAAGCTCTTCCCCTTAGTTTCAGCCCGTTGGGAGCATCTAAGACTCCACATTCACCACCAAAGGGCACATCTCCACGCGGAGGTTCTTAGGGGCGAGGATGACACGGCTCTTGGCCCAGCGCTCAGCAGGCTGGGGCCAAAAAGGTGAAGACATTTCCGTTTTCAGCCACCTCTGCTGCAGCGCTCAGAGCAGCACGGAGCTGCAAATATGCAGGACCAAGGACAAATGGAGCAGAAAGGGAAATAACTTCCCCGTTCAACAGAATGATCAAGCGGATGATTACATACGCACTTGAGACCACCCAATAATTTGGACAAATGTTACTTTAAACTGGTACTGAGCAACTGAGCTCCAACAGCTTTTTTTCACTTTGCAAAATGGGAAGGGAGCCGTTCACAAACCATTTGTTGGAGGCAGCTAAAGTAGGTTAGTTGCGACATCGCCTTCACCGAAGGATCCAACTCTCACCAACCCGCGTCTCCTTGAGAGGGTCCCGAGATCCAAAAGGAGGTTGGTGCCAGGATAACAAGGACTTCTGGCGTCACACTAGTTAGGACTAAATTGTTCAGAAAGGAGAAAAGCCCTCCTGCTTACAGAGGAAAGTCTCTCATCTCTGGTTATTGCAGATTAGGAGACTTGATAAAGCTGCCAGCCTGACACCTGCTAATTCTGCCTTTTTCCACTTTTTTCTTAACAATGACACTGGTCCCTGCCAAAGACCACTGGAAAGAGGGTCTAACACTGTCTAGAGCTCCTGATATGGCTGCTCAGTGATAAAACTTCGCTATGCCGAGTAAAATCAGCCATCTGCACCTTGAGTTGACTCACACAGATTCTGGTTCCTGGACTCGATTGCCTTTTCTGGTTCTGAAGGGTGGAGATGGTTGTTGCAATCACAGATTCTCTCTCTGTATCTGCCGCTTTTCATCTTGCTGTGCTCCCCCTCACCGAGGCGGGACGGCTGATCAGCGGTTCGTTACACAGCCATGCTGGAAGCACAGGGAACAGGTTTTTAATGGTGTGTCTCCTCCCTCCGTGCCAGAAGACTCCATACTCCATAATTCTGGCCTGTGAAAATGGCAGGTGCCCATTGCCCGGGTACGGAGAGAGCTTGTGCTCACAGCTCCCGTCCCCAGAGCTGAGCTGTGCTGCGTCCACACAACGGGAACTCGCAGCTCTCTTTGCAGAAAGCAAACCGCACACAGCTGTGCCTCGCTGGCCTTGGCGTCACCACGTGGGAACCCCCAAAGCGTCTGTTCACAACCGTCTGCAGCCTCGGGAAGGGACAGTCCTTCATTAGGCTCAGTTGTTTTCTCCGCCGGTACAATTCACAGAATCACAGAATCACAGAAGCAACTGGGTTGGAAAAGCCCTCAGAGATCATCCAGTCCAACCCTTGGTCCAACTCCAGTCCATTGACCAGATCATGGCACTAAGGGCCATGTCCAATCTCAGTTTACAAACCTCCAGGGCCGGTGAGTCCAGCACCTCCCTGGGCAGCCATTCCAATGCCTGACCACTCTCTGCACAGAATTGCTTTCTAATCTCCAGCCTCAATTTCCCCTGGCAGAGTTGAAGCCCATGGCCCCTTGTCCTATTGCTGACTGCCTGGAGAAGAGCCCAATCCCCACCTGGCTAGAACTGCCCTTCAGGTAGTTCTAGAGAGTGCTGAGCTCACCTCTGAGCCTCCTCTTCTCCAGACTAAACAAGCCCAGCTCCCTCAGCCTCTCCCCATAGGGCTTGTGTTCAAGTCCCTTCCCCAGTCTTGTTGCTCTTCTCTGGACCCGCTCCAGCACTTCAATCTCTCTCCTGACCTGAGGGGCCCAGAACTGACCACAATACTTCAGGTGTGGCCTCCCCAATGCAGAGCACAGGGGAAGGATCACTGCCCTTGTCCTGTTGACCACGCTGGTTTGGATACAGGATTTCAGTGGATTTCCCACCGATCCACCCTAACATTACTCTGAACAACGTGCGTTTCCACTGCCCGATACACTGAGCCCTTGGTTTCCTCACACAATCTGCATCCCTGTCACTGTTTAAGGACAAAAAGCCACTGTAGCCAAAACCTTAAAGCCTGCAGAGCACTGCTTCGATGGTTTCTGTTGCATGAGGAATCAGTGCAACACTTGAGAACGCAGGGATAAATCATTAACAAGTCATTATTGTTCACCGGTGTTTTTGGCAGAAAACCACTGAGGTCAACTTGGACAAACTGTTGTGGAGTAATGGGGGTGGCACTTTTCCTGGAGGAGCATTCAAATCCTCCTCTAACACCATGAAAATCATCTGAAGTGACCGTCCTTGCAGAATCTAACCAACACAGGGAGCGCACAGCCTCTCCCTCCCTGGCCTGAGCTTTCTTCCCGTGTCTCTGATCAAGTCCTCGTGTGTACAAAGCGCCGGCCGTGCCGCTGGCACCCGCGGAATGGCAGCGCCAGTAATCACGGGCACCCTCACCACGCGGGCAGCCCCACTGCCCCAACTATACTCCTCATTTACCAATCCTCACATCTCACAGCTCGCATCAATCATCGCGGCTACCAGGGGCTGGGGAATTCCTAAACGCTGCTGCTTCTCCCAGAGATCTGCCCGAGGACGGCTGTGTCTCATCCTTTGGAAACCTGTGCAGATGCCACTTGTGTACAACTGGATCAATCATTCCTTCCATCCTCAGCAAAAATCATCATTTCAGCGGGTGATACAATGCTCCTGCTCCTGCGGGGGCACATGGAGAGGGATGCGAATCCACGCACCGTTTGCTCCCATCACCGCTGTCTGGGCAACCATGGAGAGGCCTCTCTGCGGGTCACATTCCGGAGGCTGATCCATTCTCGCAGCTTCTGGCACTGTCAGACACTCCAGCTCCATGAAATTTATTCTCCTTGTCATTCAGTTTCCTGCTCTGGTGGCCATCTGGCCACTGACCCCATCGCTATTCAGCTGCTGTACACAAGTGCCAAAGGACACTTCCAGAGCACCATGATGTGGCAATCCTTCCAATTACGGGGATACAGTCGTTTTAAAAATCAAGTGAGCAAACAATTCGGACACAAACAGCTCAAAGGCTGTTGTGTTGTTCACTCCTGGCCAGGAGATACAACATCGAGACCCTAAAAGTCTCCTACAGAATGCTGTGGAGTCAGCGCAGTCGCTCAGATGGTTGCGTGCCCAGCCAGTTCTGGATGGCTTGGTGGTGATTCTTTTGCTAAGGAAAAGTGCTTTCAACTTTGACATTTAAAAACCGCCTTTCGTAAGTACGAAAAACTTCCTTTCCACACTTGCCAGCTTCTGGACACCTTTGTGGAAGCCAAGAAAACCAGCCAGGTAACCGCGTCCAGCTCCTGAGCCCACGTTTCCAGCTTTCTCTAAAAAATATTGACTCCACCACCGCAGACCCAGGCAAGGACACTTGTACTGCAAAGGGGAACAACGGCTGCTTTACAAAAACCTGAAATATGGTCAGATAACTCAAAATACTTCTTCTGCGCAGCCTCAGGTTGCCACCTCATGTGTCCCGAAGCGGCGGCTGTGCCTCCACCTGGAGCTCCGTCCTTCTGAGATGTTCCTCAGCAACCTGCCCAGCGCCCTGCCCGTGGGCATCCTGGAACAGCCATGGGGCCGTCTGAGCCCCGCTTTTTTCTGAGCTTTGAGAAATTTTTGCTTGAAGAGGCTGAAAATGTACATGTAATCACAGCCTGAAAGGGCAAAGACATGAACAACAGTGACTGGCTTCATGGTAGGACTATGAGACCCAGAGAACAAAATGAGGCTGTAATACAGAAATACTAGAAGTAGGATTTGGAAGCATTTAATATTCCCATCACTTAAAAGGAGACCACAGGGCATCTCTCTGTGATAGAAATGGCAATTCCTCTATCTCCATTATAAACCATTTGCAATGGCGATGGCGGCAGCATAACTGCTCCAGGAGATGCTGGTGGCAGCTGTGGCAGAGCTGGTGGAGCCTGCACACTGACCCCACGTGTTTCAGGCTCCTGGGGACAGCAATGACGTCTGTCCGTCCCAGCTGGGTGCCATCAGCACTCCCCAGCACCTCCACCGGCACGGACAGACTGAAATTTGTTGGTTACTCACATCTACATGCTGCAGTTCTGAAAACTGTGCACTGCAAAACCCACTATATGTGTTTTCTTCAAGAAGACTTTCCTCCTTCCTTCCTTCCTTCCTTCCTTCCTTCCTTCCTTCCTTCCTTCCTTCCTTCCTTCCTTCCCTCCTTCCTTCCCTCCTTCCTTCCCTCCTTCCTTCCCTCCTTCCCTCCTTCCTTCTTTTCCTCCTGAACTTGATGTTGCTGAGACCTCTCCAGGCTTTCCTGACATCCTACTGCTGCAGTTCTGCATGGAAAAGAAGATTCACGACAGGGCTGCCATCAAGTATGGTACAACTAGATCACTGGAATGGTGACAAACTATACTTAGAGAAAATCCTTCTGGGTTTGACAAGGTCTTATTGACTCTGAGGTCCAGCTCAAGCTACAACCAACATTTCAAGGATCTTCACATGATGGAGCACCCGACAGAGACATTCATGTCCAGTCCCAGAAGCTGTGGAGTACGAGTCTTCTCAGTCTACCAGAGCACATACCAGGGATCCCCCTGCTCCTTTGTTTTAGGAGCTGCTCCTCTTCTAGTATTTTGTCTAATTACTCCCACTCCTGCAGCTGTCCATTGACTTTTGAGTGCCCCCAAATTCATCTGCCCTGTTGTGGGAGGGCTGTGCCTCCGGCTGCCATCCCCTGCTCCCCCAGCTTCCAGCCTCCATTTCCCTTCAAACCCCCTTTCATACCCCAGGACTGAGGCTGAACATCGAGTTGATTATAAAACAATTTCTTTTGTTGATAGAAAATTCTTTGCAGGGCGTGAACAGCAGGAGAAAGAAAAGGGCTCCTCTGAACTGCGAGCTAGCTGGAAACCCCCGGAGGGCAAGAATCCGATCCCTCGTCTTTGAGGAGCGCAGGCCTGTCTGTACAGGCTGCCCGAGCCCAGGAGAGCTCTGTGTGCGCAGCGCCGACAACAACACACGCCAGCCCTCGCCTCGCCAGCCCGGCGCTCGTTAACAGCCTCGCAGTTGCGGCACCGTGCATGGAAAATGGCTTCATTCCTCCCGTTTGCACCCCTGGATGGAGTGAGTCCTCTCACCCCGATAATCCCTGTCCACGGAGGGAAATCTCCTCCTCAGCGTCTCCCAACCCTCCTGCCCCATCCTCCCTCCCCACCCCCACGTGCCCTTCGCCAGCTGGATCATCAACCCCCAAATAAATCCTGCTCTCCCGCTGCTCAAACCCCCCTGTGCATCCTCCTGATGCTGCTCAGGAGGTAGAAATCCTCCAGGACCAGCCCCCTCTGCTTCCCAGCCGAAAAACAAGCACCAAAGTCCTGTACCTTTCAGTAAATAACCTGTACAGATAAAATAAAGCATGAGCAATGCAGAAATCTTTAAGAAATTTCCCCTTTGAAGGTTTCTACTGACCTGCATCGTGATTAATGTAACACTAGCAGTACATATTCACTATCCACCAGCAGTTCTTGAGGCAGACATGCTGTCCTGAGTGGTCCAACTATATCACACCCGTTCCAGCACCATTTGTGTCCCACAGCCAGGAAAACCCATGGGTGCACTGGTCACCCCTGTAACATATTTTATTTCTCCCTCTACTCCCACCACATGGCTTTGCTATCAGGTTTTGCAGTGTCTTGTGCAGTGCTACTAGCTAAATATCTATATATTAAATATAAACTAATAGCTGCATCCCAGCTGTTTTGCTGGTCACAATGATCAGTACCAGCCTGTTAGCAAGGAGAAGGCAAAGCTGGGAAGGAGCTGAAACTCCATTTCTGGACCCCAGCATTGCAATGGAAGGAATGCTGAAGGTTTATGGTTTAATTTACCCCCTTGTCACCTGGGGATTTCAGGTGCTAACATGGTCCTTACAAAGCTGGGTGAGAGTTTTCACAGCTTCTCTGGTTATTTCTAGTGGCAGCCCCCTGGGTTGGGGCTCTGCTGCTCCCAGTGCCCTCCAGCCCACCATGGAACCACGGACAGCCCTGAGGGGATCTAGAATGACAGAATCATTTTGGTTGGAAAAGCCACTAAAGATCATCCAGACCAACCATAACCCACCCCTGGCACTGCTCCATGTTCTGAGAACCTCATGTCCGTCTGTCCAGCCCTCCAGGGATGGTGACTCCACCACTGCCCTGGGCAGCCTGTTCCAATGCCCCACAGCCCTTTGGGGAAGAAATTGTTTCCAGATCCAACCTCAGCCTCCCCTGGCGCAACTTGAGGCCATTTCCTCTGCTCCTGGCGCTTGTTTCTGGGGAGCAGAGCCCGACCCCCCTGGCTCCAAGCTCCTTTCAGGCAGTTCAGAGATCAGAAGGTCTCCTCTCAGCTCCTGTTCTCCAGCTGAACCCCCAGGTCCCTCAGCCGCTCCATCACACTTGTGCTCCAGCCCCTCACCAGCTCCGTTCCCTTCTCTCCACTCGCTCCAGCACCTCAAGGGATTTCTTGGTGTGAGGGGCCCAAACCTGCCCCCAGCCTTTTGTGCAAGTATCACCCTGTGCTGGTTCCAGCTCCCCGCACTGTCCTCTGCCAAAGAAGCCCCATAAACAAGTGCAGCTTCAGCCTCCTCTGTATCCTACTGGAAAGCCAAGGTGGGGGGATCACGATGGCTGTCCCCCGTCCCCGTCGCACTATGGCTGAAGAAACGCTCCTGCCTGTTCCTCACCCTCCTGGCTTCACTACAAAGGCCGTTTGGTGCCTCCGTGGCTGTCCCACCCCGGCAGCCTGGCCGTGCAGGGCCGGGACATGGCGGGGCCGGGGCAGGACTGGAGGGGCAGGGAGGGAAGGTCGGATCAAGGAAAGCTCAGCAAAAGTCTGATTAGGAATGTGACAGGAGGCGAGAAGAAAGCGTAGGGTGTGGAAAAATAGGGAGGAGAAAGATTGTTTTGGAGGAGAAAAGGTCCAGAGCTCTGGGCAGTTTCATTAGAGGAATATTAAGTAAATGAGTCAGAGCCTGCGGTGCCCCAGGCTCGGGAAAGCTGCTGTGTGAGGGATGGCGAGGGAAAGCGAGGATCGTGGCACGCTGTCTGCATGCGAAATTCAACCATAACAAAACAAGAGGAAACATGTTGCCTGCCTAATACTTTTATTAACATTTGCAGAGATTAAGTTCTGCAGACGTTCGATCAGTGCCTCCGCCTGTCCCGGGCCAGGCTCTGCC
This sequence comes from Nesoenas mayeri, assembly GCF_963082525.1. Classification (NCBI taxonomy): domain Eukaryota; kingdom Metazoa; phylum Chordata; class Aves; order Columbiformes; family Columbidae; genus Nesoenas; species Nesoenas mayeri. The sequence goes on along the minus strand of NC_137569.1, from coordinate 10,285,666 downwards.
TCGGCCTCCAGCCACTCCGAGCAGCGTTGTCCAGCCATGGCGCCCGGTGACACCGAGCGGGCCGGACACCCCTCCAGCAGCGCACAGCACCGCTTCTGGATTCCAAACGCAATCGTGTGTGTCAGGCTTCACGCATTCACACCTGGAATCTGGATGTAAAATCTGTCTCTTCATTCCTACACCTAAAAAATGGGATATTGCACTGATATCCACCATGCAAGAATGCTATGTTATTAATAAGTGTATGTCTTATATGTGTGCCTATATATATGTATGTGTGTCTATATATGTCTATGTAGATATATATACAGATATAGGCATCTGTATGTATATATATAAATATTTATAGCTTGCAAACACAAAATCCAAGCCTGAAGTTAAGATGGGTAAAACAAAATGCCTGCTTTTAAATTAGAATTTTAATGTAATAAGTAGCTGAGAAATTCAAGGTAATGAAGTTAATCCAGAGGATGCTGTAACACTAGAGATAGAGGAATAATACAGTCAACTGTACTAATATGGGACTGTTGCTATATAGTAAAGAAAATAAATAAATTAAAAAGTCAGCTAAGAAATATGTTGACGAAAAAGTTCCAAAAATCCATAGGTTTAAATTCTATTTCCATATGGAAAAAAAAGTATTAAAGCTGCCAACCGATCTGTGGTGATGCCAGAGACCAGGAAAGGTTAAGGGAATTTAGGAAGGTTGCAAAAGTGGAAAAGCGCAGTATTAATGGGTGACTTCAATCATCACCACACAGACAGGGCACATGTGGTAGAGACCTGACCAAAATGCAGCTTTAGGGGTTTTTATTGACCTCTTTATGGAGCAAGTTGGAGAAACCTCCGAAGCAGATGCAATCCCGCATAGCACAAGGGGTTTCTGGTTTAAGATAGATTATTTCCGTAATAGTGACCACGAAATATTAAAATTCCCCTCCTCATAGCAAGGGAAAATTAAAAAGAAAACAACACCACCCTCAAACCGTAAAAAATTCTAAGAATAAAGAGAGTAGTTAGTTAAACATTTTAGAAAGCAACTGAGAAGGGTGATACAGAAATTGTTCCGAGGTCTCCTGCTAGAGGCTCAGGGTAAAGTTACACCATGGAGCAAGGGAGCCCAGTGGTGAACAGCAAAGGAGAGGAGAAGTTACACCATGGAGCAAGAGAGCCCAGTGGTGAACAGCAAAGGAGAGGAGAAAAAGAAGAGAGGGAGGAAAAGGCACCTCTGAAAGCTGAACTTGCATCCCAAGGATGGAGCAGAGCAGACTGACCCCGGCGAGCGGACACCGGCCAGAAGAGAACGTGCCAGGAGCTCCCGCACAACCAATCCGGCCGTTTTCAACACATTGGAGCAGGAAGCCTAGTAGCGAGTTTCTGTGGCTAACAAAGAACATAAAGAATGAAAGATGCACTCCAAAAATTTGCCAAACAAGCGAAATGAATTGTTTCCACCATGGTTCACTACCGAGAAGCCAGGAAGTTCCCCTGCCGGGCATTTCAGCGTGTTCATAAATTACTCGGGAAAGGGGAAATTAATGAGGTGACAAAATTTGCAGATGAAACAATATTATTATACTTTTTTGAATTATCAGATCTCAAGCTGATTGTGAGGACTCGCACCAAGGGTCTCGGGCTGCCTGGCGCATGGTTTAATGAGCAATGAGATGCCAACAGCTCCCAGCTCCTCCCGGCCACACGTGCTCACCAGCCTTGGCCTCTCCCCAGGCTCATTTCACTTATGGAAACATCAAAAAATGAACCTAGCAAATAAAGTCAAGCATTTTCTGCAGAGTTGGACATGTTTGGGAAAGAGTTTCACGAGCACTGGAGCCAGAGGAAGTGAGGGAAGAGTTGAGACATGGAAAGTAGAAGCAGCGCAAAGCAGTAATGAGGGAAGGAATAGAGAGAAGCAAGTTTCCTTCCTTCCAGCAACAAGCAGCCACCCTTTGGGATGTGCTGTACGTGGAACTGCAGCTTGAACATTTGTGATAAACCGACAGCTGAAATTAAGGGAGTGCAGCATCTCCCTTATGAGGAAAGGCTGAGGGAGCTGGGGCTCTGGAGCTGGACAAGAGGACACTGAGGGGGGACTCATTAATGTTTACAGATATCTAAAGGGTGAGTGTCAGGAGGATGGAGCCAGGCTCTTCTCGGTGACAACCAGTGACAGGACAAGGGGTAATGGGTTCAAACTGGAACACAGGAGGTTCCACTTAAAGATGAGAAGAAACTTGTTCCCGGTGAGGGTGTCAGAGCCTGGCCCAGGCTGCCCAGGGGGTTGTGGAGTCTCCTTCTGTGCAGACATTCCAACCCGCCTGGACACCTTCCTGTGTAACCTCATCTGGGTGTTCCTGCTCCATGGGGGGATTGCACTGGATGAGCTTTCCAGGGCCCTTCCAACCCCTGACATTCTGGGATTCTGTGATTCTGTGAAGGTGACGTGCCTGGGAAACAGTCATTCTGATTGTAAGGACAAAATGATAGGCTTGAGAATAGCTAATTCAACTCAGAGAAGATCCTGGAATCATTCCAGAACATTTTCTGAAAGCATCGCACTATTCGTGTTCACTGCATATATATTTCTTTTTTCTGGAAGGGATAGGAAAAGAGGACAGGGGAATACTGTCTGTGATACACAGTGCATTTGGTAATGGCCACTCTACCTCAAAATGAAAAAATGTAAAAAATACAGAGGTAGCAAATGTAGATGGATAGCAACAAGGTGTGGAATAGGTTGCGTGTAAGTAGAGTCTAGGATGCTCCACTCAGAAGAGGACAGAGTGTTGTAAAATTGTGAATATTGTAAATAATATAGAGTTCACTGCTCTTCATAATGCAAGGATCAAACCACTGCCAAGTAAAAGGTTGAAAGTGAACAAAAAATGTTCTTTTCACAGCCCCAGAGCTACATTCCCTGATGAAAGATGATGTGGAGGTGTAACAGATCTGGAAAGCCGTGTGGGCAAGATCCGTCCCAGCTCACACCCAAGTGTCCTGAGTGTCACCTCCGGCTCAGGTGGCCCCAAAGCCACTGCTGGGGTCTGGGAGGACAAACCCACCTTGATCTGTTTCCACTGGGCTTTTTCTCCTACCTTGAAGCATCTACCATATTATACATAAAAGTCATCTGCACAGAAGACAACATTTTGGAGGGACCAAGTTTAACAGCATGAACTGTATTCCCTGAAGAAATAAACATTGTCACAAATCTCTTATTTTTCACTTTTAGGTAAAGACACCTTTGACTTCACATTCTCCCATAAATGTAAGAAAATTATGCTTTTAAAGCCAGCAAAGAAAGTCCCTCTTCTACACAAAAAATTCTGACGTGGAGGGAAATGGTGACAAATGAAACCATTTCTGAAGGCAGGTACCCACGCTGCTCCGTGCGCCGATGGAAAAGGTTCAGCGCTATCTAATACACTAATAAACAACTTACATGGAATTAAACTCTTGACTCAAGCTTTCATACTTCCTTTAAATCTGGCTCCAGGCTTTGATGTCCAATAATTAAACCGATCAGGTGGTTTAGCAAGGCCGGGTTATCGTGCTATCTCTGCAGGAGCTGCAGTGCCATCGCTCTCCGTTGGCCTCAGCTCCTTCCTCTGCACGTTTGCGAGGTTGCTGGGCACCGTGGAACAGCGAAGATGCAACACAATAATCTGGATTTGCTCGGCTCCAGACACTGTTATGTCCATATAAACACTGACTGAGCACTGTCCAAGTAAGACTGGAACGGTTTTAGCAGGCAATAATAAAGAGAAAAGGCATTATCAGCTTGACTTTTGTTCAGTTATCCGAATTTACAACCTTGGTTTCTCATTTGATCCTGACCTTCTAGTCGATAGCGGGCAAAAGTACATCGCGTTGGTGTGGGATTGCAAAGCAGCCGTCCCCTCGCTTTGTGATGGGATCGCACCACGGCGATGGAGCCAGCTTATCGTGATCGGCAGATCAGAACAGTGAGCTCTGAGGATGCACAACGACGCTGGGTACTGGCTGAGCCCATCTTAGGAGAGCGTATCACATCGGGCTTCAAGCAGCAAAACTGCTTCCTAGTTTGCTTAATGTAGAATCTTAATTATTGCATTTTAGTCATAAATTCCTTTATGGTTTGTATCTTATATATACTGAAAACTTTTTTTTTTCTATGTTGCTCTGCATCGAGCCAGAGCAGCGGCAAACACTGAGTTTATAACACTTGGATTGAATTTTTTGGGGGGGCTAAATGTTTTCAGTGAAAGAATCACAGAATCCCATAGTGTCAGGGGTTGGAAGGGACCTGGAAAGCTCACCCAGTGCAATCCCCCCATGGAGCAGGAACACCCAGATGAGGTTACACAGGAAGGTGTCCAGGCGGGTTGGAATGTCTGCACAGAAGGAGACTCCATAACCCCCTGGGCAGCCTGGGCCAGGCTCTGCCACCCTCACCAGGAACAAGTTTCTTCTCAAATTTAAGTGGAACCTCCTGTGTTCCAGTTTGTACCCATTGCCCCTTGTCCTGTCACTGGTTGTCACCCAGAAGAGCCTGGCTCCATCCTCCTGACACTCCCCCCTTCCATATTGATCCCCATGAATGAGTCCCCCCTCAGTGTCCTCTTGTCCAGCTCCAGAGCCCCAGCTCCCTCAGCCTTTCCTCACACGGGAGATGCTCCACTCCCTTCAGCATCTTGGTGGCTGCGCTGGACTCTCTCCAGCAGTTCCCTGTCCTGCTGGAACTGAGGGGCCACAACTGGACACAAGATTCCAGGTGTGGTCTCCCCAGGGCAGAGCAGAGGGGCAGGAGAACCTCTCTGACCTACTGACCACCCCCTTCTAATTGGCCTCACCATTGGCCATTGTGGACCTTCATTGTGGACCAGTACCATTGGCCTCACCTCAGTGTTTGATGATGTCACATTTCCAGACATCTCTGTTGACACAAGTTGTGTCTTTGGGGAGAGAGTTCAGAGAAATTAGTGCTTTTTTTCCATTTGATTCTCTGAGGAACTTTTAATGAATGACCTGAGATGATAATATGATTAAGTGAGGGCTCTGTGCATGTGGGCCGGACACCAAGGTCTTGCAATAAATGAATAGAAGAGCAGAGGAAATCAGGCACTAGAGAAGGCAGTTACTGAAATGAAGGGGAAATACATGGACTGATGCTTATTTTGTTAAATCATGGTGGAAAACAAAGGAAAACAGAACAGCCAAATGAAGAGAAACTCAAGGATATCAGCAGACAGGTGCAGCCTGGGTGGAAATGACGGATCTATTTTTCCCTGTTAATATCTCTGAAAGGCGGTTGGATTCCTGAATTTACTCTGAGCTCTGGCACAACACCAAAATTTAAAGATGAAAGAGAAATTACTTTGAAACTAAAATTTTTCCCTCTCCACCAGTGCTCACAGCCATATTCTGTGCAGAAATCAATGCTGGACTCGACCTAATGAAGTGAGCTCTTATTTTCCTACCAGATGACATTTCTGCTTTAAAACCTGCCTGATTTGTATATTGTAAATCTTCATCACTGCCACAGTTACAAACAAAATGACCCAGATTCCTTCAAAGCTGATGAACACATCGCTTGGTCGGGCCTAACAAGAAGAATAACTTCAATTAAAAAATCTGATAAATAAGGTATTTCAGTTGCTCCTTTAGTCCAGCATGTTTAATTTCTCAATTGAAGAGAGAAAAGGAAATTTGATAAAGATGCACTTTCTTAATTAAAAATTCAGGTATGGTAACAGCCAGCTTCAAATATTTATATGGACAAGACTCCACACACTTTAGTATCCACAGGTGAGGCACTATTTGAAGAATAAATCAGAATGGCATTCGATATGCACATACATCATTCTGGTTTCTTCACCCTGCTCTAATCGCATAAGTTTAATCATTTAAATGGAACTGAAACAACATAATTTAAGAACTGCCTATTTAACTGGCAAAGTCAATCAAATGGGGAGAAACTTGGATCACTTCTCCCTGCCAATCTTGCTGTAGATAACACAAAGTCCTGCACCACCATAAATAACGTCAAAAGCAGAGCGATCAGCTCTGATGTCTTGGCCACGTGGGAGCAAAGGACATTTTATTACATCCAGATATAGTCACAGACACCGATATAACACCAGAGCACATGGCTCAGAAAATACTCCAAGGATGAGGGACTTGCACCCTTGAAAGCACCGACTCTAAAAACAACCAAAGGTCGATGGAAGGACAGTGTCACGGGGAAATAGCAGTGTGATAGTGTGGTCAAAAGGTCAAATGTGATCCTCTGAGTAGAGTTTAGCCTGAGGAGACCAAAGATCACAGGGATTGCCATAGTGGATCAAAGGAAATCTTTCACACAGGCCCAAGCTACAGACTGGGCTGTATGGCCATGAGACAGCCAGACCATCACCAACCTCTCCAGATATCGTGGTCCCTCTACCAGAAGAAAGAAAACCTACAATCGCACACAAAATCTTCCTAAATCCTCTATGAGAATGGAAAAATGCCAAAAAAAATCCCCAAAGATCTTCAGTGCCAGCAGCTTTCACCCAGGTTCTCCAGGGCTTTCCAGGTCCTACATAAACTTTAGAGCAGCACAGGAATATTCACAAAACATCTCCAGTTCTTCGGCTCACCTGCTGAAATCCATGTTCAGACAGATGCATAACCAGACCTTCTAAGCTGTTAATAATCTCTCAAAGTGCTTGACATGGTCAACAGAATTAAACAACCATAAGGAAGTTTGCCTTCCTGGAAACCTCAGGCTTCCCATTACCTCATTCTTGTTTCCTCAAAGCAGTGTGTCCACCCATAAATACCACTGTTTTCATTTTACCTTTTTTCCCCCTCACTTCATAAATCATGGCACAAGGATCAGGTTACTGCTGTGGAAGAAGGAAAAAAGTTTACCATCATTAAGCTGCCTTCTTTGAGATGCACGTTGTCCATATGTGTGTATTCTGTTGCGTAAGAATGGATTGATTCTTCATTGTGGACCTGCAACTCATCCCAACCACAAGACTTTGGTGGATGTGGAGACAGCAGTTAATGTGGATTCGTACAACACATCTCAAAACAGGCAATTACTATCACGTTATCTTATTTTATTCTTCAAATGGCAATCCACATCCATATTCAGAAGGTAACTCCAAGCAGTCATTCCCTCTCTGGCTCTCCCCACATGTCCGTGGGTTGGGGCGGCTCAAGCATTTTAGACTCATCTGCAAACCACAATCTGCCTCATTTGGCACCATTCCTGGGAGCATCTGCAACGGTACCAAGGTTACCAGAGCTCCACATGCCAGCTCTGCAGATGCCAAGAATGGAGACGTCCTCTGGAGAGGCCATTATACAACTTGACCTTCAATGGAATCTACTGATGGCTGGAGGCACGAACACTTCGGCAGTATCAGAACATCTCCTGATACAATATGTGATGCAATTACTGGTATCACTGCGCCTCGTTATCTCACAGTTGATGATACAAATGAACAGAGGCCACCGGGCAGGTTTGGTTCTGCGCAGGCAGGAAGGAGATGGTCTGCTTGACATCAAACATCTGAGGAGACATTCCGCTTCGTCCATGAACGTCTGGGGTTGGCTGGGGGGAATGGAAAGGCTATTTTCTGGCTCCAACAAAATTGAGATATGACCTCAGGAAAGCATATAAGAAACCTTATCTGGGAAGGGGGAATCAAGACGCTGGATGTCAGACAATTAGTAGTGGGTCTTTCCCGCCCTCTGGCAGAACTTGCTACCAGGAAACTCACATTTAAGAACACGGTTAGAATGATAAACAAGATGCCACAGGCTCATGTTATCACGCTGTCTGGATGGTGAGACCCTGCTTAAGATCTGATGCTGAGACAGAGGTCATCACTCTTTCACCAAAGCTCCATACAGAATTTTAGGACCACAGGGTCAAAGAAAAATGTAAATCCTTCAGATGGCCAGAAATAGTTGCTCAGGTATGTGTGCTGATGTAATCTATACGTTACGGCACATCAGTCCCAGTGAACAATCACTGAAATGTGGGTCTCTGGAGGGACAACAGGTCTGAGATGAGACAGGCTTCTCCTAATAACAACCATTATCTGGCACTGAAATCTAGAGGGTCAGCGGACAGACTGGAGCAAATGCCGTGACTTCTGTGTGAGCTGGCCCACGATGGGCAAACTCCTCTGATAACTCTGACTTCAGTGTCTCGGCCTGTCCTGCCGTCTGCAGGGTCACCACAAACGCATCTCACCTTGTCTTGCAGGCTTTCAGGGGAAGGAGGGTTAGACAGACATCAGTTGATCCTTCAGACTACAGAACCAAGGATGTGTTTACCAGGAATGATAGGACCAGGCTGGGCTCCAGGCAATGGAGCCAGTCCTTGTTGGCATCTGAGGAGAAGCAGTCGATTTTGCAAACCCCATGGCTTCTCCAATCTGTCCCCTCAGCTCTTGTCCCCCATTTCCCATTTGTGGTCCGCCAGCTGAAGCCGTTTGCTACCCCTGACGTGTTCGGCGTTCCCCACGCCGGGCTCCCGCCGGGCACGCTGGATTCCCAAGCTCCACGCCTTACAACGGAACAGACAGGACCTCAGAACATCTTGTTTGGCATTACCTGGACAATTTTAAAATGCCAATGGTATGGTTGGCAAGGGTTTGGAACTATTTTTGACTTAACACATCAACTAGCCCTCCTAGTGACCAAATTCCTGATGTTCTCAGGTGATCATGATGCACTCCCTAGGCAAGAAGAGAGGTATTATAGACCTGCAAAAGTCCCGCCTTTCTCTAATGCATAGAGAGACTCTTATTTCAACCACAGGAATATCTGACTGTTATTGAGATCTGGTTATTACAAAGTGAAGCCAACACCCGGAGCACATATGCCACCCAAACGCTCTGGTAGGTACCAAAGAGCCAGAGTCTGTATCCAAAATGGGGATGAGGAAGGGCAGAAATGGCAGAAACGGGTGGAAGGAGTAAGACCTGGATTATATCCAGTCTGGAGCACAGGAGCTGGGATTGCAAGGTGCACTCGAAGGTTTAGGTATAAAGAATTGTCAGTGTTTTGCCACAGGTTCTATTAGATAATTCAGCATTGGCTAATGTTAGACAGGAATAATTCCTGACAAATGCACTCAATATTGGGGTCTTTCTTCCCATGCCAAAGATTTAGGATTCCTACAAAATTTAAGTAGCACAAGAGTTCTTGCCTGACTTACAGACATGGTGTGTCCTACTAGTCCAAAGTCTATTGCCCTTGAATAAGGTCTTCCATAAAGAAGACACTACAGGAGAAACTGAGATCTAATGTAACTCTCAAGAAATACTTGAAAAATTATAAAAGGGTATCAAGCATATTTCACTATATATTCCTCTTTAGGAAGACAAGATTTCTAAAGCCCCACTGGCTGAACCGAGCCAGGAGTCACAGGAGACACATGCAGTGTTGCCCATCGAGCAATTCTCACTATTCCTGAAGAGCTGGAACAAAGTCATTTTATCCACTGAGGCAAAACTGGTACCGGTTATTTAACAGCCACTGATGGAATCTTATCCCATGTATTATTTCCAGTTGTTTTTTGAACTTCTCTAAACTTTCAGCATCCTCAGCAGTTCCTGCAGCAAGGAACCTCCAGCTGAATTGTGCACTATGAACAGTGCTTCTTTCGGTCCTTTTGAACCCGGCACTACCATGTGACATCCCAGTGTTTTCATACTGAGAGAGATTAAGAGTCAAGCCCTGTTCATGACTCTCTGTATTTTTTTCATGTCACCCTTTGGCTGTCCATTTTCCAGCCAGAAGAATATTAGGCAAGAACCTCACACAGTATCCAACATGGGGATGTATCTTCGTTAATACAAGAGCATAAAAATAAAGCAAAAATATGCATTTTGGAAATTCAGCTATACCTACCCAAATGTTACAGCTCTTGACTTCTTCACATCCATTTATTACACCCTGCATTATAGTTCCTACCAGCTTGCTCCATACGGATTTTACAGCACACTGGTCTGGGCTTTTGTGGATGACTTGGAGCCCAGAGATAAACTCATATCACATCAGCCACCTTCCAGTGATTTTAAACAAGATACATAATTAATGATTAAATGATTTCACCCTCCACACCTCTCAGGTGAACACCGTCTGATCCCAGCGATAATGTTAATTTTGTCTATCTACATCAGCATCTCATCTACAGACATTTCAGCTTGAGACAGATGAAAGCACAAAAAGAATTGCATTTGTTTTTCTGTCATTGCTTTGGCTGCCCTAAGTGCATCTTTTACATTTCAGGTTTGTGTAGGTCCTACAGACTGCCAGGCAAACTTTCTGCTTCTGATGTGGCTGAAGAGTACCTGTTATTAGTTATCTCATCATTTGCACGTTACTTCTGGTTTCCTCTTCTCACTGTGTTTTTACCTTCTTCCTCTTTTTTCTCATTTTATATATATATATTATTTTTTTGCTTTCCCAGGATGCTTTCATGTACTTTCTTACCCTTTTCTTTAGGTATGTTTGATACCCTTTTAGAGTATTTCTTGAGAGTTACATTAGCTCTCAATTCCTCCTGTAGTGTCTTTCCGTACCTCAATGCCAGCTGCAAGGATGCAACTCTTAGTTGGCCTCTCAGATTCTTTTTAACAACCTTCTGCCATTTCTCGTAACTCCCCTTTCTGAATTAAAACATAATCGCGAAGAACTTTTTGGCCTCTCAGTCAACATCTCTGCAGGAACAGAACACATGGATGTCACTGTTAGAGAGCGTCTTTTCAACAGCGACATTTTGAATGAGCCACTGGGGATGGCCAAGGTCAGTGTTGCTTCTCCCTGTCCTGGTTCCATGGCCGGCAGCTCTCTGAAGTGGGATGGATGTCATTGAAGGTTCCCATGACCCTTGATCCCCTTCAGCCCACCAAAGTCACCGGCCAGTTGAGGGTTCCGCAATGTCACATGGAGCCAAGATGCTCACACTCCGCCAGAGAAACCTGGGGCTGGTTTCCTCGGGGAAGGCCGAGCATGGACCTGTCCCACGGGCATTCCCTGGGCTTGGTTTTACGGAGAAAGCAACCGCCAAAGAGGTGACCAGCGATGGAGCACGAACACTCGGGCTGGCACCAACTCAGGCCACGACCAGGTGTAACTGCTGTAAACAACACACAGCGATTTCTCAACCAAGAACCTACATGAATTATTGCAATGATCTTTTTTAATGTCCTGCTTGTAGGAGCTGCATGTTGTACAAGGACATGGGGTTCGTCCATCACTCAAATCAGATATCTGTATTGCTCGTAGAGGTACGTGCTTTGTACAAAGTTTGCAGACAACAGTTTCTGGTACAGCCATCTTCCTTTTGGGAGACAAAACAGAGGACAGATGTACTCGAAGGAGGCAATAGAAAGAGCAGATGATCATGGAGAAGGATGGAGGAGAGCAAAGTGTTAGAAACAAGTCACAGAATCACAGAATCATTTCGTTTGGAAAAGCCACTAAAGATCATCCAGACCAACCATAACCCACCCCTGGCACTGCCCCATGTCCTGAGAACCTCATGTCCGTCTGTCCAGCCCTCCAGGGATGGTGACTCCAGCACTGCCCTGGGCAGCCTGTTCCAATGCCCCACAGCCCTTTGGGGAAGAAATTGTTCCCCAGATCCAACCTCAACCTCCCCTGGCGCAACTTGAGGCTGTTTCCTCTGGTCCTATGCCACCAGACATTGGTCTAAACAATTTTGTGCACCAATAGTGGTCAAGAAGACCACATACAGAAAAATAACAAGAATAAACAGTGTTCTGAGCAAAAGGGAAGATGAAAATGATAAAAGATAAAAGAAACTTCAGAGAGCAGATGGGTAGAAAAAAATAGCTGAGTGGAACTATATGACTTGAGGTGTCTTATATGAATGAGACCAGAGAAATAGAATAACGGGGAACACAGTGACATTTTTTGGCCCTGAGGAAATGTTTAGACAGAAATCTCTGGTGTTGACATTCAGGGATATATGTGCACCCAGAGCATGGCTGGAAATGAGGACCACTATTCAAATAAGGTATTTATGGAACAAAAGAGTAACTGAGGTGCAGCATGACAAGCGGAAAAGGGGGAACCCTCCTAGCCTTCAAGATCTTCATGAGGTTCCACTTCTTTTGGAATAAAACTGGCTTAGTGAATAAAGTTATTAAGATAATTTTGCAAGTATTGTGATTCAGGACTGAAGCAGTAACAGATACACACGACGGCTCTCTCACTGCTTTAAAACATGGCCAGGGCAGGGTTTCTGAAGTTGTATTTCTACACTAGATGGTGGTCTAAACAGATTATCTTGCTAAGCATTAATTAAAATTGACATCGGGGGTGACAGGAATTGCCACCATGCCCTCTTCATTATTTGACTTGAGGGTGCTCCCTGTTTTTAAACAATTTGAAAGCAACATTTTTGTGCAGAATCCTGCACAAAATGCAACTAATGAAAGAACCAACATTCTCCCATCACAACCCAGATCTCCTTGGTTGGCTCTTCTGCTCTCCCATGTGGGAATCTCCCCAAATCCTCTTTTGGTGTCTTCCCCACCCCTGCTCTGCTCTGATATTGGGCTTTTGTCAGGAAAACAACGTCCCATCTGTAATAGGACCAGAGTGCTACTTATTACTCATATCTGGATCGAACTCAGTCCCAATGTCTCCCCAGGTTCCTGCAGCGTGTCCCGTCCCCAGCTGAACAGAGACCCCGTGGAAAAACAGTTCCCGACGGGGTTAGATGTAGGACATCCAAATTCTGTTCTGTCGTGCAATTTTGAACAAGAATTCACATACCTTTTGTCAAACGATGGCAAATTTAATCCCCAAACTGCTTACTTACATTCAAAATTAACATATAATAACTGAACTTGGTAAAAAACTTGTGTTTAATGGAGTTTATGGTTTAATTCCACTCCCTAGTCTTAATTTCTGTATATGACCATCTGTTCCATTTCTGCCACTGTCCCGACGCTGTGCACAGTAATACGCATTAGATTAACCCATTCAGTCCCTGGAGACCAAATTACCGAGATGAAGAATAAAAGAGAGATCAAAGTGCCGCTAATGCCCTTAACTCACCCTTTCGGGTTAGGGAAGCAACAAGGTGAGAATCCATCTGTTGATGGAGGCAGATGATTCATGTCTCAAGCTGCAGAGGAAGAGGATACACACCCAAAATCTGTGATAATTTGAACGAGGTGGCTGCGGGGGGAAGAGAATCTTCCACTTCAACCTGGCGATCTGTTCCAGGAGCAGCACACACAACCTCCGCACTCGCCAGACAAGATTCTCTCTGCTACTTTGGAACACCAACCCGTTTGTTATAGCGCCTTGTTTGGAGGTAAAACCAACCCCTGACGCTCCTTAAAGAAAGAGGAAAAGGTCCCAACTGACTCTTGGCCGCCGGGCGCCCAGGCTGTGCTGGCAGTGAGCCCGAAGCTCCCAGGCGTGAGATGTGATCACAGAATCACAGAATCGACCGGGTTGGAAAAGCCCTCAGAGATCATCCAGTCCAACCCTTGGTTCAACTCCAGTCCATTGACTAGATCATGGCACTAAGTGCCATGTCCAATCTCAGCTGAAAAACCTCCAGGGCCGGTGAGTCCAGCACCTCCCTGGGCAGCCATTCCAATGCCTGACCACTCTCTGCACAGAATTGCTCTCTAATCTCCAGCCTCAATTTCCCCTGGCAGAGTTGAAGCCCATGGCCCCTTGTCCTATTGCTGATGCCTGGAGAAGAGCCCAATCCCCACCTGGCTAGAACTGCCCTTCAGGTAGTTCTAGAGAGAGCTGAGCTCACCTCTGAGCCTCCTCTTCTCCAGACTAAACAAGCCCAGCTCCCTCAGCCTCTCCCCATAGGGCTTGTGTTCCAGTCCCTTCCCCAGTCTCGTTGCTCTTCTCTGGACCCGCTCCAGCACTTCAATCTCTTTCCTGAGCTGAGGGGCCCAGAACTGAACACAGCACTCCAGGTGTGGCCTCCCCAGTGCAGAGCACAGGGGAAGGATCACTGCCCTTGTCCTGCTGACCACGCTGGTTTGGATACAGGACAGGATCCCATTGGCCTTCTTGGCCACCTGGGCACACTGGTGGCTCATGTTGAGCTTCCTGTCAATGAGTCCCCCCAGGTCCCTTTCTGCCTGGCTGCTCTGCAGCCACTCTGTGCCCAGCCTGGAGCGCTGCAGGGGGTTGTTGTGGCCAAAGTGCAGCACCCGGCACTTGGCCTTGTTGAGCTTCGTCCCATTGGAATGGGCCCATTTTTCCAGTCTATCCAGATCCCTCTGCAGAACCCTCCTGCCTTCCAGCAGCTCCACGCTCCCTCCCAACTTGGTGTCATCAGCAAATTTGCTGATGATGGTCTCAATCCCTTCATCTAAATCGTCAATAAAGATGTTAAACAGGACTGGACCCAACACTGACCCCTGGGGGACACCACTAGTGACTGGCCACCAGCTGGATGCTGGTGATTCCTTAACGCAGTGTCATGGGCAAATGAAAGGCAGCACGACATCCCTGTTCCTTACAGCCGGGGAAATAGGGGGAAAATAAACAGGTGTTTAAAAAAATAAACCGCGGAACTGAGAGAAGAGAGACTACCATGACCATCCACGCCATTTCTGCCTATTTTATAGCCTGTGCTCCTACCTGTGTCTAATCTCCAGACCCAGAATGAAAACCCAAAAGTGTCCTAAAATATGCATGTGCACTGCTCGAGTGTGATATATCCCCCGTACTGAGGTTCGGCTGACAAGTCTGCTCTGTTTGTGAATCAAAGTTTTGTATATTTGACCCTCGGCAACCCCTGCAACACTAATTTCATGATACTGAAGACACCCAGACCTGAAGATGAAACCACCCTGCACATTTTCCATTGCACTGATTTGTTACTCTTGTCCTTTTAGGTTCAAATTTGCTCATTTTCAGACTAAGACTTTTGGGGAAAGTCCATGGCAAACATTTAGGCATATTTGAGAGCTCTATGCCTGGAAAATTACAGAGATAGGATACATAAAAATGCATGCCAATTTTTGTTCCAAATAAAGTCTAATCCACCAGAGCTCCCTTTGATCATACAAAGTTTGTGATGTTTGTATGATTTGGATTATTCTGAAAGTTTTCATTTGAAAATATGGGATTTGTATGCGATTCCGAACAGACTTCCATAATCTGTACAAAATGCCTGGTAAAGCTGCATGGAGGCACAGAACAAAAAGTGATTTCTCTAATGGTTCAGCACCGTTCAGCCCCCAAACCCAGCCTGGCCACAGCAACCGGGAACAACTGGGGCCAGTGTCCCCCTGTCATCGCACCCCTCTCCCCGTTTATCTTTGGGAAATCACACAGAACCCCAGAATGTCAGGGGTTGAAGGGCCCTGGAAAGCTCATCCAGTGCAATCCCCCCATGGAGCAGGAACACCCAGATGAGGTTACACAGGAAGGTGTCCAGGCGGGTTGGAATGTCTGCACAGAAGGAGACTCCACAACCCCCCTGGGCAGCCTGGGCCAGGCTCTGACACCCTCACCCCAACAAGTTTCTTCTCATCTTTAAGTGGAACCTCCTGTGTTCCAGTTTGCACCCATTGCCTCTTGTCCTGTCACTGGTTGTCACCAGCAGAGCCTGGCTCCATCCTCCTGACACTCCCCCTTTCCATATTGATCCCCAGGAATGAGTCCCCCCTCAGTGTCCTCTTGTCCAGCTCCAGAGCCCCAGCTCCCTCAGCCTTTCCTCACACGGGAGATGCTCCACAATGTCCCCTTGCTCCTTGGCTCTGTCCCCACTGGCTGTGCATGGTGCTGGTCGCTCCCTCAGCGCTGTGGGTTTAACCTGCCAACCGCTGCACTTGGCTTTGCTGCTTCTCTTCAGCCCCGCGCCATGAAATCACTTGGGCCACCAGAGCTGTGGCCTTTTTAATACTGAAAATCTTCATTTCAGGGTGGGTCTGCACCTACACGTGTCATAAATAATTCCAGCAGGATGACGACCAGCGCCAGATGGTGCATGGAGAGCATTCAAGAAACATGCGAGGTGGCGGAAGATTTAGGTTTAAAGTCCTTCAAACTCCTTTTTAAACAGAGAGCAGCGTCCCACCGCACACTTTCCGACTGGGAAAGAGCCAGCACGCGGAGCTCCAGCCCAGGCTCTGCCTGTGCCCAGGACGGGGACAGAGGTTCAGAAACAGCCGCTAAGCTCAGCTTTTCCCAGCACGTAATTCCAGCTCACACTCCTCATTCTGATCTGTGTTTCAGTGTCTCACCTTTCAGATACACCCTACACTAATACTGTGTTAACCCACACTGCAGGTTATACTGTATCCTACACTATCCTATAATAATGCTCTGTGTCCAAATTTTAAAAGATCTGCCTGACCCACGTAGTGTCCCGCACACTATTTGTCTTGAGTTACTGCTGCCTTTTCAACTCAATGCCCTGTGTGGTTCCCAAGACAACTTCTCCTTTCCTGAGCAGTATCTATGTCACATCTAAAGACATTTTTTAGGCTGTAAGAGCCATTCTCACTGTTCCACTTTAGTGCAATTTCCCATTTTAAAGGTTTGTGTCCAAGTTCCACTTTTTGGCACTTAGGCAGCGAATTCCCTTATTCTGCAGTCAATACAACGGGCTCAATTCTCGCCAGCTTTTGAGTCAGTTCTTGCACGTTTCTTAACGCTAAGTCAAGAATCTCTTTCTGTGTACTCTAGTACTACCTGTTCCAAGAGGCAGAAACTGCTTCTTTGAACTCACCCTTATTGTGCTATCAGACCAGTTTATTCACAGGTAATTTAAGTCGCCATTATCATTTCGTTAGACTTTCCCACTTCTTTGATCTCTGTCAACATTATGCACTCAACATCCTTTTGTTGATCCAGGAGCCAGCAGTATAGAAGACGACTAATATATTTACTTTCTTATGGGCTGGGAGCGTAACCCTCTCTAAGCAGTTAAGTAGGTGATTATAACTCTCCAATCACACTCTGCGTTGCAACATCGGAAACACTCTCCATTTCCAGGATGATCACGTTGCAGCAATTCCAGTGGTTAATTAGCATTGGTGTTAGAAACATGCACCATGATTCTTTTCTGAATATGTTTGATTTTCAGCTTTTGAATCGTGCACAACACCCAAAAATGATGATTTGGGATCGTCCTCTGATTTTCACTTATTCCACCCTAACTAGATGATTGACTTTGACTTTTATATTTCTAACAATTTATTTCTTTGAGGGGTAAGAAGATAACCCTTGCTTTGGGGTTCAGAGCCTTGAGGGAGTTTGTTCTGTGTTCTCATGGGTTTTTCCTGCAGTCATAAGCTAAAACAACGTGCTTGGTGGGTAAATGCGCGTTGACTTTCTCCTCCAGTCAAGTAACTATGAAACTGCTGAGATTACATGGAAATGAAACAGAAGTATCATGAGAGTTGCGATAAAATAACGCATGTTGGGAAAACTGATTATATACTTTTATCTACTTGCTAAATAAAACTGTTGCACTGTTCTACGCATCAATAAGGTTTTTCTACACGTGGGAATGTGAAGTGATTGATCTCTGCTTTGCCTTCTCTATAGGAGAGTATTTGAGTTCAAGTCTCTCCAGTGGCTCTGGAAAGACTTTGATTTCCAGGACTTCTCTTATTTTCCTGTCTGTGTTCAAACAAACACCGTCAACTCTCTCCAGTATCACATGGAGACTGAGCTTTGGCCAAGAAGGAAACTAAGATTTATGCCCTGAAATCCACTAAAAGAATAGCGAAAATAGCGAAAGTGGGGGCTGTAAAAATTGCATTAGCGATGATATTAAAGGGAGTTGATCTGGGAAACAACGACAGGAGCTGCAGTTCAGAGGGCACACGGGCTCATGGGCTGCTCATGGTTTGCCAGTTGTCAGTGAGATCCAAGGATGTTCTTTCTCACCTACTTGTCTAAAGGGTTTGGTTCTTTCACCGCTAAGGGTGGGCAGTTTTCTGACTTCTTGGGGTCTTTTTGCATAGAATCACAGAACAGTTTGTGTTGAAGGGCCCTTCCCAGCTCCCCAGTGCCCCCCTGCCATGAGCAGGGACATCTGCACCAGCTCAGGTTGCTCAGAGCCCCGTCCAGCCTGGCCTGGGATGTCTCCAGGGATGGTTCAGCCACCACCTCTCTGGCCAACCTGGGCCAGGCTCTCACCACCCTCAGGGCAACAATTCCTCCTCATGTCCAGCCTGAATTTCCCTTCTTTAGTTTAAAACCATCACCCCTTATCCTATCACAACAGGCCCTGCTCAAAAGTCTGTCCCCATCTATCTTATGGGCAGAAAGTACAGAAAGGCCACAATAAAGTCTCCCTGGAGCTTCTCTTCCCCAGCTGAACACCCCAGCTCTCTCCCCTGTCCCCCAGCAGAGCTGTTCCAGCCTCGGGTCATTCCTGTGGCTCCTCTGGCCCCTCTCCAGCAGGTCCATGTGTGTCCTGTGCTGAGGACCCAGAGCTGGACCAGCACTGCAGGGGTCTCACAGAGCGGGGCAGAGGGGACAATCCCCTCGCCCTGTGCTCCCGCTCGCCGCCGCTTTCCCCAGAGCCACACAGGTCACTGCAACCAGCGCCCTCAACTTCCAGCCATTTGGAAACCGCAAGCAAGTTCCCAATGCTGTTTCTCCTGTGTGAGGCAACAGTCGACACTCAGAGCACGTGCTCTCTGAACGCGCTTGAAGCTGATTTCTGTCAGAAGTCCAAGGTGTTGGTTTTTTGACCTATAAAGTCTGAAGCAGCTCTGCCTACTTGAGAAATTCCTCTCCCTTTGCATCACCAGCGTGGTGCGAGTGCCAGAGGCAGCGCTGCGGGGCGGGCAGGGGGCAGGCAGGGAGCAGGCAGGGTGCAGGCAGGATGCAGGCAGGGTGCAGGCAGAGCACAGGCAGGTGCAGGCAGAGCACAGGCAGAGCACAGGCAGAGCATAGGCAGAGCACAGGCAGGTGCAGGCAGAGCACAGGCAGAGCACAGGCAGAGCACAGGCAGGGGTGCAGGCAGAGCACAGGCAGGGTGCAGGCAGGATGCAGGCAGGGTGCAGGCAGGGGCAGGCAGGGCAAAGGCTGCCTGCTCACCCACCACTCACTCACCAACGCAAAACCCAGAGAGCGCCCAGAGAATCGGCCACAGGGGCAAGGGGTGGAATATGACATCGTGGTTATTTTATTATAGGTAAGGAAGAGATTTTTCAAGTTGGCTTCTGAGAATGGAACACACTACGGTCAAAATCCATTTCTGTGGATGAGCCCAGAGAACGTGGCAGGGAGAGATGAAACCCAGAAAATGTTAAAATCACAGAATCATTTCAGTTGGAAAAGACCCTCAGGATCATTCAGTCCAACCATAACCCACCCCTGGCACTGCCCCGTGTCCTGACAACCTCATGTCCGTCTGTCCAGCCCTCCAGGGATGGTGACTCCACCACTGCCCTGGGCAGCCTGTTCCAATGCCCCACAGCCCTTTGGGGAAGAAATTGTTCCCAGATCCAACCTCACCCTCCCCTGGCCCAACTTGAGGCCATTTCCTCTGCTCCTGGCGCTGGCTACTTCTGGCACAAGTACATTTGGTGAGGCTCCATCACTTACGTGCCGGATTCCCTATATTAAATTAAGAATGTATTTCTAAAAGTGTACTGACCAGAACACTATGAAGATAATTACAAGTTAAAGAGACCTTTACTTGAATACAAGGCTAGTTCTGCACCACTTACCCTGAAGCGATGTCCTTACTCCGCTGCACTAGAACAACATGGCTTTGGAAACAGGCCGGGTGACCCACGTGCCCCCCGCGCTCTGCAGTTTGTGTTCCGCGATGGGCACGAGGGCCGATTGCACCTCACAGGGTCTGACAGGACACAGACCACCTACCCAAAAATGGTCTGGAAACTGGACTTCCTTAACTCATCACGATAATCATGTTAGGCACCTAAATTGTATGCACAGAACCTGTTGTGAAGGTAGATGTGACCAGGCTTAAGTTCTTTTAAATAAGAATTCCCATGACATCAAAGTCAAATGTGTGACCTAATGTTTTTGGAAGAGTGGGATGTTGACAACCACATGTAAACTGAGATGTGCCAATAAAGCCTAATTCAGGTGTATTTTATATCAGACTATCTAAATGTGAATTTAAAATAATTTCTTACTCACTTTGTACTTTAAGTTAGGGCTCTGTTTCCCATTTTGTCTCTGCAGAGGCAGGAACCCACCGCAGGATCAGGACCCAAACCATCTAAATGCCATTTTACATTCCGAGTTTCACTGTGTAGTGGCAGAATTGGAAATGGCACCATAAGACACACACGGGATGTCCCCGGCACGCTTGGCAAATCCTTCCCGGGACAAACATCCCCGACATCGTCACCTCAAACCAGACCCGGAGGATCCGGGGATCCGGCGGATCGGGATGGGACCGATCATCTGCACACACGTCGAGGGCTGAGAGCACCCCCGGCACGGGCCGGTACCTGCGTGCACTCAGGTCGGTGCTTCCCCAAGCCGCTCCGCTCCGAGGACGATTTTTTAAAGCACGAAGCCCATTTGTAAACCCAATGCTACTCACAACTTAGTAATCGAAGCACCTCGTCAGCACAGCTGTGACAGCGGGACGTCCAAACATCCCACTTTGTGTCATCCACACACATCCACACATCGCGCCACGGGATTGCAGCTCCCCGTTCCCAAAAGGGCCACGCTCTACACTTTGCGCTCGGTTGCAACACCGCTGTCGTTTTTGTAAGGAATAAATATTGACTTTGCTGGACATTGCCTCACAACAGAACAGGACCTCCAGTACATTTGTCTCAGGTATTTTTTATATATATATATATACATATATATATATATTTATAAAAATATATAGTTTTACAGCACAGCTTTCGTTCAGAGTAGTTCAAAAGGTGTGGAAAACCAGGCTTTACAAAGGTCGCAAATCACCCGTTTTCATTTTCAGCCAGGTGCCCATGTTCTAAAGCTGGCTCGACTCTATTTATTTTATTATAGGACTATACAAAATTGATTGCTTTAATTTAAATTTCCAAACTACAAACGTAATTAATATTACAACATCCCGCATTTGTCAAGTCAAGTCTGGAAAACGCCGTGCGAAAACCAAGATTGAATATTAACGCAGCCTGCTTTGTCATTCCTCGTTCTCGAGAATAAAGTGCACGACTGCCAAGCAAATTACCAGCAGAAATGACCAGGTCTTGAGAAACGGAGCTCAAACCAGCACGTGCGGGACACCAAACCGCTCAGCTCCACCTTCAACAGCATCTCATGACATGTTCTGCCGTTCTTTCCTTGGGAAAGGTCAGAAAGCAGCACTAATTTCACTTATCAAAACACACGGTGGTGACACCACAGGAAGCAGAGTCCGGGTAACATTGACCGTTCGGGTACAGGCAACACATAAGACAACAGGCAGCAGGGTGGGTAATTCCACGGGCGAGGTCTGGGTGTGTTTGAGCTGTAACAGAGCCCCGGCTGTTAGCAGGAGGGAGCAGGAAACCTTACGGATCTCACACACACACGAAAAGTCACGCTTTCCGACGGATGTTTAGCGTCCCAACGTGTGACTCAACACACTCGGCTTTATAACATCAATTAAGATACGCAATAATCTCCATGGGATCAACCGACCACAGCCAAAATCCGGCATTAATACGAGCGCGGCTACGGACCGTGACCGAGCGGAGGATGGGGCGTTTGCACAAACCAGCGAGCAGGGGCACAAAGGAGCAAAACGCGCAGGTGGACGGTTCACACACAAAGCGCCTCGTTCCTTCGCTTGGACATCTGCAGCCAGGAAATAAAATCAAACGCACTGTGCTGGGAGCTGAAGCTGAAGGAGAGACCGGGAGAGACCAGGGGAGAGACCGGGGAGAGGGCGGGAGAGGGTGAGGCAGACGGAGCGGGTAAAACAACGCTGCTCTTACCTGCAGCAGTTTTCCTTCGGCCGGAGTCACCTCGGCGACGTTCGCAAACTCCCCCTCCAGTATGATGGGCTCCACTTTGAGGGGGATCACGCGAATGATGGCTTTCTGTGCCGCCGCCCGCTCCGACTCGGCCGCCGCCGCCAGCCCCTTTTGGCCCAGTCCTGCCTGCAGCGTCGCCATGAGCAGCCAAGGCCAGAGGAGAGCCAGCTGCAGCTGGGGGCCAGCACTCATGCTACCAGCTGCAGCAGCGGGCTCGGGCCACACATACCGCTCGGGAACGCGTCCTCAGCCCGCGGCGGAGCTCCGGCCCTCGGCAAAGCTCGTCGGGTTCCCGGGCGCGCGGTCCCGGCGCCGGGGAGGTGGGAGGAGGAGGAGAGCGGGGCCAGCGCTGCTCAGCGGGCAACCGCGCCGGCTCTCGCCATCGCCGCGTCTCTTCCTCGCTGCCACGTGCTCAAAGGCCGCTGGGAGCTCAAAGGCATATTTTAAACAAACAGACACCCAAAATATCCTAGATTACGAGTCCTTCCTCCAGCAGATAAATCCGGAAAGATCGGCGAAACAGGTTGCACGCAAGAAATCAGTTCGGGGAGGCAGGAACAGCGGGGAGCGTTAGGAACTCGTCAGCCCCATGGAGACGAGGCCGGGGGAGATCTCCCCATGGACGCCGTGTCCTCGTGTCTCCTGCCCAAGCGGTGGGATGATCCACAGGTCCAAAACATCCATCTCAGGTACCCCTGAGAGACACCTCAGCTTCTTGCCAGCACTCAAGCTCTCCACCAGAGTGTTACCAGCAGTTACCGGTATCCTTCTCGGAAGTTGTGCAGGAGGTATTTATTGAATTTATGGTGAGAAGAAAGTTTGCTTCTGTATCGTCCTCTTCCAAATCGAGCGGATCCCTTCCATCTCTCTCGTGCCAGAAGCGCTTCATTCAAGTTTGGAGATCGACTTTACTTTTCTCCCAGCAATCCGCGTTCAGACTCCGGGGGCAGCTCTCCAGGATAATTAATAAGGCACAGAACTTCTCTTCATAGTTTCAAGTTCCCAGGCAAGAAAAAGGCCCCAAAACACTTCAAAAGATTAGATACTGAGCCAAGCAGATATCGAGCAAAAAGTTACAGCATATCTGGTTTCTCTTGTACAATTTCTGTGCACGCCTGAGTTCCGGGGCGGCCGCTTCCACGCGCACATTGAGGAGATCGCAACTAAAGGCCCCGCAAAATGAAACACAAAGTTCCATGGTCTGCCCAAAGGTCACATGAAACGCATCGAGGGGTCTTCAGCACTGGGAGGATTTAGACAGAGGGTATTTTCAATTAAAAGCAAAGTTGATCACGTTGCTACGAAGAGAAAAAGCGATTTAAAAGAGAAGAAAAAAGATCTGCAAACCTGTGAGGCGGCGTGGAGTCCGCGGGGGCCGGGCCGCAGGGAAACGTCGCTGTAAATCCTGGGGAAAAAGTTATTTCCAGTAGCTTAAGAAAACTACGCGGGTCTGATAATGTTTGGATTTGGCCTTATTAAAAGAAAAAAAAGCATAATAAAAAGATATGAGGAAAAGGACAAAGCGAGCTCTCCGGCAGGCGTGCGGCGGGCAGGTAGGTGCGAGCGGAGCTGCACAGCCCGAGAGAGAACCCAGCGAGATCAAAGGGAGAAAATGACTGCGGGCAGAGCTCCGGGGGCAGGCACGGCCGGGAGCCAAGTGCCCGCATGGGACCCAGAGACCTGCGGAACGACCCGAAACACCCCGGAAAAACGCCTTGGAAACACCCAAGTGTCTCCCCTTGCTCCAGCAAACGCGATGATCGGCTCCGAACGCCGAGAGCGCCAAGGAAAATAAAACCTGGACCATCCAGCAGCGCCCCGGCAGAGCGTCGCCGGGCGGGGAAGCCGCTCGGAGGGGGCAGCCAGCGGCCGGACAGCCCCGCGCCTGCTCAGGGGGGACTGAAAATGTTTAAAAAGGCTTTTTTCCAGAAAAAAAAAATCAAAATAAAAGCTTACAAGTGACGCGCTGACCGGAGCGGGCGGGCTGCGCTGCCGTGTCCTGCCGGCCGGCCGGCGCTCTCTACCTGTGACACAAAGTGAGGGTGGAGCCGCCGGAGCCACCGCCCCCGGCCCGGAGCGCGGGCTCCCCCTCCCGCCCGCCGCTGCGCCGGGCCTGGCGGGACGGGCCGCGCTGGGGAGCGGCGGAGCGGGGCCGGGAGACCGGGCGGAGCGGGTCTGGGAGACTCGGGGAGACCGCAGCCGGGAGACCCGGGCAGGGGCGGCCGGTGTGGGTCCCCGCAGGCCCGGGCAGGGCCCCGGACACCGCACCGTTCCGCTGCAGAAACTCTTGGGGAGCTGCTGGGGCTGGAGGTTCCAGGTCGGGCCGATGTCAGGGGGCTGGAATTCAGCTGATCCACTCTTTAAACCATCCAGCACCCCGCAGGTTGGGGAGTTTCTGATCCGTACCCAGAGCACGGCGGTCGATAGTCTGATGGATTTCACAAACACCTCGTTCCCTTTCACCCATTTACAGTTTCTTCCACAACATCCTCTGCAAATGATCTCCACAAAGGGGTTCAGCGAAGTCAGTAACTATTTTTTGGCCTGTAGACATTCTCCCAGGACGCTCCCAAGGGTGATCTCTATTAGTTCACAGATGCACCTCTATCACCAGCCTTGCTGCACGTAACCGACTCTGCATCCTGGGGATTCAGCAGCTGAAGGTACCACAGGCGTTCAGAGCTGGGCTGGCATGAAGCACAAAGCTCTTCCCCTTAGTTTCAGCCCGTTGGGAGCATCTAAGACTCCACATTCATCACCAAAGGGCACGTCTGCACGCGGAGGTTCTTAGGGCCGAGGATGACACGGCTCTTGGCCCAGCGCTCAGCAGGCTGGGGCCAAAAAGGTGAAGACATTTCCGTTTTCAGCCACCTCTGCTGCAGCGCTCAGAGCAGCGCGGAGCTGCCAATATGCAGGACCAAGGACAAATGGAGCAGAAAGGGAAATAACTTCCCCGTTCAACAGAATGATCAAGTGGATGATTACATACGCACTTGAGACCACCCAATAATTTGGACAAATGTTACTTTAAACTGGTACTGAGCGACTGAGCTCCAACAGCTTTTTTTCACTGTGCGGAACGGGAAAGGAACCGTTCACAAACCAAAGAGAACACTGTGGGTCAGACCTGCAGCCCCAGAGCGACAGGAAGCGTGTGGGTCAGCGTGGGATGGAGCAGACACGCGGAAATTACCACAGAAACACGGGTGACACATCTGGGGTCACGGGCTGTCGCTGCTGCGGCTCAGGAAAAGTGCATTTGGGGTTTGTTCCACGTGCAGCCAAATTAATCCAACTCCAGAGAAATTAATAAATTACACAAAGAAAGACTTCATCCACTTCTTTTTAAACTTCTGTGTGGGAATGGTTATTTGTTGATCAAAGTGTCAGCACAACCTACTGAAATGTGAAGCATTTTTTCAGCTACCACACTCTGTCATCTGTAATTTAAAACACAGGTAAACAGAAGCGCAACACCCATTTTGGTTTAAAAGTTTAATTTATTGCAGATTGCTGCAAACACGCTGCCGAAGCAGGAGTACAAAAGAACATCCTTGAGGTTAACCAAACCCACTATGCCCCCGTTCATAAAAATATCGTTAAAAACATCTTGTTACAGAAGTTATTTCTTATTATTTACGGATCTACTACATCCACGTTAAGGTGCTAAAACACTAGACATTCAATCTAGAGTTACCGAAGAGTTGTGAGGCCTTGTGCAATATTACATTTATTTCCTAAAGCAGCAAGTGCCCTTTCTCCTGTGCTCTCTCACAGCTAAAGATACATAGAGTTTACACACAAGTATATTCTTAAAGTGCTGCACTGCAGGAGATCCAGCTCCGTAACCTTGTCAAATGAGTATATTAAAAAATTTTAATACTAAGATTTCATCATTTGTCTTTAAAACCACAAAGTATTCAGATAAAAAAGTCTCTCCTAACTTAAATCTCCAAAAATAGAAAATCTTTTGGTGGTAAACAAGAGGAAGAAAGGTAAGCTAAGCAGTTCACTTTGTATTTTCTGTGAATTAAAAAGCTGGTAGCTCCCGTTTGATGAGGCCGAATTCCTGTGATCGCCATCCCCGGTGCTCCCGGCACCAACCCCACAGGACACACAGACCGGCCGCTGTTTCCACGGGATATTAAGCGATGGTCTCAAACCACATCAGCCGGGGAGCTCAGAACCAAACTCGGGTGCCAAAGCCGCACCAATGGTATCAAACGTCTTTTCCTTTTAACTACCTGGACAGTCTCATTTGGAAATGCTTTCCATGTCGTTTCACAGGAGGTGGAGGATTGGAACGTAGCACGTGCCCTTCCACCACTCACATCAACTGGAATTGCACTGCACACATGTCATATACAATAAAGAATCACAAATTCAAGGACAATCCATAGGGTGAGGCTCCACCCCACCCAAGAGCATCCTCAGATTGCATTTGTCTCGTTCGGAGTGTTGAACAATCAAAGGTTTTGTCTCAGTCCATCCTACCGCTCAGTGCTCAGCGCAGCCCGACGCCGCAGAGGCTCTGCAGGCACTGCGGTGGGCTGAGAAACTCTCTGCGCCTTCCCTGCACGTTTTGCTCAGGGCTGGCTCTCATTAAATATAAAAGCAGTATGAATATGCATGAAGCAATTACATTTATCTTTTAAGTGCTCTTTCACATGTTATTTCCCTACCAACACAAACACAGAATGGGGCCTCTTTATCCTTCAAACAGTATTTTGACATAAATAAAATCACGTAGCTATTTAAAAACTTAAGATCTACTATCAATATAGATACTATCGTATTTTAAGACTTGAAAAAGTATTTTGAAGACCTACTTAAAATAAAGTACCAAACCAACAAATTACCTAGCATTACAGATACCATTAGAATCAAAGGAAAAGTATTAAAACAGAAGAATTCCCTATGAATGTAAGCGAGGAGCTGTTGTCACGTGGAATGGGTACGCACTAGGAGCACGGCTTTAGGAAGGAAGAGCATTTGCTGGTTAATCACTCAGAAAATTAGCTCATCTTTCCTAGAGCTGCTCTCCCAAAAGCCCTGACCCATTCAGCCCCAGAATCTTGTGACTTTCCTGCGCTTTTGTTTCATCCACAATTCCCAGCTAAGGGCCAGAGTGCGACTTCAAGCAAAGCCACAAGAGCACCCAACACCATCTACGCTGAGCGTACTGTAGCTCCCAATAATGTTCAATAAAAAGATTCCTAATACAGCGCTAAAAACTATTTGTTTTCCAGTAAAAAAGTTATTAAAGGCTTCTCATCTACAAAAAGTTCAGACTTTTCCATATCTAAAAAATACAAGCAGTTAATTACTTCATATTAAATACTCTGCCACTAGATACCTTATAGCCTAACAGGTAGAAAACGTAATGGAAGAGGTATAAAAATGCAGTGACTAATATCCTACAAAGTTAAAAAGATAGCAAAGAGGGCTTGTAAAATATAAAATATAAAGTATAAAATATAAAAAACACAGTTGAAATGACGCAAAGTGCCTGTTGTGTGCAAGCGGGGCCGCTGGGGTGGGAGAAGAGAACCAGCCGCAGTCGCTGCACATTCTCACATACTTGTCACCCACTTCTCACTCTCTTGTTTCTTCCTTGGGAAAGTACCCCTGCTTGCAAGCCACATCTACCAGCAGATGGAAATCTAGGAAGAAAAGGGAATACAGAGTAAATATTAGTCCTTGGATATGTTTCGCTTGGCAGCACACGCTGCAATTGTACTGCGGTCAGGTGCTATAAAACATGGCCTGAAAAGCAGACCGTGACTTGAGAATTTGAGGCCTACTGTTTAAAGAATAGGAATTATTCTAATATTGCAAAACTTTAAATATAAAACAACAAATTACACGACTCCTTTTCTCATTCTTCAATGTAGATGTGCATTCACTGCCATGGATACCAACTGCCAAATGTTAATTATGTTAAAACCCTGGCGGGATCTCCAGAAATGCCCATTCTGCTTGTGACATTTATCCATAAAAGGCACAAAGCTCGACATCCTAGAGGAAACCCATGGTGTCACAAACAGGACAAACAAGAGACACCTTTCTTCAAAATTACCCTGATCCACAGCAAAATGGAGATATTTCTAATGTACGGCCAGAGCTTGCAGGTCAAGAAAGTCAATAAGAAAGTCACAGCAGTGCCAGCCCTGCAAACGGCACCCACGGGAACTCTAATGTCTGAACAGACACATTCACATCTTAAGAAGAGAATTCCAGATCTTGTTCTCTTTCTATACTACAAAATTCCTGTCCAATAGGCACCAGTTCTGCACCTTCTGACATTCGCCCCCTGCCAAAGGAGTTGGGAACAAGCCTTGAAAATGCACAGGGATGGAGAAACGAGGGGGCTCGTGACGCTGCAACTCTGAATGATGTAAAACTCAGAGACAGCACGTAACATCCACTCATCCGAAATCCAGACTGCCTGGTCAGGTCACCTGCAAGTCCTTCACTGAACATCCCGTTAAGTGCAAACAGCATCGGCGTTGAGCAGGAAGCCACAGTTCACACTCAGGTGTAACTGCACCAGGGGCTTCGGACGGGAGATGGGGAAGAGCTGGGGCCAGGCCTGTCCCCACGTGAACTCCTGACACCTCTGGAGATGATCTCACTGTGAGCGCTCGGGAACACTAACAACACTAACAACTGGCTGAAATTATTCTTGGCTGGAAGGTGTAGGAAATAGTTCAACTGAACAAATGACAGCACAGGAGACCTTGCCTGAATGCAGATTCACCCCCAGCAACTGGACCGATAGATCTGTTCACCTCGGAGTGACAGAGGGGACGCGGTGACACAACCGCAGCGGCACGGGAGCGAGCGCTGAATGTCCAGGGCACTCTGCACATGGTAGTGACGGATTCATCTGAGTCAGTTGCATCTCTGTATTGCGCCTGTGTTCTTGTAGCAAAAAAAGTCAGACAAGTTGCCAGATGATCTGAAAGACTAGATGGCTCACAAAATATATATGGCCAGCCACTGAGAAAGCTTTTTCCTTCATGTATCAGTATCAGCTTAAATGCTTAAGTCCAGAAGTAACAAATTTCCACCTGCTCCACTCTGACATCCCTATTTCCAGAAAGAAGGATTGCAAACAAAAATTTCTCCAATCACAATCTTCTTATATAGTGTTGTAGAAGAAGAAGGACAAAGCACAGCTTTATTTACTAGCTGAGTACAATGTAGAGGAGATGGGGCAGAATCTGTGAAGAACTGATAGCACTCCCATCAATCATTTGGGAAGTCCAAAAGGACTCCTGTTGCAGGTGTTGATGCTGCCAACATAACCAGGAAGACTTGTTCCAAAAATCCCATTTTACAGATGAGCTCCAGTAGAAAGCAGTGAAGAAGACAACAAGGTCCCTCTATCAAATTGTCAGCTAGATTGATGATTAGTGCATGAGGAATAAAGATATGGTTAAAGCAAACACATTCAAAACAACGGTTTTAAAACAAAGGAAGGGTTCTTCACCCACCATGTAATTAACCTATGTTAATGATGTTAACTTAGAACACAGTGGATGCTGAATGTTCGCATGGCTTCAAAATGCGACCAGAAAATTAAATGGAAGGAAAGTTTACTGAGTCCTTTCCTACTTAACAGCCCCAAAATGCCAGCGGTGCTGTTGGAGACGGGGCGCTGGACTAGAGACCTGTGTCCTGGTCCTGGGGGCAGGATGTTCTTAAAACAGGTAAACTGGGATTTAGCTGAGCAAGTTGCTCAAGTGGATCGTTTTTCATTCCAAGAAAACAGACACCTATTTCAGGGATTTACAGGGATGCAGAGATGGGGGAAAATCCCAGAGACTGTTTCAGTGAAACAATTGTTGTCTTTCTTGCTACAGAATAGCTGCGAAATGCAAAATTATCCAGTCCAGCTCTTCAAAGGAAAGTAACGCCTTCTCCAGAAATTCTTGGCCCATTTATATGAATTATCACCTTGGTTTCAGGCCCAGAGTTGCTCCCAGCCACAGAAATGACTTTTCCCTCCCTCTTCACTGCAGGGGCCTTTGGTACCACGTTACAATGGCTCTCGCTGTGTCCTATCTAGAACTTGGTGTCACCACATAACAAGGACAAGAGAATGATGTCAGCAGCCCAGTGAAACACAGCGTGTTCCAGAAAGATGGACCCAGCGTGTTACAATTACATGAAAATTTACAAATGGTATAATGAGTTATCAAGTTTTAGTAGCATTTTTATAAACGCTCTGTGTTCCCTGCACCTGCTGTACGAGCTCCACTCATGGGCAGTTTGTGTTTGCAGAGATAAGCGATTTCAAATTGGATCCATCTTTTTGAAACCCCCTGTAGATGGAACATGAGCCTCCCTATAGCAGGATGTAGATCAAAGTGTGGGCTCAGAACACTTCCAAGTGATGGCCCAAAAGAAAAGGGGAAAACAGACAGGACCCAGTGACTTTCAGAAGATACATTGTGAAGAAACACCTGGAAAATTGTCATCATGTAACATTTTAGCACCCAAAGATTAAAGAAGTTGTTTCCCAAGAGTCACAGCGGAAAGAAGTATAGACAGACAGACAAACACCTAGTCAGAGCGAGTCTGCTTAGATCTAAATCTGGCTTATAAACCTGGCTGCTTCGCTTACAGCTGAACTGCAGGAGATGGGCTGTCCCAGGATTGAGTCTTGTTGCATGTGCCCAGTTTATTTTGGGCCAACTTGGGCCCGATCACATTAGGCTGAGCTCTGCAGTCCGGCTCCGCCCTTCACATGCACACCAAGCCTAGAAGGTACCACAGTGGAAACGTAGACCTGGACAATTATCACATTTCCCAGAGAGCAGACTCTACGCTAATTGTTGCTAATTAGCATCAGCCTAACAGTGTTTCATCCCTGTGGAATGATCTCATGGAAACGGGTTCCAAAATGTTTCTGTATATAACTTTAGAACTGGCATATTAAGCAAATGTTTTGCTGGGGATATGCAAGTTGAGAAGTTTGCTAATCATACCAGGA
Source organism: Nesoenas mayeri (assembly GCF_963082525.1). NCBI lineage: Eukaryota > Metazoa > Chordata > Aves > Columbiformes > Columbidae > Nesoenas > Nesoenas mayeri. The sequence continues at coordinate 10,254,697 of NC_137569.1, read as the reverse complement.
AGCGATTGAACAAGTACTCGCAGTTCAGAGTTTTAAACAAAAGCCTGTTTCTTTCAAGATGGCATCCAAGCATCTTTTGCAGCTTTCTGACAAAAAAAGACTTCATTCCTTACTTAGATGTTTAAAACTGACGGGCCTTGTGAGCTGAATTATTAATTAGCATCATTATCTGGAATCTAGAAACTACTCTTTGAGGAGAGTGACAGCTCTTCAAACTCTCCAACCAGCTCTTTGATGATCAGTTGTGGGGGAAACAGCTTCTTGCAGGACGCACAGGCTGCACCAGCTTTTCCTCTCCAGCAGATCCAAAGCACTTTGTGTCCTCTCTTGTCTCTCTAAGCTGCGTACGTGTAGGTTTTTCCTCTAGTTACCAGATTTGTGAATGTTTTCCCTGTTACTTCAGTCACCTCATTACTCAGTGTTTCCTCCGTTGCACTGTCACCCTCCAGCAAACATTATCTATGGACTTCATCTCAATATTGTGACACCCACATTTCTGACACAACGCCCAGAACTTCAGGTTTTATTTCTTGATATAACTTCTACCCTTGTCCATATAAGAGTAATTAGCGTAAACTTACCTACAGAAGCACGTTGGTAAGTACACTAAGAGGTTGTACATGTACAATGTTTTAATCGAAGGCACAATGAAGCACTTAAATTGCAGACAATGACTGAACTATTCTGATATTCCCCTTTCTGTACTAGTTTCAGAGTAGCTGTCTCAGTAACCTCTAAAACATGCAGAGTCTCTGCTTACCAGGGGACTTGCCGCTGTCTGAGCTGTGTCGTCTTTTCCTGCATTGAGGTTTTACACATGAATCGGCATTTTCTTCAGATTTGTTCACAGGTTGAGTTCCTAAAGTGAATTCCTGTGTGTCTGATGTCCTGGATTCACATTCAACACCTGTATTCTCCTAAAAAAAATAATAAATTACTCAATATTTTCTTGTAATTACCTCAGGGAGAAAATGATTATTATCCTTCTCCACTCCAAGAGCACATCTAACAAGTGTTGAACATGCCTGGATGGTTTACATAATAAATGTTTTTAACTCAGAATTAAGGTTGCCAATTGAAACTCCAGCTCTTACAAAACGTCATATTAAGCAAAACATGAAATCAGAAAACAAAATATACAACGTTAGGGTACGTGCCCTCTCAGTCTGAGCTTTGCCCTCCGTTACCAAACCAGAAGAAATAGCCCAGAAGGAATCCAGGTGCACTCGCTGTTCCCAACACTTGTATTAGTAATGACGGATTGAGCCCAACGAACCCAGTAGAGCCGCGTGATGCAGAACGCCACACACAAGCCGCACATTTCAGGCTGGAAACCTCACCCCACCCAGCCGTTAAGACATTACATTATAAAGTGTTGCTTTGCTTTTTGGAGCCCTCTGCTGCTGTTCCATATGTGTTCTGCGGGCACCTGTTTACCAGACTGGGGTATTTCTATGAGTAGGTGGCAAAAATCTGTGGGTTTAAAGAAAAAAAGCCAAGTAACCATGTTTGTGTTCCAGTGAGGAACTAAAGGCCCAAAGTGAAGCACTTGGAGTTGACCTTTAGGCAGAAAGATGTTCTCATTGTCATCTGCTCTAGAATATTCATCTCTTCTACAAATATCCTATCAATGAATATCCTCAAGATGAATGATTGTTCAGAGCCTGCAACACTTCCTTCTATTAAGGGAAAAAAGCTTTGCAAAACTGGTATGTGTGAGTTTACAGAAGATAAAACATCAACAGACTTGGTAATAAGACATTAGTAATTCCAAAAATATCATGCTCTCCACCTTGAGTTAAATCTAGAAAAGGCAGCGTGCATGCGTATTAATAGAAATACATGTATTTTCTTTGACTAAGTTGTATAATAATACTGAAAAAGTCTGAGCGAACACAGTAACTGAAGAGTAACTGGTTCCCCACCAGGCCTCCTGCCCCTGCTCCGCACCCAGCGCACTGGAGGGTTTGTTCTCAGAAGTACATTGTAGTTATTGCATATGTACAATTAACGAGGGCACGTGAAAACCATTGGGCTGGCAAGGCTATGTGTCCAACATCTAAAGCACAACTCCCTCCTGAGCTTCACAACACGGAGAAGAAGGGCTGCAGTTCACCGCCTTCACCGCCTACAATCCCAATTTCACAAGCGATGATCTAAACCTCTCCATTCCTGGTGTCTAATAATAAGTTCTAGAAAACCGAGTGAGCAGCCTTAACCAACTAGTGAGAGCAGGGAAGATTTCTCAAGGAAGTATCCTTTTGGATACCCAATAGGACAATGGTTCTAGAAACAATTCTACAAATTCCATTATTTAAAAAAAAGTGAAAAATAGATACATGATGAAATGAAAGACAATATCATAGAATCCCAGAATGTCAGGGGTTGGAACTGACCTGGAAAGCTCATCCAGTGCAATCCCCCCATGGAGCAGGAACACCCAGATGAGGTTACACAGGAAGGTGTCCAGGCGGGTTGGAATGTCTGCACAGAAGGAGACTCCACAACCCCCTTGGGCAGCCTGGGCCAGGCTCTGACACCCTCACCAGGAAGAAGTTTCTTCTCCTATTTAAGTGCAACCTCCTGTGTTCCAGTTTGCACCCATTGCCCCTTGTCCTGTCCCTGGTTGTCACCAGCAGAGCCTGGCTCCATCCTCCTGACACTCCCCCTTTCCATATTGATCCCCAGGAATGAGTCCCCCCTCAGTGTCCTCTTGTCCAGCTCCAGAGCCCCAGCTCCCTCAGCGTTTCCTCACACGGGAGATGCTCCACTCCCTTCAGCATCTTGGTGGCTGCGCTGGACTCTCTCCAGCAGTTCCCTGTCCTGCTGGAACTGAGGGGCCACAACTGGACACGATATTCCAGGTGTGGTCTCCCCAGGGCAGAGCAGAGGGGCAGGAGAACCTCTCGGACCTACTGACCACCCCCTTCTAATCCAGACAGGGGATGTAGAAATCAAACTGCATTGTTGATAAAAACCAAATGCATATTGGGATAAGGATTACTAAGAGGCACGGGGATGAGTGTGGCCAGCACATTGAGGGAATTTCATTTTCCCCTCACTGGTGCCGCTGTGTCCAGGATCAAGCCCCACAGTTGTGCAAGTGAAAACCATCGAGCAAGGACACTGCGCAGCACTCCATTCGGATTCCTTTTTATCACCCTGTTTATAGGATCTTACCCACCAACTCCTTAGTAATCTAATAAAAAAAAGGCAATAATAAGATTTGGATCCTAATAGCATCAGCTTAGCACACACAAATCTGGTTCCAAGTTCTCTCTTGTTTAATTGTTTGTGAACATTGTTTTTTAAGTGAACATGCTTCTGCCCATGGGTTCACTGCATCTGTGGACAGACTCAGGCCCAGTACTCCTGCAATTTTAGAGTCCCAAACACTGTTTGGCAGAGAACCAAACAAAGCTACCAAAGCAGACTGATGTGTAATTCTGCATTTTCACTTCAGTTATTGAAAAATGCCAAATCTGCTGCATCTCACTGGTTACATGACTTACGAGATAGGGACTGGATACCCAGCAGGGAGCACAATGAGAAGCTCAGGTACTAAAATGAGCAGCTCACATGAATGGGGTTTGCTGGATTAACCCTCAGCAAAGCAAGCATGAGTTTCAACCTTCAGCCAAACTTACTGCGAAGGAGACTGAACAAAACAGAAGGCAAATTCCTTTTGATCAAGCGTTTACAAAAATGTTGTATTTCCACTTTAAGAAGAAAATAAAATATTTATTGTAAGAGTGGAATAAAATATGCCAGTTAAAGGCCAAAACCTGTAGGAGTCTAGGATAGGAATTTGCTAAGGCTAAGACGACAGCACTGGATCTGAACTATTGAATGTACTGTCTTTTCATGCAAAGAACCGCTCTTTAACTAGCTATCTTTTAAGAAATCAGGAAAGCAGAATAAAGTAGGTTTGTACTGAACTGGTAGTTCTATGAGGACAGTTCAAGGCTCAGTAGCTGTCACAAGAGCAATTAAATGCCAGAAAATACTGTGAAAGAAATACAGAACAAAATAGCAAACATGTTTGTACGACTACAAAACTGGATGGTTTTCTCAGAACTTCAATGCTCTCTTCATTTCAAAGAAGGACGTAGTAGAAAAAGTTCAGAGAAAACTCCAAGTTAACAGGGGTGCAGAGCAGCTGCCATGCAGTGGAAACTACAGCAGGCCTGGCCGGTTGGGGAGCAAGAGCCCTGAGGAGCCTGTGACAGGGACCCATAAAATCACAGGTGACACACAGGACACGGCCAGGGATGGATGACAGGCCAAGGTCTCTTCTGAGGAACATCCCACGGTAACAGTCATGCTCAAAAGCAGTAAAACAAAGCTCTTCGTGCGAGAGATTCTGAGCAACATACCTGCTTGGCCAAAGGATTCTGTGGGCTAGAACTGACGTGGTTTCCAGGACTGACTTCAGCCTGCAGAAGAGAAATTTCTGATTAAGTATATGGTGTCGTTCCAAGTCCTCAAGCTGAGAACAGCTGGGAAGCAGGAGGAATGGCCTGCGCTATTTGCTGTTTGCATGCCTGGTTCTCGCTCCTCCCAGTCTATCAGATTACAGCTATTGTCTGGAGACTTGACACTGGGCAAGACGGACCTTTGATCTGACCCAGCAGAGCTGTTTGGATGTTCTGGGATTAACTCTGGAGGAATTTGCTCCTCCTCTGCTGCTACACACAGGAATAAAACTGTATTCTGTGCAGGGCCACTATTCTGCCATGAGCTTGCTCTGAAATACACAGCACTGACAGCTACTCGAAGCCTCGGGAGGAAGATAACAAATTTTGTAGAAGCACAGAAGCCTCTTCGGAGAGTTTTGCACCTGTCATGAGTGCAGGCTCTGGGCAAGAGGCAGCTGGGCTTGGGTTAACCTTGAATCTCTTCAATTTGGGATGAGGAGACTCGGCACAGACAAAGTATTTTCTAACAAAAAGAGGGGATCTGTCACACAAAAGGCCTAATAGTCCCCAAATTCTTTTTCAACACATAAGAAAGTCCAGTTAAATAACCAGTAAACATCCAGATCAACAGACCAGGACCAACATCGGGATTCTCACCAGTTACACAAGCAATGGGGCCTCAAAACTAAAACACCTTCCCCCCAACAACACACAGGTCACACCTTTGATCCCTCCATTCTTAACAAGGGAGTTTGGGCCACAAGCTCTAAACTCCTTCAACAACGAAAAAAATCTACTTCTAAAAACACAGTCCATAAGCTGTTAGACTGGCAATGGTTAAATTTAAAGGGTGGTCGACACTGAAGATAACGAGTGGACGCTCATTAAGCAGCACTGCTCTTCTCTGCACAGCACCGAGCACAACAGCCCAGCCCAGGCTGGAGCTTTGCGGAGGCTCGATCAGAATATACGTCTTGCTGTAAAGATACCCAGGAGGAAGATGACTAAGAACAATCAAGTTTGCACCAGCTGAGGATTTCCGAGTGATAAACTTCACTGAAGGCTTCAAGATACTGATAGCACAATAGGACAGTATGTTACAACCTAAAAAAACTTCCACTTCACCACCACAAATACACCTGCGCTACGTACTCTTCACACACAGACAAGCACCATAACCCGGCCAGCACAGGCTAATAGATCTCGTGCTTGTTAACATGGGATACTTCTTTATTCCCTCCTTTTTAAAGTCTTGCTTTACCAAACAAACCCTTCACTGTTAATAAAAAGCTTAATTAAAGAAGCCTTCAGTTCTTAAGCAAGCAAGAGTATTAAAAAGCAAATCAGTCCAGACCCTAGCACTATAGAATATGGTCATCTCAAAATAAAGATGTTGTTTTATCTCCCTTTACTCCTTACCTGCTCTAGACTGAACGGTTCTTGCTGAATAAACATGAGGGAGGACTGAGCTGGGCAGTGATCCGGTTGCTCTCCCAGTTTTTCACATGCTTGCTGTGCGGCCATCAATTCTTGCACTATTTCAGCCGCAGCGCTTTCCACAGACGCAGCGGTTTGGGCAGCACAGAGGAATTCAGGAGGTTGTGATGGAGAACAAGTCTCAGCTTGATCTGGTTCCATCACAAACGACATGTCTGAAGTTACCGGAGTCAGCGCCTCCAGCTGGCTCTCCCCGGTGGAAGGTGTGTCGCTGGTCTCAGTGTGGCCCCCGCTGGACGGGAGGGTTGAACACTCGCTCTCCACAGGCTCCACTTTCACCATTTCGGCTTTGGGTGACGAATGCATCTCGTCTACAATCTTAAACACAGCTTCGAGATTGACTTCTGTCTTCTTGTTCTCATCGGATGTTTGACACGGCCAGTTCGAGGGCAGGAATTCAGCTGCATAAGGTGACTGCACTGGAGGACTCTGGGAGAAACAAAATACATGAACTTTTATATCAAAAAATTACGACAGTACGTGCATTGGTTCTGTAAGGTTTCGGAAATTAACCCGAGCGATCAACTGAAGTGTTCGTTTATCCAAAAGCTTGAAAGAGTGTTATTTTCAGTTAAAACAGCAGGTTTAATTAAAAGAAAGGGAAAAAAAAAGCGATTACTTCTGTTTTTCATTAAGCATCATACCCCCGGCACGCTTCTCTCTTGGAGAGAAAGGAAGGTCACTTACCAGTCACTGTGTCCCCTTTCATGAGAATTGTCTGCACACCATTGCCTTGCAGGTACAAATACACCCAAGCATTCAAACCAGAGCCTTCTAGCCTTAGCAGGACCTGGGGGGTACATTAGAACCACCCCCTTCACATGCCACATAGAAAATGATAAAGCAAATCTACCTGCCTTCCGTTCTTCTAAAACTCAAGCATTCCTGTTGTGTATAAAAACAGCACAAACCACAAGGTTTTTAAGCAAGAGAACAGGTACGTATGCTGAAAACGCGCATATGGACAACACAACTCGAAGAACTCGATTACTTACCAATAAACATCTTTTTCCTCTTCAAGTGATTGTCCATATAGGCACCCACACAAGGGGTGATGCCCAGGGATGCTCCAGAACCAAACTGAATGGGAGTTCAGATACCTATGAAAACAAATACTGTAGAACTGCCCTGCCTGTCACAGCCTCACATCCGGACACTCCTGACACAATGGTGCCCCACAAATGAACAACTCAAAGTCTATGTCAATCTGTATAACAGTCCTAGAGATGTTCAGGTCAGAAACACCTCCCAGAGAACCTGAGGAGGCTCCTGTGCTGTCACAGAGCAGGTCTGAACACTGCTAAATATTTCACTGCAATGACATCACAAGATGACAAGACACAGTCAGCAATCCATACAAATCAAAGAACGTCTAAAGCAGAAAGAAGACAATGCAGTTTTTCAAAAGCAGCAAGTCCTACCCAAGTCAAATGATAAATCACATTTTAACAGTCAGTGTCTGTATTGCTGTTTATTCTGGAGATGACTCAGATTTAAGGACAGTGGGAGGATAATTTCTTCTGACAAATATGAGTCATACAATGATCTTGAACAGGTATCATTAAAATATGATCTTATTTTGGAAGAGATCTACTATGAAGGATTAGCCCTTAGTGCCTGATTATCCTCAGACCTTCTAGCAGGTTAATAAAAAGCTACTTCCATAGATGATGAGTAAATTAGAGAACAAGAAGCCACAGGATCACCTACTAGGAAAGGCATATGAGATGAAATGCCAGTGAAGGACTTGGTGTCTCAGCAGCATGGACATCAGAGGCCCCTGAAGGAAACACGACAAAGAGATGAGATCCCTTCCTTGAAGTGTGTGAAGCCAAGTCCCGCTGTGGGTTCATGTGGATGTGCCGGTCTGCAGAGAGCCAGAAACTGCGGAGGGTTGGGGGGGCGGGAGAGGAAGAGAAAACCTGGAATTTGAGAAATTTAGGTTAAGCAAAGTCTTTTCACGAAAGGCAAGCGACCTTTCCATTTTTATAAGTTTAAACATAGTTTCTTCATTTAATATCTTTTTAAAATATTAACAAGGTGTTTCAATTTTGTTGTGTTGCTCCTTTGTTGACTGAAGCAGTTGGGATTTTAAGTACGATCAGGGTTACCAGGTCAACTGTCCAGGGGAAGATCATCCCTGCCAAAAACAAACCAACTCCCAACCCACACTGCGACCTCTTGGGCCTCTTCTTACGGGACCTCGGCCTGCAGCTGCTGTAACACCCACCGGCTCCTTGGATGCACTATGGGATCTCGGATGCATTTCCAACAGCAGACAGTGCCCACACAGAGACAATTTAAATCCTCTTAGTTTATCTACAGAAGACACGACGGACAAAGATGGGAGAGAGGCAGCAATGAAACAAAGAAAAGTGATAAAATACTGAGAAGTCAGGACTGAAAAGACTAACAGTTTGCTGGTCACTGAGCTCAAGAGGAAAAATGCTCTAATTTAGCAAAATGGGTGAAAGGGAAGATGGACATTTCACTTAGAAGATTAACACAACATATGCAGAAAGTAAAGCACAACCACACCTGTTTGGGGACTAGGACCAAAACAACCTGGCTTGAGTGCTTGGGCAATCATTCGGATACAATTTCATTTGAAATTATATGACTGATGATCATTCTTATTACAAATCAAAGCAAACTACTCAGCACTGCTTTTAACGTCAGGAAAGTATCCTTTTTTCCCTCCCACATTTATTTCTTCCATTTCCAGTTACCTCTTGCTTCAGTTCCACAAGGAAATACTGGCAGCTTAATAAAAATGCTAGTAGCAATGATCAAATAGTAGAGATGCTAGCAAAAAATAAAGGAAAAGAGAGGAAAAAGTCCCTAAAATCCAATATGCAGCCTTGGTTCATACCTGTGGTAAAGCAGCCGGAAAATACAGCACTAATGGTTGTGAGCTGCTGCAGAATATAGCAGTTTTGTCTCCCAAGGCTCATTCCTGCCCAAGGATCCCAACACATCACCCTGATCCACACTGCACTTCCTGAAAACCCAAATGTAAAAGAGCAGGAGGCTGCACCTGAGCTCCCAGTTTTGTAACCAATTGTGACCAAAGCGTACGACACATCTCTGAAACTTTAGTTTCAGAAACCTGACACGAGATACGTCCAAATCAGCCGCCATGTCTGGGTATAACCACCTCTATCCTCTTTCCAATTCCCTCTTTCTGGAGAGCGAACAGCAGCAAACAGACATGTCCTCACCAGCACTGTCTGCCCACGTCCCCAGCAGGGTCGCCCGACACGGTACAAGCCCAGCAATGCTCTCCAAGCCCCAAGACCTGTCTTAATCTCTCCTGAATTTAAAGCGGTGCTCCTGAATTTAAAGCGGTGCTCTCTGCAAGGCTCGGTAAGGCCTAGCTCAAGGTTTAGGCTTTCTTGGCCAACAATTCCTGGTTTTCTTTCTGAGGCCACACTGTGTGGATCCACCAGAAGGAGGGCTGGGCACAATGTGCAGATACGGCTCAGTGTCTTCTGGGCTGGTCCAGCAGTTTTGTGTAGACTTTGCCAGGAGCATCTGCTGCCCACAGTGAGATCAAACAGCCTCAAAGCCCCGCAAAGCACCTTCAGCAGCTTTGCACTGAACTCCCACACCTGGTGGAAGATACATAGTAAAACAATACAATGCAGAAGTTCTGTTCTTTGTGAAGAATGATAAAAATGCTCAGTCAGACAGGGCTGGTTAATTTTACTGCTTTTGAGGATTTGTGTGAGTGGTTACTGATGATCCATACACAGGCAGGGGATGATGATCAGTACAGTGCTGGCTGCAGCCCTCAGAACTTTGGGGAAGCATCTACCCCAGAGCACACAAAAAATAAACTGAATAATCCCCACAGCTCAGTGAGAACCACAGGCAAACTGCTGTCTGCTGTCCCACCAGCACAGTCCCTGTCACCGTGTCCCAGGAGAAACGATCTACGCTACACTAAGACTCAGAAATCTCAAGAAGCCCTGTTGATCCATTCTGTATGCTGTTTGTATTATCCTGCTCAGAGACCTGCTAACGACCTGGTGGAACAGATTTCCGCCGCTGCTCACACACAGGATCACCGTCCAGCAGCCCCTGCCCAGGGTTGCATTAGCAAAGCAACTGCTAGTAAGTGGCCTGAATTTCTTTAGACTCCACACGCTGCCCATGGATTTGCTTCTCCAAACATCGGATTTTCACGGGACTCTTTAGACAGCATATTTACATTGCCTTTCAATCTAGCCACACCACCACCCTTGACGACTCCCTTGGAATGTTCTGCTATCCCAAACACTGATCTCAGCCTTCTGAGATAAGGAGTTATCTGCTTGTGACTTCCTATCACTCCAATGGATCCTCATGTCCTAGCTGAAAAAGAAGCTTCCACAACTCTCATGATGCGAGTGAGAGGACAAAGATGCACTATGTGAAAAACAAACGCTTGAGTATCAATGGCACAGCTGGCCAGTGGCTATTTACAACCTGCTATCCTGGCCATAACCTGGCCAGCCTGGATAGGTTTATATTCAAACCAAACCAAACCAAAACATGAAGCCAAAGGTTGATATTTGCAAGACAGGAAACTGGATGATCAAGCTTGGGTAGGTCAGCCCTTTTTCAACACACATAAGCATAACTTGCTTTGCTTGTCCTCTGTGAGGGGAAAAAAAGAAAAGTATATGCATTACACTGTAATACAAAAGGAAGCCCTCGCATTTTTACTTCAGATCTTTTGATAATTGATAAGCCAGGCCCTCCAAATAAGGTGTAGTTTCCACCACAGTTTTATGAAGCATTTACAGTAAGTACTGTAGTTATCTTTATTGTGACATCTCTGAGGTGGAGCCAATTCCAAAAGTCACCTTAGTTTTTCTCATTCATCCAATGAAACTCAGGACTGTAGAAAGCTGGTCAGGACAAAACCATGCAGCTGTTTCCAGTATTTTCATAATATCAAAGAAACTCTTTTTGTCCAGGCAAGGACATTCTTCAAAGATAAACATAGACTCGTTAATTAAAATGAATTCTGGTGAAGTCAAGCAAAGAAGTTATACAGAAAATACCACTCCACTGGTGAGGACACACACTATGCTCCTACCCTGAGACACAACTAGAATTACAAATTCAGTGGTTCTTGGAAACAGATATTTGTGAGCCATATTCCCCTCACTTTCTCAAGCAGATCAAGTTGCACATTGACATTCTCCATCCAGAAGTCCCCAAAGCCAGCGCCGGTTCCCTTGGCCTCCCCCGCGCTCCCCTGGCCCCGCACGCTGCACTCACCTGGAAAAAGCTGCAGTGGGCGTTGGTGGAAGCGGCAGGACCAGCGCAGCCGGTCAGGGGATCCACGTGGGCAGGCGGGGAGCAGTGCTGCAGCGAGGCTGGGGATCAAACACACCGTCAGACACAGGTCATGCTGGGTACGCACAGTCCTGCTGCTTCCTTTGATTAAACATTTCTATAATCGCCCAGGAAACTAACTAACAGAAATGTATTCTTACCTCCCAAGTGATTGTAAGACTGATTTCTTCATCTTAGAAAATATTTATTCTAATATATGTGCACATATATTGAAAAATAGATATGGTAAAATTGATACACGTGCACACAGAAATTTCATAATCAGTCTTCTGTATCTTAATATTCACCTTTTTGATTTGGCTGCTTGACTTTCTCATCCCAACATACCACACAGGAAGAGCCTAGGTGTTCACATACACACTGAAATTAAATAGTCATTTTATTCTAAAAAGCAGCCTTGCAGATGACGCTGTATTCTGCAGGTATTATTTTGGGTGACATGTGGAGATATTTAATCTAAAAGTACAGGCATGATTTGCAGGACAGATAATCTTTAAAATCTGCAGTGATTCTGAGAGAGATAAATCATTGATGAAATCAAATCTAGTCCAACGTTCATAACAAAGAGTAATTAGTTTAACTTGAGACGGCAAATGGATCAGATCGATTTATTTGCAATGCTTGACGCCTCCAAGGGATTTCACATTAAACAGATGCTACTGTAACCAATATGTTTTTTAATATCTATACCTATTCCTCTCTTCTATATGATGTTGTTGAATTTTCGTGCAGTTTGGAGCATCAAAAGCTTAAGAGCACAGGCAGAGCCAGGGACACCCTTCTGATCTGTGACTCATGGTACTTCACAATCTAACTCAGAAGAACTTTCAGGAGAATATTATATGACCTATGAACATATTACAATTCTGGATATTGCCAAAAACCTAAATGATATCTGGGTGTAACTCACTGGTAACTCCAAAGTCATGCTTACAAACCCAAGAAAACCACCAAAGAAAACTGTGGAAAGGCTACTGTAAAAATATTTTGAGAGCAACGACAAAGGAGAAATTTATTGTAACCTGGTAGAGTGATTCTAAGGAAAACCAAACACATACTCCAGAGAACGTATTTTATAAGAATTTAAAAAAAAGGAAGGACCTGAAGGGAAAAAGTGCTTGTGAAATAATAGGTCAGTGTAAAACATTAAGTCCAGATCATACGCTATAAAAAACTACAAGTAAGAATACTGTCGTTTAGAGTAAAGCTTATAGCAAAATCAACTCATTAGTTAAACAAGTTGTTATGTCTGTAAATCAAAGTGAAAGGAACAAAAATAACTGTGTAGAAGACTAGACTGATGAACGATTCTGAATGGTTCTGAAATGCAGAATGTTGCATAAACAGAATGATTTGCGGTCACAAGAAATTTTTTTACCAGCTCATAGGCTACAGCAGTGGCTGATCTAATAGCAAGAACAACTGCATCTGTGGAAATATCACGGAAGATACAAAAGCAGGTTTATAAGAAGAAAATCCACCGTCAGATGGAGAGCAGTGCTTGGTAAGTACCACGGAGTCACAAAAGGTGAGTCACCCTATAGCCAGACAACATTTTAAATAACACTGAATAAAGTGTTACTGACACGCAGCGTTATCAAAGGCAAAGGTGTTGATTCATTGCTAATACTTCAAGTCTCGAAACGGAATCAAAATTCAACAAACAGATCTGCTTCTCTCACCCACTTTTGTCTTACCCTGTTAAGTGGAGAGAAGAAGTTTCTGAGCTCTTTTGTCTAAGATATAGTTAATGTAGTCATAGCCAGAAGAAATGACGGGCTAAAGCCCTTTCTGTCACCAGCTGTTAGGAATAACTGACAGTGAACATGGGTCTCATTCGAATACTGAGGAGACAGGGATGAATGGCATCTTACAGAATAAATTAATACTTACTGAATAAACGAAGGAAAAGATACAGCCCCTTCCATCAAACAAGATGGATTAGCCTCAAAATCTATTAGATTTCTGTCAAAAAGGGACACACTTTTACCCACACAAGCTGTGGATGGATAATGTCACATTCTCTTTAGGACACGGTGTGCAGAATATGAACGCTGATTTATGAACCTGGAATTGCTGTCGGTGGGGCTGGAACCAACCCAGCGCTGCCCAAGGAAGAGCAGAGCTCAGGGAACCAGGAAAGAATTGGACACCGATCACTAATCTCGGTATTACAGTAGATAGTTTCAAGAGGACATCAGCCTGACACTCAGTTGCAGTCAAAAAGACCTTTGAAGTCATAAATGAAACAATTGGGTTGTTAGGAAATATTACAAAAGGAACAAATAATGAAATAGGAACATTCTTATTCCACTGTATAAATCCATGATTCACACCTTGACCACTGTGTGTATTTTTGGACTCTATATTTCGATAAGAAAATAAGAGAACTGGCAAAGGTTACAGGGACGGTGACATGGGTGACGTGCAGGACACTGGTCAGAAGGAACAGCTAAACAGGGCTGGAGAAAACGCAACCGGAGGAACTATGATACAAGTATTTAAAATCATGATCGGTGCCATGAGAGGGATATGGATATAGATACATTCATTAAAAAAAGAAAAAAACACAAAAGGAGATTTAACGAATATGCAGTAGGGTTTGAAGGCAAGAAAAGGTGGCTCTGCACAAGGCGTGGTTAAGCCATGAACTGAGGTCCTTGTCACAGATGGTGGAGATGCGATGAACTCATGTCATTTTGGAGAAATAGACAAGTTGATGGAAGCAGAATCCCCCAAGTGCTATCACATACAACTGGTGCTACAGTTCATTAATGCTGGGAGCCCATATGTTGGGGTGTTTCAGAAACGCATCAGTCCGCGCTTGCTTTGCTCCTTGGGCATTGCTGTCTGAGAAAATGATGGACCTGACCAAGGCCAGTGTTCTTATCTCCAAAGCAGACAACTACTCGTTAGAGAATTAATGGGGTATTCACTAAATCCTGTTTTCCCAACACTGGCAAAGTTGGATGAATTGTGTAAAAATAAATATGGGTGAACATCACATTCTTATAAACATCCCCCTCCTTGTGAGACAATATTACTTTGTGGGCCTTCGATGTTTAAGCAGATAAAACCATATCAATCATCATCTTTGCTGAAGACACGAAGGTTACAACTCTACCAGTACACTAAATGCATCCAGATCCATTTTCTGGCACAGAGTATTAATACTATTAAAATCTCTTCCTTTTCCAAGTCAAAATAGCCGCATCCAAACAACCTGTTGGGAACGGTCCCAAGCCCATGCCAACCACTGAACTAAGCACAGATTTGTGGGGCAGAGAGGTAACCAGGCTAACGGTGCAGTGATAGGGCTGGCCAAGACAACTGGGCACTGTTCCTGGCAAAGCTTAATACAGTAGCAGGGACACAGTCAGATATGCTTGAGCTCAGCCATGGTTTTAGCAAAGATGTATCTTGCCAAATGTATCTGGAAGTTAGAACTTAAACACGCATAACATCTAAGAACTATCAAAAAAGCTCCACGCTCACAGTTCCATGTGCAGACATTTGTACCACATGCCTTTCTCAGGTTCCAATACTGCATGCAAGCTCAGGAAAGCTGAAAGCCCCAAAATATATGCAAACCCAATATGATCTGCACCATAATTTCTCCAAAGAACGCTTGGAAATGGAAGGAACAAGATAGCAGCAGATATTAATGCTATTATCAGCATGGCTGAGGCAAAGGGGATGAGACCGACACTCTCCAGCATCTTCCATCTCACTCAAACACAAACGACATGTGAAATACCAAGGAAGAACCTTAAGTTCTTACTGGCAGGATGGTCTTCTGATGTCAGGTCCAAACGTTATGCCCCAGAGAAGCTGGTTATTCATCAGACAACTGGGTCAGCAGTACCCAAAAGTGTGCAGGATGCCAGGGAATGCAGCTGTGCCTGTTCCTGCACATCAACAAACGCACCGGAATGGCCCTGAACACAAAAACTCTGCAGGTTCTGATCCCTTCCCAGCCAAAAGACTGAGGAAAATGAGGATGACACCCCAGGTCTCTTCAATAAGAGAAAATGGGAAAGAAAATATTGTTTGAAATATCTTAGACATTCAGGTAGGATTAATTGCCCTAATGCTATATAGGCTCAGATGTCCAGGAGTTGTCAAGACTTGGCACAGTCAATGAAGAAAGAAATTAATTGTCTTCCAAAGGTGCAGGTCTAAGAAATGGAATGACTCACCCTCTGGGAGGTGCCTGTTTCTCTCTGGCTATATATGTAATCTAGACAAGCCCAGGCACATCACCCATCAGATGAATCTTCGGCAAGATGAATCCTACTACTAGTTTTACAAGTGCATTACTAATGCATCTAGTCCACTTTTCTCAAGGGAAAATATGGTGCTATTTATGCTGTGTTAAAACAGATATTATGTTTTCAGCTGCTTATTTATGTTAAGAATCCCCTTTTTACCAACACATACATGAATTTTAAGCTTTACATACAAAGAAAAGTCTTTATCTTAATAGAGGGTGTATCATTCAGAATAACATGACTATTCCTAGGCTACCACTCACCAGAAAGGTTATTGTACCTATATGAACCTGACAGCCAGCGATGCGTTCAAAAGGTGTAACTGGACTTGTAATGCCAGGTGGCACCAACAACTAACACTTCTCACACAGTCTCCTTGGCTGATTTTTCATTATTAGGATATTCTCTGATAATAAAGCTTCACTACATTTCTTTGATGTAATCCTACTACTATCAAAGGTTTTGCAGGTAGCTGAAAGCAAACAGAACTAAATCCTTAAAGTAATCGTGGTCTAACGCTAGTGGAGAGAAAAGATTCAGATGAGGATCTTTTTTTTTTACTGCCCTTTCAATAAGAATCATAATGAAAAACCAGGGAAATCTTTTTGTCGCTGAAGTTAACAAACCAGTTTCAATATACATAAAAAGAAAACTTGGACAAAGTTCTACTTTGATTTAATTTAATGGGACTTCAAAAGTGAAATGAAAAGAGTCAAGAATAAGATTGAACATATATTCTTTAGGCCCTTTACTTATGAAATATGTATTTGAAGATTAACTATTACTTTCCAAATAAGCTAATCTTGGTTCTGTGCTCTCCAGATGAAGAAAAGCAGACTTTATGTGGATGCATGAAGAAATAAGCTATCAGCATGGTGTATGTTATAACATAGAGAAGAAAGGATAGCAGTGAGATTAAGAGATACACAGGAGCAGAAGTAAAACCACCGAGACAGTCCTAAATTACAGTGAAAATTAAAAGATTTATAATACCCCCTAGTAAAATGTCAAACTTATCTTCTCAGAAGTACTAAAGAATCCATTGGAGTTTTCAAAAGCCTCAGACTCCGTAAGTTTCTGTTTTAGCTTGAATTATGCCTTAATTTTTGTACCTTGAAAAACCTGATGTGCTTTCATCATGCTCCCATCACCACCCCCAGCCCCACAAGATTTTATCTGATACAATATAGCCGATTTATTCTTTACACTTTATATCTGTGAGACAGGCCAGTGTCATCCAGGTACAGAGATGTACAGATTCATGTCTAAATCCACGCTACCCTCCTCATTTCCTCTATGGTCAGTATGCACAACTGGCACTTTGGGACATGAGCAATCCCACCCTAAGACAAACTCTGACCCGAGCGAGATGGCTCACAACCCAGAGATGCCCATTTCCTTCCCCTGGCTGTACAACAGCTCTGGGGGTGTAGTTAAGATACAGATATAGAATCATTTTGGTTGTAAAAGCCCCTCAAGATCATCCAGTCCAACCATAACCCACCCCTGGCACTGCCCCATGTCCTGAGAACCTCATGTCTGTCTGTCCAGCCCTCCAGGGATGGTGACTCCAGCACTGCCCTGGGCAGCCTGTTCCAATGCCCCACAGCCCTTTGGGGAAGAAATTGTTCTCCAGATCCAACCTCACCCTCCCCTGGCGCAACTTGAGGCCGTTTCCTCTGCTCCTGGCGCTTGTTCCTGGGGAGCAGAGCCCGACCCCCCTGGCTCCAATCTTTGATAGAAACCGATAGAAACATGAATTAGGGACTATCTCCCACCTTCAGCATGTTCAAGATGAGGCTTTGAGCAACCTGCTCTATGGAAGGTGGCCCTGCCCATTGCAGGGGGCTGGAACTAGATGATCTTTAAGGTCCCTCCCAAGCCAAACCACTCTATGACTCTCAGTACCCGCTGGTCCAGGGAGGAGACTTGTAAGGCAGGGAGGAGCTTGTAAGGCAGGCACCAGCCACCTCTGTCATGTCTGTAAGCAGCACAGGGCAAGAAGTATATGGCAAAAGTTGCCCATCTCTTGAAAATTTACAAGCATCCCCAAGAGAGACATAACTCCTCAGAATTCTTCCTTGACAAAAATTATTTTATGGAAACCAGTGATTATTGTCTGAAACATTCCCAGCAGAGGTCTGAGAAGACGTGAAGATTTCACTGTGCACCTGGATAAAGCAGCCACCACAGGTAGGATGTCAAAGGTGCAGCTGCCAAGTGAGGAACAGACAAGGAAAGAATAATAACCAGGCTTTAGTTTGTCCAAGGAAGGAGTCACTATGTTCTGAGTTTCAGAAGTTTTAGGTAAGTTTAAAAAACAAAAACACATCTGCACCCCCAAAATTATAACCTATGACACAATTTTTCCAATTCAAGGTAAGGTTGAAGAACTATAATTTGCTTCGATTTCTCTTCTGAAGAATACAAACACTTAAGTGAGCCTGAAAATTTCAGCAGAAACATTTTAGACAAGAGAGTCAAGACTTTTGTACTTTCTAGTCTTCAATGCACAAAAACAAATACATCATAAAGAAGTTAACCAGAAAAAAATGAAGCTATGAAAATAGTAGAAGCAAATTTGGCATACTCTACATTTTACTTTTGATGGATCTTTGTCTTTAAAAACTTAACTTGGGAAAACATGAGACCAAGTACTACTATACTGCTGTTCAACAAGTTCTCAGTGCCTTAGTATCATCATCCTGGGTTTTTGCAATTAAAAACAAATGAAAATTGACACTGATTAGTTGTGGGCAAATGTTTTTTCTTCTCACCCTTTAACCTCAACAGAGGGGCCATCTGGAAAATCACCAGGGGAAGCTCCAAATCTAGAGCAAGGACAGGAATACCAAACAGAAAATATTTAAAGGTCTCTCTTCCTCTTAGACTTCACACTTTGTATCTAATTCTCACTTGAGATATATACATGATGGAGCACTGTAGAAAAAGATTTAAAACGATCGTTTTTAAATACCTTTTAGAAAAGCAAGTGCAGAAAAGTTTTTCCTACCTGTTGGATAGTAGGCTTGTGAATACTGCATCGAAGCTGTGTTGCTGCTGTATTTTGGAAGGGAGGTGGCAACGGTTTGAGAGCCTTGCTGGAGTGGCAGAAGCGAAGCAACAGGCTGGAGCGTGTATGTGACCTCTGTGGTAAGCCTCTGGAGCATTGGAAAGGCAACCCCTTTATCTGGAAAAGCCGGGGAAGCTTGATGGCCTGGAAGCAACCCGAGAGAGCCTTGCCATGTTCTGGAGGGAAGAGGAGGCCGCTCTAAACCCTTGGTTGGTAAAGTGCCATTGTTCTGGGATGAGGTCGATATGTAGGAGTACGGAAAAAAACGATCTCGATGATAAGGTTGATGAAACTGTCCTAAAGTCAGCAGGCCTGCAGTGGGTATGAAACAAAGCAAAAGGAGCGTTAGTGAAAGGCAATGAAAGGCAATACAAGAAGCTGAGCCTTTGCCCCAATACACTTAATCTAGAAACAGCCCGATTTCTTGCAGCGAACACACGGTTGCCGCTGCAGCTGAGCACGGCAGCTCCTTCAGCCTGCAGCAACACCTTATTAGTGCTTCAAATAAATCAAAACACATGGTAACTTACTAAACCAAACAAAAGCAATTTAGAAAGTATTGTGTGTTAAAGCAGACAATACATTAAAAAAAAAAAAAAAAAGGAAATTATAAAGCAAGACTTTACCAGACTCCAGTACTGCCAGCTCATAGGCAGCCAAGGGAAAGGCAATGTCAAAATCCTCCCCATGGCTTTGGAAGTACGTTGTGACAACTCATTTAATTCATCAAGAAAAGAAATTCAAAGCCAACTTTTTCCCAGTCAGCTCAACTAGTTCAGTTTAGACTAAAATATCCCAAACTTTGCCATTTTGTGATTTCCTAGATATTCCTTTTCTCTCACTTCCCTCTCTTCAGTTATTATTTCATGAAATGGTATTTGCTCTTATACCACGACAGCTCAATTTCTATTAGAGGTTTCGGTGACTCTGCTGAAACACTAACACTGAGAACACCCGTGCTCGTCAGCCTCCTGGAAGAAACGCTGCATTTGGGACCTTTCCACAGTGTTTTATACAGCCCTGCTAATCACGGGCCTCAGGGCAGCTTGTGTCAATCGGGTTTATCTGGAAGTCAGGCTCTCTCAAACCCGTCCTTCCCGATTCTCACTCTAAAGGACGTTTTACAAAAACAGCCTCACATTTTCCTCTTTCACTCCTCTGATGGGAACTAATTCAAGAAATGGGTAACATACAGTCATTCTGCTCATTTATATTAAATCATTAAGAATAACTAAATAAATATCACCTGCCCCTCAAAATGTAGCCAGAATTAGTGTATAGGACTGTTTATTTCCTGTTCAGTATTTTTATCATACATACACAGAGAATGAACAGCGGGATGAGACTATCTTTGTTTATATTGTACTTTTGGATAAGGAAATTAAGATTATCTAGTTTCAACACATAAACAAGACACCACAGGATGCCAAGTTATAAAGCACCGGTTGCTTTACAGGAATTGTTCCTGGATGTTTAACACAGAGTTACATGTTGCAAGACGTTTGGAACAGACTGACGCTTTGCAAACAAAAATATCTTTTATCTATCAAATTACCTCACATTTACAGCAAAGACGTGCCCCTAAATAGTCTGTACAGAGCGCACAGGAAATTGTCAGCCTGTCAGAACTTGACTGCACATAAACCCCAATGTTTTCCTTGTTCTGTCTTTCTAGAAACTGAGATTTGTAGAGCAAAAGCTGTCTGGAACTGCACTCACAGAACAGAGGCCAAGAAGTGAAAAGGCTGTTATCTGTCTTAGCATTTACTTTACCAACGGTCTGCATGACCTCAGACCAGATTTCAGTGAAGAAGTCTGTAAGGACTCATCTGAACAATATGTTAACACCAAATCTTTAATTTAAACGCTTCCTACCCTCAGTATGGAAATAAGTTCCTTCACTTCTCACATGCTTCATTTTGTTTTCTTGGTGCAGTTCTACAGACTCCACAGAAAACACCATATGAATGAGATAACAATTCCTACACCTACCAAGAATAAAACCCATGATACCGCGCTCTGTTCTAAAGGCGGGTGGTGCTGCAGTGAGCAGAGTCACCACCTGCTACTGCCCTTCTCCAGGTCTCAGTCCTGCCACTCCCCCGACCTGTGCCGCAGCTCTGCCCCGCGGAGCATCCCCAGCCCCATGGCCCCTCAGCTCTGTCCCACAGAGCATCCCCAGCCCCACGGCCTCTCAGCTCTGCCCCACAGAGCATCCCCAGCCCCATGGCCTCTCAGCTCTGCCCCGCGGAGCATCCCCAGCCCCAAGGCCTCTCAGCTCTGCCCCACAGAGCATCCCCAGCCCCAGGGCCGGCCGCAAAATGACCACTCAAATCTCCTTCTCAGGTTCCTCACAGAAACCCAGAATGTCAGGGGTTGGAAGGGACCTGAAAAACTCATCCAGTGCAATCCTCCCATGGAGCAGGAACACCCAGATGAGGTTACACAGGAAGGTGTCCAGGCGGGTTGGAATGTCTGCACAGAAGGAGACTCCACAACCCCCTGGGCAGCCTGGGCCAAGCTCTGCCACCCTCACCGGGAACAAGTTTCTTCTCACATTTAAGTGGAACCTCCTGTGTTCCAGTTTGCACCCATTGCCCCTTGTCCTGTCACTGGTTGTCACCAGCAGAGCCTGGCTCCATCCTCCTGACACTCCCCCTTTCCATATTGATCCCCAGGAATGAGTCCCCTCTCAGTGTCCTCTTGTCCAGCTCCAGAGCCCCAGCTCCCTCAGCCTTTCCTCACACGGGAGATGCTCCACTCCCTGCAGCATCTTGGTGGCTGCGCTGGACTCTCTGCAGCAGTTCCCTGTCCTGCTGGAGCTGAGGGGCCACAACTGGACACAATATTGTGCTCAACCAACTCCCTTCATCACCCTGGTCGGTCCTTCCAGGCCAGAACATTCTCTGATCGTGTGATTCTACAGTAATGTTCAACTGGTAGAGCTTTGCCAGCCCCACAGAGACTGGGCAAGGCTGTTCTTGGTGTAACTCACAACGGGGACTGCACAGTCCACACGCAGACTGAAACACACATGAACCGCACTCCCCACACTTACTGGCAGCAGATTGACCTGCACGAAGAACCATTCATTCTCCCACACCGGGTGAACTGAGCAGCACCCGCCAGGCCAGGCCACCCTCTTCCCTCAGAGTCAGGATTTCCAGCCCCCCAGCGCTCCCCACTCCCCGGCTCACCGTTGGCCCCGCTGGCCGTGGCGGGCGGCAGCAGCGGGTCCCCACGCAGCACGGAGCCGAAGAGGCGCTGGAAGCGGTTGGGCGGGCGGCTGGTGACCTCCAGCCCCGCCGCCAGCTTCGCCTTGTTGGCGCTCGTCAGGCGCTTCAGCTGCACGAGCAGCTCGGGCTGGCCCCGCCGGAAGTGCGGGCTGTGGAAATGGTGCAGCGGCCCCGCCGAGCCGCCGGGCCCCGGCCCCGCCGCGCTGCCCGCCGGCCCCGGCAGCACCTTGCGGAAGCCGTAGAGGTTGAGCTGTCGGATGAAGCTGGTGAAGTTCTTGGTCTTGAAGAGGTCGCTGGCTTCCGGCGCCCCGTCGCCCGCCGGCCCCATGGCGCGGCCCGGCCCCGCGCCCAGCAGCTCCCGCTCGAAGAGCGGCTGGTCGATGAGCAGCCCCTCGCCGCGGGCGTCCCAGCAAATGGAGTGGAAGCGCGGGCTGTTCACCAGCCGCCACAGCTTGGCCGGGAAGTTGCTGGGGTTGACGGAGGGCGGCAGCTGCGGCTCCTCCATGGCGCCGCCGGCGGGTGGACGCGACGCCCGCTCGCGCTCTCAACGGTCGCCGCGCGAGGCGAGGCCCCGCCCCCCAGCGCCGGCCAGGGCCCAGCACGTGCCCGGCTCGCGACGCGCGGCCCCGCCCACCGCGCATCCCGCAGCGACGTCACCGCAGCGACGTCACCGCAGCGCCTGTGCCAGGACGCGGGGGCGCTCCGCCCGGATTGACGCTCACATCACCGCCCGGCACTGCCCGCGTCCCCAGAACCTCGTGTCCGTCTGCCCAGCCCTTCAGGGATGGCGCCTCCAGCCCTGCCCTGGGCAGCCTGTTCCAGTGTGTGAGAGGTGGTGATCTTCAAACGGATGACTATCCATGAAAGAAACGATGAAGTGACAGCAGATGTTTGAAAGTGTCAGCTTAAGGTTCACTGGCAGTTCACAAAAGGGAAAAGAAAACGGGTTTAGAATGTATTGATTGAAGAATACAGAACAAATCAGGAATTACAAGTGTTGCATTTGCTGTAAAAAAAAACCCAAATGTGCGCGGTTCTGGTTTCCACCGCTCCAGAATAGATGGAGTAGAGTTAAAACAGCGTAGAGAAAATCAGCATCAAGGATTTGAACTAGCTACACCAGATGGACATATTGCAGAAGAACTCTTCAGAGGGGTTTTATTACAGGAAAAAAAGTAGGTAGTAAAATTGTAGGTAGTATAAAAAAGGTGAGCATGCTAATGGAGGACATCAAATCAAGTACTTAATCACAGGGAAAGTGAGGAGCTAATTGCCATGGGATGTTTGGGGTAGAAAATATTAAAAATGAGCTATGTTCCCAAAGAATATCGCTCTTAGAGGCGTCACCTTCGTGGCTTCTGCTCCTCAAATTGTGCACTGGTGGGAGCTCGGAGTTCACACCTGGTTGCAGCGGCACGTCTGCTCTTCAGCTCCTCTCGGGGCTCGGCTGGTGGCCGTGCCTGGGGCAGAACACGGGGACGCGGCATGTCCTTAGAGCTCTAGAACACAGCTCTGCTGTGAACCAAAAGGGGAAGAAGAGCAAGAGCTGGGGAAGGAGGAGTGACAGGACAAGGGGCAATGACAGGACAAGGGGCAATGACAGGACAAGGGGCAATGGGTGCAAACTGGAACACAGGAGGTTCCACTTAAATATGAGAAGAAACTTGTTCCTGATGAGGGTGGCAGAGCCTGGCCCAGGCTGCCCAGGGGGTTGTGGAGTCTCCTTCTGTGCAGACATTCCAACCCGCCTGGACACCTTCCTGTGTAACCTCATCTGGGTGTTCCTGCTCCATGGGAGGATTGCACTGGATGAGCTTTCCAGGGCCCTTCAACATTCTGGGGTTCTGTGGTCATCTCTCTACCCTCATCCTGCCCGTGGTTCACCAGCAGTGATAGAAGAAAATGACATTTCTCCACCTTGGCTGCCCTCAGAGCAAGATACCAGTGAGGAGACTGAGCACCTGCCTATTTCCTCACCTTAAATACATTATCTCAGAGTTGTCACAAGATTTCTTAGCAAGAAGGTACAAAACCAAACCCCTTCTTTAACTGAAACCATCCTTATTGCCTTGGTTTACAGCACAGCCCCAAACCACCAAAACAAGTGAAACTGCAGGAAGTGTCGGAAAGGGGACTAAATTGAATAAACTGATGGGCAACTGCTCCTGTTTGTAAACTGAAAGCAAAATCACTGCTCTTCCGCATAGCCGAAGTGAAGACAACGATGTTAGACCGACTGGCTTAAGTATTTTGGGTGGGGTTGCTCACAGGGTTCCCCACTTCACGTTAAAGCGGATGGGTAAAACAGGAAACAGGACAAGGAAAAAGACGATAAGGAGAGATTAGAAGATATTATTTTTGCCTCTTTTTTAGCAGATTGTTTCTCTCAGTTTCTGTCTGTCTTTGGCAGATCAAGCACATTTATCATTATTCTGAGTCAGCAGCAACAGAAATTTCATCTCATTGTCATCAAACCAAAATCCTGCACCGTGCAAGGACGTTACGTTACCCAAGGAATTAATGGCCTGTGATTCTAGTGCACTCATGCTGCCGCCTCCCCAAGAGACTTCGCATGTTTATTTGCTCACTAATAATTTATTCTCTGAAGAATGATGTAATGGTTGCTCAGGGTAAACAACCAAAGCTTTAGTAAACAATGTGGAACACAAACCTGAAAAATCAAGAAAAAGTTGACTTCACAAAAGCATTTTCTCAGCACTCCCAAGATTGTCTTGTGCGTTACTTCAAGGAAATGATTTAAGGCTTCTCCTCGCCCTGTGCGGCAGGAGTGCAAGACAGCTACCTGACAGAGGGGCACACGGGTCTCTTATTGTGTCATCCTAACTCAAGTCCTTCAATCTCAAAAGTCTCCGAAACTAAAACCCAGAAACCTAAGTCCCTTTTAAGCGCTGCCTTCAGGACTCTGAACCTGAGCCCGTAGCTGCAGAACAGATGATGTTCTGAAGACAGAAGGATGTTTCTCATCAGCACCCGGAGCGCTGGGAGCTGCCGGCAGAGCCGCACTCGGACCTTTCAGCACCTCAGAGCTCAGGGCAGGCGAGAGGAGACACGAACCCACAGCAGCTGCGGCGGGAGGTACCACACGAGGAAACCGCTCCAGGGACCTCCAGCAGCAAGGGGCTTGACTGGGAGCGTTGGTGGCAGCGGCTGAACGTGAGCCAGCGTGTGCCCAGGTGGCCAAGAGGCCACCAGCATCCTGGCTGGTACCAGCACTGGTGTGGCCAGCAGGCCCAGGGCAGTGACCGTCCCTGTGCTGGGACCTGGGGAGGCCAAACCTCGATTCCTGGGGGCAGTTTCGGGCCCCTCACTCCGAGAAAGGCCTTGAGGTGCTGGAGCGAGTTGAGAGAAGGGAACGGAGCTGGTGAGGGGCTGGAGCACAAGTGTGATGGAGACTGAGGGACCTGGGGGTTCAGCTGGAGAACAGGAGCTGAGGGGAGACCTTCTGATCTCTGAACTGCCTGAAAGGAGCTTGGAGCCAGGGGGGTCGGGCTCTGCTCCCCAGGAACAAGCGCCAGGAGCAGAGGAAACGGCCTCAAGTTGCGCCAGGGGAGGGTGAGGTTGGATGTGGGAACAATTTCTTCCCCAAAGGGCTGTGGGGCATTGGAACAGGCTGCCCAGGGCAGTGCTGGAGTCACCATCCCTGGAGGGCTGGACAGACGGACATGAGGTTCTCAGGACATGGGGCAGTGCCAGGGGTGGGGGAACAGTTGGACTCGATGATCTTGAGGGGCTTTTCCAACCAAAATGATTCTGTGGTTCTATGACTGCTGAGCCAGCCTGGCGATGAGGAGAGGGGCAAAGGTCCCTTTAGCTCCCGCAGTAGCTCGGCCACTGATACCGCTGAAGGAAACTGTTTTGCACTCAAAAGGAAGATGCTCTGCAGAGTGTATGTCCTGAATCTATTAAGCCACACGCTAGTCTTTATTTCTGACACAGCTGTGCCAAGTGCTTCCTTTGTCAAGTGCCTCTGCAGACATTAAAAAAAAAAAAAATTGGCTTTCTGCAAATCTAAATGAAATCTAAAGCCTGTAAAGATCCCCGCAGCCCAGCGGGGGGACACGGTGACCCGGTGACACAGCGCCCGGCTGTGCCGCAGGACTTGCAGCCGCCTGGACCGTCAGCAAGACCTGCACATACATGGTGACAACTGTGCTGATGCGGGGAGTAAAGCTGCACGGCTGGCCCAAACTTTGTGAGCTGGATGGTGTGCGCTGCTCCGGGCAACTTCTAAAAGCAAAAAATATCATTTTAAACCTACTAGAGACTGAATGCAGCATCTTTTATATAAGTACAACTTGGGACATGTATTATTTTTAACTTAGGAGACACAGAGATACCACAGTACCGTAACCAAATAGCAGTGCCCAAATTTCACTTTCTCAGCAGCCTAACATTTTGGGAGAGAAACATACTTCTTCTCTCTTCTACTGCGAACTGTGTGGACGGAAACCAACCAAATGCGCCTCACTCATCCCGCGCCCTCCCTGTCCGTCTGTCCCATGTTGAGCTGTTCCGTGCTCAGCACTCGCAGGGTTCGCACAGCCACACTTCACGTTCCTCGTCTCCACCGTAACCGCCGCTCCGCACGGCTCCTCCGGCCCCGGCACTTTTACCGTCATCCATTAACGACCAAGCAGCTGAACAGCACCAACCATTGCAACCTGGCTTCTCACTACACCGAAATCCGTGTTTATTTTGTGCAGTGGCTGGCAAGATATTACGGTACATCGCAAGCAGTTGTGGTTGTTAATTTGCCAACAATTCACGGCAGTCACAGCACTGATGGGGAAGGCTTTGATCTCGCTGTTTGGGCTGGGTTAGACCCATTTCAGTGCACACACATCACCTCAGGCTGAATGTGTTGGCAAATTACGGCTTTATATTCTTTAAGTGATTTAATGCTTTGTTCTATGCTCAATAATCATGGGCGTTGAGTGCCCTTTGCTGGTGTGGCCACTGCAAGTCACGAGTGTCTCCGGCAAAACGCTTCGATTCAGCTGTGGACACACAGGGAAATTCTGCTGAGGCTGGTGACCAGAGGCCAGAAGGTGCCACAGCTGCAGCAAGAGCTGCTGATGGGTGACACGGGCAGTGTTAACACCAGAGCCTGGAAGCTGACCAGCAGACTGTCCTTTCTTGCAGAAACCTCATTCATGATTAATAAGCAGCAATGTTGCCTTTGAAGATCCCAGGAGCCCAGACTGGTTGGGGTTGAAGTGACCTCTGGAGATCATCCAGTCCAACCCCTGCTAACGCAGGGTCACCAGAGCAGGTGACCTTTCCCATGGCTGTTTCAGGAGAAACGGTTCATTTTCAGCTGTGACAAGCTATCTCACTGCTAACATTTCCAATAAAACAAAGCATTTAGGTGCTACCTGTCTGATGTGAACCCTGACATGAACTTTGGGACTAGCTGACCAGGGATCTGCTCAATTTTAAGATCCCTGGATGCCTGAAATTGAGGACAGGCATCCTAACAGATCCTGTCCAGCTCCGCCACAAACTATAACTTACCTGCGTCACTCTGGCACATGGGGCTGAGCACATCTGTCCCCATCTACCAACCTGCACGGGCACACGGCCACACAACCTACCTGGCAAACAGCGGCATAAACGTGGGTGAAGAGCTGTGAACCCTGCGCACCTGCTGCTCCGGAACGGGAAGATTCCTCCCTGGAAGGCGCTGGAATCCTGGGCTGCTCGAGGTCGTTGGCAGAGCAGCGGAGCAGGAGAGCACAGCGCAGCGCGCTCTGTGTCCCAGCCTGGATTCTTACTTGTGAGAAAGAACATTAAATTCCCACAATACCTGAATGGAAGGACAAGGCAACAAGGACCAAACAGCAGCCTGAGAAACACTGTAAGAAGAATTCACACGAACTAAAGAACGACTCCAAACGCAGCAGCACTAATATAGAGATTTTATTTCGACTGTATTGAGTTGTACAGCACGTTTTGTTTGTCACAATGCTATCGAACTGATTTTTTAGAGTTTTTTGGCCGGCACATTGTGACGCTGAAACTCACGAGAGCTAAAAGCAGTTTGGACTAATGGCCTGAACGGCAGGGCCAACAGTACCCAGTTTCTGGCTTCCTTATTGCTCGCAGTCATTCCAACACACGCAAAACAGGAGTGAACCCCGTTTCTTCTGCAGCCCCACGGTCGCTCTTCCACGTCCGGCAATGACTGTGAGGTCCAAGGCAGGGGAGAATCCGAAGCAAGGAGCCTTCTCTTCCCAAAGCCATTTCGGTTGTTCCCAGTACGGAAAAGCAGCAGAGTCCCGGTCGGCCCAGGGCCTTCAGCCGACGCCAGCTTTGCTCACACTATCGGGATTTACAACACCAGAGGCTGACATATCAAAGTGCAGGAAAGGGTCGTTATTCCATTCCCTCCGCCGGAGATGACAAACCATTAGCAAAAATTTGGGAGATCCTAACAGCGTAAAGTCCTTTGCCTTGTTAACAGATCTAATGCCCTCACGGGTATGAAATACACGCCCCCCATGTATGAAAGTCTCAGCTCATGGGGTGCAGAGCATGTTGGACCTTTGCACTGAGCTGGAAAGAAAACCTGCATTTCAGCAAAGAAATGCCCCGTGTTCAAACTCTTCTTCCTCATCAATATCCACAGATTTCTTAGAAAGGAGGCAGGATGGATACCCCCAGAGGGATCTAGGGACTAAAAGCCCACCTGAAGCCTTTCTTTCCAAACCTTTCTTTCTAAACCTTTCTTTCTAAACCCAGTTCGTTTTTCTTAGAACGAGCTGGGAGTCTTGCTCTCTTGTTTAAAGAAGTAGAGACGCAATTACAAGTCGGCAACTCTGAACTTTGACCACTGTACAGGAGACAAAAAAGAAGTCAAATTCAAGAGGCATTTTAGGTAGTGCTGGGGCACGTCAGAGATTGTTTCCACCACTGCAGAGATGCCGCACGTCACGGTTATCGCTGTAGCTGGGCTGTACGTCCTCCCGCGGAAAGCACAGAGCGTAGTGTCTGTGTCAGCCAGTGTCCTCTCCACCCCCGTTTTGGTATCGATGCTTCATTCTCCCTTCTTCGGGTTACATTAAGTGCACAGAAATATATAGCAGCATTTGGACCGAAACCCTCACATACACCAGACAGCACATTCCAGGAGGTAAAACAACACATTATGGCCTATACCCTCAAGGTATCAAGTTTTCAGGATAAAGAGCAGTAGGAAGTGGAGAGCTGAGGGCAGAGAAGGGCCGGAGGAGCAACACGGGAAGGCGAGCTCTGTTTCCATGCCGGGACAGGACCAGGTGCCAGTCCTGTGTGAGCACCGCGCTGTGACGCGACCGCAGACGAAGCAGACGGGCAGAGCAGAAGTGAAAAAGCCAATTTCTCATCTCCCCGCAGAGCTGGGAGGTCGGAGAGTCAAGTGCATTCACCAGTCCTAGCGGAGCATGAAAACGGGCAAAATCTGCTCGGCCCGTTTTCAGCCAGAATGAATTTCTGGTTGACGCTCAAGAGACAAATCAATTAGTGATGGCTAATGAGTCTTGTTCACCAAGCTGATCGCAAATCTCACTCATGGAAAGAGAATCTACAGGACTGCTCCAGGCTGAGGCCCTTCCGAAGCTCGCGGTGCCGCCCAGAGCCTGCGCTCTTCTGGAACAGCAGCCTGCCTTGGTGGGGGTGGTTCTAAACATGCCTTTCTATTGCTTTGGGGGTACTTTGCACAGGCAATAGCTGTGAAAACGTCGCTTTCCAGCCCACAAAAGGAAGAGGTTGCAATCCTCTCTTTAGCCCTAGCTCGTCAGGCTACAACGTACGTCCCACGGGTACCAGAGGGAGGACACGCACCGTGCTCCAGCCCCAGCTCCTCTGCCCCAGCCCAGCAGCGAGACTGCTGCAGAGGGGGCGTTCGAGCGTGGTGTTCGAGGGCTGCACCAAAGGCCTTCACAAGAGTGGAGGCAGAGTCACCCTTCAAAGCCCCAGGAGGAAAGGCTGGGCTTAGACAGGTCCCTTGTCTGGCATTCAGCTGGAGGCTGTGGCGATGGGTTTCTTCAGGTGTTGGCTCATGAGCTCCCTGGCACGAGACACTTGGATGTGGTCATAACAGGAGTTACAGACGAGGACGGGGTCGTACAGCTGCTGGTCGGGGATGGGCAGCTTCAGGTGGCAGCAACCGGCACAGAACACGTTCCCACAGTTCCTGTCAAGGAGCGAGAAAACTGGTGAAGAGAGAGCCAGGA
The DNA here is from genome assembly GCF_963082525.1 of Nesoenas mayeri. Classification (NCBI taxonomy): domain Eukaryota; kingdom Metazoa; phylum Chordata; class Aves; order Columbiformes; family Columbidae; genus Nesoenas; species Nesoenas mayeri. The sequence continues at coordinate 10,224,619 of NC_137569.1, read as the reverse complement.
ACAGCAGAGCAGAGGATCCGGTTCAGGGTGAAGTACCAGCCCAACTAGGACTTTTCAACACATACACTGGTCTCCAGTGGGAGCAAACTGGCTACCACTAAAAAGAGACTCATGGGCGTTACTACCCAGGGGAAGGATGAAAGGCCTTGGAAAAATAGAAAGAACAATGCAGAATGGAAATCTGCAGGGAATTTATGAGGCCTGGCAAATAAAAGAAAGTCCTAAAAGTCTCTCCTGGGAGCTGGAGGGAACAAACATCGCAAACAGGCATTTTGTGAGTTTGTGAGAAACAGCCGGAGCAGAGGAGCGGAACTACAGCGAGAGCATTGCTTACCTGCAGTGATGCCTCCGCTTGGCCAGCCAGAATTCACAATCGCAGTTGAAACAATGCGAGGCCATGTGGTCTGGAACCCACCGCGTGACCTAGAGCAAACCCCAGTCCTGTCAGCTTTCTGTTTGTGACATGACGACCAGGTCTAGGACCCCAGCACAGGCTGAGATGTGGCTCTGGACCATGACAGGATGGCTCAGGATTAGCCCACCCCCCACGTCCCCTTCCACCGGCCCCAGCAGCAGCAGGGAACGCAGAGGATGTGATAAAGGACAAGGATGATACTCTCTGCCGTGCTTCCAGCCCACCCTCTGCTGCCCTAACAAAGTTAACTGCTAAGAAATATCCTCTCCTGCTGCATCACAGCCACCAAAACGAGACACATACCTCAGTCTCCTTCTTATCGACTGGCTCCCAGCTCGCTTCTGACAAACAATCTTCACTGTGGTCAGAGCAGAAATCCTCGGTGTCGCTGCCGTCCGATTCCTTCAAACATGTCTGCAAAAACAGAGTCGCATGTCCCCTCAGTTGTCTCAGCTGCAGCGTCAAGGGCGTTCCCTGCTCTGGCCACGCTCGGTGCTTGTGAGGGGCACGGGGGTGGCTCCGCAGCTCCCCACGCAAGGAGGCAAAGCATGTAGTGAGCATGTAGGAGCTGTTGCTTGGTCCTCAAGAAGCAGAGATGCCTCTGGGTGGTATGAGGACACAGCACATGGACAGGAGGAAAACGGGGCTGAGTAAACATACAATAATCTTAATCATTTTAGCAGGGTCTGTTGTGACAGGACGATGGGTGATGGTTTTAAACTAAAGAGGGGAGATTCAGGCTGGACATGAGGAAGGAATTGTTGCCCTGAGGGTGGTGAGAGCCTGGCCCAGGTTGGCCAGAGAGGTGGTGGCTGAACCATCCCTGGAGACATCCCAGGCCAGGCTGGACGGGGCTCTGAGCACCCTGAGCTGGTGCAGATGTCCCTGTCATGGCAGGGGGGGCACTGGGGGAGCTGGGAAGGGCCCTTCAACACAAACTATTCTACGGTTATACGATCCACTCCAAAAGTATGAGAGTGAGAACTGCAGGTTGGAGAGGGCGGTGTGGGGGTGCAGGAGCACTGCTGGCCCAGAGTTGGGGTGCTCCAGGCCGCTACTTACAAAATCATCCTCGTAGTCCATGGGCGGCTCAGCCGGAGGGGCGCAGAAGTGACGGATGTCCAGGCGCAGCTGCAGCTCCCGCACTTGCCTGCGCAGCTGCTCCACCTCCTGCTTGTAGCTGGCCTCGATCTGCCGCAGCCTGTGCTGAATCACATCCGTGGGGAAGGGGAGCCCATCATCGTCCAGGTAGAGAGGAGGCACAGGGGAAGGACATTTTGGTGGCACGTGCTTGGGACCAGACGCTTGTTTCAGGTGGCAGGGCAGCCACGAACGGCTGGGCCTCCCCGTGGGGCCTGCAAAATGCGCGCTGCCGTGGCCAGAGCAGGCGGCAGGTTTCGCTCCTTCCCTGAGGCACAGGCCCGGCGCCCGCAGCGCTTTGCTGCTCAGCCTCTTGCTGCAGCAGCCGTAGGACAGGAGGTGTCTGGGTGCAGGGTCCCCACTGGGGAGCGGTGTCACCATTCCTTGAAAACTGTCCCAGTTAGAGCCCAGGAAGGAAAACTCGCTGCTCTGGCTCTGGGAGATGGGCTTGCGCCACTGCTCGAGCGGGACTCTGCCCGGCCGGCCAGGCTCCTCGCAGGGCACGTTCCGTCCACCGTCGCCTTTGCCGTTGTCTTCACCCGGGCAGGGGACGCCCGTGGCAGGGCCTGGGCTGTCCTGACAAGGGGCGCTTGGTCCCACGGACTCCTGGCCGGGAATGTCTTGGCCGGTGGTGCTTCCCTTGGGGCAGCCTCCTGCATTGGACACCAGGCCAGCAGCCTTCAAAGGTTCCTGGGGAACGGTTTCTAACTGCTTTCCAGAACTAGTGGAAACCCCCTCAATATTTTCCTGTTCGGAAGGATTTGGAGCTGGACACGTGCCGTCCCGTTCCTCCGTGACCGCTCCATTTCCCTCTTCTGCGTCCAGAGAGGCACCGCTTGCTGGCACAGCAGCCCAGCCGCTCGGTTCCTTGCTCTGCTCTCCGTGCTCAGCATGGCTGCTACAAGCGCTGTTGGCTTTCAGGAGAGCATTTTCCTCTCGCTCCTCCACCCGCCCCGTCTCTCCGGCAGCCCCGGCAGCGCCTTCTCCCCCGTGCAGCTCGGCCCCCTCGGCCGTGCCGTGCCGGGCTTCCAGGCCCGCCCGGACCTCCTGACAGTGGTTGTTGAGGTTGGGATCGCTCGACGTGCGGGTCAGCGGGCTGCTGGAGTCACAGGCTGAAAGCAGGTCATCCATAGATCTTGTCTTTGGTAATCTAGAATCCAAAAGAAAACAAATTTTAGATGGGATATTAGGAAACATTTATTCACAGAAATGTCCAGCATTGGAACAGGCTGCCCAGGGCAGTGCTGGAGTCACCATCCCTGGAGGGTTGGACAGACGGACATGAGGTTCTCAGGACGTGGGGCAGTGCCAGGGGTGGGTTATGGTTGGACTCCATGATCTTGAGGGGCTTTTCAAACCAAAATGATTCTCTCATTCTATGAAATCTCAAAACAAAACTCCTGAAACTCTCCTCAATTCAGCTGAAACTGAGAAGAGGGAAGGGAAATGCTCTTAGTTACAGATGACAGGTGGGTGGGGAGGGGCGGTGCAGTAGCACGAGCTGAAATGCACAACACTACGGTGCGGCCTCCACTATCTGCTGGTTTAGGGGCAGCTGGGAGCTGTACACGTTCTTCTCCAAGTGGCTGTGACAATGCTACAGAACTCTTGCTCTCCACAGAGAACAACCGGTAAAACAGAGCAGCTACAACGAGCATGGAGGGAAAGAATCCAGCTCGGGCCTGGGGCTCCGGGCTCTCACCTGTCCAAACATCTGCCGCTGAACTCCTGGCTCTGCGACCCAGACGGCAGGTAAACGTCCATGTCATCCTGTCCCAGAGGGTGCGGCGAGGACGCCGGGAGATACACCGCAGTCCAGACGTGCAGCGCTCGCACGTGGCACACGGGATGCAGCACCTGCAATAACCACTTGTGATCAGATATGTACACAAAAGGAAACCCTTTCGGCCTCTCCACACAGTCCCCGGTGCCTGGAGGCAGAGCCTGGAACCTGGCCCAGGAGCTCTGCTCACCTGCTCAGAGCCCGGCATGTAGAGCAGGTTGTGGAAGTTCTTGTTGCCGGCCCGCAGGAGGGACCACACGGAGCAGGTTCGCTTGTAGATGTTGTGCATCTCTCGCTCGCAGGGGCTGTTCCCCAGGAAGGTCCCGTAGAGGCAGGAATACGTGTGCTGCACCAGCTTCACCTGCAGCGGCACAGGGGGAACAGCGCTCAGGGCCAGCGGGAAACGCTGTCTCCTGTCTACAAGGGAAAGGTTTAACGCTCCTCTGGGACGGCTCATGTGTTCAACCCCAGGCAGTGACCGTGCTGCTGTCCTGTGCCACACAGGGCAGGACAGCGAAGGGACAGCAATGGGAATCGCTTGATTAAAGTGAAAGCAACAGTCAATGATACCACGCCCATCCCTCTATAACCCGACCTGTATTATCTGATAAGACGTAGATTAACAGTTATCATTTCTTTAATTTAGCTTTATTAAATGTTTCAGACCCATACTGCTCTGAGATAAGGAAACCAGGCTTTTAATCAAAACAATGCTGCTGATGGTATCTGATTCACTGGGCTAGAGAGGGACCTGGAGAAGAAACGATTTAAAGAAACCAGAGAATATAAACCCTCCATCACTGTGCATTGTTACGTTCTCCGAGCTGCAGCACCCCCGGGAGGAGGAGGAAACTGCAAACAGCCAACAGAAGCAACACACACACAGAGCCAGGTCGAAACGCTGCGGCTGAACGGCAGGGCTGGACCCACACGCAGGGCTGGACCCACACGCAGGGCTGGACCCACACGCGGGGCCGGACCCACACGCGGGGCTGGACCCACACGCGGGGCTGGACCCACACGGTGCAGGTACGTCAGGAATCCAGCAGAGCCCAAGCGCTCAGACACTTCCCCGTTTTTAAATAATTCCGTTTTTGTTTTCTGTCAACCACAAGGGTGTAAAATATCATGGCCTTCCCTCTGGCTCTGCTCACATCTGGCAAGGGATAAAGAGATGTTTTGCATGTGTATTTCTTACCAAAAAAGCTTCGTTAAATTCAAAGAGGCAAGGAAACTGCTTCAGAAGCTGATGAACCGCGTCCAGCCACTGGAGGAAAACTGGGCACTGCTCGTTCTGATCTTCCACCTTCTCCTGGTGACCGCAGCGATCACCAAACTTGTGACCGAAATCCAGCCAGTCTGATTCAACAAGCACCTGGAAGCCCTGTGAATAAAAGACAAAAGCAAACTGCGGACGCTTTGCTGTAGGCAGGTGGCAGGACAAGCGTATGGGGATATAGCGGAAGATTTTGCGAGGAGGTTAGTTAAATGTAAATATGCTCAAGTGACTTGCACCTGTCTGTAGAAAAAGCACACACATCACACTAATTGTTTTACTGACCTTGTGTGCTTGACGAGTAGAATCTCTGTGTTGGATAACACAGGCCTGTGAGAAACTCTAGGCACTTTTTCACTATGTCTGAGATTCCTGCTTTGTTGTGAGAAAGAGCAGGAGGCTGCGCCTGCCTGAAGCCGTGAAATACAGGTGAGCTCAGCAGGCCCAGTGACCTTCCAGCAGGGCTGGACTGACCAGCGCCTGCGTCCCTGCTGCTGTCACCTCTGCTGGGAGCTCAGGTGCGGCTTCGGAGATCCCCAATAGAGAAGTAACTAAAATAAAACTTGCTCTTTGCAAACGCATCCGTGGCCTCTGGCTCTTCTTGCAACGTGCCTGCGTATGTGTACACAACAAGGCAAACCCAGGTCTGCAGCGCAAGACCTGCAGTGGAAGGAGGCGGCACCCGTGCTGGGCTGGGAGCAAAACCACCCCCGTGTCAGAGGTTTCCAAACACAAACTCACAGTTGGTATTTCTGTACAATAAAAGCCTGGAGAATATGCAGGGAAGCGGCCAAACCTTGAACACAACAGGTTATTTACCACTGTGCTTCACCAAGCTGAGCAGAGGAAAACAGGCAGGAAGAGAATGTGGAAAAACCCAACGCCCACAACAGAAGCTCTGAAACACCGCTCAGCTAATTACCAAATACCGATCCTGCTCCTTCCTCCTGAGGCTCCAGGACAAAAGCCGCCTTTTAACAGCCATGAAATAGCAGTGAAGCACAACTCGTACCTCCATGGTCCTGTAGTAAGGGTCCAGAAGAATCTTTGCCAGCGCTACGATCTGCGGAGTCCTGTCCCAGCCGTCGGAGCAGTGAACCAGCACGGGCCGCCCTTCTCTGTCCACCGCGCTGGAGACCAGCACGGCTGCCTTCAGCATGACGGAAAGGTGCTGCAGCCACTTGGTGCTCTCCAGGGCGGAAAGCCAGCTAGAAGGGGTGGAAAAAGGCAAGAAAATGGTTGCTTAGCTCTGCAGTGAAAAAAAAATGAAATCTATTGTAACCCAAGTCTTTTTGGAGTCCTTACTGAAAACCAGCCTTTTCTAAACATGTTCAAGAGGACCCAGCCAGCCTGGGAATAAGTGGAAAGAATCCAACCCCTAATCTCAATTTTTCCCAGCTACACCTACACTGTAGAAACCCTTGGAGGACACACACAACCAAGTGACACTGGGGCAGCGCTGCAATCTCTTCTGGATTGCCAAGGATCAAAATAAGCAGTGTTCAAGCACTGTAAGCGTGTTTCTATCCCTCTGTTTTCTGAAGTAGAGATCTGGGACAGGAAAAAGGAAAAGGGAGGGAAAATACTCCAGGACGTTCACAGATTAGGGTGTCAAAATCAGCGAGAGAACAGTCACTTACTTGCTGGGGTCCGGCACCTGACTGCAGACAGCGCGCAGGTACTGGAAGCTGTTCCGGATGGAGTGGATGTTGGCCATGCCCATGAACACGACTTCACAGTTTGGGTAATACTCTGAACACAAGAGAGAGGGAAACACTCAGAGAGAGCTGCTGCTGCTGCCTCCATGTGCTCGTTTAGCTGTCCCCTCTCAGCACCAGTCCCGCTCTGCAGGGAGGCAGGTTTGCTATAAAAGCCTCACCAACCAACACCAATACATCGGGAATAATGGAACAAACATGAAGAGAAATGTGCTCCCAGAGACCAACTCAACCCAAACTCCGCTTTAGGACAAAGTGGGTCCAAGAGGGAGATGTTCTGGGATGTGCTTTGCCCTCTGTACCTTCACATTCGCAGCCGCCTCCCTTCGCTCTGTTGGCCACGGCCGCAGTGTAGGACCTGGCATCAAGAATTAGCAGCTTCTGAGGAGTTCCCGCGTTCTCCACGCCTGAACACGCCGTCAGGGACGAGTCTGCAGAGACACATGTGGACTGAGCTCCTTCCCAGGACAGGCCCCCGGTGCCACCAACGCTGGCCATGACCGAGCCCAGAAACCCGTCCCACACACCGTGGCCCCGGCGTGATGGGACCCAGATGATCCCTCTGCATATTGAGATTAAACTTGAGGGTGCCAGAGCCTGGCCCAGGCTGCCCAGAGCGGGTGTGGAGTCTCCTGCTCTGAGACATTCAAACCGCCTGGACCCACCTGTGTGATCTGCTCTGTGACCCTGTGTGAGCAGGGCTGGGCTGGGGATCGGCAGAGCTCCTGCAGCCCAACCAGCCTGGGGTTCTGGGATTGCTGCCCTGTTGGCAGCAACCCTGAGGTGTAGGAAGCCCTGATCAACTCAGGTGTTTGGGGAGCAGAGGGGAGCGAGGTGTCTCACCAAAGTCGGTGTCGCAGGCCTCGGCGCCGTCGCTGCTCCCGTTGTGCGGCACACCGCCCGGCACCTTCGCGCCAGGGTTCAATGCACAGGCTTTGGCAATAGACGTCACCAGATACTCGTCGTCAGCGTTTCGCCAGCCCCACCAGCTGATTTCGGGCTGGCTGCAGCGCGCGATCACCGCCCCGTTGCGCACATGTCTGCAGAGGAAGCAAGAGCCTCGTGAACCCCCGGAGAACCAGCCCAGCAAACCTCACCTACAGAGACACCTCTAACCCCCTCACCGCACCATTTGCTGCATTTACACTTGCGTTCCAGTGCTGGGACACAGCATCACCAATAAATGCCATTCAGAACAAAATGGTGACGAGGAGGCCGTCACTCACATGGTGACCAACAGATGTGGCTGCGAGCAGCTCACGGAGCTGGAACAGCTCACAAAACCAGGTATTAGGAGCAGGTTGCTGCAGGAGGGACTGTCGGGACCCGCTGGTGCCAGGGGACAGTGGCAGCTCTGGGGACAGCTCTGGCTCAGGGGATGTCACCTCCAGGAGGGACGGCTGTGCCCTGGCTCTCAGCTACCACTACACTGAATGGGGAATTTCTGCAGCCAGGCGGAAGCTGCCAGTTGTTCTGTTACTCTACTGAGCTACTTTTATACTTTATTTACAATAACATATTATTATCTATAAATATATAATATATATGTCTGTTATTGCCTATAGACAATATATTAAACCAGAGAGGAAAACTTCAAATCATTATGGTTGTACTTTGGAGAATTAATAGTTACTTATTCTAATACTGTTCTGTTCTCCCATTCTCTTTTCTTTTTTCCCCAAAGTACATACCGGTTGTTGAACCGTTTCATTTATCACTTGTAAGGCAGAAGGATCAGCTCACTCAGCATCAGACCGGTTTGTTTCTGTGTGGAGGCCTGAGCTGGTGTTGATTAACCCCTAAAATGCGAACCCTACACTGGCTGTTGCTACTGAGGCCCGGTGGAAGGTCTGCAGAGGAATACGTTGTTTTGCACAGGAACAGACTGGTCAGGTCATTCCCAAATGGTCTGCAAGGGAAATTAGGTGACAAAACTGCTGGTGACGACACAGCATCAACCAGGTAAGAGTTGCAAAAGATCCTGTGATAGTAGGTGATAGAATATGACATTTAATATTAATAAATGAAAAGTATTTACAAGTGATCAAAATGTAACTCCAGCTATCGACAGGGGTACAAATCGGCTTCCAAATCTCAAAAACTTCAAAGTCATTGAGCTCTCAAAAAGCCTCGGCTCGATGTTCAAAAGAAGCAAAAAGGTTAAGAACATGCCAGCAGTTATTCCGAGAAGAGCCAGACAACAAACGTGACGGCACCACATCTCACGCATGTTCACAAGGACATTATTTCACATTAAACCATCTCAAAAAGGATAATGTCGTACTCAGACCTCCAGAGAAGGGTGGCAGGGACAGAGGAAAAGAAGAGCTTCAGTAAAGGGACGTGAGTAGGAAAAAAGTCCCCACCATGGGAGAAGGATGAGGATGGATGGGAGGCATAAAAAGTCACAAAAATTAGTTTTATTTTTCCCCCAAATCCAAATAAGTACTGGAATGGTCAGATATGCCCTAAGTTTAAGAAAAACCAGCGGTATTTCTTGGACAGCAGGCAGGACAGACAGCTGACTCTGCCACAGTGAAATGTGGAAGCACAAACGGGCTCCAAAATACAGTAAATTTACAGCAGATAGGTCCACCAGGTGACCATGAAACACAATCACACCTTCTGAATATCTGTTGGAGGAAATCTAAGGTAGCGGCTGCTCCAGAGATGCCCCAGGAAGGAATCTCTGTGTACTTGTCCCACCTGTTCGACCTCCTGACACACAACTCATGGTTCCTGGCCCCTCTTGGGGACAGGACAGACCAGACCCTGCACCTCGGTTCTTCACAACAGCGTTCACCCTTCCTATCCCACCCCTGCCTGGGCAGAACCCCTCTGAAGATGAGCTGGAAGATGCAGATAAAGCTCCTGACAAACCACATCCAGGTGTTTTCTCTTTGTAGGTCAACAGCTCTGAAAAAGTTGCACTGGTGCGAAGTTGGGGACGTCACAGTGCGGATGCTGACGCACAGCAGGAGCCTCACCCAGCACCCCAGGCTGGGTGGCTGCCAGCGAGGGCTCTGAGAAGCTCTCGTGAAGGTGCATCCTCCTCATGCTGCCACCCTGCATGGAGCTCTGCTGTTCCACAGGGGATGACAGAGGCTGTTCGTGCCTTTTGCTGCACGCCCCGGCAATGCTCCGAGGCTCTGACCTCCTGATGGGCATCTGGTGTCTCAGCAGCAGCTCCTGCACTTTGCAGAACAGTTTTGCTTCTCAAAGACAAGGTCCCCTTATTCTCCTAAGGCAACTTATCAATAAACACACAAGATCTGTTATCATTAGTGACATCTCACAGATAATAATGACCAAGACCTCAAACCGAAGGCTTTCACGTGTTCAGCTGAGTCAAAACACCGCGGGGTCCTCATTCTTTCGGCGCCACCTCTACAGCTGTTGCATTTCGCAGGGTGATGTACCGAGCACTCAGCCCCACTGCCGGCTTCAGGATCAGGGGAGGACGGTTCGCACAGACAGCAGCCAAGGCTTTATTCATGCTCAGAAATGAAACAGAGCCCAGGCGTGGACTAAGCACCAGCCCGCGCTCCCCGAGCCTATTTGCCGGCACACCCGTGCTCTGGTCTGTGCCAACCGGCGCTTTCCCAGCCAGCGCCTCAGCACGTTGCTGGGAAAGGCAGGAGCTGTGCCAGGGACAGATCCTGCAGGCTGCTGGGATGCAGTGGCACTGTTTTGGGGTGCAGAGGGGGAAAAAGAGTTCAGCTGGGCAGGCCACTTCAGGCAGAGGTCGCCTGTTGAATGCAACACCGCAACTGCTGCCAGAGAGTCACCTTAAATACAGAAAACTTCTTGGTAGCACTAACTTCTCAGCGCTGCAACAAATGCTGGGCAGGGGATGGCCCTGAGGTGGCCGGTTTCAAGACACATCAGACATGCCAATAAACACGAGGAAATATGGCCAGTATCGATGAGCGTGAAGTCATGAAAGTGCCAGTGGACAAACCACAACCACAAGGGAGCTCGCTGGGAGTTCCCAGGTGAGGGGAGCAGCCAGGGCTCAGCTCAGCCTTCTGCAAACCTCCCCTGCACAAGCGCATGAAGCATTTCAGGTCTTTTCTTACAGGGGATTTTTGTGGAGGTTTCCTCAAAGCACAAAGTTCCTTTCTCGAAGCTGGAAAGGCAGAAGGTGCCAGTGTTTCAACTTATGTGGACAAAATTACTTTGTAGGGGTCCTCAGTTTAGTCTTAATGACTCAAGACCCTTCCAGAATCCAGAGCTGGAGCATGAAGTGCCTTTGTAGTTTATGAGTTGAGCTTTTACTCCCAGATTCATCCAGGGCACAAGGCTAGAGCACATCTGATGTCATTAGCATGTGCTACCAAACACATAACAATCATTCAGAAAGCATCAACCAAGATCTCCTGAGTCCACTCCCTGCTTTTCTGGCCATAAGAGAGCTCAGCCACAATGCAAGTCAAGCAGCTTGGATTAAAACACATGAAAGGAGCTTGGAGCCAGGGGGGTCAGGCTCTGCTCCCCAGGAACAAGCGCCAGGAGCAGAGGAAACGGCCTCAAGTTGCGCCAGGGGAGGGTGAGGTTGGATGTGGGGAACAATTTCTTCCCCAAAGGGCTGTGGGGCATTGGAACAGGCTGCCCAGGGCAGTGCTGGAGTCACCATCCCTGGAGGGCTGGACAGACGGACATGAGGTTCTCAGGACATGGGGCAGTGCCAGGGGTGGGTTATGGTTGGACTCCATGATCTTGAGGGCCTTTTCCAACCAAAATCATTCTACGAAAGAGCCAATAGAGGGTTTACAGAGCTGTCGCCTAAAGGTTGCCCACTGAGACACACATGCACAAGTCCTTTCATTTCCCAAGTCTCTGGGTTAAGCTCCTGTCTCACTCTGGCACCATCCCAAAGCCTGAGAGCGAGTGCTCGGCCCTGGGGCTGCAGCCGTGTCCTGTTCATCTGCTGTAGCATCAACACGGGCAGAGGTGACACCGAGCGCATCGAGCTGTCCTGCTCACACAGCCCCAAGGTCTTCTGAAGGTGGCTGTGCAGACAGTGGGTAATGACCAGGAGCGGCTGGCAGGCAATGCCCGTCTGCCTCTGCAGGCAGCTAAATAATTAATTGCATCCTCTGCGTTGTTTTAAAAGCGAATGTGCCTGGTTCCTGCATCTCTACTGCGCATCCCCACTGAGGACTCGGAGATGGAGATTTCTGCTTAACAGGTAAATTGTACTTTTTGAAAGAAAACTGATAATGTGGTACCTTTGGTGTCACGTTTCACAGATCAGACTGTGAGCTGATGAATTCAGCCTTGTTCTCCAAAGCCCTGAACTCTAGCAAACAGTCCTGTGCTTGTCACGTACTCGAGCCCACTTGTCCACTCTCTCCTCATCTGCGGGTGATGGGGAGCTGAGCGTGAGGCTTTTAAAATCTTCCCATCCCTTTCCATACAGCACAGGGCACTCCAGAAAAAGCCGTGGCCCTCACAGACCCTCCTGGCTTCCAATCTTGAGGGCAGAGGCTAAAGAATGCATGAAAACAAGAGATACACCATGGCCAAGCGCTTGCCCCATCTTGTAGCATCCCTTGTCAGCATCTTCTAATCTGATCCCCGGCTGCAAAGGGTTGTAAATTACCGGGTACCATTACAGCGATATTATAAAGCAAGGAACAAAATAATTGTTAGAGTAGCAAAAAGACACGGCTTTGCCCTCGGGTGGGGAGGCGCAGCGGGACAGTCTCCAGCGCTGGGCCATTTTTAGCAAAAGTAATCGCAAATACAATTAACTTCTTAGCTGACTTGGCTACAAAGAGGGAAAGGCTCCCGACAATGAGCAGCGCTTGTTATTACTCTGCTAGAGAATTTAGTCCTTCTAGAAGAAGTAATACCCAGTGTTTGCCACCACCTGACAGCAAACAATGTAACACCAAGATGTAGAATTAAGAGGCGTGTAAATTCCCTGGTTTTGTTTCCAGGCTTTTGTACTTCGCAGGGTTGTCCTCTGTTGTGCAGCTCTTTTATTTTCACAGCGTTTTATATTTGGATTTAGTAACTGCTAGCATGGAATCTAAGGCTAGAAACCATAACGTACGTTCCAGCATGTGCACTGACTGGGTGCACTAATTCAACCGGTCTCCCAGAGGATGTTTTGGATGGGAAACCATCCTCCGCCCTGAAAAGCCCTGCTCTGTTTGCTGCCTGGCCTCCTGCATCCCCCTCTATACATTATTTTTGGAAGGCTGATCAGGGAATAGGTATTCTGTATATTTACCAGCTATCGAATCAACAAAGTTCAAGCACATGCAAACATTTCATTCTGTTACCTAAACGCTGTCAGACCCTCAGAACTCACTCAAAACAGAAATGGTTTGCTCTGGGGTGTTTAAAGGTATGTCCAGCTGGCAGCAGGGCCTGTTTTGGGCAAGACTTCTTTTCAAAGCACCATCCAGGTACCAAGATGTGAAAAGGTTTTGAAACTCAGAAATCTTAATCCAACACAGTGTTCTTGCTGTATCTCCATAGGAGGAAAATCACCCACATCTTCAGATCTACCTGAGCACGGGTGAGACCACGAGGACAAAGGCAACTGCCGTAGGTTTAGGGGAGAGCTCTTTGGTTGTTACCTGTACACCACCACAGGGATCCTTTTCCACGACCTGAACGAAGCCACGTTCTCCAGCTCCTTATCGGTGATCCAGACAGGGACCAGCAGCTTCTGGGGATAACTGGAGCAAAGTCTGGGCAGAAAGGAAAAGCAGCACAGAGGCAAGATGAGGACTCTGCATTCAAAAATCCGCACTAGAGAAGCCGTGCGGAGCGAAGGCAGGAGCAGCTCATGTTTCCCCAAACTTGGCTTGTGGGACTTCGACTCTTCTTCATACCCATCTTAGCACAATCTCAATGCGGGAAAAGTGACCCAGAAAGTGCTGTTAGGAATGAGCTGAGAGCAGACAACCTGCTTTCACCCCGCAACTCGCTCCGGCCTGTACAAAGTACCCCCGTTCTTCCCAAGGGTGCCTTTGGTGCATACTCGGGATTTAAGAATTCATGAGGGTTTAGGGGAACAGTCCTTAATTTATGTGGGGTTTTGGTTTCCTCGCAGCACTTGCAAACCCAGAAATGCACACGGCTTCTGGTAAATTACGATCTGCCACCTTCTGCCTTGCAGAAAACGGGTCACTGCAGATAAGCTTCGCACATTGCTCTCTGCAAGGAAGACACAGCTCTGCCCAGAGAGCTGGCAGTGGTGATTCGGGGTATGCTATAATAAAATGACATGAGAGAGATCTAAAAGAATATCCTGTTTTGTGGGGCACCAGAAATAAGATTCCTGATTCCCATGTGAACACACTAGCAGTGAGAGGAGTGTGATGGGCGAGTCCGATCCGGACCCTGCGGAAGGAACTAACGGCAGAAGATGTGCCAGGGAGGGTCAGTGGGACATGAGGAAAAGGTTCTTCACCCAGAGGTGCTGGACACTGAACAGGCTCCCCAGGGAGGTGTCACGGCCCCAACCTGACAGTGTTCAAGAAGAGACACTCAGGACATTCTATGCTTCTAAATCCCGGAGCACACAGTGAATAGTGGGGGGACCCAACTCTCTGACGAGCAGAGCAGCAGTGCCAGAGGAGCCCCACATCTGCGCGAACACAAGTGTAGAACAGTCCAGCTGAAATGGAAATTCAGTTGGGGAGGGTGGGCAAGACATGAAGAGGCAACAGGATTGCAAATGCTGAGGTCCCAAGAAAAATGTTAAAAATCCAGCTGCAGGTATGTTATCAGCATGGCAAGAGGAGGGACAGCCAAGGGGTGCTGGGGAGAAGGGGAGAGAGTAGAATGATGCAAAGGTAAGAAACCAGGAGCACAGGCGCTTCCTGGTTACTGCAGCTCCTGTCCTTCCCCGCTGCAGGCAGGGCCGGTCGCAGGCAGCACACGGCCGCAGGCAGGGCAGGCAGCACACAGCTACAGGCAGGGCAGGCAGGTCACATGCTGCAGACAAAGCGCTGCCCGGATGCTGGACCAGCTGAGCTCCATCCAGCAGCTGAAACAAAGCCGAACATGCAAGCGACATCAAAGAGCAGCTCCAGCTCCAGGCTATAACTCACATCCTTTAGCAGGAATGTTTCAGGGCAGATGGGAAACAATGTGAGGGGGGTGAAACTACCCAGCCGTAAGCTCCAGAGGTGGCCTGGTGTGCAGGACTACGGAGATGAGGAGGGGTCTGGAGCATCTTTGTGATGAGGAGACACTGAGAGAGCTGGGGCTGTTGAGCTGGAGAAGAGAAGCTGAGAAGGATCCGATCCATGGGATCAATAGCTCAGGGTGGGTGTCAGAGGATGGACCAGACTCTGTTCATGGTGCCCAACGCCAGGGTGAGGGGCAGCGGGCACAGACTGAAACACAGGAGGCTCCATGTGAACATGAGCAGAAACTTGTTTGCTGGGAGGTGCCAGAGCCTGGCCCAGGCTGCCCAGAGCGGGTGTGGAGTCTCCTGCTCTGAGACATTCAAACTGCCTGGACCCACCTGTGTGATCTGCTCTGTGACCCTGCGTGAGCAGGGCTGGGCTGGGATCTGCAGAGCTCCTGCAACCCAACCGGCCTGGGGTTCTGTGACTCCTCTGAGCTCAGGGACTTCCCTGCTGATGGCAACAGGCACGATACGGCACTTAGTGCTATTTAGTCCGCGATGCTGGTGAGGAACCGCCTGCCACGGCACTTCACACAGAGTCTAGACAGCTCCGCAGAAAAGCCCCGGGCTGAAAGCAAAGCTGGTCTATGAGATAAAAAACAACAGGGTGAGGAAGAGGAATTCAGGCAGCAAAATTAAAGCTGTCAGGAAAGACGCTGGAGACCAGGATGTCTGTGGTAGGATGTCTAAGCTTGGACATCTCTGAAATACCTCAGATTCCACCGGTGAAGTTGGTCAGGAAATTAGAGAAGCATTGAAGTGTGACTGAGAATAAAGGTATGTGGGAGCACCTGGTAAGACCTGGAGGAACTTTTGGAACAGTTGAGTCTGTACAAGAACTGGCTTCATGGGAATGAAAACAGAATGAGTTCCCTGGCACTTGAGGTGAAACACTCCAGGAGATGTCAGCAACCGAAAACCGGGGAGAGTCGGCAGAGCAGAGGTTCAGGAGCACATCTTCTAAGAGCTCTGCAGCCTTAGGAAAACAGTAAGATGGAATTCGATAAACACAGGTAGGAAACAGGACAGACTCAAGAAGTTGGTCCAAATTTAAGCAGAGCGCGTAGAAACAGGCAACGATGTCAAGACAAACAGACCTGTGCTTCTAGGGTAGAATTCTGAAAAATAAAGTAGATGAACTGAAAAGGCAGGATTTATTAGTGGCGTCCTAAATTTCAGAGTACAAGCTTTGTAGGAAAACCGAAATAGGCTGAGCTAGAAAACAAATATGTTCCAGGAAAACATGAAGGTAAAAGCGTGAAGCTCAGAGTCACCAGCACCAAGAAACAAAGCAGAATGTGCATGGACTCAAATCCCGAGCCTAAAGAGAACTGGGGGAGCACTGAGGCGCAAACACCAAACACTGCAGCGACCATAACGACACCCACGAGAGGCTGGAACACACTCAGAAAGGCTGTGCAGGCAGGAATTGCAATGGGAGACTCGCGCTGCTTCCACGTGAGCATCACAATAACACATGAGACAAAGGTGACGGTTTTAGACACCATCAGCTGCTTCTTGAAGCCACCAGCCAAATAATACAAAAGTATGGAACTCCTCCTTCGGTCCTAAGCTGCTTCAAAATAGAATAATTGAAAAATCGCTTTGTTACATATTCATCACACAGTAGAATTTCGGAGGGGATGAGCCTCCCACAGCAGTAACAACCAGATTCAGAAAAGAGGGGAAAAAACTTGTAGATATGGTGGTTATTTGGACATGCTATTAATATAAATGCATCAATAAGATCAGAAAGGGCTAAACAGTGACCAAAAGAAGGATTTTAGATGTCAAAGGACACCCTTCAAAGAGGGGAAATGTTTCCAAAGGACTCAAACCCAAGAGGAGCCCAATGTGCACCTAAATTAAAAAGAACAGTAAAAATGAGACGTCGTGCAGCTTCTGAGAAATGATCTGTTAAATGATTAAAGCTCTGAAGACCTTTTTCAAACACTGCGGGCGTATCGGCCTGCTAGCACAAGTGAAGGTCTAACAGATCAGCAAGATCACAGCAGAAAATCTGAACTATCTGCGCTGGTGTTCAGCAGGAGAGCCCCCAAAAAGCTGCCAGCACTAACCCCGTTTTACGAGGGACAACGTGGGAAGTTTTAGAACAATCTGCTAGGAACGAGGAGTAACTAATCACCAGGACTAGATAATGCTCAGCATTTCCACGGCAACCCAAACGTGCACCAGGTGAATGATTAACCGCCGGTGCTTACATTGGCTTGGGCGCCGCAGGAATGAACGGTGGCAAACACGGCGTCGGGTTGGTAAAAAGGTCTCTGGGAAAGCACTTAAATGTGAGTTCAGAATAAAGCGCCCGGCGGCCACGGTTGGTTCGAGGGCAAACATGGCACACGCGGGAAGAGTCAACACGGCTCTTCAGGAGGGACGCTGTGTCACGCACGAACAGCTCGCTGGAAGCATCACTGACCGAGCAGATGCGGCTCATGGGGCTGCCAGTGGATGTGGGTTTTCAGAAGGGTTGTTTTATTTTTCCTTTGTTGCTGTGGGGTGTTTTTTGGTTTGTTCA
Organism: Nesoenas mayeri; assembly: GCF_963082525.1. Classification (NCBI taxonomy): domain Eukaryota; kingdom Metazoa; phylum Chordata; class Aves; order Columbiformes; family Columbidae; genus Nesoenas; species Nesoenas mayeri. The sequence goes on along the minus strand of NC_137569.1, from coordinate 10,207,593 downwards.
ATTTGTTTCACAGGTCACTCCCCACAGACCGGAAGGCAGCTCCTCTGAGGAAAGAGCAACTCTTGAAAAGATAAATAGCGCAGGACTTTAACGGTCATTTTTCACAACAAAGGGAGCGCCAAGGGGAACCGTGTTCATCCCCACATGGTGCTCGTGTGTCACAAGGAGAAGAGCCCAAGCGATGAAGGTCATACAAGTGTGGGTTGAGACACCTCGGGATGTCTCAGAACACAGGATGAGACTGTTTTCAACAGTGAGGTTTTGACCCCAGAAAAGTGTGGCTATAACACCACAAACACACAAATCGGCACAGGTCACACCTACGGACAAGGAGCGACACGAAAGGTCCTCTCAGCACGAAGGGAGCGGCCAGGCCGGGGAGAGGGATCCTCCTCCATGGGATGCAAAAACAGTGTTTTGCTAATGGCCTCTGCAGACTTATTGTCTGCACATGGCAAATATAAGTGAGAACACTAATTATCACCCTTCAATTAAAGCCAAGGATAGTATTAAAATTTGTAGAGAATTTTAACCAAAAAAAAAGACAAAATACGAATGAAGAGCAGCCACAGAAATGGGTGGGAAACATCAGCTGCCTAAAGCATAAGACAGAACTCAGCTTTTCCCTTACAAAGTACAAAACAAATAAAACCACAACTGCAAAAAGATCAGAGCTGAAAACCAGCACCGACACTCAATGGGTTTGTTTTCCTTTTTGAAGGAACTATGCACATGGCAAATTCAGCAGCATCAAGGCCGAGATGAAACGGGTCCTGTCGCAGAACACGGGTGCCCCAGATGGGGAATGGCCAAACAGGTCCATTTCCCACCGAGAGCCACAGAGAGATCACGCAATCATGTTGTTATCTTTGTATGCTGGAATAGTATACCTTTATGGAGACCAAAGGAGTGGTTATTATATGCTTGTATTGCTCTAATTTTACGATGGCTGTCGCCAGGAAGAAGATAATAGTTTCCAGATAAGGACATCTCGGAACAGACTTGAAAGACAACGGACAAAGCCATTACCTTGGAGTATCCTGTCTCTAACAACACTGTTTTGCCAACGCTGGGAAATAAAAGATAAAAGGACTATAAACAGTTAAAAAGTAACCTGATTCCTGTGAATAGAGGCAGGTGGTAAGGATCAAAAGCCAAGGCAGGATTTAAAGACACACTCCCCGAAGCAGAACTGGTTTCTGAGTTGCACAAGCAAACACCACCACCTTGAAGATGTCGGGATGTCTGCAGGAAGGTGCGACCTGCTGGGATCCCCACGCGGGACCTCGGGACACGGAGAAAAGCAAAGCCAGGCCTGCATCCAGCTCGCTGAGCTTTGTTTCAAGTCCATTCTTCCCTGGTTTGATTGGAAAGAAAACATCTGTCTGGAGAGAAGTTGGCTAATTGCTGTGAATTACTGGCCAGGAGAGCAAACCACAGACGGCCAACCTAAGCTGGACTTTCTGCAGCTGTCAGAGGGAACCACATCCCCAAAAACCTTGGCTGCTCTCAAAGACACACGGAGACTCTGCCTAGGGCAGGGACCTACAGGTTGCGTCCTCCAGAACTGCGCAGGTCAGGAGAACGATTCTTATTTTACATCCTTGGAGAAACTGTGTAAATGCCATTAAAACCATGTTAACAGTCCAAAAGCAATGATGTGGTCAGTACGGCCAAGTAAACTGTAAAACAACCCCCAAATCTAGTGCTTGCTGCTCGGATTCTCGAGGAAGAGAGAAAAGGCAGCAAACTGCAAAACTCCACCAGGATTTCCCCCCCAGGCCTCTCCATGAGAAACCAGTGACAGGGACCTGGGTGACACAGAGGTGACGGGGATGCCTTTACTGGCTGAGACAAAGAAAAGATTGAGGGATACCGGTCATTTCAAGAAAAGGATTATAGGGAATGCAGAAATGAATATGTCTGGCAAAGCTTAATAAAATCCTGTTGGCTTAATGCCACCTGCTGCAAAGAATGCGGCAGCGCTTCTCCAGGAGCTCCTGGGCTCTTCCAGGAGCAGAAGACAGGCTGGGATCACTGACGTGTTCATGGGAAAGACCTTCGGGAGATCTGCACTCCAGCCTCCCACTCACGGGGAACCACCAGATCACCCGAGATGATCTGTAAGGATGAAGAACCCCCACCTCTCCGGGGATCGGCCCCAGGACACTCTTGGGGAATTACTGGGCTTTTTTCCTCCCATGTCCAGTCTGAACGTCCCAAGCTGCATCCCGTGGCTGTCGTCTCTTTCTTCAGCCACCGGCTGCTGTCGTCAGAAGAGTTTCACTCCATCGCCTTTGGAAATGCCGTTCCAGCAGCTGCGGGCAGCTCACCCTTCAGCCTCTGCTCCAGACCGACCGAGCCTCCCGTGCTCCCCAGGGTGCCGAGCATCAGACAGCCCTGCACTGGCCCAACCCCACTCCTAAACAGCCATCAAAACTTTGGTCTTCATTTCAAAGAGCATTTTAGAGAGAACAACTGGCCAGAAACGCGAACCCACGACGGACGGTTCCGCCAAGACAATGTCATCAAAGGATGAGTTATGGCCAGCGCGTTATCAACCACCCGAGTTAGCGTTTCTAACTGCTGCTGGCCCAGGTTTTTGGGCTGGATTCCTTCAATTCTACAATGTGAAAGGTGGGAAGAAAGGGGATGTGGCTCATATGCTGATCTGCCTGAGGGTTCTGAAGGTCAGGAAAGAGGATTAGCTGGGGTGTGACTCACCCGCTGCTCTGCCAGGGATTGCGAAGGGAAAGAAGGGAAGGGGAGAGCGGGGAGAGCCCGGTGGTGAAACACTCACTTGTAATTGTTGTTGATGTCAGAGACGCGCCAGACGTTCTGCAAGTCAAAGCCCATCCTCACCAGCTCCATCTCAAATCGGAATCTCACGTGGTCTCCTGGAAGAGCAGAGCATGGGGTATTTACTGACAAACGTGCCAGCGGCAGCTCCGGCGCAGCGTTCACAGGCCACAGAGAAACTACAGGAGCTGGACAGCGGCGATCTGCTTCAGAAGCCAAAAAGATGTGTGCATCACGGGGGTTCCTCTGCTTTTTGTGTTAAATCAGGTCACTCTCAGTCTCAGGGCACAGAGCAGATGGAAACAGCTTTCCCACATCCATGTGAGAGTGGGGGACATTAATTTAACCCACATTTGCCCTTTGACAGGAATGGCTTCCGAAGCAGATGTCAGGAAACCCATGGCAGAGGAGTCCTGAGCACCCACTCCAGGCAGCTCCTTTTTCTGGACTCATCTCTCAGAGACTGACTCGGGGTTTGTTCTCTCATGTTTCAGCCTGGCCTCACAAATCCTGGATGCCTTTGTTGCTCAAGTGTCAAATCTTGTTAATAAATAAACACTGCAAAGCTCTTCACCCCATTCATATCCTGCAGCAACAACTTCCACAGCTAGGTTTATTTATACTAGAGAATACTCCTTTCTCTAAAGCAAAGACAACAAACATCACCCAATGGCTGGTGTTTGGGACACAGTTAAAACATGTACTTTACCTTTTCTCTGTCAGCTTCTTTTTGAGATCTCTTTCAGCTAACCCATTCAACCCCATCCCTCCATCCCAACCTGTGTTTGGATATTTCATTCATGCTACTGCTTCTCTCCTCTCATATCAGCACATTTTTAAGACTCCAGCCAGGTTTGTCACTCATTTTAATCCCCTTTTATCCATGATGAAGCTGTTTAAAGAAAAAGCAACTGCAAGTGAACTTTGTGCTCCCAGTGAAGCGAAACTCCCAGTCCACACGAGGGCACCATCACAGCTCTGCTCCTCTCTTTATGGATTCAGAGATTCTGTTTGTGTCTGTATAAAGACGTACCAGACGTCTCCACAGATCTGAACACGGGAGTGTCTATTCTATGATTTCTAGGTGTTGGAGAAGAGATGCAGATGGACTCATGTTAATTAAGCTGCCTCAAAGCTGATGGTGTTTACTACCCTGGGGCAAGACTGCGTGGGCTCTCCATCATTATGAGAGTACTAAAGTATGGGGTGTTTTCACAGGAAAAAGGGAAAAGTTGTGTACATGTTGCTGGCTCAGAACGCCCCTTATTGTCCTTATTACTATTATTTCTTTTACTGTGCTGTACCTGGCCATCAGCTGATCTCCAGGCCCGGTACAGGATGCCCCTCACCAAGGTAAACTTGAGCTATGGCTACAGCACAGCATAAGACACAGCCAGACATCAGTTTATGAACAACAGTTCAAACTGCATTGCAGCGCTTCTGGATGGAAAAGCAGAGAGGGGACCAGCCAGGAGCTCACCTGGACGGCAGAGATGTGCATGTTGATCCTCCTCGTCGACACAGACTCCTAAGCACCACGCGTGGTAGGCAAACGCAAAGAGGTCCTCAGGCTTCGCAGGGCGGGCAATGGCTCGAGTTAACCTCTTCAGCCACTCCTGGCACTGCTTAAAGGTGGAAAAATGGCACCTGCAAAGCCAACAGTAAATCATCCTCAGTGGGTAAGTTCATCCAGCCGAGACACATGGACAGGGAGCTCTGTCTTAGTAACCCTGGCCAGGAAAAGCTCCATTCCAACGGCAGCACAGAGGGAGACGCTGGAGCTGACCGTGGCGACCGGCCTGCAGCAGCATCTACGATATAACAATTAAACAGATACCTGATCACTTTGGAGTCCTTGCAGACGATGTGAAGCTGGAACATATCCCGACACTCCACGCTTTCCATCATCCTCAAAGGCACCTGCGAGGGACAGACACAGGGCATGACGAGACGCGCCGCACCCCGCGGCAGACACCGCAGCCTGGCCCGCAGGCCCGTCACACGCAGTCACGGCTCCACCAACAGTCACGAGCTTCTACTCCAAACTACGAACCCACTCGGAGGTTTATGAAGCTTGGTGACTCAGCGTAGAGCCTCCTTCGACAATTACTATTCGGATTTCTGTTCTGTCCCTGGGTAGCCTCACACCTGGGGGTAGTTACTGACTAAATCGCATCCAGACAAGTGCAGGTAACCGAGCCAGACAAAAGCTGCAATAAAAGACGGCGAGCCAAGACAGCGAGAGAAAGCCTCAGGCTCCCACTGTCTGATTCTCGATTGCTGGTCCCCAGGCAGGAGAAGTCTCATTAAAACTGGCCTACAAGAGACCTTAACAGTCTTAAAATTGCCAAGCTTAATGCTTGAACTTAAAAAGAACAGCAAGGGAAAGACCTAATTATTATCCAGCTGAGAACCCCATCTACACCCCAAAATGCAGCAGCAAAACAGCAACTGCACGACCAGCATTAACACGAGATGGCCTTCGAAGAGGCACAGCTCAACGACACAGAACTGGCCTTTACCCCCCCGAAATACTGCGAGGAATCATGGTTCAGGCAGCAGGAACAGGCAGATGCGGACTTACGTTGATCACAGAATCCTTGAATTTGATATGAAGCCGGTAGTTGGAGATGGCGATCACAGCGTCGTTCGCATGGCCGAGATACTCCACACCCTCACCCTGCAACACCGTGAACGGGACCTGCAAGGGAGACACCGCCAGCTGAAGACATGCAGAGAGCTGTGGGCACCATCCGTGCCAAGAGCCGCTCGTCCCGCTGCCCCGCAGCGCAGCTCCCGTGGGAATCACTCCCGGCAACGTGCTCGTCGTGTGCTGAGAGCCCACAACAGCACCAACAGCGCTGGGACCACGCGAGGGATCTGCTGCCAAAGATACATCAGGAGCTGCTGAGAACCTCCTGATGGATAACGGGGATGTCAAGAGGACGGACCAGACTCTGTTCATGGTGCCCAACGCCAGAGTGAGGGGCAACGGGCACAGACTGAAACACAGGAGGCTCCATGTGAACATGAGCAGAAACTTGTTTGCTGGGAGGTGCCAGAGCCTGGCCCAGGCTGCCCAGAGCGGGTGTGGAGAGAGGTGTGACCACAAACACCACGTACGCCAACCATGGGCACCTGGCAGCGAGGGGCTGCGTGGGGGTGGAGGGTTTTAGGGTCCCTGCTTTTTAGAGAGGGCACAGGCAGCCCTGGCACAGGTGACATGACAAAGGTGACACTGTCAGGCACAGTTCGGAGCCTCTCAGCCCAAGTCCCCTGCCCCACGGCAGAGTCCAGACGTGATCCCGATGTGTCACATAAACCAAGGGGGCTCATAGCAGCATCCCAAGATTGACGGGTACCAATCCGGGTCCATGAATCAAAGGTTTGCCCAGTTTCTGCTAGCAAGGCTGCGAGGGAACCTCTGCGTACAGTATTTGCGTGACTGAGGAAACTAATTAAGTTACCTATATTAGAAACTAAAAAGTAAAAACCCAGATAATCAAGTGTTTCTCTGGCTTTGCCTATCAGCCCAGACATGCCCCAGCTAGTTTTAAAACAGGAGATCCTGGCAGATGGGCAAGTTTAACTCTGATTTTCTTGAATTAAAAAAAATTAAAAAGTGAACCAGCTTAAAATTCATCAGGCTCCTCTTCCCTTAACCGAGTAGAGTCCTCATTGCTCCCTGAATGCCACCTGCACCAGGTGACGTTGGGAACCAATTATATGAAAATGTCACAAAGATTTATCATTTCAGCCAGAGCCCTTGACTCGCCAGACAGGGCATCTGATGAAACAACTCATTATACTGTAATTAGCACAAGTCAGACAGCCTTGTCTCGATTTCTAAGCCGATTCTAGAGGTTGGGTATATGCTGCCTAAAAATTGAGTTTCCTGGATTTCAGACTTTATGTACAAATGACAACTGTACCAACAACTTCTCCCTTCTTAAGTTGCTTGTACAAAAATAACTTTAGACTGGCACCCATCTGAAAACGCTTTAAAAAACTGAATTATTTGACATTAAAAAAATAGACACTCTTTATTCCTGCAGTTTTTTTGTGCACGATTGCCAGAGCTGTTTTTAGTTGGCATGTGTTTCTTCTGCTTGTGTGGCTCTTTCACACAGCAACAGAAGGGGGACAGATAAGAAACGGGATGGTGAAAACTGCAAGAACTGACAGAGGAAAATCCTGGAATAAACTGACAGGTGCCCAAATACAGCTTGTTGTCAAGCCGATGGCGTCCTTTTAGACTTCACCTTCCACTAAGAGAACAACAAATTGCTGAAGGCAAATTGCCCTTTGGGAGGGGTGAATTTTATGGTCCTCCACGCAGAAGACTTGAGCAGATTCTGCTCTTCTCCGGGTGGGCTCAGCTCAGTCACCTCAGCAGCTTCACCTCCCGAAAGCCACAGCCCTGCAGCCCTGACCCCGCGTTTGCTCCTGCGCGCCGCTCCTCCCTTGCTTTTATCAGCATCGTTTAACCAAGATGATGCCAATCGCGGAACAAACTCAAACACTGCAGCGAGAACACCCAACGTGAGCCTGGAGGATGAGGAGGATGGACAAGGTGCCAGCAGCCGATGTTAAAGGCAATAGCAAACACCAGGACGCTTTGGCTCCCACTGCTCAGGATCTCTCCCTTGCTGCACAGCAGTGACAGCACCGGGTGTCTTTCAAGGGCTTTTGCAGCAGGAGGCTGGCATCGGGCAGAGCTTTCTCTTTCCAACAGCTCTGCAGCAGGAAAATGCCAGGAGCAACATGTATTACAGCCAGATCAGCCAGTGCAACTGCACTGTACGGCTACGCAGAGCACAGCCCAGCGCCGACACTCAGCCTGTCCCAGCAGTGTCTACCTGCTGCAGAGGCTCCGCGGTTTCTCCGTCAGCGCAGGCGGAGGGCAGGGAATGCCCAGGACGGCTCCATATTGCATCATGCTCCAGCCATATTTCCAAGCGGCAGATGTGACGCTGTGCAAATCGCAGCATCTTGGCAGGGCCGGGGAGGCAGGGCCTGGGCGTTCAGAGCCGCCGCCACAGTCTCCACACGTGCGGGAGGACCCGCGCGGTCCCTCCGGAACACGAAGCGGGCTGCAGAATGGCTCTCAGGTTCAGGACCACCAGAGTTGAGCCTGCTGAACCTCAGAGCTGGTTTATTGGTTGGTTTGTTTGTTGTTTTTACTTCCTTACCTGCAATGACTCTTCCTCCTTTACAAGCTCTTTCGGGGGGAACAAGTCCTTGGCCTGGATGTACTCCAAACTGGGAGGGCCTTCCTCACCCTGCATTGCAAACAGAACACACATTGAGACAGGCCCCAGCCAGCACGTGTTGTGAAAAGGCAAAAATTGAGGCTGCTGGATGCTCTTGGCACCCCAATACGTTGGGGATCTCCCGGACCTGTGCATGGAAATGCCTGTTCTGTCTCTGGACCCCAGTAGCTCCTCCTGCTGCACCCACAGCACAGGGAGAGACTGAACCAGGTCTCCAAGCCCCATCTCTTCCACCCGCGTTGTATTTGGGAAGCCAAGCAGAAACATCCCAGCCACACATAGGATCCTGGATCGATATGATCGTAATTTGTCACGTGAAAGGTTACCCCATTACCTTTACAGTGGCAGCACAGCAGAAACACCATAACACAGAGGTTTCCAACTACAGCTTCCACCTACTCTTCCTCCTCCTGTGTTCAGAAGGACTATTATCTATTGGGAGCGTTTGTTATTACTCTCAGCCCAAAGAAATCTGGGAAGAGCCTGAAGCTTTTTGAGGAGAATATGCAAGCGTGAAATGTAACTCTACAACAGCTGTACCCAAGTGCAGCCAATTCACAACTTGTGCTACCGACTGGTGACAGCACCCAAGCAGGACATTTGTCCTCAGGGCGGCTGGACGCGTCTGAGCTGCTGAGACGGACACGCCAGGAAAACCACAAAGGCTGAGAGAACATAGAGCCTGGACACACCATCTTTGGGAAAGTGGAGAGAGTGTCTCAGTTCAGGACGTGTCGATCTTCAGTCACTCATGAAATCTCGGTCCTCACTTTCACCGACCCTCACCCCATATTCTGCCAAACCACCAACTGGCTACATGAACAAGCAGCATCCTGACACTCAGCTGAGGATGCTCGCCTGCCTGGAGTTCAGGACAGTGTTAATTCCATGGGTATTCAGTGTGGGAATCTTTTCTTCAGAATGCCTCTTGCTCTCTAACTATAGCTCCTCTAGGCTCCAGCATTTATTAGGAAATACTCTGTTCTGTAAGCACCAAACAATATTTTAAAATGAAATCTCTTTCCAGTTAAGTCATCTGAGCCACAACACCAAATTTCAATCTGAAAAAACGTGAACCTGACACTGTTGGCTCAGTTCTATTTAAAATGCTGTTGAATCCCCTCACGCTGCTGACAACTGCTCGAGCCCCAGCACCTGAAGGTACAGCCCGTCCTGACGCACTCCCAGGAGCACAGAGCGGGACTGCCCCCAGCCCACCCCTGGCTCCAGAGTTGCCCGAGCTGGTGCAAATCTCAGCACGAACCCCAACTGCCAGCCAGGGCATTTCCGCTCCTCACCCGCTCACCAGGCCCTGGGCAAGGCTGCCAGGGCACCCGCTCCAGCAGCCCTTGGTTACCGGAGACCCTGGGGGCTCGGGGGCCACTGCGATGCTGGGGCACTAGCCCAGGAGAGCACGAAGGAAGGTGGGTGCCTGAACAGCCGTGCGACAGCTGGGGAGCAGAGATCATCTCCCGTCGCCACTCCGCAGCTCGCAAAGAAATCCCAGTGAGCAGCAGGAACTGGAACAGGGCAGCCGAGCGCTCCACCGGCCCGGCTGTCCTTGAGTCCCTCCTGCCGGCGGCGCGGGACGGGCAGGAGGCTGAGCTGAGCACCTCCCGCTGCCACCGCCCCAGCCACGGCTACCAGCGGGTGCCCACGACCCTGCTCCTTTCACAAGCCTGAAAGCCTCAGAGCTCATTTGGCCATGAGTCCTTCTTGAGGGGAGCTTTTTGCAGGAAGGGGCACCAGGTTTCCTCTGAGCAAGGAAACTCCTTTCTCCAAAGGTATAAAAGATGCAGAGGCAGGACCCCCTCCCCCAGCACCACCCCCGCAGTGTCAGCACAGGGGTCTCGCTGTGCACGCCGCAGCCATGGCGGGAGCCGGGGCTCCCCATCGCCGGCTCTGGCACGGCGATTCTCCAGCCCCGGGCAGGGACCGGCCGGAGCCTGCGTGGCACGACACGCTCACCGGGCCTTCCGGCGGCTCGGCCTGCGGTGCCGGGCGCTGCTGTGCCCTTGGGCCCGGGCAGCGGACACGGGGAGCAGGGGTGGCACGGGGGGAGGAGGAGGGATCCCCCTGTGCAGGAGATGACAGCCAGGCCAGGCGGATCCAGGGCAGGAGGACCCGCACGCAGCCCGGCCTCAAGGACAGGCCTGGTCTAGTGCAGCCGCCTCAGCACGGAGCGAAGCTGGCGTGCAGCCCCGCTTGCACGGAGGAGAGGAAGGGGGGGCAGAGAAAAGCAGCACTTACGAAGCAGTTGAGCATGGAGCAGGAGACGCGGCCGGGCAGAGTCATATTCATTTCCCGAGGCGGCAGCTGGGCCGGGCGGGCACAAGCAGCATCTCCTGCCCCCGGGTCCCTGCTGCTGGCGGCAGCGGCTCCGCGGCCACCGCGCCGGGCCGGCTGCAGCCCCCGCGCTCCGCCGGGCCCGGCAAGAGCAGGAGCATCCCCGGCAGGTGCCCAGCGCTGCCGGCTGCCGCTGACAATGGCGGGGGGGCGGGCGGGGGCCGGGCAGGCTCCTCCTCCCTCCCGAGGCCGCCGAGCTCGGCTCTGCCATGAGTGTCTCCCTGGCAGAAAATGGAGAGAGCGACAGAGGGATCCCCCCGCCCCTCCAGCTCCGGCCCCGTGCGCGGAGCCGGCGCGGTGCCCGCGGGCGGGCGGCAGCGACGCATCTGCTGCCCCACCAGCCGCCGGGGGATCCCGCCCCGCCCGCCGGGAGCCTGCGGCACATCTCCCGCCAGCACCTGCCTCGTGTCGCACCCACGGCGCGAGCGCCGGAACAATAGCGCGGGGAGGCCTTGTCCACGGCCCCGAGCCCCGCGGACCCGCCGGGATGCTCGGCCAGGAGCCGCCCGCCGCAAACCTCTCCCTGCGCCCTCCCGCCGGGCCTGCCTGCGCACGGGGGAGGACAAAGGGCTGTGCTGCTCGCTCCGCAGTGCTGGATGCTCCCAAGCCTTTCAGTCCTCCCGCTCAGGGGCTGCTGTGTGTGCGAGGAGCAGCTGGATGAGTCTGGAACGCACCAGCACCTGTGTGCCCATGGTTCTTGGTGGGGACAAGGCTCCCCAGGGCCACTGTCCTCCTCACTGACCGCCTGGACAGTTCACACTGCAGTGTCAACAACTCATCATAAGAAGGACATTGAAATACTAGAGAGAGTGCAGAGGAGGCGATGAAGCTGGTGAGGGGCTGGAGCACACGTGTGATGGAGCAGCTGAGGGACCTGGGGGTTCAGCTGGAGAACAGGAGCTGAGGGGAGACCTTCTGATCTCTGACCTGCCTGAAAGGAGCTTGGAGCCAGGGGGGTCGGGCTCTGCTCCCCAGGAACAAGCGCCAGGAGCAGAGGAAACGGCCTCAAGTTGCGCCAGGGGAGGGTGAGGTTGGATGTGGGGAACAATTTCTTCCCCAAAGGGCTGTGGGGCATTGGAACAGGCTGCCCAGGGCAGTGCTGGAGTCACCATCCCTGGAGGGCTGGACAGACGGACATGAGGTTCTCAGGGACACGGGGCAGTGCCAGGGGTGGGTTATGGTTGGACTCCATGATCCTGACGATCTTTTCCAACCAAAATGATTCTATGATTTAACTCTGGTATAGCAATGCCTGCAGACACAGGGAAATGCCTGGGGCACAGGGAGCGCTGCAGGTTGAACACCCAGGAGCTGACTTCTGCTCTCTGTTGTTTAGCAAGTCCAGGAGCAAACCCCAAACTCCCCAAGTCACAGCCTGTGCCAGAGGCCACAGTCCAGCAGCCTCCCCAGCAATGTCACCTCCAGTTCCAGCACCAGCTCCTGCTCTGCACTCCAACTCCCACCATTCAGTCCGAGTGAGAATCTCTTTCTTAAAATGAAAAATTAAACCCCAGCCTTCATTAATCCTTCAAGGCCCAGGCCCAAGTAATTTTGCTCAAATTGCACCAGCTTTTTTGTTCCTGGACCATCCAAACAGGGCACAGCCTGTAGGCATTAAGCTCCTTTTCAACATGGTTTCCCCACAGCCAGCACTACCCAGCAACACCAACCGCATCCCAAAAGGTTTTCCTGAAGTCAGATAGAAGATTCAGGCGTTTCTGCACAAATTCATTAAGGGTTAGATTATTCTGAGCTGCTTCAACCAAGGGACAAGCTTTTCAACGCCCAGGCCTGTTGCCCTTTGTCACTGCAGGGTGACAGTGACCAGGCCAAGAGCCACTTAATGAACCCCCGTGCTGAGAAACCAGACACACAGACCACAGCCACGCACAATTCAGGATAAAAACCCCAGAAGAAAATGTGACTACACCTGGAGATAAGCCATGAAATCCCATCACTGCCTCGGCTCCATCCCTGCCCTCCATTTCCACAGTGCACGGGGGGCAAACGTCAGGTGTTGCTCAGCCTGGGGGACCCGACTCCAGCTGGCACCCACAAACCAAAACACATTTGCGTTACACACAAAGTCAACAAACCGAGAACAGAGGGTTACGGATGAGGTTACGGACTTGTCTTGGCCAACCCTGGGCAGCAGGAGAGGCACCTGCTCCCCACGGGTTATTCTCTCGGTGAATGCCAGACGTCTGCTGCGAAACCAGGGCAGCAAAAGGAACCTTTTATATTGGAAAGTGTAGCTATTAAAGTAAAACGAATATGTTTTTTCTTCCCTGACATATCAGAAAAGCAACAAAGCGCATCTGTGGATAATGGCTGAATCAGAGGTGTCTCTTAGGTAGACTCAGTACGCATCGCTATTTAACATATTAATTGCATACAACACATCGGCAGCGTTAATAACACACAAACCCACGGACGAGGCAGGTGAGGGGTCTGCTCCAACCACAGCGAGATGTTTAGAACCAGCGCCCAGCTCCGGGCCTGGCATGGGGACTGTTGCCAGCTCGAGTTGCAGAAGGACCTTTATAACCCTAAGCTGCAGCTGTGCGGAGTTAAAAGGTTGCTCATCAGATCATCACTTTGAATTTCCAACCTAAGATGACCTGAACATCCAGAAATAGATGTTCTCCTGTTTTAACTGAAATATTTTTGCACTTTTAGCATTAAAAAAAGACTCACGCATGGCTTAGAAACTTCCACCCAAGAGCTGTGCCTGGCGCAGAGCGGATACAGACCTTGCCCTCAAGTTCAGCACCGAGGCTCATGGAGTTTGAGGAACCAGATTCAAACTCCACCACGTTCACCCCTTCCTCCAGCATTTCACAGAGCACCTGCTCTCATTCCCGCGCCATCGACCAGACGAGGACAGGAGCGGTGGCAGCGAGGCCGCCCGGTGCCGGGCACAGGAACACTGAGTGCTCAGGGCCTGGTTTGGCTGGCAGAGCTGGAGGGAGCTCCTCAATGTCACCTCAGATGCCTCCTTGGCTGAACAGCCGGTATTTGCTCCTTGTCACAAACCACCAGCAGACCGAACGTGAAAGACGAGGTTATTGTCACAGAACTGGGCTCCTCTGAGTGTCGCGCATATGAACATTCATGCAAGGGGAGAGAGAAACCTCCCTCGTTTTCTCCCAGTCACAACCACCCTAAAGGTCTCATGTTCTTTGAGGAAAAGAAGAGGCGAATATAACATGGGCAGCATGTTCTTAAGACCGGTTTGCAGTAATTAACCCCTTTTCCCCCAACTTGCAATGCATGTTGCTGATGCTCAGCGGCTCCCTCCCGTGCTGCTCCTCCCACCCCCTCCACACGAACAGTTTACAACCCCTCGTGAAGGTCCCAAAAGGGATTGGGAGGCTCTGAGAAAGCACAGCGCTCTGCAAATATAGGGCTGGCACGTGAGGGACCATCCTGCAGCCTCCGAGGGAGACGATATTCCCCATGGAGATGTGCCGGCACGCACCAGGAGCCCAGCCTGCAACATGGGGTCCACACCTGGACTAACACGTCCAGGGAATCATGCCAGGAGCACAGGACAGGCACCGCGATGGTGACACCCACCACGATGGTGACACTGGGAACACAGGACACCCACCGCAATGGTAACACCGGGAGCACAGGACAGGCACTGCTAGTGACACTGGGAGCATGGGACACCCACTGCGATGGTCACACCGCTCTCCCGGCCTGGAGCCGGTCAACACCCTGAACTGCATCTCTTAGTCAGCAGCTGGTCCAGCTTTCCGTGAGACACAGCCGGGGGGATCAACAAGCAGGTGCTGGCAGAGCCCATCGCTTGCAGGAAGGTGGAAGCAGTGAAAGGGTGGGACGAGGAAAACTGGTCCCATCTACTACAGGGAGGTGCCACCACCAGCACAGGTGTGCCCTTCCCAGCCACGACATGTCTTTATCCTCCATTTCTTTTCGGCATCACCAATAAGATTGCTGTGATCACTCTTTCGTTAGGCAGAGGGCACCACTCCCACCCCTTCTAGATATTAAGCGTGAATTTTTCATCACCACAGCATCACCCTGCAGACAGAGAGGAGGGAACGCAAGGGGTTACGGCAATGGGTGGTGGAGATCTGAACCCACAGCCCTGTCCCAGGTAGTTTGTGCATTGTACAAGCTGCCCCGATCTGCCTCAGCTGGAGGAAAACCACAGGAAACCTGGCACGAGGAGGTGACTTCCATGGCAGGTGCTGCCAGCACATCAGTCAAATCGACGGGAGCCAGCGCAGCTCTGCCCAACAGCCTGGGGCTCCAGCGGCCACCGAGCCCCGCCGGACCTGCTTATCAACAGCTTTTAACAGGCAAGGAGTGGAAGGGAGAGACTTGTATCGTTTATCTTATCCTAAAAGTTAAAATTTATCCTCCTGCTTAGCAGATATCTACTCCATGGTGAGGTGACCTGCACTCAGACACGTATTTCTGTTTCTCTCCACTACCTATGCAGGGGAGCTACAGAAGCTGACGCCAAAAGCTGACTAGTTGTGGGCAACAGAACTTCTTGTGCTGCCTTCTCTACCTTTGTCACATGGTGGCATCTTTGTTCCAGGTCCCTCTACAAAAAGAATTCGGTTCCTCAAAGCCTAAGGAGGTCCTTGGGTGAACTGGAGGGTTGCTGAGCCACTGAGGCGGCCTCCCAGAAATAAACCCCTGAACTCGTGTGAAAGAAAAGTTACTATTTTATACCCTTTAAATCAGGACCGGGATGGTGAGTGCCATCTTTTTATCTTTACAGGCCTGCAGAAGAGGTTCTAGAACTGCAACACTGCATTTAAGACTTGTTCAGAAAGCTGCCCAGAGGTCAGACAGAAGTCAAGGGCTGTCGACTCCGCACGTTAGCAAGAGGGGACAAGGGACGGCTGAGCTGCAAAAACCCATCCAGACCAGCGGTCATGGACTCTGCCAAAGGGCATGAGCCGAACCCCGAGCTGCCGGCAGAGCCACAGAACCTCGTGCCAACTTACCTGCCAGGTTAGTTTTAAGTAATGTATTAAGGGTCATTAAATTATGTAATTAATTAAGTTATGTATTAGTTTTAAGTTATGTATTAAGGACTTGGGGGTTTTGGTCAACAACAGGGTGATCATGAGTCAGCAACGTGCTCTTGTGGCCCAGGCCAATGGTACCTGGGGTGCATTAAGAGGGAGGTTGTTCCTCCCCCTCTGCTCTGCCCTGGGGAGGCCAAATCTGGAGTTCTGGGGCCAGCTCTGGGCTCCCCAGTTCAAGAAGGACAACGAATTACTGGAGAGAGTCCAGCGGAGGGACACAGACATTCAAACCGCCTGGACCCACCTGTGTGATCTGCTCTGTGACCCTGCGTGAGCAGGGCTGGGCTGGGGATCTGCAGAGCTCCTGCAGCCCAACCAGCCTGGGGTTCTGGGAAGGTGCTGGGTGCTCATTAGGACTTCAATAGCCAGAGTTAAGGATTAAACCACTACTACCTGCTGCCTTCAAGGTCATTTTCAGCAGCAGCGAGTCTTTGGGAAAGAAATGAGAAGAGTCATACAATGAAAGCAAACGGAGCTCCTACCGGCCGCTACACCAGGCATTTGTAGCAGCAGAAAGCAGAGAGCAGCTGGTGACACATCCAGATTCGGGCGCTGCTGAGACGGGAGCAGCTTTCAGGCAGCACTGGCGCTGTGTCCTCTGACTGCAGAGCTCCCCGAGGAATCACCGGAGCACTCCTGTGGGGAGCAGGGCCTCCAGCCAACCCTCCCAGCAGCTGCCTGGACAAGTCCAGCTCCGAAGGGCTGGCAGAGAACCCTGCAGATGGTCCATCAACCAGACCCCCGCTCCAGCCCTCACCCCAGCAGGCACGACCCTCCCGAGAGGTGGCAAAAGGGCTCAGAGGAGGTTGTCAAGAGTTTGCAGCAGGTCCCCACCTCCAACTGCTGCCAGAAGCTCAGAAGCAGGTGGAGGCAAGTGCTTATTCCTACAGCTCGCAACTATTAGTTGCTTTCTCTCCCTTGCCAAAGGAGACAAAAAGCTGATATTTTCTTCCTAAAAGTCAACTTCAGGTATTCATAAGGAGCAGAAGACCCTCTTGTCTAGAAGAAACCAAACCATCCATGGTTACAACTAAGGGTGGGCCAGGGCCAGGTCAGGATGAGTATCTGTCAAGACACAGGAAAGGAGCACAGGGGAAAGCAAATGCTTTCATGTTTTAATAAGTCCCAAGTTCCAGCCTATGCACCCCAAAGAGAATAAGGGGTGACAAGGATTAGAGATGGTTTAGGATTAGGATTAGAGATGGCTTCTCTACAGAGAAGAATTTAGAAGACTAGAGCTCTTCAGATGCCCAATTGGAATGTGACAGATCTACAAACCCCAAAGGCCATGGAGATGCTCACGGGCAGCACCGCACTTTACCAATCCCAATACAAGAACTGGGGACCGTCAACTGAAACAACACAGGGCAAATTCAAAAACAAAGCAAGAGGGACTACCCTGTGCAACCTGTGTTTCCTGGAGGGATTTTGGATGTATTTTCAATTTTAATCCACTCTTTGCTTTTTCGCTGATATCTGGATACATCTGCATCAGTCTCATACAGAGAAGTTGTTGGGTCTTTTACAATCTGCCACCAGGGTAACACCAGTCTGAAGGGTCACACACTTTCCCAGGCCACGACAAGGACAAACCTTCATCTCTGCACCCCAGAGCAAGCTCCTCAACCCCAAACTGTTCTGATCAAAAGCACAAGAGACCCTGAAGCCAAAGCAGGGAGTATCAGCATAGGGACTACACCAAAAACCGCTGCATGCGTAACTACTAGAGCTGACAGTGCAATTAGTGCAGAGAGCACGTTTCCTTTTCTATTCCAGTTGTTAGCAGATCACACGGGGGACGATCCCACAGGAGACGTCACTATTTCCTTGAGCAGCCTGCCAGATTTTATTTTTATTTTCACATGTTTAACCTACATTTTCACGTCCTCAATTTGGATTTCCAGCCCTCTGACTGTCTCTGCTGCTCTGCTCTGTTCTCCTCCCCACACCACGACTGGTTCCTGGCAGCAGCGAGCGCGGAGCTGCTGTTGATCCCGCGTTGCTGCAGCAACGCTCGGGCTCCTGGCGCCCGCAGGTCCCCGTGTCACCTGCAAACCCCCTCAAACCACCGCCCTAACAACACCTGCAGCATATTTTTCAACATTCCTGGTCTCTGGTTTTCTTCCTCTCATCAGATCGCACGTATTTTGGGTTATTTCTTGCATTAGAGGCACTTGATCTGAGTTTATCAGCAATCTGGCTGTGTTCCAGTCTTTCCAGATTCTCTTATACCGTATTTTTCTGCGACTAATTATCCTGAAAATTCTGCTACCTTGGTGGCACCAGAGCACGTTATTAATATGGTGTTAAATCTTCATTGAGAGGTGACAGAAGAACAGAATGAGAAAGCCCAATATTCAGTTTTAAAGCAAAAATAAATCAGTAAGCCACAAACCCAAAATAACCATGTCAGTAGCCCAAGGAGGCAGAAGAGGATTCCAGTCTTATTTACTTTTTTCCTGGTATATTCCAATAAAAAATGTAAGGGTAAACTTGTCCTACCAACAGCATCTTGGTCACAGTAATAAAATCTCTCTATATTATGTTATTCTATATAATATACCAGCACTTTTCTTTCCCATTCTCTTATTTATTCTCACACATTTGGCAGCAGTACAAGATTTGGACACACAAGGAAAGCCCAAAACCACCTCCAGAGGACAAACTGGAATATGTACTCACCATCCTCAGACACCGTCTAAAACCTCCTGGTTCAATCACAGCTCAATCTCTTCTTGTTCTGCCACTGGTCTCACCTGCAGCAAACGAAAGAGAAACCAGAGGAGAAGTTTAGATCAACAGAAATGAGACTTCAGCATGAACACAGAGGGGGAAAAAAGCAAGAGCCCAGTGCTGTACTACCACTGCCAACCTCTGTTTAGTGCCCTTTCCAGGAGCTGCTGGAAACCAGATTCAGCATCACACAGTGACACCAAACCCTCTCGATCGGACACAACACACAGCACACCCAGAGGTACCAAAAACACCAGAGGGGGCTCAGGAAAGAAAGACGTGGTCATTACAGTTCAAGGACCTGAGGAGGATCCTTCTTCATACAAAACGTGGGTGCTTGGAGAAGATTGCTGGTGTCTTGGGGGAAAATCGCCTCTAAAAATCCCATTTCAGGTGCCCAGGAGGTGGGGCAGGATGCTGGAGCTCCAAGTGCCACGTGAAAACTCGCAGCCCCTTCTGCCAACTTCCCCGGTCAGCAGCGGGATGGTCGGGAGGCCTTTGGGAGGAGGGGAAAAGCCAAGGAGCAAGATCTGAGCTACGTCCCACTCTGAGAAGAACCTTTCAACAGCACTGGCTGGTCCCACACGCAGATCCTGGGATGTCCATGAAGAGACCCTTCCTCAAGGCTCTGCCAGATTTCTCTGATGCGGGATCATTTGATCACCAACATCTCTCACCTGTCCAAATTCCGCCTTCTGTTCTGCTCTTTCAGCCCCACATACACCAGTTACACGCAATTAAACCCTGCAGCTGGAAGGGGTCAAGCAAACCTGATTTTTTTGCGCATCAAGCAAAGCTGATTTTTGCCAGTTACCGGCAGCCTGTAGGACGCCAGAGCTCCAGGATTCCTCAACGACTTTGGTAACTGTTGCTTCTATTTGAGGTAAAGTTTTTTCCTCCTTAGATGAAATACAAATGTCAACAAATCATAAAAGCACAGAACGGTTTGGGTTGGAAGGGCAACATCCACAGCTTCTCAGGGCAGCCTGTCCCAGGGCCTCAGCACCCCCATGGGGAGGAATTTGCCCACAGAACCCCAGGCTGGTTGGGCTGCAGGAGCTCTGCAGATCCCCAGCCCAGCCCTGCTCACGCAGGGTCACAGAGCAGATCACACAGGTGGGTCCAGGCGGTTTGAATGGCTCAGAGCAGGAGACTCCACACCCGCTCTGGGCAGCCTGGGCCAGGCTCTGGCACCTCCCAGCAAACAAGTTTCTGCTCATGTTCACATGCAGCCTCCTGTGTTTCAGTCTGTGCCCGTTGCCCCTCACCCTGGCGTTGGGCACCATGAACAGAGTCTGGTCCATCCTCTGACACCCACCCTGAGCTATTGATCCCATGGATCAGATCCCTCTCAGCTTCTCTTCTCCAGCTCAACAGCCCCAGCTCTCTCAGTGTCTCCTCATCACAAAGATGCTCCCGAGCCCTCAGCATCTCTGTGTCCCTCCGCTGGACTCTCTCCAGTAATTCCTTGTCCCCCTTAAGCCAGGGAGCCCAAACTGGACACAGAACTCCAGATGGGACCTCATAGCTGTTCTAAATCCACCCTTTTTCAGTGCAAAACTGTGGAATTGGAGAGTGTCTAAACATCTTGCACAACATACCCCAGCTGAGAATGACTGTTCCTTCCACCATCATGGAACCAGGTCCAGCTACACAAGAGTTTCTGAGGAGGGGCTGGGGCTGTGGAGCTGGACAAGAGAAGCTGAGAGGGATCTGATCCATGGGATCAATAGCTCAGGGTGGGTGTCAGAGGATGGACCAGACTCTGTTGACAGTGCCCAATGCCAGGGTGAGGGGCAGTGGGCAGAGACTGAAACACAGGAGGCGTAATTTCTCAAGGCTTTCTGCCCGCTCAGGGGTTTCCTCCCCAGCCCAGCACCAAGTGAGGTTTGACACCCACAGCTCAACGCCAGCACCAAGGAGGCGTCTTTGAAATGTCACCTCCATCGCGCACGAGCAGCACCGAGTCCTTCACCCCCTGCCCTCCCCCAGCACCGGCAGGGAGGAATGACCACCCTCCTGCTTCCAGGTCATTTCTCATGCCTCGCCACGCACTCGATGAGAAAAGACAGGAGAAAGGAATAGGAGTGCAGGAGGGATTAACAACTTGTGCGCTAAATGAACTTCCATTTCAAAGCAGATCACCAAGTTCCAGGAAAATATGAAAAAAAACCCACAATGGAAAAGAGAAAAAAGACAAATCCTGCGATGCTTCAAACCCACATCCAGCCCCTTTCAACTATCAGAGCCTTTTTTCCACTATTTGACAAAATGACCATACAGATCAGGCTTCATAGAGATAAATAAAATCTAGTAGCAGCTTACAAAGCGTTTAGGAAGAGTCGCTGCCTCTGGTGACTTACAAATTAGGTGAAAAGCACAATTAGCAAGGGAAGTAAAATGATTTTTTCACTAGTCTGAAGATACCGGAATTACTGATCACAGCGAGTGACACACGAGCACTTTTCCTGCAGCACACTTTGTACCAACTCATTCTATCGCTGCTGAAGGCCACTTCAGTTTCTGACTTCCTCCCTCCTAGGAGAAGTCGCTAATCGCTAGAAACTGTGATTCTCCTTGGCTACGTCAGGTTGGAAGCCCAGGAGGAACCAGGGGAAGCGGCTCCTGCAGCCGCTGAGCTCAGCGCGCAGGAATGCAGCCGCTCCTCCGCCCCGGAGCCGCCTCGGCCTGGCCGGAGTGGCCGTGGAGCTGAAGGGGCTCCTGAGGATTTATGGGGTGATACCACAAAAACCCAAGTGCCGCTTGTACCACCAAGGGAAGCCTTGGGCCTCCCAAGTTACACCTGGCCCAGTCCACCCGTCCACGGGCACCATCACTCCTGCACTTGTGCAGCTCCACGTGCTCCTCTGCTGGTGTCCCAAACACATGCCCCTGTCTCACAGAATCCCAGAATGTCAGGGGTTGAAGGGCCCTGGAAAGCTCATCCAGTGCAATCCCCCCATGGAGCAGGAACACCCAGATGAGGTTACACAGGAAGGTGTCCAGGCGGGTTGGAATGTCTGCACAGAAGGAGACTCCACAACTCCCCTGGGCAGCCTGGGCCAGGCTCTGACACCCTCACCGGGAACAAGTTTCTTCTCAAATTTAAATGGAACCTCCTGTGTTCCAGTTTGCACCCATTGCCCCTTGTCCTGTCACTGGTTGTCACCAGCAGAGCCTGGCTCCATCCTCTGACACTCCCCTTTCCATATTGATCCCCAGGAATGAGTCCCCCCTCAGTGTCCTCTTGTCCAGCTCCAGAGCCCCAGCTCCCTCAGCCTTTCCTCACACGGGAGATGCTCCACTCCCTGCAGCATCTTGGTGGCTGCGCTGGACTCTCTGCAGCAGTTCCCTGTCCTGCTGGAACTGAGGGGCCACAACTGGACACAAGATTCCAGGTGTGGTCTCCCCAGGGCAGAGCAGAGGGGCAGGAGAACCTCTCTGACCTACTGACCACCCCCTTCTAACCCACCCCAGGTCCCATTGGCTTCCTGGCCACAAGGGCCCAGTGCTGGCTCATGGTCACCCTGCTGTCCCCCAGCTGTCACCCTCCTTTCCAAAGCCGGTGTGTTCGACTGGCTCCCAGCTCTGCTGCTGTGATTTCCCCCAGCGGTCGGTCCCCAGCCCCAGGAGGGAAGATGGCAGCTGCCACCCTGCACCGCTGCCAAACACCGGGTTGGCACCCACCACCTCTCCTCTGGAATCCCACGTGTTTTTACAGCCGCTCAAGGAACAGTTTCCCCCAAAATCCAGGTCAGCAGCTCTCCTAAAATCTCGGTCATGGGGGTTGCACTGCAGCTGGTCCCTGCTATGCCCAGCCAAGGCGGAGGCTGACACTGCTGGGTTAAATGAAGAGGGGACCAGAGACAAAGACAAGACAAAAAAGATGAAACCGGAGAAGAGATGAAAGAGTACAATGCCCTTTCACGCATGGATGGGAAGCACAGCCCAGAGCCTCCTGCTGCTCTGCTGCCGTGCAGTCCCGGGCAGAGCACAGGGCTGGTGTCCTACGGCTGGGGACCGGCAAAGCCAGCACCCCCTGCCCTGCGCACCGACACCAGCAGCGCCGGCCCCGCCGCCCAGCCCTGCCCGGCACACCCGGGCTGCGGAACCAGAGAAAATAACTCACTTCACTCAAGCATTTTTACAGCCTGTGTCCTACCCTGGAACTATTAATCCCAGAGCCAAACCCTCAGATAATAAGGAAATGTCAGAGATGAGAACACTCATAAAAATCTTAATTTGCTCTCCCCATAGCCCTCTCGCCAGTGTGACTCACGGTGTTATTGCACACTTTGTTACACAACCGCCTGCTTTCCTCCAGGGATTTTTGCTTCTCTCAGCGTCAAACAGAGCGGCGGGGACTGAAGCAGCGGCCGTGCTGAAACCTCTGCCCTCGTTTGCTGCAGGTGCTACAGGAGACGCGGGGGCTGCCGGAGGAGGACAGGACAGAGCTCTGTCCGCAGAGCCGGACCCACCGTCCTCCTTGGGGACGCTCGGCCACCACCTGAGCCACATTTCACAGCGGAGCAGCGACTACTCTCCATTTTCTGGATCGCAGCCCTGGATGCAAACACCGGGTTGCCTCTCAGCTGCAAGACAAGTCAAGGTGCGATCTAAATTGTACGTGCGCCGGAAAACCCGACTGTCCAAGCAAACAACGAGGCTGTTGGAAATCAGAAGAAACACTGACTCTCTCTCCGCCTCCCCACGTCTCACAGAGGCGCCCTGAAAGCACATCGCTGCTTCCCCTGTGTGCTTCTCAGAGCCCCACGGAAAACCGTGTGAAAAGCTTAACCGCCCTGTCTTGAGCGCAGCTTAACAACAGCAAGCCAGGCTTAGGAAAAGACTGAATAATAAGGAACGGCAGGGCTGCTCCTGCAATCCCCGGCAGTCGGAGCAGAGTCCTTCAGGAGGGGGACGGACGCACAGGGGTATTTCACGCACGCACGAAAGGTGGAAACGCAGCAATTGCTCATTAGAGCTCCCGGCCTCGTTAGCGCTGCCGTGCCGCGGTTTTTGGTGGGTGGCCCCGCTGGCAGCGCCGTGCTTCCCGCTACCAGGCTGGGTTTTAATTGCATATAAAACTCGGCCAATTGTTCGCAGTTGGAGCGAAGCTCCTCACACTCAGTGCTGCCCCAGGCAAAGATTTCGCTTTAATTTCAGCTAAAATGGGAGAGTTAGTCCTGATGCACTTAGTGGGGAAAAACAAGCCCCGATATTAAACAGGAGATGTTAGAAGAAATAACCAGGAACCTTATTAGCCTATTTTGATCCCAAATGAAACAGAACAGCCATCTCAGACCGCTCAACTAATTAGATGCTAAAAATATAATTGCCAGACCACATAGTTACATGCAAAGCAGATTGTATGGGACAGTCTTTGCTATTTTAAGCAAAATTACAGGTCTGAGGGCTGTTTCTAATGAATGCCGCTACCAGCTGGTCTTCAAAAAGAAAAAAACGTACTAATGAATGACTATTAAAAGAAAAGATTGGGCTACCAGAGCTTGGGAACGTCACAGTAATTCCAGATGATGTTGACAAGTTGTCCAAGTATTCAGATTGCTCTGCAACGCTAAAGCAATCGTAATTTAACTGCATGTGGGTACAACCAGAGCAAGGTATGAATCCAGAGATCCACAATTACCCACAAGATGAAGAGCGGCTGCTTTCCGGTTCATGTACTTTAGAAAACCCCGGAGCCACCTCTGTGAGAACTGCCGGACCAGGAGCAGCAAAGAGCCTCCTGCAATAATATATAAAAGTAGGAAACGGCAGAGGTGGTGAATCGATGGTGTTGCTGCCACCAGGGTCGTGGCTGTAACTACCAAAGCTCAGACAGCAAGGTGGAAGCAGAAGGACAAAACCCATCTAGCGACACAAAGCAAAACAAGCTCACATATGCAGCTTAAAAAAAGAAGAAAAAACTAAGAGAGAAGACTTGCTCATTATGTTGAAGTATTTGTGCAAAGTATAGTGAGCTCTGGGCAACTCAGCTGACGAGGACATAACTCGAGCCAATTCCTGGTAGACAAAGTTTCAGAGTTGGACAGATTCCATCAGGCTGATGAAAAAAGCTGGTTTTTTTACTGCTCGGAGTACTAAAACCAGATCAGATACTTATTTACGTGCAGGTTT
Source organism: Nesoenas mayeri (assembly GCF_963082525.1). Lineage (NCBI taxonomy): Eukaryota > Metazoa > Chordata > Aves > Columbiformes > Columbidae > Nesoenas > Nesoenas mayeri. The sequence goes on along the minus strand of NC_137569.1, from coordinate 10,183,226 downwards.
GAATCCCCACAGGCTGCCCTCGGCACAGCCCCCTCCGGCTGCTCTACCCAGGTGGGGACTCGGCGTGACAGCAGGAGAGTCACCCCGCCTGGAGGGCGAGAGAACTTCTCCCAAGGGATAACACACACGCGTTCTCCGTCCCCAGTACCAGGGGATGGTTTTAGACCAACAAGCAGCACAGCACAGACATCACCTTGCTCAGCCCACGGCACAGACCCACGTCCTCCCCGAGAGCTGAACCACCCGCCCGAACCACGGCCACCACTGCAGCTGGGAGATGGTAACAGCTCGTAAACCCTTCCCGGTCATCCGGTCTGAGTCAGTTTGTTATTAAAATGCCCGGAAAGTGCTTCCCTTCTTATTGAAAAGCCATCCAGACCTCTTTGGAAAGTCATTAGGCTCCTCTCGCATTCGACTCAGGAACACCCTGGGTGCAAACACGGCGATCGCAGCCAAGAGATGAACTGAGGACACAGCAGCTCTTTGCAGGGCTGCAGAGAGCGGGGAGAGCTCTGGCTACACAGCACCACCCCACAGCAGAAATTCACCTTTTGGCCCTCAGAAACATCCCCTCTTTTGGCTAGTGCTTCTGCACATTCTCAGTCCAGATTTACACAAAGATGTCAGACACTGTCCTCCAAAACAGCAGCGTTACCAGTCATAGAGTCAGGCGGGTGACACGGGGACAGGTTCTCCAGCCCTGCTTGCCTGAGAGCTGGGAATTGAGGAGACAAAAACCAGCCTATGCATGTGCCAGCTGCAAAGGAGGGTGGCTGAACGTACATGTGCAGATAAGGTTACAGAGAACACAGAGCGACAGAAGGACAGAAACCAGAGCCCACGCCGGGAGAGCAAATCCCTAAGGAAGCGCTGGAAGAGCTGCAGAGCGAGGGAGAAAATGGGCAAAGCCAGTTTAGGGAAGGGATTTCAGGAGCACAGCTGCCACAGAGACAAACCTCCTGAATGGTGAAACGGGAGGGAATAACCTGGAGGGTTTTCCAAGCTCCAGGATTTTGCACCAGCAGTTCTAGTATAGCAGGCAAGGCTGGCTGAGGAGACAAGGGACCTTGGTCTGAGTAAACTGTGTACAGGGGACTTACCAGGAAAGCGGGGAAGAAAAAGAAAATATAAATCAATCACAGGAGGTGAGCAGGAGCAAGAGAGAAACTACACAGCATGGGGAAGGATTCAGAGGCAGGAGAAAAACTGAGGATAAAGGGGAAGGAGAATGGTGTAATGGGGATGGAGGGACAGCACAGGGTCAGAGGACAAACCAGAGAACTTGCGTCTGGTGCAGGGAAAGGAGAAGAGCGTGTGGGGAATGCAGAGAAGGAAGAGAGGACGTTGATAGAGTGTTTTGCTTAATGCCTGACAAAAGCAAAGCTCCTGTTTGGTGAAGAGCAGACCCGACACAAGCCTCGAGCCCGCGAGGCTGCAGACGGGCCTGGCGTGCGGCTGCATCCCTGCCGGGTGAGAACCAACAGCAGGGCTTTGGGAAAGTAAATACACGAGAGGAGAGATGGGCTGGAGATTGCAGAACGTGACAACAGAAACAGACATTGAGGGCACAGACAACGGTGGCACCAGGGGTCCCTGCTGGCGCTGAGGACCTGGGGCACGGGCAGTTTTGAGGTTCGTGCTGGCGACTGGTGCAGAAGTGAGGAGTGCAAGGGGGACGGGACGGTGAAAGCGGCAGCCATGGCAGGAAGGGTGCAGGAATGTAGAAGAGGGTGTGGAGGGAGCTGGAGCGGGAAATGGGCAAATAGGACTAGAGCTCAGGGGGAGGAAAATACCACAAGAACTGGAAAAGTGCCTGACTCGCGAGGCTGGGCCAGAGATGTGCATGTGGTGGAACTTGCAACCCACCCCTGTGCTCCAGCCCCAGGGAACAGCTTAGCCTGGGGACACTATCAAAGCCGCCTAATGACTTTTTCTCCAAAACAGTGAATAAAGGAGATCTTTACGGTGCACTCAAGCCGCAGGACCACTTCTCCAGCACCACCGTGGGTGTCCCATCCTTTCCTCTGCCACAACCCACTCAGCCAGGAGTCAGGACAGGGGGATACGCAGGAACAGAAAGCAGTTAACACTGTGTGCAAAACAGCAGTGTATGGGCAGACAGACCGACAGACTCCAGCCCACAGGACGCCTCCAGCAAGAAGGGTCCAGCAGTGCCACCCAGATGTCACCAAGGTGTGCGGGATTATGAGGGATGAGAAGAGAGCCCAGCATTTTGCCAGACCCCTAATGAGCACTGCTATCCATCACCACCATGATTTTAAGCATAATTAATTCCAGCAGCCTGCCTGCCACCTGACTCCACTCTTCATGTTAATGGCAGGGAAATCAGAGTTTTAAGAGGAAAGCAGTAACTGTGAAGGAAGCCCCACAGACCGAAGAGATTGTTAATGTGTGTTACTCCAGAACGTCTCCGTTCTCTTGCCAAGGCTGTGGCAGGGAAATAAATACTTTGTTCTGCAGGCGAAGCAGCCAGGGGCTGGGGGCAGACGGTGGCACCAGGTGGCAGCAGCAGCCCAGGGATGCTCCCTTGGCAGGTCGGGCTCTGCCTCCTCCTCCTCATCTTCCTACCCAACTGGCAGAGCACAGGGCTGGCAAGGGCTCTGCACGATGCCACATGCGCTGCCATCGCCAATTCATCTCCCATCGCAGCCAGGGAGAAGCTGACACACCAGCAGAAAGCAAGACAGTCCCCTCTTTCATTTCAATGACACAAGGACTTTAACAGCCCCCACCATCCCCGCCCTCCAGGCCTTTCATCCCGAAGGGATTTGAAGCCAACCAAGGCTCCAAGCTGAACTTCAGAACTATCAGACTAATGGAGACAGGAAATATTTCCAAAGCCCCCTGTAACTCCAGCCCGTTGTTCTCCAGTGTTGTTTGCTTTTCTTTAAAAAAAAGCAGTTGGGACATCTCAAGTCACAATTAAGCCTTTATTCAAGTACAAACAATTGCCTGGTCCCTGCCCAAAGCCCTGCAGATGGACCCAGCCCAGCTGCAATCCTGGCTCCTGCTCCTCTCCCTGCACCCCGGAGGGACACACGGACACCGGGCAGCCCCGTTTCCCCTCTCCACACCAACCATGCACAGACTTGAACTCAATCTCAGGAAGGAAGGAGCATCAGCTTTAAGGAAACGGTGCCTGCGCTGCTGAGGTCACATCCCAAGTGTCCCAGCTGGAGAAGAGCTGTGTGAACCGGTCTCTGTGCAAACACTCATTTCTTCTTACGCACCAGGAGAATTCACCTTTTAATTCCCGTCAACTCGTGTGGTCTTTGACAGCCACGGTTTTCTTTGAAAGCCAGTCTTTGTGACTGCAGGAAAAAAAGCCTGAAGTATGTGACCCAAATGCACCAGAAGGCTCAGAAATCAGAAGATAAAGCCCTGAAGTGTGTTGCTCCCCCCTCCACACCGCCCTGACTTTCCCAAGCCGAGCTCCCGGCTCCTCAGAGCACGAGATGCTTGTACTTACCATCTGGGTACTTCGAAATAATTTTTACTTAACAGCAGCAACACAACTTCAGCCCAGTTGCTATTATTACAAATATAACTACTATTACTCTTTTACACAGGTGTGTAAACATACTCATCCAGTATTATTTTAGAAGCCCTAAGGTTTCTAAGGCATCAGCCAGAGGACAGGATTGATGAGGAAACAACACACCTCCCTAAAGGCAACTGGAAGCCAGGCAGGACTGCTCTGGCATCCAAACTGGTACTAAACTGGTACCTGCGAGCACCTGAATCCTCACCAGGATTCAACAAAAACAGTGCCTGAAAGGAAAAATGATATTGCTGTTATTCCAGCAGATGACATGCCCTGGATGAGCCTGCAAAACGACTGGGTTTGGCAGCCCTGAGACAGACACGTGTCAGCGCTGAAACCTCCGGGCTTGTTCTGCATGTGCTGCTGACCAGAGGTGGAATCATCATTATTTGTAGCCATGGTACCATCAGTATTTGTAGCCAAAATTTCTAGGAGACCTTGTTTTCTTCAAGGGTAGTTACCTTCCACGGGATAAAATGACGCATTTTTTAGTTACCCCCAGAAACATGTACGTGGAAAAGCTACAACTGAAACTAGAGCAGGTTTGAGAGGACAAGAGAGCATCAAGATTTCTTTTCCCGACTCACCCAAACCAAGCCCAGTTTCCCCAGTAGCCTCCCCACAACCAGCCGGGGAGGATCCTGCACCAGGGTCTGACAGCGGCATCCAACGGCTGGAGACGCGCTGGGAACACACAGTTCCTGCTGGAAGCCCAGCTCCTCTATAAAACGTGCAATAATCACACCATTATCAAATTAAGCGCACAACTCCACCTTCACAGGAAGAACACTCTAAACCAGAGCAACAAACAACTGCTCGTGGTTTCTACCATCAAGCTGCAGGAAGATGGATGACCACAAGATGAGAGGAAAACCCTTAGGAGCTGTTATTAATAAGTTAAGAGCTCACTTTTGATTACATGTGCGGCTTGAATTCTCTCGTTTTTTTGCTAAGCACGGTCACCCAGCAGCCAAACCCACCAGAGCCGGGTTTACGGGCAGCTTTTCTGATGGTGGGTTCTGCCTGCAGCCTGGCCGTCCTGCCCATGTCACCAGAGGGAGCTCCGCGTTGTCACTGCTGCTCTTCCCACCCATGAACTCAGAAACCTGCACCTCGTGGGGCTTCTTCTGGGGTGGTATCACACTGCTCCCTCCCAACACCAAGCAATGCCTAACCCAGCCTTTAGCAATGCCCCTTTCCCCAAATCTCGTGTTCGAGATGGTTAAGCTAGAGCCTCTGGTTTTTAACTTCTATCTGGAGCCTTTAAAAATGTTGTGCACTTTAGCAGCAGAAAATCAAGGGAAATCCACCTTGCATACTGACCTGCTTCCCTTAATAAACTCACCTCGAACGACGTGGGCAGGACAGCAAGTTCAGGTGAGCTTAGCTGCCCCCACGCCTGCTCTCTGCCACCAGCTTAACTGCTTCTAAAAACAGCACTGCCCATGACGTCCCCTCTTAGAAAGGGAAATCCCCAGGCAATCAATAAAAGGAAAGAGAAGGCAATTCGATATATATAGCAAGTCCCCTGCTTATTGAGCCGTAAGAGCCGCACAAATCCCCAGGCGCTGTCCCTGCCCCGCTGGCAGCTCCCCCAGGACAGGGCCGAGGACACCACGGAGCACACTCGGTGCTGAAAGGAGCCCAAGGATTTAGAATTATCTGCTGCAACTCACACTAATGGTTCTAGCGCTAAGAGCGGAGTCTGGGATTTCTCACCTGAAAGAACGGATTGTATTAAAACTCATTAAGGATCAAATTCCTGCCTCAAAAAGGTTTAGGATAAAAATGAAATGCAGCACTTATATCTAAACACAAAGACAACTTTCAGGAGGCAAGGGGATTTTTATCATTTTTGCTCAAATATGAGACAGCCAATTCCTCCCGTCGCTCACAGCGATGAAACCCCACGGCTGCCGATACCAGCAGCAGATCTATCGGCAATTTCAGCTGTAACCAGATCTTGCCCAGCACTGCGTATGAATTTCAGCACATGCTCTGCAGCACGAGCCAGCACCTGGGGCTGCCGCACAACTATCCCGGAGCCAGCGGCGATGGAGAATGGGCAGAGTGGAAGCTGCATCTCAGAAATTAAACCCTCGAGGAGGTGTCCTGCTTCCCGTCTTCTATAAAAACCCTTTCCCTGTGATTTCTGGGGGGTGGGGGAAGCAGGAGCAGCCGCCGAACAACCCACAGCATGAGTGCACTGGGCTCCTCAGGGAACTCCAACCGTTGAACCAGCTGCTTGTTCCAGCTTCAATTTTGACCACTCCGTCATTAGCAAAACACGCTGAAAATGTGACTTCCTCTGCTACAAGACCTATCGAACCTTTCCTGAGAAGTCTAAGTAACTTCCTCTCTTATTTCAATTAAAAGAAGGCAAGCCCACAGGCGGAACAGTTCCTCTCATACTTCTGCAAATTCCTTCAGCTGAAACACCTACTGACGAAGGAAAGATGCAGTAAAAGAAAGAGAGGAAGAGAGGTAGGGAGGGAGTTCTCACTTTTCATCAAGTCTGTTTTATTATAAAACAAAGCTGTTAGACTGCTCCGCAGGACAACACCACTTTTGCTTCCTCTTTTGCCTCATCTAGCAACAGCAATGAAAACTCTGCATGTTGTTCCCTAATGAGGCAGTTAGGAGATCCGCACAGAACCTCTGCATTCAACAGTTTCGTACTGAAAAATAATCTCCATTTACTCTCCCTGCTGAACAAAACAGGCTCTGTCTAGGACCATCTTATCCAGCATCCAAAGGTGCTTGGCAACTCTCCTGATGGAAATGCACAGAACAGGGAGAGGAAAGGGATCGTCTGCCGCGGGGTCACTCCTGAGTGCACAGAACCACAGAACCCCGGGCTGGCTGGGCTGCAGGAGCTCTGCAGATCCCCAGCCCAGCCCTGCTCACGCAGGGTCACAGAGCAGATCACACAGGTGGGTCCAGGCGGTTTGAATGTCTCAGAGCAGGAGACTCCACACCCGCTCTGGGCAGCCTGGGCCAGGCTCTGGCACCTCCCAGCAAACAAGTTTCTGCTCATGTTCACATGCAGCCTCCTGTGTTTCAGTCTGTGCCTGCTGTCCCTCACCCTTGCGTTGGGCACCATGAACAGAGTCTGGTCCATCCTCTGACACCCACCCTGAGCTATTGATCCCATGGATCAGATCCCTCTCAGCTTCTCTTCTCCAGCTCAACAGCCCCAGCTCTCTCAGTGTCTCCTCATCACAAAGATGCTCCAGACCCCTCAGCATCTCTGTGTCCCTCTGCTGGACTCTCTCCAGTAATTCCTTGTCCTTCTTGAACTGGGGAGCCCAGAACCGGCCCCAGAACTCCAGGAACAACCTCCCTGACCTGCCGGTCACACTCTCCCTCACACACCCCAGGTACCATTGGCCTCTTGGCAAAAGGGCACATTGTTGGCTCACGGTCACCCTGTTGTGGTCCAGCAGACTGAATGTATTAACTTTGACAGAAAGGGGAAAGAGCAAAGACCAGAGTAGGTAAGAAATGATCTCGTGCCAGTCCCAGGCAGCGCATAGGACAGGAGGGAGGGGGATGAGGCGCTCGCTGGCACATTCCAGCTCTGGCATCTGTTCCCTCTGCGGATCTGCCTGGCGGGCGCGCTGGCTGGCTGCCTGCCGGTACCGCGGCACTCCCGGTACCATGGCATTCCCTCGGCAGCTGCCTGCAATCCGTCTGCAGGCCTTAGAACGAGCACAGCACCTTGGATGCTGGAAGCTGCCGCTCTCCTCACCGGAACAGTCAGCGGTGTGTCAGTGGTGTGAGTCAGCCACAGGCACAAGAAAGGACAGCACCGATTCTGCAGACAAAAGCACGGCTGTTCATTCAGTTCTTCTGATTGTTTGCCTTGAAGCACTGCAGGGGCTTCCCTGTAGGCCCAGCTCCTTGCTAAGTCCATCAAACCTCAGCCTGAGGCTACTCCGTTACTTATCGCTTCCTGCACCAAGTCTCACCCCTCACCTTCAGCAAGCAGAAAAGCTGCCTCCCAACACGGTTCTTCACTCTTCCAACCTACCGGGGTACAAAAAGCAACCATCTGCTCCTCTAAGGTCAGCATCCCAATAACTCACAGCATCACAAACACCACAGAAGAACATGGAGTCAACATCATCGCTTAACGTTTAAAGCAAAGACAAATTTTGCCTGGGTCACCTCTCCGAACGCCGCTGCCTCCCCACAGCTCCCACGCGTTCTCACCAGGCACTGCAGACGCCCACTCCAAGGATCGAACTGCCAGGCTGAGGAACAGGAATGAAGCTGTTGCAGCCGTCGGGCCAACAGCAGCAGGAGGATGAGAGCAAAGCCGCCGCAGCAGCAGCCCCGAGGTGCCGCTGCCTCCGGGCACAGCAACGCTTGACGCTGCCCTACAAGATGGTGCAACCTGGCAAAGCTACAGGGAAAGTCTGGGACTTGCTCTTAGGTCCCCTCGGGGATTTCTGCACAAACATCCAACAGCCCGGAGTCTCCCACCGCAGCCGCTTCCCTTACCGCAGGACTTCGAACAAAACGATTGTGTGTTCTGGCTGTTATGTTCCCTTCAGTTACAACAGCCACTACAATAAAGCACCAGAGGTTCAAAACTCCCTGGAAAATAGGGACTTTACAGCCTAAACCAGCACTTCTCCTTTGAAACCGAGGTACTTTCTTTTCTCATAGGTGGTTAAATCCCAACATGAAAATATATTTTTCACCTGAGTTAGAAGCAACAAGGGCCTGTGCAGGGCAGCAGTGTGGGAGCTGGAGCAAGAACGGAGAGGATATACAGCACCGAGTTATCCTGGGGATGGCAAAACTCCCTTAATCGAGTAGTAAAATTACTTTATAAAGGCTTTGTACCAACTCGAGCTCTGGTACCAACCTGAGCCAATCAGAATCAGAGCTGGCATCACCAAAATTCACTTGGTTAACGGACCATCAGCTCAGCCAGGCTCCAACATCTCTACCAAGAGCCACTGCTGCCCTCGGCTCTGTCCCCTCCCCAGACACAGCGTTGTCCCCTTTCCTGCAAAAGGGACAGCAGCAGCACACAGAGCCCCAGCGCCCTGTGGACACCAGGGCCACAGAGGCAGCAGCTCCCTTGCAGCAAGCAAAACGTGATTTCTCTTTGCCCAGACACCCTCCCTGTCTGTCCACAGCTACTCGCCGGGTTTGCAGATGGATCCGTGGCCTCTGGATACCCCCAGAGAAGGTGAGCAGAAACAGGGGGCACCAGCAGCGTTCCTTTCCTGGAGTAGTTACCTCTTGTCGGCTGCTTGTAAAGGGCGTGGATGTGAAAAATGTGAGCCAGCAGGTCCCCTGACAGAGACATATGAAGTGCTGGCACTTTCTAGAAGCAGATCTCCCTTTCATACCATGCAGAACAGCCTTGTGCCGGTCACAGAGATGTTTGCAGAGGACTGAGAGGAACCAGACACATTGTCCAGAAGCACAAAAGCCTCAAATACACAGAAAGAAATGTTGATACCCAAGAAAAAGGAGATTGAGTTAATTGCCCTGCAGGGATCCCAGTCTGACCCATGGGGACTGCAGGGACATGGCTGCCCAGGGCAGGCAGATCCTCGTCACCGCAGAACCCAGCAGCAGTTCCCCATGTCACGAGGTCCTCAGTTTTAAAATAAAACACAAAAAAATACCCCACAAAAAAGCAGCATTGAACTACACCATCAAAGGAAATAACTCCCACATGCAGAGGACATAAAAGTATCAGGCTGTGACAAACCCTGCAGTCACAGCACTCGTCACACTGCAGGAGCATCAGAGAGGGAACGAGGGGCTGACAAGGGCCCCGACCCACCCAGGAGCGCAGGAAAGCTGACAACAGCACTCCAAAAGCTTCAGCAAGAACTGTACTTTGGCACAGCCAGAGGGAAAATGTAGCACTTCGAGTCACTGGTAATGTAGAGCTGACGCAGCATCTTCGGCAGTATGTAAAGCATCTTAAAAAAAAAGAATCTCCAACAATCCTTCCAGCGGAGCTCACCAAACCCCTCTTTGCTGTGCATCTTCCCACCAACCCCCCAAAACACATTAAGCTGTTTTTCCCCCACGCACCCACAGCCTCTGCCCCACCACACACAGGCTGCTCCGTTTCACATCTGCCTTCAGCTTCCCCAGGCTTTGTGCCTCCAGAGATTCACTTCCACTTACCCAAGTCTGACCTTCAGGGCAGCGCAGGCTTTTTAAGTTCGCACCCAGCTGCCACGGGCTTGCTCTGAAGTTTTCAGCAAGATGAGAGCGTTTTAGCCTCTGGGAAATTCAGTCTGGCATTAGAGAAGGAAGGCAGAAGCGCCTTTGGCACCGGGGCAGCTGCAGCCGTGAGCTGGTGGGCGGCAGGATGGGGGCTGTGCAGTCTGGCCAGAAAGCAGAAGCAAGTACGAGCCTAAATGATGCTGACGGGTGAGAAGCAATGACGCTGGGACTCCTTACGTCCTCCTAAATCTCCACCCAAACCCCCAGGGCCAGGCTGCTGCTGGCAGGAGAGCCGTGCTGCAGGGAGCACCCACCCTGGCCACACTCTCCTCGAGCACCCTCAGTGGGATGTTCCAAAAACTGCGTGTGACTCCAAAACCACACACGAAACAGGACAACGGCTCCTCTCGCTCGCATTAAAATAGGCACACACAGTTCCACTGGGCTCTGGTGGTACTGGGTGCTACGTGCCAGTCACGCTCCAGCAATAAATTGCACTTCCACTGGTTACTTTGAAAGATTTAAAAAGAAAAAATAAAATTATTGTGAATCCAGAGTGAATATTGTGAATAACAGAGACAACTGGATAGATTTATGCTGGATTGCCACAAGGCACCCATCCACTCACAGAAAGCTGGCTACTTCAACAAGTTTCTAGAATAAAACAGAGCAACAAAACCCTGTGAAGCTTCCAGAAGGAACAATGCAAACTGCAGCCCGCAGTTTCAGCAGCGCCCAGTAGAGAAAGACTGGCAGAGTCCAAGCAATTGAACGGCCTGCAAAGTAGAAATGCTTTGAGGGTCCTTACCATGCAGCTGTCACTCACACAGCACCACGTCCAAGCACGTTCTGCCAGAGCAAACAATTCCACAATTTCGTTTTGCAATGAACTGGTGAGGTTGGAAAAGGAACAAGGACTCCACTTTCCAGCCGTGAAATGGAAGCAAGCAGAGCTCCAGAGAATACTCTGCCAAGAATGTGGGCTTAAGTTCAGATACAAGACTTTGCCCCCGTGAAGATAAGTTGTGAGCTGTGTCTACCTGTGTCTCTGCTGCCAGGACGGACTCCTCCAGAGAGGGGTGGAGCTGACGGTGCTGAGCAACCTCAGCAAGTCACCGGATTTGGCTTTTTGCTACATCTCAGGCAGAGGTGCTCATCATATCGCTCGTACTTTGCTATCAAAGCAGTCCCATCCACTTTATTCCCCGCTAACGCCATTCCCAAGGCTCAGATAAACCTCGGTCCTCATCACCATCCCTCTCGTGAACACCATGCCCGCTCTCCACAGCGCGATCAAATTCGTGCCATTGCAAGAAACGGCACGACATTTTCTTTTCCTCTGGAAAATAAATACAGCAAAAGCAGAACTGTGCTGTGCGTGCCCAGGACAGCTGAATTTCACGGGTTTACAGCACATGAGATCAGCTGTATCAAACCCGCTGCTGAGCAAACGCCCCACCCAGAAGATAAGCAATGCGATCCATGAGGGAAGGAAGATTGATAATGCTCTAGATGAGAGACTAAAAGGAATAAGGCACCTACGGATACACACAACAAAAAAAGGAAGGCTCCGATGCCAGTAACTTGATACGTGTTGAAACAGAATATACAGTCACTTAAGACTCTTCTCTTGGGACATGCTCTGGACAGGCTTCTCCCTCTCCAAGAAGAATCTGAGGGCATATCTCAGCTGAGAAGCAACACAGTTGCAATAATAAGAAACAAAAAGTCATTTCCACTACTAAGAGCACAAACCATGTGATTTAGTTTTGTCCTTGTTATGTCCCATTATCTCCCCCAGGAAAGGTGAGACCCTGCTCTCCAACCAGCTGTACACAGATCACTCAGGGTTGCAGAAAGATGCTACAAAAACAAACCCAAAAGCAAACTGATTCCCTTGATTTGATCCTCGTCACCTGGGGAAGAGGCAAACCCAGGTCCAGCAGAGCGAACAAAACCTGAGTGCGGGGAGGGCCGAGCACAAACACGGCAGGACAACCGCGGGACTGTCCATGGACCCGCAATGTCCACCGAGCCCAGTGCTCAGCAGCCGTCAGGCTGACCACCAAGGGACGAGGGAAGCGAAGCTGGAGGGAAACAGATGTCAGGTAAGGGGGATGCGTGTGTGCAGCCCAAAAAGGACACCAAGAGCTCAGGCTTAGAGAGGAGGACTCCTCGGTACAAGCACACACTCTCTTACAGGAAATCGGGCTCATTTCCAGTGGGATTCAGCCATTGAATGTGTCTCAGTTTCATTTCAGCTCGCATTCCCGGTCAAATGAGCCAATTTTCCTGTGCCGGCGAGGAACCAGGCACTACCACGGCGTGCAGAGCGTTGCTGCTGCTGGAGCCTTTCAATCCATCGCGCCGCCTGAAGCGCCGGCTGCAAAGCACCTCGCACCAGGGCCGCTTCCCTCCTCCCAGAAATCCATCATCTCCCACACAAAGTACGCCCCATTTCCTTGGATTCGGTTTGGGCCACGGGGTGCAGACGCAGTTGTACTTGTTGCAAACGCGGAGAGCAAGACGGCAGCCAAACAACGCGCACTGAAAGTAGGCCCGAACAGGCATTTACTATTTATAAGATAATCATCTGATCCCTCCTAGGGGAAATCCTATCCTTTCGGGCTGCTGAGAGCACAGAGCTGCACAGTCTCCGCAGAACTGCCAGGGAAGAACGGAAGGGAAACAATTATACCGACGAGGAGCACGCTCAAAATTCCTTGTGCTCCATCACAGCGCAGGCATCATCCTGGAGAACAAGCCAGGGATTACAAGCAGAGATTAATCTCTTACGCTAATTTGTTAATAGCCAAGTAATTTTTAAACAGCTCTCTTCCCCAGTCATCATTATCTAAAAAGGGCTCCGATTTAGTCCTGCAAATGTCGATGTTTTCCTGTAAGCAGTGATAGAAGAGTCTCATGATAAAAGTCCACATCGAAACCCAGAAACACGCCAACAAGTAGAAAACTCTGGCTGGATGGAGCTGCCTTGGAGGCTGGGCAAGCAAGGATGGAAGAGAAAGGTATGAACTTTCATAATTGCCTTTTAGTTATTAATACCTGGGGGAACATTCCTGTCCTGGGAAGCTGAGCATGATGTGCAAGTATGCAGCACTGTTTTGTTTTGTTCTCTCTCCTGTTCACATTTCTCCCTGATAAAAATAATCTGAGTTAGATTATACTGCTTGATTTTCTTGTAAAACAACGCTCGGTCATCTCCAACACAACCGCACACACTCCTTCAATGGAACCACTCATCCCTCCGGCCTCCTTTTTAATTCACTTACCAAACTATTATCGAGAACAACTCTGTCCCTCAGATGACAGCAGCCCCTAAAGAAGGGCTGAGGACACAGGAGTGGAAATAGCTCTGTCTCAAACTCACAGATTAAAGCAGCACCTCGAGCAGGCGGCCCAGCTCCCCAGCAACCCTCACCCACCGGCCTTCAGGTGAGCAAAGCTCAGTGACACGGCCGCCGGGCAGGGGAACGGCCGCCCACAGCGTCCCCTGCGCTCCCGCCAGCCCGGGACAAGGGCGACTTTGAAAAGCCCCACGTGAACAAAAAATAAAAGCGAGCCAGCGCATATTTTAGCAGATCGAGACAACAAACAGCTGGCACAGCGGCATTCTCCAAAGCCTCTGTAGCATGGGAAGATCTAGCCCTAAAGTTCCCCCTTAATTATTTTTTTTTTCCCTTTTAGCTTGCCACAGACAAACCTGACAGCAAAGCGACACTTTCAGCAAGGCAGAAGGGCTGCAACGACGTTTCCACAGGGCTAACGGCAATCTGAGGAAATTTCCCTGTTCAGGCTCTTTGAGCAAAATCAAATAACTGTCACTGCCAGCGTAAACAGATTTCTGCAAACACAGCAAAGGGGAAACCAGCTATTCCTAGAAATTAATAACTATAAGTAAAACTTTTCCATTTATTTACCAGTCCTCATCTCTGTTTGCGTAGATATCCATCTTGCAGCAAACACCCTGAAAGACGTTATGTGGCGACCCTACAAACCCACAAGCAGAGTGGACCACAGAACCTCCCGCACTGTTAACTGAACTACAACACTTGCCATAGTTTTTATTAAAAGAAAAGTTCTGCGGCTTGATGCAAAAGTTGCCAGCAAATACAGTGTCATCACTGATTTCAGGAAGTTTGTTTGCACGCTTGATTATCATTTCAAAATATACCCTCTGGTTTCTATGTACGCACTTGTATAGCACGACCAGCCACACTGAAGTCCCACAGTCCAACTTCTGTCCTCCCCCTGTACACACACACTGACCCAATCTCGTTGCATGAAGCAGACCGGAGTTCTCATACTGCATGGCAGCTTTTTTCACCTTTAATCCCACCCTCACACATTGTCTCTGAACTCTGCCCAGCTTTCCAGCAGCCTTCGCGCCACACACGGGCACCAAACCTGGGCGCAGCGCTGCAGAAGTGCTTTTTCCCTGGTAATAGATGCACGACCCCAGCCAGAAATACAGTGCCAAACTCACCAGACCAACCTATTGGATCCTAATCTCTTACTTTTCACTCAGCACTCCAAGCTGCTTGTGTGCTCCATCAGCTTTTAGCTGCAAACTTTCTTCAGATGACTGACAAAATCAGCAGCAGGATCTTTAGGAGACCATTAACATAATGTCCCCAATAATGTTCTGGGAGCCACCGACCTTATGCAGGTTATTTTGAGCTCATCCCCCTCTGGTTAATTCAGCGGGAAAACCCAAAGGCATTGCATCAAATGCTTTAGGGAAACCTATGTTTACAACAAGCAGTTGTGTGAGATTTTTTTAATAAATGTAAAACTTGCAACAGCGTTCTCTCCACACCAAACTTCAGCCACCAGCAGTTTCAAACCTCCATAGGGAGCTCCACCAGCTCCTACCCAAGGAGGGGAGGCACCTTCTCCAAAAACCAGCACCGTGTGCGGGGACACCAGGCAGCCCCCAGCGGGGGGAGGGGCAGGACCAGTCTCTGTTACCGCGCTTCGTGTGGCACAAGAACCCCGCGACCGGGAGCTGCTTCCAGGGGGATCTCCGGGGCTCGGGGGCGGCAGCGGCGGCGTCGCTTCGTCCCGGGCCCAGGGAAGTCCAGCCGGGCCCGCAGCCTCCTCTCCGCAGCCGAGCTCTCCCAGCCCGGGGCTGGGGCAGGGCTGTCGCTCCCGGCACGGCGCCGCCCCCAAGTCTGACCCGGCGGAAAACCCGCGGCCCGTTCCTTCTCCTTAACGTGAACCGGCCTTTAAATCTCCGGCACCTCGGGGCCGCCCCCTGCGCTCACCAGCCACCCCACGCCGTGGCGGGGGAACAGCGAGGCCGGCCCGGGCCCGCCGTCGCCCGCCCTACGCGGTAGGGCCGCGGGGCCGCCGCCCGCCCCTCACAGACAGGGCCCGGGGAGGCCGCGCTAACCGGGAGGCGGCGGCGGGGAGAAGCCTGAGGAGCGCGCGGGGCCCGGGCAGGACCAGGCCGGGGTCACAGGCCGCGCTGGGCCCGCGGGGGCGGCGCCGGGCGGGGAACGGGAACCGGCGGGTCTCACCTGCTCCGGCCGCGCCGCTCCCGCCTCTGCCGCGTGCAGCTCCCCGCCCTGCCCCCCCCACCGACCCGCGCGGCGCAGCCAATCAGCGCCAGGCGCCACCGGCACCGTGGGCCAATGAACGGAGCGAACGCGTCCCCGCCCAGCGCCACCGGCCGCCGGGACACGCCCTTCTTGTCTCCCGCAAGCTCATCCCGTGACCCAGTGCGGCGAGGCTCGGGGCGGGACCGGGCGCTCAGAGCCCAATGAGAAATCACAGCGCGTCCAACTGCAGCCAATCCGCGGCTGGGCTGCCCTTCCCCTCAGAAAACGGCGGGCGGTCACTGGGGCGCCGCGGGGGGGCGAAAATAACCGGGGGGGGGGCATAACCGGAAAGGGGGAGTCCGTCACGTGATCGGCCCGGTGACCGGACACCCCGCCCGCCGCTGCTGCGCCCGCGGGCAGCGGGAACCGGCCGCTGGGGCCGTGGGAGGGGAAGGGCCGGAATTTGAGGAAAGGGGCGTTCCCCACGTGCCCCGCACTGGGGCAGCCCGGGCCCCTCGCGGGCAGCGCCGCCTCCCGGCTGCCGGGTCCTGGCCAGGGGGCGGCACTGGGATCTCAGCGCGGGGCTGCGGCACCGCGGAGCAGTGAAGGGTGAGGGCTCCCCAACAGGCCTGCGGGATAGTGACAAGAGCGTGAGGCCACCACCCTGTTTTATCACAGAACCACAGAACCCCGGGCTGGCTGGGCTGCAGGAGCTCTGCAGATCCCCAGCCCAGCCCTGCTCACGCAGGGTCACAGAGCAGATCACACAGGTGGGTCCAGGCGGTTTGAATGGCTCAGAGCAGGAGACTCCACACCCGCTCTGGGCAGCCTGGGCCAGGCTCTGGCACCTCCCAGCAAACAAGTTTCTGCTCATGTTCACATGCAGCCTCCTGTGTTTCAGTCTGTGCCCGTTGCCCCTCACCCTGGCGTTTGGCACCATGAACAGAGTCTGGTCCATCCTCTGACACCCACCCTGAGCTATTGATCCCATGGATCAGATCCCTCTCAGCTTCTCTTCTCCAGCTCAACAGCCCCAGCTCTCTCAGTGTCTCTTCATCACAAAGATGCTCCAGACCCCTCAGCATCTCTGTGTCCCTCCACTGGACTCTCCAGTAATTCCTTGTCCTTCCTAAACTGGGGAGCCCAGAACTGGACCCAGTTCTGCAGATGTGGCCTCACATCAGGGCAGAGCAGAGGGGGAGGAACAACTTCCTGGACCACACTCTTCCTCATACATCCCAGGTACCATTGTCCTCTTGCCCACACGGGCATGTTGCTGACTCGTGGTCACCCTGTTGCCAACCACAGCTCCCAGGTTTTTCTCCGCGATGCTGCTTTCCAGCAGGTCAACCCCAGCCTGTACTGGTGCTTGGCATTCAGCAGCTGCAGTGCTCCGTGGCTGTTTGCCTCTCCCTCCCGAAGGGCGCAGTGTATGTCCCTTTTCCCCATGGCTCCTTCCTGGGTTTCCCCATCACGAGTGTTACTTCTGCTATTCCCACCCACGTCTCGGCCTGTGCTCAACCTGCCCTGTGAAGCAGCCCTGCTAATAGAATTACGGGGCAACCTCAGGCTTTCTTACAGTCTATATTTTACATTCCAGGCAGGCTTCCCTTCAGTGCTTGGGGGATGGAGACCAGGCTGGTCAACCTCTGCATGGATAAAGATCCCGCTGCCCAAGGTAGCGTCTTCCTTTCAGCGCCTGCACAGGGCAGCGTGAGGAAGAGTTAAGTGGAGCTCAGCCTCAGACAGGTCTGGAGGGTTCGGGGCTGTGTGCATGAAGATGATGTTGGTCCTGGCCCTGGGGCCATGAGCTGTGAGAGGAGCTGCTCCGTGCCGGGCTCTGAGCGGCACAGCAGGGCTGGGAGCCGCCTCCTGGCTCTGCAGGCACTGAGTGTTTTGGCGCTGGGCACAGTCACGTTTATTCATGATGCCCCAGTGTCACAGGAGTGTGCTGGGCACCCCCAGAAGCAGATCCAAGTGTGGCTGCAAAGCGTGCAGGAGCTCTGACCCCACGCCCAGTGAACTCTCAGACTCAGGCGACCGCAGGGGTGCAGGCGGGGGAGGGCAGCAGCCCAAGGCCCGCGCAAAGAAGCAGGAAGTGAAGCTCTGTAAAACATTTGCTTTCGTATTCCTCCACATCAGGACACTCCGTGGCTGCTTCCGTAGGCCACGGTTTGAGGGGCGATGGCAGGTGAGTCCAACCGGCGGTGCTGGGGTTCAGTGGTGGGACGGGGGTGCCAGTGGGGGTCCTGCCTGGGTCCTGCTTGCCCCGGTTGGCCCGCGGCACAGGGACACAGCACGTGGACCAGGCTCCAGGACACTGTGGCCCTGAGTGTCAGGGGCCTTGCGAATGCGTTCCTTGGGGGACTGTCTGTGGGTGTGTGGGAAAAGGGGGAGGTGGGCGACTGCAGGCAAAGCCCCTGGGGTGGCAGTGAAGGAGGGAGCAGCACCCTGGGTGGGAAATGGGAGACAGGGAGCACATGGGATGGAAAGTGGGAGGGATCAGCAGAAGCGGGGGGCAGCATCCAGGGAAGGCGATGGGGAAGGGGAGGGGGAGCAGCTAGAGGGGTGGCGGGGAAGGGATCAGCACCCAGGGGAGGCGGTAAGGAAGAGGAAGCACGCAGAATGGGCAGCGGGACAGCAGGAGCTGTGGTGTGGGTGCTCCAGGAACTGATGGGGCTGCCCCACAGATCAGCAACTCCTGAACGTGCGGACGGAGTTTGTGGAGCGGGTGAGCAAGCCACTGATCTCTGGCCTGCTGGACGACCTGCTGGCCCAAGGGGTGCTGAACCTGCAGGAGGTAGACGAGGTGCAGGACCGGTACGTGGTGCGCACCGACAAGGCTCGCTGCCTCATCGACAGCGTGCGCCTCAAGGGCTCCAGGGCCAGCCAGATCTTCATCGACAGCCTCAGGAAGCGCGATGGTGTCTTGGCAAAGCAGCTGGGCTTGGCCACTGAGTCGGGTGAGAACTGTGGAGCTGTCGTTTGCTCCAGGCCTTGCGGGGGGAGCCAGCATCTCCTGTGTGGTACTGGAGGGGGGCCTGGCCCTGGAGGGTGTCCCAGGCCCAAAGGCAAGAGGCAGTTTGGTGTTCCCAGTGTCACTGCTTTGTGGCACTGAGTCCCCCTTGTTGTGCAGCAATGACAGCGCTCTAAGGGGTGTCTGTCCTCTCCCAAGGGGCAGATCCCAGTTCTGCTCACCCGTCTGTGCCCTGTGATAGGCCCCTCTTGCTGCAGGTGCTTCCCAGCATAAAGTGGGGCTTTCTGCTTGCAGGGCCTCGTGATGTGCAGCTGCCCACCCCCAACACTGAGGTCCCCACTGGGCACCCCATCAGCATCCAGGGCCAGCAGTGGATCCGGCAGTGCTCCCTGAGCGAGTACCAGCACATCAGGGACACAGAGGGAGACCAGGTGCTGCAGAGATCAGAGGGGGCTGGAGCGTGGCAGGGCCTTGCCCCAGGGAGCTAGGGCCTTTGCTGACCCAGGAGTAGGGCAGGAGATGTGGGGAGATGTCCCAGGGACAGGGAGATGTGGTTGCTGCACCCATGGGCCTTCTCCACTATTAGCTGCCTTTCAAGAAAAGCCCCCCTGCACCCACCCACCACTGAGCACTTTCTCCCTCCCTCCTTCTTCACAGATCTATCCCATCCATCTACCACGGGAGACGCGAACCCGTAGGGCCCTGCTCATCTGCAACATCGAGTTTGAGCACTTGAGCCGGCGAAATGGGGCTGAAGTAGACGTGGTGGGGATGACAAAGCTGCTAGAAGGGCTGGGCTATGTGGTGGACACCCACTACAACTTAACTTCCCAGGTAAAGCAGTGCACAAAGCAGCTGCCACCGGCCCCAGCAGTGGCACAGTGACCCTCCTTGCCTGCACTGGTGAGAGGGCTCAGGCACCACAGGGACAACTCTGTCCCCAGTGGCAGTGGCTCCTGCCCACAGTGGGTGGCTGGGTCACAGGTTGCTGATGTTGCTTCCTTGTGCTGGTTTGTAGGGGATGGCTACAGTCATGAAGGATTTTGCAGACCGTGAAGAGCACCGGACCTCTGACAGCACCTTCCTGGTTTTCATGTCCCACGGGCTGAGGGCTGGGCTCTGCGGGACCAAGAGCAAAGATGAGACCACAGACATCCTTTCCCTCGACACCATCTATGAGAAATTCAACAACCAGAACTGCCGGGCACTGCTGGGCAAACCCAAAGTGGTCATTATCCAGGCCTGCCGTGGAGGTGAGTCCCCATTACGAGGGGCCTGTGAGGTGACCAAGCCAGCCAGGCTCTCCCAGGGCACGTGAGCCCTGAGCGCAGGGTGGGGACAGGACAGCCCATCATCGCTGATGGCTGGCCCTTCCTTCCCAGGAAAAAGAGGGTCTGTGTTGGTGAGTGATTCCGCAGACCCTGCTGCACCTGCTCCTGGCTCGGCTGACGCATTCCCTGAAGGGCTGGAAGCTGAGGGAACCCGCGAAGTCCACCTGGAGAGTGATTTTGCCACTTTACATGCCTCCACACCTGGTAAGCGGTTCCTGGAAATAGTTGCCATGCCTGAAAGCAGGTGAGGAGAACAGGACTCCTATTCCTGATGCCATGGGTCTCCTCCACACCTCCTCCTCCTTGAGGCTGGTTGATGGGGATCCCCTCCAGCCAGTGACTGCTCAGGCATTGCTCCAACAGCTCTGGAGAAGTCAGTGTCCTCTAATGCCAGGGTACAAGCCTGCTCCAGGACACCACAGATCCCTCTTGGCCAGGGCCAGAGCTTTGTTCCCCTGCCTGGCTGCTGTCCCTCGCCCCAGCTCCAGCCCTGCCCACTGGCTCTGCCTGCACTCCTTCCCCAGCCAATCTATCTCACCGCAGTGGCCGGCCAGGGGAAATTGTCTTCTGCCAGGTCACAGATGGCTCCAGGCCGTGCCAGCCTGGCAGCTGGCATGGCTGAGAACATGAGAGCGGAGAGGCTTGAAGACTTCTAGCTTCCCTGGGATGCCCTGTCCTTTTCCCAGCCCGTGGGTTGATTAATGATCTCAGAGAAGGTGCCCCAGCCTCCTGTTTCAGCACCCAGCATTAATCATTGCTGCAGTGAAATCACACTTGGCACCTTCTGTCTCCTCAGATACTTTGTCCTGGAGAAGCACAGAAAAAGGCACCATTTTCGTCCAGCACCTGATAGAACAGTTTCGAAACCACGCCTGTGACAGCAGCTTACAGGAGATCTTCCGAAAGGTGAGGCTTTGCAGTTACCGGCAGGTGTGCCGGCAGATGCAGCCATACCAATGGTCAGAAGTACTGCTCAGAGCAGAGTTCGGGACAGGCCATTTCCCAGCAAGATCTGTCAAAAAGAGGTCTGTTTTGGCCTGGAAAGTCAGCTGGCACCCTGCCATTGGGTGGGCGTGCAAAAGCCTGGCGTGTTGGTGCAGCCCACGGCATCTCATGCCACCAGACACACATCTGGGGACGCCCCTGGGGACACTTCCCAACTCCCTGCACCCTTCCAATGCTGGGCACGGAGCTGCTCTCATGTGTCCCCGCTGCCTCCCTCACCCCAGGTGCAACGCGCCTTTGAAAAGTTCCCTTGGCAGTTGCCATCACAAGAACGGACCACGCTGCTCAGGAAGTTCTACCTCTTCCCAGGCCACTGACCTCCAGCCTGTGGTGAGTCCCTTCACCTCACACCTCTGCGCCAGCCTTCTGTCTGTGCCCCAAACCTGGTACCAAACCGGCCAGCAAGGCGGAGCGGGGAGAAATTTCCCACCACTCCTGTGACAGGGTATCCAAAGGACTTGTGTGCTGGTAACAACAAACAGACCTGCAATAAAATAGTCCTTGGTCTCCTCCCTTCCTTTTGTGGCCTCCAGGCAACCCCAAACTGGGCAAACTCTTCTCAGGGAGCAACAGACACCTGGCTCTGCAGCACCAAATGCAAAGCTGATTAGTGTCTCTCTTAACTGTTCCCAGAGCTGGTACCCAGTTGCGACAGAAATGATCCGTCACCCCCAGAGACGCTTCCGCCCCATCTCTGTTTTTATCCATCATCTAATAAAGAGATTTTACAGCAGACGGCACCGCTTCTCTGCCTTTAGCCCACGGTGGGTGGATGGTTGTAACTGGTGTTACGTTGCCTTCTCAGGGATGCTGTGAGTGGGTGGGAGGTGAGAAATCGGGGGGAGCTCAGGGAGGAGGAGGTGCCTGCCTTGGGGGTGTGCTAGGCAGATGCGCTCCAGGGCGACTTCTGTGCACCCTGCCTTGCAGGCTCGCAGCATCTCCTTGCTCAGAAGATCCTACAATCCTCTGTCTGCCCCTGAGGTGGAAGGAGGATGCAATTCCCCCTGGGAGACACAGAAGACCCTCAGACCTGTGTCTTACATGCGATGCTCCCGCAGCTCAGTGTGTTACAGGCCCAGCCCAGTTGTCACCTCCCACCAATATTCCTGCTGGTGGTGAAAGCCCCTTCCTGTGCCCTCCCCGACTCCCCTGTCCTCCACCGCCACATCCAAACCCTTCTCTGCCTTGGCATGGATTCAGCTTTATTGCACATTTGGCAAAGTCACAGCCAGATCCACAGCCAGGTGGTCTGGCAGCAGAACGAGAGGGCTCTGCTGTCCCCTCCCAGAGCCCCCAGCACAGGCAGGACAGGCTGCGC
The DNA here is from genome assembly GCF_963082525.1 of Nesoenas mayeri. Lineage (NCBI taxonomy): Eukaryota > Metazoa > Chordata > Aves > Columbiformes > Columbidae > Nesoenas > Nesoenas mayeri. Next base: position 10,161,262 of record NC_137569.1, on the reverse strand, counting down.
AGGAAAGGCAGTGGCAGGGCCAGTGCCACCCTGCGGGGTGGCAGGAGAGCTATGCGGGATGGAGGTGCCTCTCCACTCTGGATCCAGGCATGCCAGGCTGGGAGAAGCCCTTGCAGGCAGGATCCAGCCTAATCAGTCCAGGCTGAGCCCCCCTCACAGAGCCCAGAGTCCTGCTCCAGTGCCCGGAGCTCCCCGGGTCCCACGTGGTGCTTGCAGAACCCCAGGTCCCCAGCGCTATGGAGGTGGCAGGAAGTTGAGGACAGCAGTGATGAATTCCTCGAATTTATCCTGATGGACTATGTGGCCCGCACCTTCGATGTACTTGACATCAGCCCTGGGGAAGAGGCGCTGGATCTCCGGATAGTCTTTGGAGCTGCAGGACAGGGGAACATGCCATGGGAAGTGTGGTCAGATGTCTGTCCAGGTGTCTTCCCTCACCCTACTCAAGCAGAGTGGGATCCTAGGTCTGACTACGTCCCCTTCCCTGCTGGGGCTGTCCTCAGGTTCCCCCTCGCTCTCCAGCGCTTTGGTGTCACGGCTGCTGGAGGCACAGAGCTCGCTCCAGGACCTTCCCCATCTCAGGGGCCTCCTCCCATCCTCAGCAGCTGCAGAAGACCACAAGGGGTCAAACCACAGACCCTCAGACTCTGAACTGCTTCTCCCAGTCCTACCTGATATAGGGTGATTTGGATCCTCCCAAGAAGAGTGCAGGGCCAGGATACGGCTTGTGGAAGGCGGGAAAGTTCATGATATCTGCCAGGTGGTGGGAAATGGCCTCCAGGTTCACCCGCCAGGCATAGCGGCCCTCCACCTCCACCAGGTTGGTGAGCAGGAACTGCCTCAGCTGTGGGAGCTGCCACAAAAGGGGATCGTATGCTTTTCAGTGAAAACAACAAGACCTGAAGATATCCTGGCACCCTCTGACCTCCCCTCCATCCCTTCTGCCCAACCCCCATGCTGTCACACTCCCCATCACCCCTGCAGCCCTGAGATGTCCTTCAGCTGCCCAGGCCGGGTGTGCAAAGCGTCCCACCAGGACCACGGCCATAAAGCTCTGGGACACTCCCAGGGACAGGTGGGGAAAGGAAACCCCATCCCAGAAGCGTCATTTCCTACCTGCACCACTGGTCGCAGCTGATCGTCAGCCAGCTGGCGGGCTGCAGAACGGGACAGACCCTCCGGGATCTTCACTGATTTCATGGCTGAGATGTAGGCAGAGAATTCGGAGACAGGTGCGGTTGTGACAGGACTGATGTCCACAGAGATGAGGCGCTCCACCAGGTCTGGCTGGGGACACAAACGGCAGACAGATGCCAGCCAGGATCTCCGCAGCATGACCGAGCACAGAGTTCTGCTCTTAGTCAGCCTCCCTAGAGGCTTTTAGCTCATTTCTGCCTCAGCAAAGACTCCCCGTGCCCTTCCGTGAGTTCCTGTGTCCCTGTGCCTTGGCACCAATCTCTAACCTCACCTGCAATCAGTACCAGAGCGTGGGCTGGTGGACAGAGACCCGCTCCTGCTTCCACAGCCCGGCTTACCACTCTGAGCGGGACAGCACCACCGACCACATGGAGAAAAGCCACTCGCTGTGGGGCTGTGGGCAAGGCTGGCATTGGTGAACAACACCCCCCAGGGCCACCCCCCTTCCTACAGCTTCCTGCTCCAGGGGCCCCCTGAGCCTGCGCACCCCCAGCCCCAGAGCCCTGCGCCTGCCGACCCGCTGCAAGGCCAGCGTCATGGCCGTCTTGCCCCCCATGCTGTGGCCCAGAAGGATGCACTTGGTGATGCCCTGGTGGGTCAGGAGCTGCTGCACATCCAGGCTCATCGCTTCGTAGCTCATCAGCGGGCTGTGGGGGCTGCTGCCGTGGTTCCGGGCGTCCAGCGCAAGCACCTGCCTGGGCAGAGGTACCGTGTCACCCCGGCCCGGCACTGCCTGCCCGTGACCCCTCCTCGGGGCGCCGCGGCCTCACCTTGCCGCTGCCGCCGCGCACCAGCGCCTTGGCCACCGTCTGGAAGTTGCCGCGGTTGCCGAAGAGCCCGTGGAGCATCACCAGGGGCGGCCGGTCCCCGCGTCCCGACACCTCCGTGTACGCCAGCGGCACCGCGCTGCGGGAGAGGGGCGTGGCCAGGGGGAGGGGCGTGGCCGAGGGGGCGCGGTCGGGGTGAGGGCGTGGCTAGCCCGGGAGTGCTGCCAAGCGCTGCCCTGCTGGAGGGGGGCTGGGGGCGGGGCCACAGGCGGGCCCCGCCCCCGTGAAGGGAAACCATACCACGGGGCGGGGCTAACGCCCGGGGGGCGTGGACCAACGGCGGGTAACGGCCCCGCCCCTCTTCTCCGGACCCCTCCCGCCGCCCCCGCCCCTCGCGCGCGGCCGGGCCCTTACGTCACCACGGAGCGGGGGGCGGTGGCGAGCGGCGGGCGGGGGCGCAGCCGGCCCTGCGGGGCGGGGGCGAGGGACAGCCGGCGGAGCATCATGGCGACGGCGGCGGCGGCGCGCGGGCCGTGACGCAGCGTGCGCGCCGGCGGCCCCGCCCCCGCCTCGCTTGCCGGCAGCGGGGCGCCCCCTGGCGGCGGGAGGGCGCTGCGTGCCGGGCGCTGCCGGCGGCAAGGTCACCGCCGGGCGCGCGCTGCCTGCCGGGCCGGACGCGGCGCCGCGTCCCCGTCTGTCACCCCCCCCGGGCTCGGCCGGGCAGCGCCGCCCAGCCCGGGCGCTGCCGATCCTTATCGCGGCTGCTGTGGGGGGGCTGGGGCAGAGTCCCCGCCTGCGGGCTGGGCAGCGCGGCTCGGCCGGGACACCGCGCTCGGGGCCGGGCTCCCGCTGCCTGCGCCTGCCCGCAGCCACATCCCAGCCCGAAGGCAACACAACGTCCCGCTCCCACCTGCCCGCGGGCGGCGTTTTCCCAAGAGCTGCTCCGAGCCGCGGGGCGGGCGGGGTGCGGGCAGCGGGCAGCCCTCTCGGCCGCGGGCAGCGCGGGATCCGGCCGGGCACCTGCCGCGGCTCCTTCCCCCTTTGTCCCTGCCCGCTGGAGCGTGGCGGGGGAGGCCGGGCCGGTGGGAGCGGTTGTGCAATGCGGCCTCGCCCCGGGCGCTGCTCTCGGTGGGGGGGCGGGGGGAGCACCCCGTGTTCCCCTCCGTGGAGCCAGACTTTGGACCGGGCGCGCAGGGAGTGTCGCTGCCGGAGTTCAGCGGCTCCGCTGCCTCCCGACCCCGCCAGGAATGTGCCCGCGAACGGGCAGGGGGGAGCCCGCCCCCCCCCCCAGAAGAGACCCCCGGTGCGGGAGACGAGGGGCTGCAGCGGGACACCCCACAACGGGACACCCCACAACGGGACACCCCCGCCCCCAAATCCGGTGTTGCCCTAGCGGGGGACATGACGTGGCGCCTTGGGGGGGCCGTAGCCCCAGCAACCCCACCGTACCTGGTGCGATCTTGTTTCCCACACACACACTCCAAAGATACTCTGGCTACCAAAACAGGACACGTTTATTGACAAATGTAACCGGTACAGACACACGTAACAGGGACAAACGGTGCCCGGCCGGCGTGATGGGGGGGGACACACTGAGGGGGGCCACTGTCGCCAGCCCAGTCCCCATCCTGCCCCATCGGCGCGGGCAGGGGCGCGCTGGGCGCCGCGTCTCCCGCCAACCCGAAACCGCTTCTTGTTTACCCGAAACTGTCTCTATTTACACAGCCTGGCCCTGACCCCTCCGCCGTCCCCGTCCCCTCCTTCGCGCCCCCCTGCCCCGCTGCCGCCACCCCTGGCCCTGTGGAGGGTGATGAGGGTCTCGGGGTGGGTGGGGTAGGGGGAGTGGGTGTCGGGGGGTCCCGGGGATCCCGGGGGGGCTCAGACATAGTTCCTCTTGTCGTAGCTGGTGACGGCGGAGCGTGGGGCTGAGTAGGCCACCTTGCCGGTGGTGTACCTGTCGTCTTTGGGGGGGCAGGAGCAGCAGAGCAGAGCCCCCCCCAGCAGCAGGAGGGCAGAGGCTGCCCAGCCCACGTAGAGCGAGGTGCCCAGCTCCCGCTTCTGCGCGTCGAGCACCAGCGGGTTGTAGAAATCCCGGATGATGGTGTTGGCCGACCAGGAGACGGGGATGAGGTTCATAATGGCGGAGAGGATGAAGATGACGCCGGAGACGATGGTGATCTTGGCTTTGGTGCTCTCGTCCTCCACGCATCGGGTGCACTGGGCGCCTACGATGGCCACCAGTAAACCCAGGACGGCCAAGAGGATGGCTACCACCAGGAGGGCGCGGGCGGCTTGCAGATCCTGTGGCAGGGCCAGCAGGGAGTCGTAGACCTTGCACTGCATCTGCCCTGTGCTCTGCACCACGCAGTTCATCCACAGCCCTTCCCAGATGGTCTGCGCCGTCACGATGTTGTTGCCGATGAAAGCCGTCACCCTCCACATGGGCAAGGCGCAGCAGAGGATGCTGCACAACCAACCCAGCACCGACAAGGCCACCCCGCTGATCTCCAGTGCCATCGACATGGTGACCGCTTCGCTGCCGCGCTGCAGGCGATGGTGGAGAAGAACCCACGGACCGAAACCGTCACCGCCACCTGTCGCTGTTCGCAGCCCTTGGGGGATCAGCTTACACCTGGGTGCACCTGTGCTTATAAGGGCTGGCGGGGCCAGCTCCAGCGCCCGCCCGGGGTGGGGTTTCACTGCTGGACGCTCCTCTCGGCTCCTCCGTCACCGTCACCTGCGTCCCACACCCTCCCCTTTGTTTGCAGAGATGGCGCTGGGTTACCTGAGAAGGGCGGGAGGGGGAGAGACACCACCTGCCACGGCCGTCCCCTTGGTTTCGGGGTGATAGGTGCCAGGAACACAGAGCCACCCTGCTCATTTGGACCCACTGAACCCCCTCTGGGGACCTGGAAATTCCTCAGCTTCACCATTATCACCTGGAGCTGTCGCCAGGTCAGGGTTTGCTTTTATTTCTAGAACATCTTATCAGTGCTCACGTTTAACTGGAGTTCAGCGACCGCCAGGCACCTCTGCATCACTGTGCAAAGTGCAGCCCCTTTGCTGTGATGCTTGTTGCTCCAACACTGTCACCTCAGGGCACCCATGGGTGCTCCCTGCCCTGTGGGGTGGGTGCAGGGTCCCCAACACCCGGCCCCCTCCTTCTCCCACCCTGCCAGGCAGGGAGCACCGGCGGGGATCCCCGAACTGGGTGATAAATACCTTTACTCATCCTGCTCAAATATTTTGGCCTTGAAGGAAGCAGATAACGCACGTAACCGCCCCGCAGCGTCACCCGGTCAACCGAGCAGGGAGACGGCAAAGGGAAAATAAAAAAACCCCAGAGGGCAGGTGCGGGGCGGCTCCTGCGCTCACACACACACACCGGGCAGCGGCTGTGGGGGCGTGTGCGTCCCCCAGCAACAGCCCCCCAACATTTCACACTGGTGGTGGCATTTCCAGCCACCCCCCGCCCCCAGGAATGCGGTCGCTGGCCTCCGCCAGACGCGGGCTCGCTCCTGCCTGTTCCCTGCCTGCTCAAAATCTCCCCTACAACTCATTAACTACTCAAGAGCGCAGCGGGATGCTGGACCATGGCGGGAGCAGCTCGGGGACCCGAGGTCTGCGATGGGGAGAGCTCTCTGTCCTGGTTGTTACCCCACAGCACCCCAGCACCCTGGAGCCAGGGGGTTGGCTTTGGGTACCCCACAGCGCCCCAAAACCACGGATGTGCCTGGGTCAGCACCCCGAACCAGAGCCAGTAGGGTGTCCCCCTGCCACCCCACAGCACCCTGACAACCCAAATCTGGCTGGGGCAGATATTGTCACCCCATGTCACCCCAGCACCCTGCATGCATCTGGGTTGGCCTCTGGTCCCTTGCAGCACCTTGTACCTGACTGCACCACCCCGATACCCCGTACCGAGCCAGGCTAGCCACTACCAACCCATGGCTCCCCAAAAACACCCTGTATCCATCCAGGTAGCCTTCTGCCACCCCATTGTGTGCCAATGTCCCCCGTGTCTGGCTGTCCTGGCTTCTGCCACCCCGTTGTAGCCTGATCACCCCCCAAGGGCACCCTGAGCCAGGCTTGGTGGCTGCGGGGGTGCCCAGGGGTGACCCTGTATATGTTGCTGAGGGGCAGCCCAGGCCAGCAGCACCCTGGGGGCAGTAACCTTGTCACTGGGTGCTGGTCCTTGGGGACACCATGGAGTGCCGATGATGCTGGTGCTGCAGCAGGTGACAGTGAGTACAGGGTCAGATCTGCCCAAGGTGTTACTGGCACCACAAACCCAAACAGAGCGGGGTGCAGTCTGGCCCAGGGCCCCCCATCTGCAGGGGTGCAGGCAGGGGTGCAGGCAGGGGTGCAGGCAGCACACACCGTGGGCGGGGCTGTGCCAGCACCCCCGGGGTGCAGATGCGCGCAGGCGCACGCACACACACAGCTCACACCCCCTCTGCTGGTGGGGACACCCACATCTGCACCCACAGACAGACAGACAGACAGACACCACACACAGGAAGAGGCAAACAGGCATATGACAGTGGGGGCGCACACACCCCCAGCCCCGCCATGGTGTACCCATGGCTGTGGGTACACCCGCATGTGCACCCCACACACCCCACACACACGGCTGCGGGGCAGGGGTGGGTGTAACCCAGGGGGGCTGTGTGTAGGGTTACCCCAGGGAGGGGTTTGGGGCAGAGCGGGGTACCCCAGGCAAGGCTGTGTGGCTCTGGGGTCCTCCACGTAGGACTGTGGGGCAGGGAAGTACCCCAGACAGGGCTTTGGGGTGGAGGGGACCCCAGGCAAGGCTGTAGGGCAGGCAAGTACCCCAGGTGGGGGTGTGGGGAGAGGGGATACGGCAGGCAGGGCTGTGGGGCACTGGGGTACCCCAGGCAGGGCTGTGGGGAAAGGGTAGGGGGGGTACTCCAGGTAGGACTGTGGGGCGAGGGGTACCCAGGGAGGGATTTAGGGCAGGGGGTGCCCCAGGTAGGGCTGTGGAATGGGGGTACCCAACACAAGGCTGTGAGGCACTGGGGTACCCAGCGATGAATGTGGGGCAGGGGGTACCCCAGGTAAGGGTTGTGGTGTTGTGGGTACCCCGGGCAGGGTTGTGGGGTGCAGGGGTACCCCACGCAGGTGTGCTGGGATATCCCAGGCAGGGGCGATACACGTGGGGCAGGGGCTATGGGGCAGAGATGGGGTGGGAGGGGGCAGGGGAAGCACCGCAGCCCCCGACCCTGCAATCAAAGCCCCACACGCGCCGCGTCCCCATTTTGTCACCCCAAATTGCCCAAAGTACAGGCTGTGCGTGTGGTGCCGCACCGGCCCGGGGCAGCAGCCGCCTGAGTCACGGCGGAGGAAGGGGCAAACCACCGGGGTTTCGGGGTGCCGGCTGCCGCGCGCTCCGAGGTGCATTCTTGTGGCCAGCAAACCGGCTCGTGGGGTTTACTGAAAAGAGCTGCGTGGGGCTGGTGTCCCTGGGGGGTGCTGGAGCATCCCCATCCATCCCCTGCCGTGTCACCCCTGGTGGAGCCCCTGTGCTCTCCCCCTGCAGCTGGGAAGGGATGGGATGAGGACCTTAGCCAGCGGGTCTCCCAGGATGTGGACAAGGTGGCGTGGCTGCATGGAGCCACCGATGACATGGGGACAGGTTTGCCCCTGTGCTGTGGTGACCCAAAGGTCACAGTCGCATTGCTGGTTTGGTGGCCTGTGCTGTGGGAAGGACACCTGTGCTGGTGGGGGGGACACCCACCAAGGGCACCCCCATCCCAGCACCCCGGGGCGAGCAGGAGGTGACACCAGAAACCGCCCTGGGGCCGCGGGGCCGCGTCCCGCTCACGTGTAGCCATCAACCAGGGCAGGTTGGGGTGTTTCCCCCCCGCTGCGGTCTCGGGAGTGACGGCGCGTTTCCCCCCCGGGGGAGCTGGGTTGGGGCGGTAAACGCTGCCTCGACCTCTTATATTTCAGGCGCGGGGCTGCTGGCTCTGCCCCGGCCAGGGCACACAGGCAGCCCATTGTTGAAGCCCCTTCGGCGACGGCGAGGAGCAGGTAGGGCTCCTCCAGCATCAATGGCAGCTCTGTCTGCTGGCGGGGCGGGGACGGGGCTGTCGGCACATGGAGAGCCGGGGTGGTGGGGGGCACGGTCCGGCAGGACCCGGCAGGGGGCTGGCAGCTCGCCCGGGGGATGCCGGGTCACCCATAAATCTCAGTGTGCCCTGGGGCACCCTCACTCTGACAGCTTTGCTGCAGCATCCCGCTTCCTCCGAGCATCGTCTGTGGGGGTCCCCACATGGCATGGCTTGCATCCCCCTCCCTGGGCCATGGCTGTCATCTCCCCATCCCTTTGACAACCACCTCGGCAGCACTTGTGCATGTTTTCCCCGTTCAGAGCTGCTTTTTGCTCAGAAAATTAGGCAGGACTTTTGATTTTGGAGTGATTTCAGGTCCAAGGTCCCGTTTCTCACGTCTCGCGTCCCCCAGGGGACCCCACGGCTCCTCTCTGCTGAGCCGATAAGAATTTGCTTTCCCATAGCAGGAAACAACCTGACTCTGCATATTTGAGCCGGTCGGGGGGGTTTATGTTGGGCAAGGACTTTTTTTTGGGAACATTCAGTCTCTGGCCTGCCGGTAACTAATCCCCGCGCGCTGGCAGGGGAGGCTGCCAGCTCCGCGCCGGCGGAGCGGGAGGGCTGGTGGCCGTCCCTCTGTGCCTTGCTCAGTGGATGTGAAGCCGGAGATCCCGGTGGATCACCGCTCCTGGCAAGTCTCACGCGCCTTTGTGGGACCTCAAGGTAGCCGGGGCAGCGAGCTTGTGCGTGGGTGCTGGGGGACGTGGGGCTGAGCTGGTATGAGGTGGGAATGTCACCTGTGTCCCTGGTGGGACGTCCCGAAGTGCTTTGGCAGAGGATTTGTGCCCCGAGCCCTTTCCCCGCGGGGTGTCCTCTGCCCTGAGCAAGGTCAGGGTGGCGCAGCTCCTGCTGTGCGCCTGGTGGTGCCCGGCATTGCGGTGACACCTGCTCAAGGCTGTCGGTCCCCTCTCCCTGCCCGGGGATGTCCTTGCTGCCCAGCCGTGGGGCTGAAATGTGTCCCCATCTCAATGACACAGGGGTGAGGGGCAGAGGGCATGTCCCGAGCCACAAAGGGCCGGTGGCTGATGTGCCGAGATGGTGGCTGTGCTGTCACCGATCCCATTAGTGTGCAGTGGGGCAGGGACTCGGATCCCTGTGTCCCTGCACCCACTGGGTGCTGCGGCAGCTGCAGGTGGTGAGGGCTGGGGATGGGGTGAGCACCTGTTTTGGGGTGAGCACCTGTTTTGGAGTGGAGGAGCTCCCAGTTGAGCAGGGGGATTGTGTTGCTATCAGGACACATTCCTCGCTGTGTGTCCTTGCAGGTGGCGCTGGGACAAAGCTGGGGCTTAGGTCTTGCAGGATGCACCTGGGCAGCTGGGATGGGGCTGTGGTGCTGGTGTCCCTGTGGTCACATCCCTGAATGACACGTGTCAAGGTGCTTGGTGGTGCTGTGGTCCTGCCCGAGCTGCAGTAGCACCCTGGCTCAATGGGTGCTGGGGATGAGGGGCTGGCCCATGGAGACGGGGGCTGTTGCTCCTCCCCTCCCCGCCGAGTCCGTGTCTGTCTGTCCTGCTGGCCAACAGTGCTGGGGACATGGGGCCAGTGGTGCCGGCCGGGCGAGTGCGTCACTGGGGGACATGGGGATGGGCACAGGGGCTGTTTCTGGGTGGCAGCTGCCTGTTTGAATATATGTCACGTTCTGGCTTTAATTACAGTAATTGGATGTCGGAGGGCCGTGCTGGCGCCTGCTCTTGCTCCAAGGGGGAGCGTGAGCACGTGGAGGAGTCCCTGTCATTTGTCCCCAGCCCTGAAGCGTGTCCCTGTGTGCCTGCAGGGACACGGCCCATGCCATTTGCACACACACACACGTGGTGCACGCCTGTCTCCAACCCCATGTAATTTGGTGGTTACAGCAGCCGGCTGGGAGGTGAAAACCACATTCAGCCTCGGGCAGAGGCTGGGGATGCTCCCGATCCCCGTGGATTAAAGGGAGCCCCTGACCACAAGGCTCTGGCCCTGGGGTGGGCACGCTGGTATGCCAGCAATGTGGGCGCTCCAGCAGGACAGATGGACAGACAGATGGTCCCAGCATGGCTCCCCTGGCACAGGTCAGGACCCTGGCTTGTCCCCGCAGGTGAGGGTCTGCCATGAGACCCCAGTGTCTCCGAGCACCCTGCCTGCTCCTGCCACGCCGGGCACTGGTGTCCCCAGCCCAGGTGCTGCTGGCATCGTCACGGCACCGCAGGCAGGAACCACCCGGTTCTCCCCCTGTGTTAGGGCGCGATGCCCGGGGACACCCCAGTGTGGGCAGCGGTAGCCAAACAATTAGCACAAGCGATGGGATCATATCGGTAACTCCAGTGCTTGGGAAAACCAAGATAATCTATGGCCCTGTTATCTTTTCCAGAGGCCTGGGATTAAGCCGGGCTGGGAGAACGGTGCACTGTCTGTCTGTCCGTCCTTATGGTCTGTCTGGCCTCATGCAGTGCTTGCGTGGGTGCTGGAGGGACTTTGAAGGGAGCGAGGAGGGGAAGTGTGTGCAGGGCCTCGTGGAGTGAAGGAGAGGTTGGGCAGTGCCCAAAGCTTCGGCATCAGTTTTGGCATTGGAATTGGCATTGGTATTTGCATCAGCATTGATATTGGTGTTGGCATTGGCATTGGAGTTGGTATTGGCATTGGAAGTGGCATGGGCACAGGCATTGGAAGTGGCATTGATATTGATATTGGTATTGGCATTGGCATCGGTATCAGTATCGTTATTGGCATCAGTATTGGCACTGGAGCTGGCATCGGTATTGGTATCAGCACAGCTTGGCCACTGGCATGGCCAGATGTGCCAGAATTCTGCCAGCACGACATGGCCCCCTGTCCATGCTGCTCTGCCCGTGCTTGGCACCCCAGTCCCCACTGGGGCACCTCGAGGGTCACCTCTGCCCCTGCAGCCTGTGACCCACTGAGCCCGGCTGCAGCGCAGGCAGCGCAGGCAGCGCAGGCAGCGCAGGCAGCAGGGCAGGGACCGGGCTGCCGTGTGAGCGCCGGCTCGGCAGTGGAGCACGAGGCGGGGTCGGTTCCGGGATCTGCCCCCCCCTCGCCTGGGGCAGCACCGTGTCTCCTCCGCAGGGAGCCGGCAGCCGCTCCAACCAGTTTGTGGGTCTGGGTGGCGACACCTCCCGCCCCAGGCCTGGCAGAGGGCTAGGGAGCGCGGGTCCGGCCGCAAAGGAACAAACAAGAGTCGGTTGTGTCCTGCTGGGCACGGCGTCCGGCGGCGGGGCACGGCCGACGTGCTGCTCCCCGGCACGGGGCTGCGGGAGCCAGGGGCTGGAGCGCTGCGGGAAAAGCCGCCCTGTGAGCTGGGGGGAAACTGAGGCACAAAAGCATAGAGAGACTACATGTGGGTGATGGAGCAGGAGGTGCTGGCAGCAATGACAGAGACATCCCAATGCCTGGACACCGGCTCTTCCCCTTCAGCATCCCAGGCTGAGCCCCAGCACTGCCCTTGGCATCTGTGACCTGCCCGTGGGCAGCGGTGGGACACGCTCCCACACCTGGGTGGCCTCATCCCCGTCCCTTGCGCCCTCCTCCGCAAGAGCAGCCGGGATATTCGGTGTCAGTGCTGCAGGGAGAAACACAAGTGGAGGAATCCTGGGAAACTGGTTTTACCCCTCCGTCCGGTGCCGGCGGCAGGACGGCGGCGGTGGCTGCGCTCCTCCCTCGGCGAAGGCATATAACGCCCGCCATGGTCCTGGCGAGCGGCACAGTGCTGAGGGAGGCGGGCAGGGGTGCAGGCAGCGAGCCATGGCCTCCATGGGGCTGCAGGTGCTGGGCATCGCCCTCTCCGTCATCGGCTGGTTGGCCACCATCCTCTGCTGCGCCTTGCCCATGTGGCGGGAGACGGCCTTCGTCGGCAACAACATCGTGACGGCGCAGATCATCTGGGAAGGGCTGTGGATGAACTGCGTGGTGCAGAGCACGGGGCAGATGCAGTGCAAGTTCTACGACTCCCTGCTGGCCCTGCCGCAGGATCTGCAAGCCGCCCGCGCCATGGTGGTGGTGGCCATCGTCTTGGCCGTCCTGGGCACCCTGCTCGCTGTCACCGGCGGCAAGTGCACCAACTGCGTGGAGGATGACACCGCCAAAGCCAAGGTCATGATCGTCTCCGGTATCATCTTCATCATCGCCGGTGTTCTCGTCCTCATCCCCATCTCTTGGTCGGCCAACAGCATCATCCAGGACTTCTACAACCCGATGGTCACCGACTCCCAGAAGCGGGACCTGGGCTCGTCCCTCTACGTGGGCTGGGCGGCCTCCGCGCTGCTGCTGCTGGGAGGGGGGATCCTGTGCTGCACCTGCCCCCCCCGGGGCGAGAAGCCCTACTCTGCCAAGTTCACGGCTGCTCGCTCACTGCCAGCCAGTAACTACGTCTGAGGAGCCGCTGCGCCCCCCTGGACCCCCCACCTCCCCATGGAGCCGGGAGCTCTTGGGGCGCCCCTGGACCGCAGACCCCCCTGGCTGGGTGCTGGCCGGCGCCGAGGCGGTGGCGGGGCGGCGCGAGGGACGGCAGACAGAGCTGCCTTTGTTCACCGGGGGATGGAAGCTGGTTCTTTAATCTCGGTTGAGACGGAGAACAAGGCGATCCTGTCCTGGCTGCCTCCCCGGCGGGGTCCCGCTCCCCCTGGAGCACCTGGTCACGGCATCTCTCTGAGACACCACCCGACACCCCCCCGGAGCATCTCCTGGCTCCCGGTATCGGGGTGTGCCGTGCGGTGACGCAACTCCCGGGGCCTGTCCTGTGGGTGACACGGGGCTCTCACTTGGTAAAACCCCCCAGGATGCGTCCCCCCGGGTGGACGGCGGTGCTGATGGGGACAGCGAAGCTGTCCCACACTGTCATGGGGACATGGTGGCTCTGGAAAACCCTGTCAGGGGCTTGAGGGGTGACATGGGGGATCTCACCTGCTTGTACCCCCTGTTGTCCCTGTAGATTTTGACACTGACCTACTTTCGGTGCTCGCAGTGGCGGTATGGATGGTACAGACGTGTGATTATTCGCAGCAGATCTCCGGGGCGGGGGCATCATTATCCTGGGAGTGGGATGGCAGCGGCCGGGCTGGGAGAACCGGTCGGGGAGGCGGGAGCGGAGCGGGTCTGTGCACCCGCATGGAGGGGGCGACTCCAGGATCCTGACCCATGGGGTGCCCCCAGCCCCATATAGTCCCCTGGCATCCCCCGGGTGGGTTGTCTGGGAGGGGGTGGCTTGTGGTGTCCTCTGGGACTGTGCTGCCATCTGTCCCCATGTCACAACCTTCCCACATTAAACGGCAGCTGCTCAGCCCCATGTGCATTGTTGTCTTTACCTTCTCCAACACCTGCCTTGGTGATGGGACAGACCAGTGCTCCTGTGCCGCAGATCCCCGTCCCCCTGAGACCCCCCCTAAATCTGCTTTCCAGAGCCTCCTGCAATCCCAGCCCCCCAACCCCTGCTCCGTCACCCACCGCTCCCCTCCCTGGGCCCCTGCTCCCTGGGAGTGACAACGGGACCTCCATGGCACAATGCCTTGGCAGCACCCGACATGGCATCGCAACTACCCCCTGTCCTGACGTGATCTTCCAAAGAAAGGAGGAAGGTGACGGGTGCTGGTGAGGGCAGGTCGGGGTTTGCTGGCCCCAGGGCCACCCTGCAGCACCGGCTGGGAGCTCCCCAGGGCCAGCGTGGGCACCGCCCGGTGTTTTGCGTATCTCGGTTCCTGCATGGCAAAGTGTGCTGGGGCGCAGCGGCGGCGCTGAACCGGCTTGGGAATGTCCTTCCCCTGTGCCTCGGGGTGCGCAGGGATGGTGGGTGATGCTGCTGCGTGGTGAACATGAGGCTGTGGGTGTCTCATCTGGGTCTGGGGTCTCCCAGCTCCCCCATCCCTTCACTGGCAATGTTAGAAAATGCTCCCACAGCCCTGTTGTGCTGGTGGCTGGGTGGAAATGTGAGTGCGATGCCTGGGTGAACATTCCTGCCAGGATCCGTGGGGACACCGCTTGTCCCCACTGGGGGTGGCCTTGCACCCCATTTTGGGTGTCTCTTGTAGTCCAGGTCCCACTGGCTGGGAAACAGTGCCCGTGATGGCTTCCCATTGTCCTGGCTCCCCAACCTTCCCAGCGGTTGGTCCCCCTTTCTCTGGGTGAGAGAAGCTTTATTTTTGGCCCAAAGGGGCTTTCATGGATCAGGGAATCAAAGCCCCAGCCCTGGGTGTCTGTGTGATGAAAGGCGCTGGGGAAGGAGCGGGGACGCAATGGGGGAGAAAAGGCCACAGAAACCGAAACTGGGACCAGAGAAACCGTGGTGAAACCTCCTACGAGGCCAGAGGGTGCGCCGGGCACAGCCGATACCGCGCTGTTGTGTGGGGCTCATAAAAACTGAGCTGGTCCTGTCTGCCCAGCACGGGTGTGAGCACCCACGGGTGCACTCTGCCCTGCGGTGGTACCGTGGATCTGCTCTGTGTGGGGCTAAGCGGAGACTTGGCCGCGTGTGACTGTGGTGGAGCCATTGGCGTGTCCAGCATGTCCCCTTGTACCTGCCACCCCTCTTACAGGGGTGATGCCTGTGGGTCCATAGCCCCTTGCCGGGGGTTTTCTCTCTTGGCGCTGGTCACGGTGTGAGGGAAGAGCTGGTATCGCTGTAAGCGCTGAGCTCTGGCCCATTTCCAGCGCCACAGGTGAGAATTCCCGGGTCCAAAGGGCACTGCAGCACGGCTGCCAAGGGCGAAGCAGAACCTGCTCTTGAACCTGGAGCAGCTGGTGCCGCGGTGAGAGCAGGAGCTGCTGCCCGGGACCCCCGGTGCCGGGGGGTGAAGCACCAGCAATGGAACAGGGCGTGGGGTGGGCACTGTGGGGTGACCTGCAGCAGTGCCCCTTGTCACACGTGTCCCCATGCCCTCCTGCAGCAGTGCCCCTTGTCACACGTGTCCCCATGCCCTCCTGCAGCAGTGCCCTTTGTCACACATGTCCCTATGCCCTCCTGCAGCAGTGCCCCTTGTCACACGTGTCCCCATGCCGTCCTGCAGCAATGCCCCTTGTCACAACTGTCCCCATGCCATCCTGCAGCAATGCCCCAGGTCACACGTGTCCCCACACTATCCTGCATCTCTTCCCGTCCAGATGGGGATGAGGACACACCCAGCATGGAGCCCACACTGTTCAGAAAGCACCCCTGTCTCTGGGACGGTATTGATGATAGTTGTCCCCTGTTCCCACAGGTGCTGTCAATGGCAACGATGACAATGCAGCTGGGTGGGCTGTTGCTGGCGGCGCTGGGCTGGCTGGGCTCCATCCTCACCTGCGCGCTGCCCATGTGGAAGGTGACGGCCTTCATCGGCTCCAACATCGTGGTGGCCCAGGTCTTCTGGGAAGGGCTGTGGATGAACTGCGTGTACGAGACCACGGGGCAGATGCAGTGCAAGGCCTACGACTCCCTGCTGGAGCTCACCTCGGACCTGCAAGCCGCTCGCGCCTTGGTGGTCACCTCCATCTTCGTGGCCCTCTTCGCCTTCCTCACGGCCATCTCGGGCGCAGACTGCACCCGCTGCGTGGACGACAAGGATGCCAAGACCAGGATCTCCATCGTGGCAGGTGCCATCTTCGTCCTGGCCGGCATCATGCTGCTCATCCCTGTCTCCTGGTCTGCCAACAGCATCGTAACCAACTTCTACAACCCCATGGTGCCCGCAGCCCTCAAGCGGGAGCTGGGGGCTGCCCTCTACATCGGCTGGGCTGCCAGTGCCCTCCTGCTCTTTGGTGGGGGCATCCTGTGCTGCTCGGGACCCCCCTCCCAGCAGGACACCTATCCCAAGGTGTACAGAGCGGTGAAGGGCTGCAGCCCCATGGCTTACCCCATGAAGGACTATGTGTGAGCCGCCACTGCCAGCTCACGGAACAGCACCACCGTCCTGCCCCCCCGCCACTCGCTGCCTCCCCCTGCCCGCCCCCACACCGGCTGCACCCCCAGCACCATCCTCCCATCTCTGCCCTCCCCCGCTCGCGGGTGCTGCGCTCACCATGGACGATAAACATCTTGGTGCCACCGAGGCTGCCTGGGCTCATTGGGGAGCAATGGGGGGAGGATGGTGACATGTCCTATGGGTGCTGTGTCCTGCCAGCTCGGGGGCTGCTGCCCCAGCACCTGGCATGTCCTCATGTCCCCACAGGGATGTGGCGGTGATCAGCCAGGATGCTCCTTGTGCATCCCCCAGCAGGGAAACTGAGGCAGGGAGAGGGTGCTGAGAGCCAAGAGGGGCACAGAGGGACAGCAGGCACCCAGAACTCGGACATTTCAGCCCCCAGAGGCTGGGAGGGGACTGCAAAGAAAGGCCAAATCCTCCATCCCCAGCTCCTGGCCACCCTCCCCTGCACACTCCAGAGGGTCCACAGCAGGCACACAGCACACAGCAGGCAACAGAGGCAGGGAGTTTACTCAACAGGTGGGATTGTCCCCAGGGTACAAATGGGGGAGAGGGGAGCAGGGCAGCCACCCACAATGGGTGCATGGACCCCAAGACCTGGCGGGACAACACACAAGGGTGATAGGAACCGTGGGGAAGGCGAGTGTGGGAGGGGTGGGATGCCCTGGGTGGGGGACGGGGACAAGGAGAGATACAGTCACCACTTCCAGCCTGGGACGAGCTCCTGAGGGGAAGGAAGGAACCTTCCCCAGGGCCATGGGAACGGGACGAGCAGGAACAGGTCTGGGAAAGAGAAAAGATGAAAAGGAAATATCCCAGCAAGAGATTTGGGTAAAAAACTTCCCAAGGGAGCAGTGGGGGAGGAGGGGTGGGGGCAGCTGGGTGAGGGGCTGGGGAACAGGCTGGGCCGGCGATGCCGGGTGCTCCTGGGAGCCTTCCAGCCTCATTTCCCACCCAGACCATTAACTACAAAGATGTAGGAAGATGAGAATCTTAAGCAGCTGCTGTGGGATGAAAGGCCGATGTGGTGCTTGGAGAGCTTCTCCGGCTGGGTGTCACGTTGGTGCAGCTGGGGACGCCTCCTGCAGCTCAGGGTGCGCTGGGTTAGCTCCTGGGGAGGATGAAGATGGAGGAAGCGCAGGACATGGCGATGGGGACCCACCTCCAACACTCCTCGGGTAAAGACCATGGGGGTCTGGGATGGGGGAGGATGAAGAAAGGTCTAAATTTTGACCATGAGGGCTGAGAGGTGAGCACAGCAGGGAGAAGAAATCCTGGACAGGAGATGGCTCTGAACAGTCAGTCTGCAAGATGTGACGGTGAGGGCCAAGGTGTTGGGGACAGTACCTGAATGTCAGAGCAAACAGTGGTGCCCAGGAGACCCCACTGAAACCAGGAGACCCTCCCCAGGCTGAGGAACGGGCAAGGTTGCCAGGGGAGAAGGAGCTGGGGAAGGGAATGAGGAGGCTCCCCAAAAACACTGTTCACCCCCTAGCAGCTGCCCAGCTCCAGGAGGGTCTCTGAGTTGGGTTTTACGTGGGGCCAAGTGCTCACCCAGCTCCCCAGAAGCACGATGGCTCTCAGCCCTCCTCAAGGGGGGACACGGGGCACTTCTGGTAGATGTAGACCACCCCGGAGATGTAGCCGGTGCCCTGGGTGCTGTCCTCCTCGGTGGTCGCCCTCTCCCAGTGCTCCACCTCCTGGGCCAGGACCTTCCGCCAGGCTCCCTGCGCCCCAAGCCGCTCCAGCGCTGCCTCCAGCTCTGCCTTGTACCGCAGGTTCGAGGGGTCGCTCCTGGTTGTCATGCAGATGAAACCTCCTGCCAGGAGAGGGGACATCCATGCCTGTACCCCCCTGAGCAGGGCACCATGTGACCGGTGTCACACTGCAAAGTGGGGGGCAAGGGGAAGCAGAGAGACCCTGATGGGTGTCAGCAGGCAGGGGACAGGCAGGACAGGGGACAGCAGGACAGCACATGGAAGCACACACTGTCACACATCAGGAGTGCCACTGCCACCTCCTGCCATGTCCCCTGCCTGACCCCAGCCAGCAGGCATGGCCAGGGACCCGGGTTTCACTGCACATCCCTGCACCTGGCAGAAGGGACAAGGCCACGTTCTGGTTGTGCCACAGGGCCAGCGCCCAGCTGGGGACACACATCTACTGGGATCTGGTGTCCCTGTCCTGCCACCCGGGGGTCGCGGCAGGGAGGGGACAGCAGGGGACACCCCCTCACCCGGCTTGGTGACCCGGAGCAGCTCTGTCACAGCCGAGCTGGGCACCTGCCCCTCGCCCAGCGCCCCCACCACGGTCACGGCATCGTAGTGCTCTGCGGGGACACGCGTGGTGTCACCGGGGGTCACTCCGGGCTGCACCCCCGCTCCCTGGCGCCGGGCCGGTACCTGCGGGCGCGGGCAGCGGCTCCGGGCCCAGCACACACCGCCGCAGCTCCCGGTACAGCCCGGTGCTCCGCGCCCGCTTCAGCATCCCCGCGCTGCCGTCCACGCCGTGCAGGCAGCGGAACCCGCGCCGGTGCAGCTGCAGGGACAGACGGACACACGGCGCCGTTAACCCCCCGGCCCGGCCCGGCCCGGCCCCGAGGCCCCGGCCCGGCCGGTACCTCCCGCGCTACGAGCCCGGTGCCACAGGCCACGTCGAGCAGCCGCGCCTCGGCGGGAGGCGCGGGGAAGGCGGAGGCGAGCGAAGCGGCAGCCAGGGCCGGTGCCCGGTACTCCAGCGCTGCCACATCCTGCGGGGACACGGCGATCAGCGGCGCCGGGGAGTGGAGCGGAGGGGGGCGGGGCGGCCCCGGCTCCCCGGCCCCGGTACCTGCTCGTACTGGGCGGCCCAGCCGTCGTAGAAGCGCAGGCGCTCGGGCAGCGGCGCAGCCCCGTGCACCGCGGCCACGCGCCGCCGCGGGCCCGCCGACAGCCGCATCCCCGGGCCCGCCGGATCCGCGCCCCGCCCCGGCCCCACCCCCGGAGCGCCATTGGCTCCACTCCCTGTCCTGGTCACGCCCCCGAAGCGCCATTGGCTTCACTCTCTGTCCTGGTCACGCCCCCAGCGTTTCATTGGCTTCGTGAACCCGAACCACGCCCCCAGGGCCCCATTGGCCGGCCGACCTGCGCCACCGCCTCCTCCGGCCCACTCCGCCGCGCGAAACGGCGAGCGGGCGCGACCAAGTCCACCGGGGCGGTAGGGGTGCACCGAGGGGGCCGGGTGAGACCAAGTGTCCCGGTGGGGCGTCACAGTGCCCCGGGGGTAGCAGCAAGTGCCCCAACGGGTGCCTAACTGTCCAGGGGATGGTGACACCAAGTGCCCTGGGGTTTGACATCAAGTCTGCTGGGGTGGTGGCACAAGGAACCCTTGGCAGAGTTGACACCAAGTGCTCTGTCCCTGCAGTGTCCCCAGGCAGCTGCTGCTCCTGGAGGTCCTGCCTTGTCCCTTGGCGGGCTCAGGCGCTGCTTTCTTGCTCCCCCGTGTCACCCGTGCATGGTGACCCTGCTCCCTGGACAGGTCACCTCCTGCCCCACCACTGGTCCCATCCGCGATGCTGTGCTGTCACCTCCACACCTGCACCTGCATCTTCTGCCACTCCCACCCACCACGCTCCTCAGGCACCACCTGACCCCAGCATGTCCCACCACGGGTAAAGGTGACAGCAGCTGTCACAGTCCCCACCACCGGGGTAGGTCCTTCATGTCCTGACATGTCCACCCATCTCAAGCTGCCCAGCCATGTATGCTGATCAATAGCTCAGGGTGGGTGTCAGAGGATGGACCAGACTCTGTTCATGGTGCCCAACGCCAGGGTGAGGGGCAACGGGCACAGACTGAAACACAGGAGGCTCCATGTGAACATGAGCAGAAACTTGTTTGCTGGGAGGTGCCAGAGCCTGGCCCAGGCTGCCCAGAGCGGGTGTGGAGTCTCCTTCTCTGAGACATTCAAACCGCCTGGACCCACCTGTGTGATCTGCTCTGTGACCCTGCGTGAGCAGGGCTGGGCTGGGGATCTGCAGAGGTCACTTCAACCCCAGCTGTGCTGTGTGATTCTGCGTGAACCACTCCCATGGGGTGGCCATTGTGCGCTGCCCCTCACCCATGGACAAGGTGTGCAGCAGCAGGAGCAGAGCTTGGGGACAGAGGACGGGGCCATGGTTGTGAGGGAGGTCGAACATCTTGGCTCTATCAAGTTTGAATTTTGCTCAGGGGAAGCAGGACAAGAAACATCACGGAGCACCAACACGCACAAGGAGGTGGTGAGCTGCTTTCTCCCTTGATCAGGTGCCCAGCATTTTTAACATACCATAGCTAGCTGATTAATGAGAGAAGTTCATTAGCTCTTGGGTAGAAAGGATCCCACCTGGAGGTAACACACTCATTACTTTTTGAGTCTCTGCTGTGTTCGGGGTGATTCTCCTGCTCGACCAACCTTTGACATTCATGGTGGATGATGTGGAACAAGCTCTGGCTAGTGGGACCATCCCCAGCTGTTGTAACCCATCATTTGCCTTCTGGCTTTTTCCAGGCGTGAAGCAGACAAAACCAGCTGCTAATTAATTCCGGAAAGAAAATGAGGGTGGCCTGAAGGAGCTGGTGGCTGTCCTGAGGCTGCATTGGTGGCTCGTATCACCTCCTGCTCTGCTCGACTCCTCTGGCAGCTTGATGATGCTCCTCCGTTGTCCCCATGTCCTCCTGGCCACCACCCCACTGGTGGCCGCTTCACCTCCAGCCAGCAGGTCCGGGAGCCCTGCGGGGACCTGCCCGCGGTCACGCGTGGGGGTGGCCGTGCCCCTGGCCGGGCAGTGCTGGCCGGGACCTCGAGAGGGAGCCCTCCGCCCGCGCTCGGCTTCCCGGCCGGCAGAGCCCCGGGTCACCGCGGGGACACCCTCGGAGCAGCCCCCGAGGTGGCAGAGGGGACGCAGGGGTCACCCCCACCTGTGCCAAGGACATGGGTGACTCCCGGCTGGGGCCCGGGGGGACTACAGTCCTGGGACAGCTCCTGCCACCCCCACGGGCACTTTGTCCCCTCTGCAGCCGCTGTCACGGGTTCAATCCTGACCCTCGAGCTCTGCACCTCCTGCCGTAGCACCGTGGTGACCACCGGACAGCTTTGTGACCAGAACTCTCGTAATGGCTTTCACACTCCCAGCATGATTTCCACCACTAAGTAAGCTTGATCTTCATTCAAAAGATAAACCAGAGGCAGGTTACGCCGCCAGTGTCCCCCTGTCCCTGGCTCTGCCACCCTCCGGGCTGCAGCTGGGTCACACCATCCCCGAGCCTCGACCCGCACAGATCCCATCCCAAATCCTCCGGTGCTTTTCCAAACATCGCCTTCCCGGGGCTGGCTCGCTCCGCCACGCTGCGCACAGCTGTGCAAACAGCTTTGTCCCGTGTCCCGGTGGCTTTGGGCTGGCTTGACCCAGTGCTGGCCAACCGGGGTTTGAACTGGACCCAGTGCCAATGTCGGAGGATGTGTTGTGTCCCCTGAGGGTGCGTGGTGGGATGGTGGGGACCCCGAAGAGGGGTGGCAGCAGGTTGAAGCAGGTTGGAGCTTCCCTGTGGCTAGTCCTGAGGTCAGACTTTGTCCTGACACCCATGGCTCCCACTCAGGTATGTGTCATCCTCTTGCTGCGGTGCAGTTCCTTGGGGTGCTGTCCTTGTCCCCTGCCTGGGGACAGGGGATCTGGCTGTGCCCTGGTTGTGCTGGCTGCACAGAATCATAGAATCACAGAATCATTTTTATTGGAAGAGACCCTCAAGATCATCAAGTCCAACCACAACCCACCCCTGGCACTGCCCCATGTCCTGAGAACCTCATCTCCGTCTGTCCAACCCTCCAGGGATGGTGACTCCAGCACTGCCCTGGGCAGCCTGTTCCAATGCCCCACAGCCCTTTGGGGAAGAAATTGTTCCTAATATCCAATATCATATGGGGCACATTGGCCTGTGCTCCTGGGACCCTGGAGCTGGGGCCGGGCCAGCTCAGTGCAACCAGTTTGGTGGGGTGTCCTCCCTCCAGAAGATTTGGGGGACTTGTGTCCCCAAGGCAGGGGTTTGGCTGGTCACCCCGAGATCTGGCATGACCTCACCTGTTCTACTTCACCAAGCAGATGGTGGCAGGGGTGGAAAGGCAGCTTAGGTGGGTCCTTCGTCCTTGGATCTGCCGCTGAACTGGGACAGGTGCCATCACCTCTCCCTACCCCAGGTCCTCCTTGGTGACGGAGGGAGGGTGCCAGGGCCAGAGAATGTCCTCAAGGCACCCCACGACACACACAGCTCTGGTAATGGACTGCTCTGACCTCCCTGCTCTGCATCCTGAGCCTGGAGGAGCAAGGACAGCCATCCTGGGGGCACCTGAGCCCCACAAGGTGCAGGACTTGCCCTGCTGAAACTGGGTGCTCTGGGGCTACGAATGGGGCACAGCAAGTAAAATCTGTGGGGTGCAGCCAGGAGGGACCTATGCGGGGGCAGAGGCAGGAGGGAGCTTGTGCTTGAGGCCAAGGACACGCAGGACGGATGGGGTGGCTGCTGGGGTTTGCACATCAGCGCTGCCGTGGGCTGGGGCGGCTCAGCGCTTGCATGCTTAGAGGACACAGCATTTTCCCTTCCCAGCATCCAAACGTGGCTGGAGTCCATCAGCCCCTGAACTGTACAGTTCCTTCCCTAAAGCTCAGCCCTTCGGTGTCCAAGGACAAGTGGATTTTGCCCCCAGCACATATCACTCAGCACCATGACCCCCCCGGACGGCTGGGCTCTTGCCCGACTTCTCAGTTCGTAAATCCAAGTGTTGCTGTGATTGATGGTGGCCGGGGCTGCTGTCACTAAACCATCCACACCGGCCCCTCACGCCCGCATGGCTCAGGACCAGGTAGCCAGAAAAGGCTGCAATATAAATCAGTGCAGCACAGCGCTGGCTGGGGATCAGTCTGATGGAATGGACGGGGGGAGCAGCTCACAGAGCTGATTCATGGCTGGGATGGGTTGTCCTCCCGCCAGCGAAGCACGCTGCCCGTGCCACATGCAACATCTGGGGACCTGACGTGTCCCCCGGCTGTGGCCTGTCACCCTGTGGGGCTCTGACCATGGCTGCTCCCCAGGGCCAGGTCACAGCAAGACGTCCCACCATGCTGAGAACCTCCCCAGGCCATGGTGCTCCCACATCAGCCTCAGCCTCTGTACATGTGTCACCCGCACCTCATCCCTCCTGTATCCCCACTGTATGGTGCTCCCACCCCTCCTGCATCCCTCGTGCCCAGTGCTCCATTCCCCTGCACTCCCAATGTAAGGGCTTCATCCTCCTTGCACACTCAATGTATAGTTCTCCAACCTCTCCTGTACCTCTGGTGCACATGGCTTCCACCCCTCCTGTACCCCAAATGTCTGGTGCCCCCTGCCCCACTGCACCCCCAGGGCACAGCAGTCCCACATCAGTACATCATGGGGACATGGTGCTCCCACACTGGTGACATTCCCATTTCTCACCATCCCTATCCCAGATGCCAGCAACTCCTTCTTCACCTGAGCACCCACTGCTCTGCTCAACCTCCTCACCACTGAGCAGCCCCACACAGACCATGTCCAAACCCCAGCTCACGGGCCTCTCCCCATGTCTGCCCCAGCTGCACTTTCCGCCTTGCTCCCTCCTGTTGTCCCCATTGCCATCTGTTCTCTTCCCCTGACCAGGGACTTCCACTTTCCACCCCAGCCACGTCCAACACCCCCTGGGAGCCTCAGCTCAGCTCCCACCCACAGCCCCTGCCTGCTAGCCATCGTGTCCCATAGCCACGTCCCCTCCCTCGCAGCCCTTCCTGCAGCCAGGCACCCCGCGCCACCTTCTTGCTCCCACGCCCATGGGCAGCGCCACCGCATCGTCACCATCTCAGCCCTGTCCCTCATGTGACAGCACCCTCGTGAGCTGATGTCCCTAGCGGGCCAGCACCCTCATGACTCAACATCCCCCGTGGGACAGCACCCTCATCACTCAACATCCCTCGTGAGACAGCACCCTTGTGACTCGTGGTCCCTCCCCAGGCACACCCCAGGAGCTGCTCATTCCCACTCCTTGCTGACCACATCCCTGCCACTCACTGTAAATCCTGAAGCGTGTTGCTGGGTCTCCGGGTAGGGCTGGAGACCACAACCCCATGGCAGGGTGCATATCCCACCCAACCACCCCCTGCCACCAGCCCGGCTGCCCAGATCTCACCCATGGGACCCGGCCCAGCTCCAAGTCTCATCCCTGAGACTGCCTCGGTCTGCCCGTGTGTCTCAGGAGGCGACTGCCACCTCCTGGGGAACCTTGGGGACAGGCTGGCCGAGATCCAGAGGGTAGAAGCTGGAGTCAATAAAGTTCAGCTCAGTAATAAGGTGCAAATTTTCGTTGGAGCAGGAATTAATGAGTGGATTAATGGCCATAAATAAACAAAGGATTTCTTGTGCCTTGTAAGAGATGACCCAGTGCTTTCGGTGAGGCTGGTGTAGCCCAAGCAGACAGCGCAGTGAGCCCTGGGTAGTCTGGACTTTACCTGTTGAGGACCATCTTGATGATCCTAAAGCACTTCTGGGCATTTGGTGAGGTCAAATCATCTGAACTCTGTCTACACTGGAACTTGGGTGTCATTTGGATATCTGAATCTTAAAAAGCAATTTCTAATTCCCTCCACCAGCACCCACATACATATATTCAGGGAGGAGGACGGACTGCTGCTGTCCCTATTTACTTTATCCTCAGGCTCTTGCATTGTCTCCGGAAGGCCAGGCCTTCTCTTGGCAGTGGCGTCTGTGGACGCCAGCTCTGCTGTGAGCCCAGCAGCTCACCTTCGGCAGGAGGGACGGAGGATCCCTCGGTTGCTTCAACCCCTGCCCACCCCTGCAAATGGGGACTGTGGGGTTCTCTTGCGGAGTGGAGCCAATGAGGTGAAATCATTATTTTTTTCTTAAATTGAGCTAAACCTGAGCTGAGCTTTGACAGTTCCAACTGGAACCAAATCACCAGACATGGACTGTATAACACATTCAGGGAAAGCACGCACAGAAGATGAAGTGGCTTTGAGTCTGGGTTGACCAGCAGAGAGCAATGGACCGAGAAGGTGACAACGGTTTGAGTGATGGTGACCACGGACTGAGAGTTCATGTGTCCTAGAGCGTGATGACGTGTGCTCTTGTGGTTGAAACAACATCAACCAAGCCCTCCTGGCTGTGGAGTGTTGCCCTCCCTTTGCCGGAGGATGTCAGCTTTGGAGGGTTTTGCTGGAGGATTGCTCCTTTGGATTTCCTGGCTTGAGCTGCTTGTCTGAATGCTCTCCAGCCCACGTCGATCCAAATGACCTGGTTAGGCAGTCTGGTGGTGGGTCTATCCTAACTCACAGTTGCAGCTGGAAGAGGATGTGCAATCAATGTCTTGGAAAAGGAAGGTGGGGGAGCAGCAAAGCGAAGACTACGGGCTGAGGAACACAACGTAATAACTCCCGGGAAACACGTGCGAGGGAGGATCCCGCCTGGTCCTTCAGAAACAGCTTTAAGGGAGTAAGTTCAGAGAGAGGCTAGGAATCTGGCAAAATGGAAATCTCTGCTATTATCTCAAGAACAAGGAGGAGGAGCCCAGACAGCGGAAACAGCATTAAATCATTAGAGACAGGGCAATGTGAGTGCATGGGCAGACGCAGCACGACCTGCTGGAGGTGGCTGATGCATTTCCAAGAGTCCACAGGCAAGGGGAAGGTGGTCCCTGGTGGTCCCTGGTGGTCCCAGTGTCGTGGGGAGGCGTGACTGTGGCTGGGTCTGGGATGGCTGGTTGGTCACGTTCCTTTTGAGCTGATGTCCTCCGGCAGGGTGAGAGCTCAGCCTAGGCTGGGCTGGAGGTCTGCGTAAAGGGTGTTTGGATAACCCCCATATTTTCAAAAGCCTGATGGTGGGCTTTTGTCTTATGGCACTTGGAATACTGGCTGAAGAAATCTCGTCTGTGGATTATCTTTGAGAACAAGTAAACTAGGAGCTCACATGGGTTCAAAGGGTGGGTTCAGCTCAAGTTCATGGAAGAAAAATCCACCAGGGATTATCACATAAAAAGACTCCGGTCTGGCTCAGGAGGTCCATGAATTGCAAACTGCTGTAAGATGAGAAAGTATTTGAGGATGTGTCACCCCGTGTGGGTCCTGTGCTTCTGCCAGGTACGGGGTGCACGGCGCCCTGGGGCGCTGCACCCACCTTTCAGTGCAGGGCAAGGCAGCGAACCGCCCTCTGCAGCAAGTGAAGAGGTGGGTGGAAAAGGCACATGTCAGATCCTCAACTGCAGGAAGGTCTCTGGTATCGTTTTATGCTGGTCAGCAGGGAGCGTGAATCACCTGGGACTGCTGCAACCTGTGTGCAGATGTAGTTCCCCAAGAGCAATCCTCAACGCCCTCAAATGAAGACCATGTTGGTCTCATTTGCAGACTCCACAACCCTGCGAGGAGCCTTGAAGGACCAATTCAGAGATCAAAATTATCCTGAGACATCAAATAAATTATCTTATTAAAAAGCACTCCACAACCCACCTCCTTAAGGGACATACTGTTAAGGAATATACTGCCTTAAGTTATTGAATTATTTGGTATAGCTTAACAATGCTCTAAAAGGAAACTCTCAAGCAAGAAGATGCAGCCAGGCAGGCTGGAAAGGAGCAGGGCTGGAGTGGCACCGTGGGGGCTGGAGGGCAGGGTCAGGACCTCGTCTGATCTGCCTGAGCAAGGGAATGACAATTGCTCTGCTGGTAGGATGAGGATCTGGGGATCGAGATGACAGTGGTGAAGTACCAGTGCTGGGGGAGACTTCTGTGCCACAAGCCCTAGGAGAGTCTCTCCAGCTTCATCCCATCCCTGCTTTTGAGGGCTGGTGTCTTGCAGCCCTCTTGACATCATAGAATCACAGAATCACGGAACAGTTTGTGTTGAAGGGCCCTTCCCAGCTCCCCCAGTGCCCCCCCTGCCATGAGCAGGGACATCTGCACCAGCTCAGGGTGCTCAGAGCCCCGTCCAGCCTGGCCTGGGATGTCTCCAGGGATGGTTCAGCCACCATCTCTCTGGCCAACCTGGGCCAGGCTCTCACCACCCTCAGGGTAAAACATTTCTTCCTCATTTCTTCCCCCCATCCTTGTCCTACCATAACAGGTCCTGTCCTGCCACAAGGCTGAGTCAGGGAGGTCATCCCTTGGTGCCACAGCCAGCTGAGCTTCACCAGGTCTGGTCTTCAAACAGTGGTTGGTACAGTGGGCGTTGGAGGAGGGTGTCTGGTCTGAGGTTCACCACAGGGTGTCTGGGATGGATGGCAGAGCTCAACATGCCTTGTCTCTGAGATGGAATTGACTGCAGAGCTGAGTGGAAGGGACCACAGGAGGTTCCTAGTCCAAACTCTACTATTACCAACACCAGAGACCAGCCTGATGCCTGGTGCTGTGCTGGGACTCGGTGGGCTGTGGGCAGCATGCCCTAATGCAGGGACACCGATGTGGGGGGGGTCCTGGCTCCTGGCTGGGATAGGAGGATGGACAATGGCCTCAAGTTGCACCAGGCGAGGTTTAGATTGGATATTAGGAAAAAATTCTTCCTAGAAAGGGCTGTGGGGCATTGGAACAGGCTGCCCACGGCAGTGCTGGAGTCATCATCACTGGAGGGTTGGACAGACCTGAGATGAGGTTCTCAGGGACATGGGGCAGTGCTAGAGTTAGAATAGGTGATGGTTGGACTTGATGATCCTGAGGGTCTCTTCCAACTGAAATGATTCTATGATTCTATGTCAAGAGCTCTGCAGCTCCTACTTTGGACCTCTCTCCTGCAGTCCCCATGGGCTGCAGAGAAGCCTGGTCCCTTCCTGGGCTGTGGGTCAGCAGATGAACGCAGCACTGGGGCTGTGAGGGGGTGTCTGAGCCTGCCCCGAGGTGGAGTGGTGGCTGGGCTTTGTGTGCTTGTTTGCAACTTGTTGGGCACCTGTGCTTCACGGCCGGGTGGATGGAGCTCAGTGCTCCACCTCCGGACACCGGGCACATGCTGGCTGCTCACCACCGGTTCACAAAGCGTTGGCCCTTCGTGAGGGTCCCTGCTGTGACCCGGCTCTCCCCTGCCAGGCACACGGATCCACACGCAGCCCCGGATGCTCGCAAGCTGTGTGCAGCACAGATGCTTCGGGTGATGCCAGATCTGCTATGTTTCTTGGCCTCTGGTTCCTCGGCCATCTCGCCAGGTATGTAACTATCCCAACTATTTCCTGCTGGACTGAAAAAAATAAAAGAGAAAAAAAGAGAAATTAAATAATACAACCCTTCCCCCTGTTTGATATAAATACAGACTGCAGCATTGCAGACGGATTGCGTCTGACGGCGGCACAGCCAGCACCCCCGTGCCCAGCTTGTTCCCTTTGGCACGGGGAGCAGGAGGGGCTGCCATGGCCATGGCCCCGACCCAGCTCCTGTCACAGCTGGAGTGATTTATGGGCCGCTTTCCTCCTCCTGACAAGCACATCCTGGGATGGTACTTCTGCACCCAGTGGAGAGAGGGGAATTTGCAGCCACCTGTGGCTGATGGTGCCAGTGGAACTGCCCCATCCCCTTGCAGGGGCTTGTGGGCAGAGAGGGGCAATGTCCCACCAACCCGGGGAACCTGAGGGTCAGCGATGAAGAGAGAAACGCCTCCCCAATGTCTCATGGACTAGTTTATGCTTTCTGTCCTATGATGAGAGTGCCGAGGGTCCAATGTTCCAGGATTATGATAGAGTTATAGAATAGTTTGGGTTGGAGGGACCTTTCCAGCTCCCCCAGTGCCCCCCTGCCATGAGCAGGGACATCTGCACCAGCTCAGGGTGCTCAGAGCCCCGTCCAGCCTGGCCTGGGATGTCTCCAGGGATGGTTCAGCCACCACCTCTCTGGCCAACCTGGGCCAGGCTCTCACCACCCTCAGGGCAACAATTCCTTCCTCATGTCCAGCCTGAATCTCCCTCCTTTAGTTTAAACCATCACTCCTTGTCCTTTCACAATGGGCCCTGCTGGAAATCTGTCCTCATCTTTCTTATTGGCCCCTTTTAAGCACAGAAAGCCAACAATAAGGTCTTGCCAGAACCTTCTCTTCTCCAGGCTGTACAGCCCCAACTTTCTCAGCTTGTCCTCATAGAAGAGGTGTTCCATCCCATAATCCCAAATTTTCAGCCCCCTTGCTGCCCTGTTCCCAGGAACAATTTCTTCCCCAAAGGGCTGTGGGGCATTGGAACAGGCTGCCCAGGGCAGTGCTGGAGTCACCATCCCTGGAGGGTTGGACAGACGGACATGAGGTTCTCAGGACGTGGGGCAGAGCCAGGGGTGGGTTATGGTTGGACTTGGTGATCCCGAGGGTCTCTTCCAACCAAAATGATCCTACAATCCTATGATAAGCAACCCTGGGTGCCACCAGCCCCGTCTGACTGAGAGCACAACCCCCTGCCCTGTCTCCTGCTCTGTGGGTCAGTAGCCGGTGCCCAGGGCCATGTCCCCGTGGTAGGTCTTTTGTTATTTTGTCTGCACTTTCCCCAGCCGAAAGCAAGTAAGCCATTTTTTGAATTCCAGTTTCACTGTAATTGTTCTGTTATCTCTCCACCAGGGTCTGGTTTCACTCACGTTTTTTGTTGCTGTTTGTCATGAATGGATGTCTCCCTGAGCATGTGCTGTTCCAAAGCTTTCCCCATCTCTGTCCTTTCCCACTTCCCGTGCTGCCCCCGCAGATCCCTGCGCCCCACGAAGCCCTGAGCCCAAAGCCCCAGCAGTATGGGCAGGGCAAATATTCACAGGAAGCACAGCACCTGCAGACATGGACCCACCACCCATCCCCTCAGCAGGACACAGTCCCGTTTTGGCCAGGAGACTGGCTGGGGTGATGTAGCAGGACCATGGGGGTGAGGAGGAGCAGCAGGGAAGGGGTGCTGGGGGCTGCACTGTTCCCTACCCCGCATGGTCTGGTACCCTCGCCTTGCTGGGGTGCAGCAGGAGGGCCAGAGGTGATGGGCAGTGGTTGCAACACAGGGAATCATCCCAGTGTTTCCTGATGGAAATTTTTCCCCCCGAGGGTGATCAAACATCGGAACAAAGGCTCAGATGTTCAGGACTTGACTGGACATGAACCCAGTCAACCTGATCACCTTGGACCTGCTGTGCTGGGGGAACCAGGGCTGGACCAGACAAGCCCCCTCCAACCTCAGTTTGTCTGTAATTTTCTGATAGCACACAGGGATGATGCTCGCCCAGCGCAGCCTGAGGGGCTGAAGGCACTGAGGTGGCATCAAGCGGTGGCTGTCAAAGAAGGGATAAACTGCAAAGGAGGTTTGCTGGAAAGTGGTGAAGAAGATGCAGGATGGGGGGTGTCCCCTGAGTGTGTCCTGGGACCCTGACCTTGTTACTGAGCCCTGGGCTGTTCGTTACAGCCTCTGTTTAAAGCTGAATTTCCAGCACACTTGTCTGGGGTGTGACCCTCCTCCTGTCTCCAGCACCCAACCCGGTGCCAGAATGGTCACAATCCACCAGCATTACTCTGCTGCTGGAGCTGCACGTCCTCCCCCAGGTACCAGAGCAGGTTGTGATGGGCTGCTCCTGGAGACGGTGCCTGGGAGCACAAAGCTGCACTCTGAGGATGATCCTGCTTCTCCATCACCATGCAAACTTGTCCTTCCTCACTGCCCTCTCCAGGTTTCAGGACCATTTTCCAGAGTTCATTTCCCCAGACCCTTCAGAGAAGGAACGCCATGGACCACCTGTGTGGTCCGGGGATCAAGGGCTTTACTTCGCTTCTCTCTCTGGGCAAGAGCAGACCAGGCTCTGTGGTGTCCCCAGGGCTCAGGAACAGACCCTGCCCCCCCTCCTAGGGCAGCTGGTGACCACATCAACCATGACACAGCCCTGTGCCCCCAGCAGTTCCCAGGTATTGCTCCATGTGCTGGACCCGAGCTGGTGTGACACTGCTCAGGACACTGAGATGCGTGTGGGTGCTAATCTTTGGGGACATCAGACTGGGCACCGAATCAAAATCCGGCTCTAATTGGCCTCATCCCATAATTCTTCCTGACAACACCATGAAGTTTGTCAGGCAAGAGATGTTCTTTGCAAAAGGTCTGTGCCAGATGCTTTTGCTTTTTTCATCTGTGGTATTTAAGGATCTTTTCCTAATACTCAGTCATTATTTTATGAGGCACAGATCAGTTCTCCCTGCCCTTTTGAAGCTTAGTGTCACACTCATGTTCGTTTATTGTCTCAGGGCTTCCCTAGCTCTACGTGAGGGCTTTTTTTTTTAAATTGTTTTAAATAAACATTCTTGATTTGTAAAGGGCTGGGCCCTGCGAGACAGGGCAGGGAGCGGGACCAGCTCCAGCCCTCCCAAGCCTGCGTGTACTGCAGCAGAACTGAGGTCAAAGCTGGAAAAACTTGCAAGACCACATTACAGAGAAGGTCGCTGGCCAGCGGGAGCCTGGCTTGCAGTCTGGCTTATCCAGGGGAAGGTGGCATATGGAAAACATGAGCTGGGGGTGGCTGCGATCGGTGTGCATGGGCTAGCAGCGCCCACAGTCTTTCCTCTCTCCGTCCTTGCCCACCTCTGGAAATCACAAGGCAGAGGTGCTGCTGGTGGGCTGATGTTCTCTGCCAACACCTTCCCTTCCCAGGGCCCTTCTCCCAGCAGCGTTGACAGCCCATCCCCACACACATCCAGTTCATACCAGTCTCAGCGCTGCTATTCCTGATCCTGGGAAAGGGAAGGTGCAGCTTTGGGGAACAGCACCCCAGGAGGGTGCTGCCCTCATACCTTTGGGAACAGCACCTCAGGAAGGGGTGCAAAGACTCAGATCTCTTGGAAGCAGAGTAGAAGAGAGTGTCTGAGTGGGATGTGGTGCCATGTGAGACCAGCCGGGCTTTGTGGTGAATCTCTGCTGTCTGTAGGGTGTGTGGACATTAGTGCTGGATATGACCTGGTCTTCCTCATGATGTCTCTGAGTTTTTGCCTGGTGCCTGAAGAATTGCAGAGAATCTGGGCTGGGGTGGGTGCTGTTTGGCCAATGATGTCCCAAGTGCTACCTTGCTTGGCCTTTGCTGGAGCCAGGAGGGATGTGGGGGGCAGAGAGGGAAGGAGGGGGGCTGGGAGGATGCCAAGGGAGGGTGCAGATGGTGTGCAAGCTGTGGACCTGACAGAAGCATCCCGATGTGGCAGCCCCATTGTGCGTGACAGCTCTCTTGTGCCACCAGCGCTGAGGAGGGAAATGGCTCTGGGGGAAGGGGAGGTGGCATCCCTCGCTGATGCACATCCATCACGCCCAGCCTGGGGACTATGCCAGAGGGAAAGAAAACCCAAGCCTTCACATCCATGGCAGGTGCTCCTGCGGCCAGGATGACCTTTCCCAATGGGCTCAGTCCCAGAGATTCAGTCAGTCCATAAATCTCCCTTCCTCCGTGGTGCGGATGGCGGAGAGGCAGCCCTGACTCAAGGCTGGGAGTGTCCAGCTGCGGACGCTATCTCAGCGGAGGAGCCGTGTGTGGGGATGCCAGCATTTCCAGGCGAGAGACAATCGTGCTTTATTTCCCTGCCACATAGGAAAAATAAAAAACATTCCTCGGGCTTGTTTGTAGGCTGCTTTGTGGAATAAATCTCAGACTGTTGTTGTCTCCCTGGGCTCCCCCGTCCCGCAGAACTGCCTGTTCTCACTCCATGAGTCACCGACGCCTGCGCTGCCGCTGACGGCACCTCTAAAACCCCGCGTGGTGGTCCAGGGACTGCTCTGTGCTGGATGTGCTGTGGACTCCCGGAGCAGACGTGCTCCATGCCCTGGGGGAGCTCAGGTGGGCACATGTGTCTGTTGGGATTGATGAGCCCCCTGGACATCTCTGTCATCTACCAGCAGCAATCCCGACAGCCATTGGCAGCTTGTCTTGGGCCTTCATCCCAGGGTCTGACAGCATGACATGCTGCAGATCTTCAAGGTGAAGGGTCTGTCCCATGGGACAAGGGTTTCCTTGCAGAAGACCGACCTTGTGCTGGAGCCAATGGCCTTTCCTGTCCCCTCTGCCTGTGTGGGAAGTAGATCCAAGGGGTGCTATGGTCCTTCCAGCTGTGAGAATATCCGTCAGCATTGCACATTTTGGTGTGGTGGGTTCTGACCCTTTCCCACCTGATGCAGAAAGCTCAGCCTGCTGCAGACCTTCATGCTGGAGATGTGGCTGCAATAGGGAGGAGGTGACCATACCCCTGTGCTAGCTAATCTCCATGGAAGCATCTGGATGCCACAAGAGCTGTGTTGAGAGGGAATTGTCCATGCAATGTGCTTGAATCCAGATTCACACCATTGCTGATGAACCAGTCACATGTGCTGTTGGACAACATGAGGGCAGAAGACAGCAGACAGTGCTGCATGAGCAGCTCCTGGAGCAGCGGTTCTTGCTGTGACCAACAAGTAAACATTACCCACATCGTGTCCAATGCCAAGCAAAGTGTGCTCAGTACCCAACCACATGTGGAGACCACATAAACTTGGCATCTAACCCTCGCCAGCTTTCCTCCTGCAAATGATCCCACCATCTGGGAGATCAAGTAGATCCTGGGAGATCAAGGAGGCCCTGGGCGGTTGGTGTGGACCGTGTGTGTGAGTGGTAGGCACAGGACCCTGGGTCAGCTGCTGCAGGATGGTCCCCACTGTGAGTGACCTGTGCTGATGGGCTGAGCCCCTTGGCACAGGGTTGGGACACCTGAGCATCAGTGAATGTCCTACAAGGTGGGATGGGATAGAGGAGTCTCCAGGACGTCGGTGCGTGGACACAGCTGGATGTCTGACCTCAGCCACAGCATCGCTGCACATGTCCCAAAATTAGTCAGTTTTAGAAACATGAAATCTCCTCATGCTATTGCCCAACACATGATACAAACATAGTGGCAGCAGTCCGTCTAGTGAAAGTATCGCCAGAAATAGTGCGAGTTACGGAAAAAAAAAAAAGGCTTTTAGGAGCGAAGGTGGCTGGGAGATACTTGGTCCCTGGGGCTGCCAAAAACCTGGCAAAGCGCTAGTCCAAACTCAGGGTGTTTGCAGAGCTGTTGATGGTGAATAATAGTAATAAAACCCCCCAAAGGTAAAATATTTAATTGTCTCACAGGAAGGGAAAAATGGGCTGAGGAATGAATGAAGTGCTGTTGCCAGGAGGGGTTGTTCAAGCCCTGGAACAGCTGATAAAATCCTTGATGAGCATCGTGACCCCGGGAGCAGAGTGGCTGCCGAGGATGCGCTGACTCAACCCAGGGGCAGGAGGGGACCGGACACGGTCACCAATGGCTCTGGCACCCGCCGGCCACCCCAGAGACAGCCCAGCTTCTTTAATTAGAGGGTCATTTAGGGGAAACGTGGTTGCAGCTTACAGGAAAGTTTGTAGAGGGAAGGAGCTCCTTCCCTGGAAATGCCCGGTAGAGGCGCAGCAGATGTCTTGTGCAGCCAGTGACGTAACTTCTCAAGAGTTTCTAAAAATCCCAGATAAGAGCCGGTCATTACGGAAAGCTCTGGACACTGTCAGGGTAAGGAGAGAGTGGGCTCCGCTCCGCTAACAAGAGGCTGGTTGCTGGGCTCGGGCGCAGGGGATCTGTAGGCACTGGAGAGCGGCGTGGCTGCCTTGGACATCAATGAACAGAGTGTTTATTTGGACATCTGAAAGGTCAAATTTGCTAAAATGTGAAACAATCGCTGGCATGGCCAGCTGGGACTGTAAATTTATAGTGGGAGGTGTTAGCAAAAACTGGGACTCGTTCAAGGACATCCCAACAGTGCCCAAAAAGCCATGATTTCATAGACCAAAATAATTCTCCCAGGGAAGAGGCTGTCAGAGGCGGTTTGGACGTGTAAGCGTGGTGGCCCACAGCCGGAGGGGGAGGACCGCTCTGCCCTGAGCGATGCAGCAGGTGGGAACCAGGCGGGAGCCTGGCCGGCATCTGGGGTAGGGAGAAGAAAGCTGGATGAAGGTTGAAGTATTTACTTCGTTTCGTTGCCTAAAAGAAGGCAGTGTGCCTTCCCCTCTTCCTCATCCTCTTTCTTCTGCTTTGACCGTGTATTTTGGAGGGGTGACTCATACGGAGCAGCCAGAGTGAGAGGGTGGTGCTGTGGAACGGAGTGGCTATTGGATGAGAAAAGTGACCTTGGTGGCATCTCCTGGGACCACAGGGCAATTGCAGCTGGTGAAGACCTCAGCAAGGATCTGCCCTTAGACCCTGCAGAGCCACCAGCCTCCTGCTCCATCCCACCAGAGAGGAGTGATCAGACACAGGCACTGTCACTCCCACCAGTTGTTACTGAGCACCAAAATGGTGCAATTCAGCTTCTCAAGATCCCTGAAAATCAGGCACAGCTCTGCTGCAGCCCAGGAGAAGCTTGTACAGCAATGAAATACACAGGGTTAACACTTCAAGCAGGGTCTGTCTGGTCCATGGGGCGCTCCCATCTGTCCTGACACCTGTTATGCAGAGCAGGCAGGAGAAATCTCCTCCTGCACGGAGAAGGCTTCTTGCCAAGAGCCTAGGATGTGTCAAAAACCAAGGTCCAAGCCATGTGCTGGAGAAGCTGGAGCACTGCAGCGAGGATGGGGTAAAGGGAGAGTAAAGAACTGCTGCTTAAAGTCTGCAGGTGGTATAATGGGAAGCTAAACAAATCAACGGGCTGTTGCTGGCTGATGACAGCTAGAAGTCTTCAAAAATATACATTTAGGACAACCAAGCCAACCCCAAGTCTCAGCCTTGCACAAAACAAATAGAGTCAAGTTGTAACAAGCGAAACCATAAGTATTCAATAGATGACTCCAGCTTGTGCTTGGGTCAAAGCACAGAGACACTTTCAGTCCTGGGAGGGTTGAGATTAACATCTGTGATGGTTGGAGGCTGTGCAATCCCAGATCAACCCTTGAGCCGGGAATGAGCTGCTGGAAGAGTCCTTGAAATGCTTATGTTGACATTGAACAAGACTTGGAAAGACAGGACAATATCGAGGGCTTGGAGACCTGCCAGGATCCAGGGCCCAGGGAGGGTGACGTGCAACCAGACGTGGTGTCCATTTGTCATGGACCCCTGGTCCCACGGGCTGGGAAATGAGCTGCAGGATGTGTGTCTTGGTTTATCCTGCTCACTCAGAGAAGCCTGGGAGGTGACGTGATCATTTTTATAGGTACGCGCACATAAAGATGTTTCCTGGTGGGGAAGGCTTTCGGGAGCGTTGACAAATGTGTGCTACGGTCCACTGGGTGGAAACATAATTTACAGAAACTGAACCTTGAAACGAGCTGCAGTTTCCCACTCCTCAAGGTTCACTGAGCACTGGAGGAGATTTTTGGATACTGGGAGGATTCACTGTTGCTTGGAGCTGGGACAGAGCAATTTTAATCAGTGGAAATGGGCTGTACCCTTTGGTGGGGCTATCCAGCTGAGCAGAGGGTCAGAGTACTCGCAGGAGAGTGGGTCTGGGCCCAGGTCCTGCACCAAAGAGCTTCTCGGGCCACAGGCCACCCACAGAGGACCATGAAACCAGAACAGTGGTGGACGTTGGAAATGATATGGAAGACAGACAAGACAGCGCAGAGGAGTGGAAGATGCTATGGGATAGAGATATAAGCCATTGAACATGAGGATACAGACCAGCAGCAGACAGTGCTGGGGACAAGGATGCAGCTGGTGGTGCTGACACTCACCCATGTGTCTGCAAAAGGATCTTGCTTGGTCTGAGCACCCGTCTGCCATGTGTCTGTCACCACTCAGCAGCGGTGCCCAGCAGATGTCACCAGCAGGACCAGGCACCCGCAGTGGCTCTTTTCCCAGAGCATACACCCAGAGGCTCAGATGCAAGTGTTACCCACTTGCCTGGAGACATCCTTGTTGCCCTACTCCTGCCCACTCCCTCCTCTCTGCTCCATCCTACACCCCCACCTTAAAAAGCAAAGGAGGATTTGCTGATTCTGTGCATCGCAGTGTTTGGGGCACAATTTACCTCCACCCTGTGGGTGTCTGTTCCTCCAGGAGCTCTGGGGAAGAAGGCTCTGGCCAGTCCCTAAAGAGCCTGTTCCAGTGCCAGAATAATACCGGGCATTTTGCCCGGTGCCATTTGCACATCTCGTGCTTTGGCCAGTCCCAAGAGCCGTCTGGTGCTTTATTTCTGTAGCAGTTATTAAATGGGCTGGAAGGAGGGACAAAAATAGATGCTGAGAGAAGAAGCAGATGAGAAACCCCATCCCGAAGGGGAGGGGATGGGGTCAGAGCACCTGGGCACCATTGGGCACTGTTATGGGAAGCTCACAGCGATGGATCGCTGCCTGCACCTGATTGTCCCAGCACTGGGGTGATTGCGATCCATTCCCAGTCTTCCTCAGGGGTGGGACCAGATGAGCCTCAACTACCAGGGTGGTACCAGCTGCTCTGAAGCTCTTCCCAGCTCCTGGGAAGATGTCTTGGCAGCACAGGAGGGTCTGGGAGTGGGACTGTGACCCTGCAGCGCTGTCTCCCTCCAACCAAACCAAGTGATGTTCCTAGGGGACATGTGTTGGGGAAGTTCTCCTTTCCCCTGGCACTGATCAGGGTCACAAAAGGCCTCATGGGGGGGCTGGGGTGGTGGTAGCACCCATGCCAACTCGCCTGTGCAGACGCAACCCCCCACCATGCCCCTGTCCCCAGCTGAGCGGGCTGTGCTACCCTTGATCTGACTGCGATGAGACTTGGGGTGGTCTCGGTGACCACCCTCCTGAGATGTCCTCATGCAGCTCACCGAGGCTCAGGCACCCAGCCCAGCCGGGCTGCTCTCGGCTCCATCTTCTTGTCCTCCCCGGGGAGCCAGCTCCACAGCTCCCATCCATCCCCTTCCAGCCCCGGGGAGAGGTGTCCACTGCCCGCTCTATCTCACTGTCTGGGAATTTCTCCTGAGACTTTTCCTGTCCTTATTTGCACCTCTTTAGGCTCATTTATACCCTTGCATCATCTCCTCCCCTCCTTGGTGCATCTCCTTCCCTCCACCAGCTGCCCCCTCTTGCTCCTGGATCTCTTTTGGTGGCCCTGTGGCCACTGTCCAGCACCGGTGTGAATGACCACCACCTCTCCCTGCTGACCCCCATCTCCACGGTTGGTTTCTGAGCCCATAAATCTGCCTCCACCCCCAGCGCGTTCCTCTCTGCCCTGCTGCAAGCTGCCCGCCTGGTCTCCCACCCTACCAGCTTGTGCCTGGTCTGGCCCTGCTCACAGCCTCTGGTTTTGGGGCTACTTTTTGCGTTTCATCTCTTTCTGAGTGGAGGCTGGAGCCAGCTGGGTACCTGCACTCTCAGGCTGGGTGCAGCCTACACATGATTGCCTGTTTCTCATCGCTCCCTGCAGCTCCGGGGTAATGCAGCACATCTGGATTCCTTGTAGCCAGCCCCCATCTTGATGTGCCACATCTGGATTCCTTGCATACAATCCCTGTCTAACAGGCTGTGTCTGGCTTCCCAGCATGTGATTCCTAGATAACAAGTCACTCCTGGATTTCCTACATGTGATTCTTGGATAACATGGCATATCTGGATTCCTTACATTCAATTCTTGGACAATATGGCACATATGCTCTCTGGCCAAAGCTGGGTCTGGAACAAGACTTTTTCTTTACAGTTTAAAGGATTTTTTTTTTTTTTTTCTGGAGAAAATGAAGCTTTGACCTGAATTGCTGGCTGCCTCACAAAATCTCCCTTCTACCTCGGCTTTGGCTGCTCTTGGCTGGGAGCCTGGCTTGAAAACAAAGATCCTATCATCTCCCCCCACCCCCTGGGCTTTGGGATTGCTGGCGGTGGACATGCTGCCCCTCGCCAATCACTGCTTACAATAATATTTTTCTCTAGGATTGAGCTTGGAATAACTTTGTTTTGACATAATCTGAACTAATGTCTCCCCGGCAATGGCAGTAAACACTCAGCAATAGCTCGCAAGCACAGCCGTGAAGCTCTGCAGAAGGGGCTCTGGGATGCGAGGGTACGGGGTACAGCTATGGGGAAGGACCTGGTGGTGGCAGGGTGGGCCATAGCCCCAGAGCTCCACTTTGCACCCTTTTCTCTGCAGACACATCCCTCACTTGCTCTACAGAGGGTGATGGAAAATGTAGAGTGGGGCCATGGCTAATCAGTTCCCCGGGCACGAGGAGTTATTGTGTCTGCGGTGGTGGCAGCTCCAGTTTAAACACTGTCACTGCACTATTAATGGTCCTGGCGCTTGCTGACTCAACAACTAAACCTCGGACCTAGGAGCACTAATATTTGTGCAACCCAGAAAAAGACACTGAGCTTCAGTCTGTGCCTTGTGCTGGCCATGCGCGGCTTTCTCCCAGTGCTGTCCCCATGAACTGGTGTGCTCAGGGTGCTTTGTGCTGGCACTGGCTGGTGCTATCATTGCACATCACATCAGGCTGTGATTTCTCCCCATCTCTTCTGGGGGAGGACCCCAGAAGGTCTCATCTTAATAGGGACAAACAGCATCCACCAAAACAGCTGCAAGAGAGCTTTGCAGCCACACAGCATCTCCTGGAGACCAGCTGACTGCTGGACCAAGGCACCAGGGTGGGAGAAAGACAAGGGGCAGGGGCTGGGATCTGTGGGGAGGGAGCAGATAGGGACAGGAGCACCTAGGAGGCCCCTACAGAGAGGACACATAGGCAAGAGGCAGTGGGGACATGTCTGTAGGATCTTCCTCCTGTCCCTGTGTTAGCCAGCCCCTGGATACACCTCAGCAACTGCGTGGCACCTGCTGTCCAGCTATGCATTGAGCAGTAGCTAGACCTGGACCCGGTCCTGGACTTAGACCTAGACCTGGACCTGGACCTGGACCTGGACCTGGACCTGGACCTGGACCTGGACCTCTATCTGGACCTGGACCTAGACCTAGACCTGGACCTGGACCTGGACCTGGACATGGACATGGACATGGACATGGACCTGGACCGGGACATGGACATGGACATGGACCTGGACCTGGACCTGGACCCGGACCCAGACCTGCCGTTTTCTCTGGGGCTGCACACAGGGCAGTGGACAGCTGCCCATGCACCCCTGAGCTCTCCATGTGCCCCAGAGCCTCTGGCTCCTGGGGACCAGGGAATATCCCACTAGTGCTTGTTCCTTCCTGGGTCTGTCCCACCACCGGGCTGATGCTGTGGTCCTTTGAGACTCCCATGGGATCTCTCAGGTAGCACCGGTCCCTAACTGACTCTTTCTTGAGCCCATTTTGATTTTTTTTTATGAGCCAGCAAAGCCTGTCCAAAGGCTGAAGCCACTCA
This sequence comes from Nesoenas mayeri, assembly GCF_963082525.1. NCBI lineage: Eukaryota > Metazoa > Chordata > Aves > Columbiformes > Columbidae > Nesoenas > Nesoenas mayeri. The sequence continues at coordinate 10,121,000 of NC_137569.1, read as the reverse complement.
AAGTGTCCGTCTCCCTCCCTTGCTGGAGAACTCTGCTTCTCATCCATCCCACCCGTACCTCCTTGTCCCATCGCACACTGAGACACTGCAGAGTGAAAACTAGTCCTGACAGCAAACAGCTTCCTGCTGGTTCACCTCCCTTTTTCGGCTCCCATTTTTGGAGTAATTAAGATGCAATCAGTGCTTTAAAATAGCGTCCTTAATGCAGTAGAGGTCTGTGTATCGCAGGAGTGAGCTGTGCCCGTGCACAGCTTCTCTCCACGAAGGCAGCATTGGCTATGGGCAGCGCAGACCTGTCTCTATCCCAGTCCAGTCTGTAGACCAGTCTCGAGCATCTCCTGAGGGATGTGAACTGCTCTCAGCATCCTCCTCCAGTGGTCACCTTGGGTATGGCTAGAGCTGCAGCTCCTCTGGTCATCCTGGAAGACCACAAGTTGCCCTCAGGGCTTTTTTTCGGATGGATGAAACTTTGTGCTTGATATTGGGTCAGGAAAAAGAAGCTGTGCAACAATACCTGGGAGACTTCCGAATGTCAGTGGAGCGAGACCTGGAAGACTGTAAAATGGATGGATGTGTCTGATGTGACTGGTGCCAAGGACAGCAAGAAAAGTCTGCCCTGGGCTGCATGTTTCATGCAAAGAAGAGTTCTTTAGGGAGGATGTAAAAGGGACATGAGCCTCATTTAATACCTACAGAACCATCAGCTTCTCCAAATGGTCAGGGCAGAGGTCAGGGAGCTCAGGAGTAATGGCTCTGCTTGGCAGAAAGGAGCTCTGCACTGATGAAGTTGCACCAAATGGCTTGTCTGAGGACGAGCAGAGGGGACAGGCAGGTGGTGATGGTCTGGCCACAGAGCAGGTGCTGAGGTTCCTCTCCTCAAGGGGATGGTGGGCTCCCAGACAAGCCTGGGACCAGTCTGGGTGGCCTTATTCATCCCTGTCTCCTTTTCTTGCCTTTTTGTCATGTTCCAGGAATCCTTTCATCCATGTGTTTGTTTTTCTTTCCCTCTCCTTGCAGATGCTCAGTAATTCTTTGAACACATCAGACGGGTTTGTGTATCCCTGTATCCGAGCTGTTCTGTGGATTCCACCCCCTCAGAGGAAAACAGGCACCTCTGGAGCACGTTGCACACTGGCCTGAGGTCATGTCTACCAGCGGGCTGGCAAACCCTTGCTGGAGCGCTGGCTCTGAGCAGAGGGCAGGTGGCGAGCTCGAGGGGAGAGCGATGCTGCACATGGGAGCACTTCCCGAGGTGAGGAGGGGTGGTGGGCGCTGGCGGGAATAAACATTGTGGTGCAGAAAGGATAAGGCAGCAGTGGCTTGTGAGTGCAAAAGCCCAGGGCTGTGGTGGAGCCATGGACAAGTCTGGCATCTCCTTTGGAAAAGTGATTTTGCAGATCTCCTTTCCCTGGATGCTTTGTGGAGCATCAGATTGGCTGTGAGATGTGATTTTTCTGCAAGCACATCTCCTCTTCCAAGGCCAAGCTGGCCCAGGAGCGCCAGGACCTTCTCTGCCCATGGACGAGTGCCAGGACACCGAGCCCTGAGGGTCCTTCTTACTTGGTGTCTTGGCCATGTTGGATGCTACCCTTCAACATCTGAATGAAGAGGTGCCCCAAAGCAACAATCTGGTCCCTCGGAAAGTCACAGGCACATAAACTCTCCAAATACTGTACTTCACACGTGCCAAACCAGCCACTCCAGGTAATGTGGGTCCAGTGTCACGCCCCACATCTTCACTTGCTTTGGCTATCAAGTACCGTGACGACCATGCAGGGCCTGAACAGCTCAAGGACCAGGGTCCTCGGGATGTGAAGCTGAGGAGTTCAGAACAAGATACACAAGACAAACCATCAGCAGGTGGGAGAGTGATGCTGCTGAATGAATGACACATGATTCAGCGGCAGCTGCTGCCCACATGGTGCAAGACAAATTTTGGATAAATATTTACTCTAAAGACTTGCATCTTCAAGACTTGCATCTTGCATCTTCATATCCTTGGCGACAAAATATAGAGGTGTCCTGCCTCTCACGCTGAGCAGACATCACTGTCCTAAATAGGTGACCAAGAGGAGGATAAGGACAGAGCTACTGGCTCTGCCACTCCCCATCACTCCTGGGGATGGGATGTGCTTGTTGGGGCTGAGCAGAGGCAGCTCTGCAGCCACCTTCTTCCCATGGTCACCCAACAGCCTGTGCAGAGCAGGATCCACTGCAGCACCTGGGGTCACCCCCAGCTCCCACGAAGCCCTTTTGCAGGCTGTGGTTGCCTCTACTGCCTCCCCGAAGGAATGCTGTGAGCACAGCATCCAGGAGCTGCCTCTGCCCAAGTGCAAAGGAGGCCTGAGGACATGGATAGGGAGTGGGGGAGCCAGCGCAGAGGAACAATTGAAAAAAGGAAAAAGGAAATCCTCCTGGAGCTGTGAAAGTGTTTTCTCAGACTGTCTGGCCGCTACGGTGACCTCATTCTCCGAGGTGATGTTAATTGGGCTGAGAGACTGGAGAACAGGACGTCCAGCCCTGCCAGCCCCAGCGTCAGGGTCACCTGCGCAGCCCCTCCTGCCCAGCAGCTCTCCCTAAAACCCTCACCCAGGCTGTCCCTCTGGGGACTCGAGTCCCCGGGCTCCTGCCAGTGGCCGTTAACGAGGGTTAACGAGCCACACATTTCCATGAGTTCATCTCAACTGTTTATCCTGGAAAATCCCCTTTGCAAAATCTGGTGATGCATGCGGAGATCTGGAGGGAGGAGGGAGCAGCTGAGCGCTCTGCAGGCAGAGGGATGGTCTCTGAGGTCCCTGCTCATCCCCAGGCACCGACACCCCTGGGTGAGAGTGTCTCCTGGATGAACATGAGCCAGTGTGTGCCCAGGTGGCCAAAAACGCCACCAGCATCCTGGCTGGTACCAGGTGTGGCCAGCAGGCCCAGGGCAGTGACCGTCCCTGTTCTGGGACCTGAGGAGACCAAACCACAAATCCTGGGGGCAGTTTTGGGCCCCTCATGCCAAGAAAGGCCTTGAGGTGCTGGAGCGAGTTGAGAGAAGGGAACGGAGCTGGTGAGGGGCTGGAGCACAAGTGTGATGGAGCGGCTGAGGGACCTAGGGGTTCAGCTGGAGAATAGGAGCTGAGGGGAGACCTCAGTCTTCACCTCTGTGTTTGAGTCGCTCAGGGCACACCACCAGACAGGGACCAAACCTCGATGGTCATTTGGTTTTCTCTAGAAACCTGTGGTCACTTAGAATCATAGAATCAAAGGGTTTGGTTTGGAGGGCCCTTCCCAGCTCCCCCAGTGCCCCCCTGCCATGAGCAGGGACATCTGCACCAGCTCAGGGTGCTCAGAGCCCCGTCCAGCCTGGCCTGGGATGTCTCCAGGGATGGTTCAGCCACCACCTCTCTGGCCAACCTGGGCCAGGCTCTCACCACCCTCAGGGCCAACAATTTCCTCCTCATGTCTGTCCTGAATCTCTCTCCTTTAGTTTAAACCATCACACCTTGTCCTCTCACAACAGGCCCTGCTAAAGAATCTGTCCCCATCTTTCTTATGGGCCCCTTCTAAGTATGGAAAGGCCGCAGTAAGGTCTCCCTGGAGCCTTTTCTCCTCCAACCATCAGTGTTGCGTGTAAACATTCTCTAAAACACCACATGCCATGTGTTTGTTGCTTTCTTTAAAGATAAGAGAGGGTTCCCCATGGTACTGGAGACTCGTTCCCACTCCCACTGGGCGCCTTTATAATGGTTGCAGTACCATATTTGTCCATTCCAAACCACAAAAGGTCTTCATATCTTTTTCAACGCTGGCATGTTGCTCTAGGATTTCAAATGCCAGTAATGAGCAGGGACTGATAGTGGCATTTTTTGTGGTGGAGCCTCATCAACTTTTCCTCCAGGACAGATAGCAGCAAGCAAAGCCAAGAAGCCCTCCTGGGAGACTGTCTGACAGATGTGAGCCATGTCTCGATTGAAACTTTGGATCAGAGATCCGGTTTGCTGAAAGCAAGTTCTGACACCACTGACAGCACTGGCAGTGCCTCTCATGTCCATAGTGAAGCTGGAGGAGATACTCGTGTCACATCCATGCAGAGCCTTTGTGGTCGATGAGCAACCAGCCATCGATCTGCTGACTCTCCCATTCCTTTGTCTCATTTTTGTTCCTGTGGGAGATACCTGTGACTGCCAAAGCGGCCACAGCTCTCATCCGATGAACCCCAGTTTTTCAAATATTCAGACATTTCACTGTCTAAACCTTCGTTCTTCATTGTCGGCTCTCACCTTCGCTGTGTCACTTTGCAATGCCTTCCCTTATAGAAATGCTTGGAAAGTTTTGTTTGTCTTGAGTGCAGGGGAGAAAAGATTTTAAGGCAAAATAACAGATGCCATCTGGTCTCAGTGCCCCAAATACTTGTTTTTATTGCAGGATCTCTTAACTACTTCTGTGACAATCTTTAGTGTTCCGGGTTTTTTATATCTTCTTAAGCATTTTTAATGTGAACAACATTGTTATGCCCAAATAATTCTTTGGAACTGGATCTTCTCTTCCAAACCTGGAAAGCTGGAATCTGCTCCTGCTGACCTTCAAGATGTCTTTCCTTTGGTTGGTAGTACAGAGTGTTTTGTCCACAGAATTGGATTCTGCTGCAAGAATGTTTTTTTATTTACATTTGTCTTAGTACTATCATGAACATTTCAAGCTGTATGACTTTCACATACTTTTAATTTCCTACCAGTGTTGCTGTTATTCCCTTTGGAAATGGCTTTAGATTGAGACTTCAAGCCCCCTTGTTTTTCAGGATACCGCTGATTTTTCTTATGGGATGACTTTAGCTGATGAGTTACGACTTTATCTCCATTTTTCTAACTACTTGGGAAGCAGCTGATGTTAATTGTTGAATCTTAGTGATGTCATGGGACTGCACTTGGAACAGAACTTTCATTATGCTCTGTCTCAACTTAGACTGCAGGTTCTAACAGTGAAATCTTGCTGTCTTCTTTGCTGTCCAAATTTGCTTGAAAAGTTTCTTGCAGTACTGATGAGCCCATCTCTTCCTTAAGGATGTCACTGAAAGCATTGTTATTAGGCATGAGAGTATTGACCTCTGCATCTGGTTTTGTGTTGTTTTGAGATATAACTTGAGATCCAGATTCTTTGTTAATAAAATCATCATCTCAGGCAGAATTTAGAGCTGGCATATTTTGTCCTAGTACTTATGTTTTAATTTTCTCCATTTCTGAATAAACAAACCAGACCTGAATATGGTATTTCTTCTTTTTATTTTTTTCTTCTTTTGTTTATTTTTTAGTCTGTTTGAGCCAACAACTTTACATGGGTCCAGCCCACGCTGTTACTCACCTCTCTTGCCTAATCTAGATCTGAACTCAAGAATAGCCTTGCTTTCCCCAATGAGCTACTGATGTTTCACTAATGACGTTTTCTGCTCCAGCACTGGGACACCACTCCCCCTCTTCCCCTTCACTTGCCAGCTTGTTGGTGGGCAGCAGCAGATCCTCCCTGATGGAGAAGGGCTGGTGCTCAGCAGATGCTCTGGAGTGGTCCAGGGGGATGGTGGGGTAGGAAGGCTGTGGTAGGGCTCTCCACTGGGCTGCTGGTGGAGTTGTCAGGCAGGACTTGGTCTGGGACATGTTCACCTTGTGCTGGTGGCCCTACATACCCCCTCACCATGGGGTGAGCATCTCCAGGAGATGCTCCAAAGCCTTTCTGAGATCTTCCTGGCTCCTTTCTTGGGAGTGCACAGGAATCCAAAGCAAAGGACAGAGGGTGCATGTGAGGAGGAGCCCAAGGCTCGTAGAGACAACTGATAATAACACCCAGGTCCAACAAGACCAGGGGCAGCTGGGCTGTCCTGGGTGACCCTCCCCAACCAGCTGTGCTCACACTTTGCTCCACCCTCCCTGTGCAGTCTGCTCATGCCCTCTGTCCCTGTCCATCCATCCCATCTGTCCTTCCAGAAGACAACGGTGGGCAGCAAGGGGGTGCTGGCAGAGCAGCCATCCATCCTGGACAAGACAGCTGACATAGCAGCTGTATGTCACCCTGCTCTGCCGGTCCTTGCAGCCCAGCCCTCGTGTGCCACCCCGGTGCCAGGGACAAGGGATGACATCCTGTGGGGATGGGGCAGGGCAGTGAGTGGGGACAGCAGTGTGCCCTGGTGTGGCTTTAGTGGGGTGCAGTGGCAGCCCCGTTGCCACAAGCCTGGCGTTCCTCCCAGCAGAGCAGCAACATGCAGCGCTTCCCTCTGCGGGCGGCTGCCTGGACCTGCCGGAGCAGCTCCAGATGTGCAGGCGGTCAGTGAGCCAGCTGTGCACTGCTGCTGGGACTCCTTGGACCGGCTGTGTCTGAGGGATGCTGCCAGCATGCCCTTCCCCTGCCCATCAGACGGCTGGGGGCACAGCCTCTGGGGACACCTCTGACCCCCAAGTGCTGCCTGTCTGCGGGGAGCCCCTCTGCATGGATGCGGGATGGGCTGCGCCTCCCTCCAGATGTTTGTGTGGCCCTTGACCCCCTGTTCCCTCGCAGCAGGGCCTGTCTGGGTCACACCAGGGGCCGGGGCTGGGCAGGGTTGAGAGTGCTGGCTGTTTTTGTTGCAGTAGAGTAGATGAGAGGGGATGCAATGCAGCAGCAGGCATGTCTTGGCCTGAACAGCCCCTGTCTGGCTGGAACCCCAGTGTGCCATGGGGAGGACATCCCTCTGGGATGTGCTACAGGGAAACATGAGGTGCTGGAACACGACAGGAGGAGCAAATCAGCCCGTGGTCCCGCCAGTGGATGGAGCATGGAGAACAGAGCAGCAGCCAGCCCTGTCCCCCACTCTGACACCAGCCAGTGTCATCTTGGCAAGAAGCCTCTGGGACAAGTGCCAGCAGCTTCCCACCTTGGCGCTGGTCTCACTGCAGCGCCATGTGGGTCTCAGACCTCCATCCCCTTCAGCCTTGCACTGCTTGGACCACACAAGTTGTGTTCAAGCCCTGATGTCTCATCTGCTCCTGCCTAGGATGATGGGGGAAACTGAGGCACGCAGCACCATTGTGATGGTTGCAGACCATCTCCTTGCCTGTGGAGTGAAGGGCTAAACACATCCAAGTACTGGTGGACTAGTTGACCAACTATTGCTCATGGTGGGGATGATCTTGGGTGCATGTTCAGAGGGGCTCAGGTGCACGTTCAGATGGGCTCAGGAGGATGCCTTGGACTCCAGTATCCTAGACAGCCCAGGTACCACCAGGCTCTAGATTTACAGCTCCAAAACACGGGGTCCTTTGAGCAAGGAAGACAGTGCAAATGTTTAGGTGTTGTCTAGGCAGAGCACAACTCCTCTGCTCCAGCATCTTCATGTCTCTTGAGCACAGGCTGCTCAGGGGACCTGAGCACTGGTGCAGATTCATTTGAGCCAGTCCAGGCTGCAGGGACCCCCTTCCCTGCTGGGTGAGGACATCACAGTCCCTCCTTGCCAGGGAGGCTTGTGCCTATTGCCTTTCTTCACCCCATGACACTTCAACATCTCCCAGATCAGCTTCTTTGTGCCCCACAGCATCCCTGGGATCCCAGTGCAGCCACAGCTCTCCTTGTGCAACCCAGAGCCAGCCCCATGTCCCCACCCTCCACACCCTTTATCAAGTTCCTGCAGCCTTCCCCCCTTGCCCGCCTGGGCCCTTAGCCAGGTCACATTGAGACTGAGGATGTGGCAGAGAGCCCACAGCCCCCTGTTTCCCTCCAGCTCCTGACTGCTCACCATCTCAGTGTGCAGCCTGCTGTCCCTCTGACTGCTCCAGCAGCCCACCAGCCCACACGAACGGAACCCCAGGCTGGTTGGGCTGCAGGAGCTCTGCAGATCCCCAGCCCAGCCCTGCTCACGCAGGGTCACAGAGCAGATCACACAGGTGGGTCCAGGCAGTTTGAATGTCTCAGAGCAGGAGACTCCACACCCGCTCTGGGCAGCCTGGGCCAGGCTCTGGCACCTCCCAGCAAACAAGTTTCTGCTCATGTTCACATGCAGCCTCCTGTGTTTCAGTCTGTGCCCGTTGCCCCTCACCCTGGCGTTGGGCACCATGAACAGAGTCTGGTCCATCCTCTGACACCCACCCTGAGCTATTGATCCCATGGATCAGATCCCTCTCAGCTTCTCTTCTCCAGCTCAACAGCCCCAGCTCTCTCAGTGTCTCCTCATCACAAAGATGCTCCAGACCCCTCAGCATCTCTGTGTCCCTCCGCTGGACTCTCTCCAGTAATTCCTTGTCCTTCTTAAACTGACAAGTCCAAACTGGACAAGGGTAGTCCAGGCATCTGGTCAAATGCATGTCCATGCTTAGGCAACACAGGAAATGCCTCCAAACACCTCCCAGAGCCAAGATGAAGCACCAGAGCAAACCCTGTGCTCAGTGCGATGCTGTGGCTGTGCTGGGGGCTGCGTTTGGCACAGGGGTGCAGCAACACTGCCTGGGCAGTGCCAGCGCCTGCTCCCCCTCGCAGATGAATGGGGGGGTGAGGGGGGTGGGGGCAGACCCAGTCTAGTGTGGGCTTTCCTGGGGGCAGGGGACACCTTGCATGGACCCAGACTCTCCTCTTCCTCTCTTGTGCCCCATGGCTGCTTCCAAACTTCATCAATGGGCTTGACACTCAACAAGCCATGCCAGGACAGATGTGCCAATGTCCTGGAAGCCCAGCAGTCCCGTGACCCCACTGGGGACCCGTCAGCCTTTTCTCTTCCTTCCTGAAGCTCTTCTTCCCCAGGTGGCCCTGTAGCCCATGTCCAAAGTCTCCTCACCCTGCTCTGGCCCTTTCCTTTGCATCAGGGCTGTTCATCCATCCTGCAGACGTGTGACAGGCAGAACCATGACCTTGACCCTTCAATAAGCTTTTGGTGGTTGAGGCAGCAGGGCTGGGTGACAGGATGAGGTGGCTCTTATCTGCATGAGGGGGCTTGTGGGATAGCAGCCTTGGAGACACAAATACCTGGAAGATAATAGGTCTTCCCATGGCCCCTTAGCTGGCCGAAATGCTAACAAGGGCTGTGCAGGAAACTCTTTCAGATCAGGAGTCACCCCAGCTATCAGGAGTTGGTTTTGGATGAGAAATTGTCCAGCAGAGGATGCCAAGAGGGATAGGCAGTGTTCAGAAGAAGCGAAGCTGGGATGAAGTGGGATGGGCCAAAATGGGATGAGATGGTATGAGATGGGATGGGATGGGATGCTCAAAGTGTGCCAGAATGACCAAGTACTGCCAGGCCACCCCAGCCCCTTGAGATGTCCCTGTCAGCAAGCAGAGGTTGAGCTGAGACAGGAGCTGGTGCTAAAGCACACGTTCCTGATGCTTAAGAGGGATGTGGGAAACAAGTAGCTGGAAAGGCTGGAAAATACCCTGTCACAGAATCATAGAATCATAGAGTCATTGAATAATTTTGATTGGAAGAGACTCTCAAGTTCATCGAGTCCAACTCATTGTCAAGTGTCAAAGCACCATAGAATGTGTCTGGGGATGGGGCAGCACAGAGTTTGAATCCCTGGCCCCTGTGAAATTGGTGCTGCAGGCAGTAGGAGAGCTGCTGCTGCCCTTGGGCTTCTGGTCATTGTCGTGGAAAATCCCAGCAGGAGAACCAGAGTGAGACCTTGCAGTGACTTCCACCAAGCTGCTGTCAGATGGACAGTCATGAGTAAGTCTGAGGACCCCAATGCTCAGTTATAACAAATCATGCAAAATAGACAGTTTTCAGTAACTTTTTCTCCCCAAAACCAAAGTAGCCTCAAAAATGAACAAGACATGTGCTGAGACAGTAAACCTGGAGTGTCACAGGTCACTTTTTTCATAAGATGTGCCTCTGAAGAGGCACGGTCCTGGGGAAGGTGTGGTCTGTGCTGGCTGGTTCCCCACACCCGGTCGTATCCTGGATTTTCCTCCTGGCTCCAGTGCTCCCGTGCTGGAGAGGACTCAGCCCACTCAGTGCGTTCTCACTCCTAACACAGTATCACAGTATCACAGTATCACAATATCACAGTATCACAGTATGTTTGAGATTGGAAGGGACCTCAGAAGATCATCTAGCCCAATCCCTCTGCTGGAGCAGGAACGCCCAGGTGAGGTCGCACAGGAACATGTCCAGGTGGGTCTTGAATGTCTCCAGGGAAGGAGACTCCACAACCCCCCTGGGCAGTCTGTTCCAGTGTCAGTCACCCTCACTGAGAAGTTATTTCTTCTCAAATTTAAGTGGAACCTCTTGTGTTCCAGCTTGATCCCATTACCCTTGTCCTATCATTGTTTGCCACCAAGAAGAGCCTGGCTCCACCCTCATGGCAATCACCTTTTATATACTTATAGACATTAATAAGGTCCCCTGTTAGCCTCCTCTTCTCCAGACTAAAGTGACCCAGCTTCCTCAGCCTTTCCTCACATGGGAGATGCTCCACTCCCTTAATCATCTTTGTTGCCCTACGCTGGACTCTCTCCAGCAGTTCCCTGTCCTGCTGGAACTGAGGGGCCCAGAACTGGACACAATATTCCAGATGTGGTCTCACCAGGGTGGAGTAGAGGGGAAGGAGAACCTCTCCTCTCTCAATCTACTAACCACCCCCCTTCTAATACCACCCCATAACCATGCACCCATCCTGCTGTCCCCTGGGATGTCATGGAGCCACCCAGCCTGTGCTGGGCTCAGAGGGGCTGAGCCTCTCACCCAGGCACAGGACCTGCTGCAAGCACCAGGCTTCTCCTTGCTCCTCAGCTCCACGGTCCTCTGCCACACTCCAAACCTGCTTCGCAGCCACAGCACCAGCAGGACACAGAGGACACTGCAGCAGGGTGTCCCTGTGTCTCCAACAGCACCATGGCATGAGGGGGGATGTCCCCTGGCCATGACCTCCCTGTTAAGGACAAGGTACCCTGGGGAAGGTGCATGTCTTGAAATGTCCCGTCCTGGTGCCTTGGCAGCTTTGGCTTTGCTGTTATTTGTGCCTGGGCCCCTTATCTCACTGCCCCACCTAGCAGGGTGCTGGCTCTGGTGTCCCCAGTGCCAAGGCCATGTCACAGCCCTGTGCCCAACCCAGCACCGCTGCTCAGGGGACAATTGGAGGAAGCCATGTTCCTCAGCAAACCCTGAGATTTCTTCTGGAAGCGACAACTGCCGGGAGAGCTGGCAGGGGACAATGCTGCACGCGAGGACTGGCATGGTCCCAGGCAGCACAGCAGGAGCCATACCCTCCCCTGCCTCACGTGCAGCCCCCACACGGACCCCCACACCTGCCGGGAGGTTCAGATACAGTGGGCAGGTGGGTGCATATGCTGCAGGGCATCCAGTGAGCACCCCATGCTTGCTGTGGGGCTCACACAAACCTGCAAGCACCGACTCCTGGTGACAGAGCCACACATGCACATCTGCATGTACGTCCCTGCTTGCACACAGCCGGCCATGGCACACACACACTAGCACGACATGAGAAGGTGGGGACCACATATCTTAGCACAGATATGAGTCATGCACATGTCTCAGGGAATAGACACTTTCTACAACTAACTGAAAGGAGGTTGTAGCATGGAGGGTGTTGGTCTCTGCTCCTAAGTAGCAAGCGATAGAACAAAATGACCTTGAGTTGCACCAGGGGAGGTTTAGATTGGATCTTGGTAGCAATTTATTCCCAGAAAGGGCTGTTGGACATTGGAACAGGCTGCCCAGGGCAGTGGTGGCATCACCATCCCTGGAGGGTTGGACAGATGGAGATGAGGTTCTCAGGGCGTGGGGCAGTGCCAGGGCTGGCAGAGCCTGGGCGTGAGGTCGAGCACACATCTCAACATGTGCTCAGGTCTGGAGAGCCCTCAAATCCCCGCCCAGGCCCCTTCCCACCTGGCAGTGCCCTCTGCTGCCCCTGAAGCCCACCCAGGTGCTGTGGGGTCCCCAGCTCACCCCCATGGCGGGTGCTGTCTGCTTGTTGGTGCACGGAGTGTTGGATGGCAGCCGGCCGTGCCTGTGCCACACCACCTGGGATGCTCGGAGAGAGCAGGGGGAGTTCAGACATGGAGGACAAGATCCTTAAAGGGCTGGACATGTGCAGGCAGCTGAGGCTTTCCCAGGCAGCCAGGAGTTCCTGGAAGTTGGCTCCCTGTGCCAGAGAGCAAGTCCTGGAGAACCGCAACAAGTGAACCTTCCTGAAAGGAGCCGCCTCGTGCCGACTGTTGTCCCACCGTGGGCTGCCCTGGGGGGACTCTACCCCCCCTGCAAACCCTCTGCTCGCTCCTGTGGGCAACTGCTGGGCATGATCTCTGCCACAAGCTCATCTCCCAAAAAAAAGTGACCTCATGCCCATGTTCTGTGGACATGTGGCCAAGAACCGCCGTCATCGCAGTCCCTGTTCCCTTCCCTGTGCCTCTGCTGGCCCCGTTCCCTGGCTGGGAGACTGTCCCAGGCACAGGCTGGAGTACCTGCCAGCCAGGACATCCTGTGGCTGATAATGTCCCTCAGCTCATAGCCTTGTAGCTCCTTTGCATGCCCTGTGACCTTCGGAGCTCCCATCAGCAATGTGTGTTCTCACAGCCTTCTGAGTGGGGTAAAGGTAGGTTTCTCCTTCTGGTTTAGTCTCCCCAAGACGTGGAGCAGTTCAGCTTGTCTTGACCCCACAACATGCTTGAGATGCCCAGCATGCATCCTCCACAAGCTCATCCCGTGGGCCAGAGACACTTCCAGTTCCATACAGACACTTGAAAGGTGCCTACTCCCCATTTGGTCCCTTGGCAGTGGCCAAGGTCTTGTTTTCCTGGAAGCTCTGATGAAACCCCCGCCATCAGATCCCTCTGGCAAGCCGAGGCCATGCAATACTTCTGTCCCCTCCTCACAGAACCCCAGGCTGGCTGGGTTGCAGGAGCTCTGCAGATCCCCAGCCCAGCCCTGCTCACGCAGGGTCACAGAGCAGATCACACAGGTGGGTCCAGGCGGTTTGAATGGCTCAGAGCAGGAGACTCCACACCCGCTCTGGGCAGCCTGGGCCAGGCTCTGGCACCTCCCAGCAAACAAGTTTCTGCTCATGTTCACATGGAGCCTCCTGTGTTTCAGTCTGTGCCCGTTGCCCCTCACCCTGGCGTTGGGCACCATGAACAGAGTCTGGTCCATCCTCTGACACCCACCCTGGGGATATTTATAAGCAGTGGTTCAGATCCCAAATCCACCACCATCATCAACGAGCCCAGCACATGGCTGGACAGGAGATAGTAACAAGACTGTGGACAGCCTCCAGGGCCTCGAGGAGGCCTATGGACAACACCACCGTGGGTCTGTGCTTCCCAGGAGAGGGAGAGGATGAGGGTACATGGTGGTGCAGCTCTCCGAGGTGACAGATCCCATTCCCCAGGATCCCATGTCCTTGATCCCAGGACTGCAGCCTCAGTGACCCCAGGATCCTTCTGACCCTTTGATCCTCTTGCCAGAGCCACCTCACATTGCTGGCTCAGGGCTCGCATCTGCAGCCTGGCTTTGCCTCAGGGGCTTCCACCAAAGTCACCTCTTAGGCCATAGCAGCCACAGACAGCTCATGGAATCATAGAACCATAATAGTTGGAAGAGACCCTCAAGATCACTGAGTTCAACCATTACCCCACCCCTGGCACTGCCCTATGTCCCTGAGAACCTCATCTCCGCATCTGTTCAACCCCTTCAGGGATGGTGATTCCACCACTGTCCTGGACAGCCTGTTCCAATGCCCCACAGCCCTTTCCAGGAAGAATTTTTGCTCTATGTGCAAAACTTTCTTGCAGCATCACACTATGCTCATTTTCTCTTACTCCAGCTCTCAATGTCACCTACTTGCTGCTCTCCTGAAGCCTTCTGACCCACTGTATTCCTTGCTGTGCCTCTTGTTCTTCAGGGATGCTGATGACCTGGCCTCAAAAATGCATTTTAAGGGGCTCTGCTGGCTGTTGTTCCTGGCCCTCCAGCACACTGCGTCCTCTCCCTGATAGCCCAAATGATCCTGTGTCACTCTGCTTCTCCTCCAGCCTCCCCCGTAATTAGCTCTTGTCTAAAAATAAAAAAAGCAAACCCAAAAATGAACTTTATATTTTTTTTTTTTTAAGATGCCAAGTCAATCTGGTACAGTCTATCCCTGATAAACAGCCCTCCCAGGGGGCCTCTTGGGATCAGAAATAGTGCAGGGGCTGGACCTGCTCGGAGCAAACATTCCTCCCCGCACACGCATGTCTGCTTCCCCTGGCCGCCGGCAGCCCAGCTGTCCCCTGGGGAGCCACAGGGCTGCAGGGACCAGTGCCATGATCCTGCAGGTCCCGTCAGTGCCCGGGGAGGGGGACCCATCCACCCCCAGGCAGTCGCACATTCGCCCCCAGGGCATCCCCCCTGCCAACCTTCCCTGCAGCAGGGCTTGGCCGAACTTGCTGTTTCTGCAGGGAAAAATATTTATTTATTAAAGTGTGCCACTGAGTCATGATAATCCCCGAGGGGCAGCCAGTAAAGCCCCCGCTGATCCACGCTGTGCTGAGCTGGCGGCCACTCACAACTGGTATGTGCTGCTAATCCCTCGGCCACCTCCCGGGGAACCGTCCCGGGGATGGTCCCGTTTGCTCCTGGGGGAGCAAATCACAACCTCTCGGGTGTCCCCCTGCCCAGCAGGGCTCTCTGCTCGAGGGAGATGCAGGCTCCATCCCAGAGCCCAGGAGCCTCCTCTGACGCCCATGCAGGGCCAGTTCCCTTGCTGGGACCCTTCTCAGGGCACCAGCACCCACGCAGTGCTCCCAGGACAGGCTGCTTGTTTCCAGCCCTCGCAGTGCTGTTGCGTGAAAAACTTTGGCATTTTGTACAACAGACTTTTCTCTCTGAAGCCTTGTCCTGCTCATCTTTCTGAAGGTTTTCTGTGATCTCTGTCTCCTTTACCTCATTCGGGTTTCAGCACCGAGGGCTGACCATGATGAGCTGCCCCTTCCCAGGTCCCTGCTGGGACACCAGCTCCTGCCCACCCTGCTGTACCTGGGACCTTCCCTCCATGTCACTTACCAGGGACAGAGTTTTCTTCTCTTCTTCAAGGGTGGATCTGCTTAATGTAATCACTTTCTTAAAGGATTGCAAACCAACTCTGTGAATAAAGACGGGTCACCCCCACATACCACCCCTCACAACGTCTTTGTGGACACCATAAAGTGTCCCCTGTAGCTCAGTCACTCCTGACGCTCTCTACTTTCTTCTCTATAATAATTTGTGTGACTCTTTGCTGACTCCCTTGTGATGGGTGTGAGCTGAGCACAGCCCCTGGTGGGGATACACCAAAACACTCACAGCCTTCGCACTTCTGCTCCAGCTCCCCTGTGTCACTCCTTTGGGGACCGTGATCACAAATCACCTGCCAGACTCCCAAGCTGCCTCCTGGGAGGGAGCCCCCGACTTGTGGGAAGGGGTCAGGACCCTTGTTTTGCGGGTACGGGGCCAGAGCCCCTAGTCCGTGCTCCGTTCCTGCTGGAGCAGCTTCACACACGGCTAGAAACACACAGGTCACAGTGGCTGCTCTCTCTCACTACAGCCTGTGCCATCTGCAGACAATATTAATCATGTTTTTCATCCATTAATCACTTATAACATTAATCATGTTGTCTTCATGTTAAATAGCAGAGGACTGGGACTGCAGGAACTCGCTCGCAAGTGATGGGCCTCATCTCAGTTGCTTCCGAGAGCTGACAGCCAGCCAGCACTCAATTACATTTCACGTGTGCCATGTGGCTTTTATATTGTTTAGTCTCTAATTGAGATCTGGGGCCGGATTGAATTACCTGTCCCACAACAGTACACTGCCTTGACACAACTACCACCTCTAGAATTACAATGCAGAGCTCTCGTGTTGGCTGGAGGAGATCCCTCACCCGTAATTGCGCAGCAGCTGCTGGGCTGTGAGCCATCTACGCACATCTCACAGGACACGGTCTCTTTGCCTGGTCTGTGGCTGCCCGTGACCAGAGCCATGCTGGCAGGAGTGTAACCATGGAGAAACAGCCACATGAAACATGGTCTTCAGCCTGCACACAGGGCATCTGGATCTTCTGACTGGAAAGGTCCAGCCTTTGAAAACATCCCCTTGGGGTGGTTCTCCCAGAAACCCCCAAGGTTTGATGGGAGACAGGCTCCAGAGGCATCAAATCCCATCTCTGACTCACAGCAGGACTATCCCCAAGATGACGTCTGGGTCCTTGTGGCTTTGTCTCTGTGAGCCTTGAAAGCCTCCAAGGATGGAGATCGCCCATCTCTTTTGCTTGTCACCTCACTGGGATCCTTCCAAAAACTGATTCTGCATCTTGGGCACCAGAACAGACACCTCAAATCTTGGCCACAAAATGCACGGTCTCTGCTTTTCTACCAAGAGCAGAGCAGTCTTTCTCCTGTGTTGTGAAGTGCTCTTGGTCGGGGGTCCGGTCCCTGTTTTGTTGCCACAACAACATCGTTTCATTGCCACTTCACATCTTTGCATCAGAAGGATTTGTGCACGTAACTGACACTTAGCACAGCTTTTCCCCACTTTCTACCCAAAGTTTGCCTCTGAACCTGCCCGAGGAGGACAGTCATTCTTTCAGCAGGCTGACATGAGGGGCAGTTTTCTCCTATCAGGTCTCTACACTCCTCCCCAGGGACTGAACCCCTCACCATTGCTCCAGGCTTCCGGAGGTGCTGAACCCTGGTACCAACACATGATAGCAGAGCAGCAACTATGATTTCCCAAAAATTCTGACACTTGGAGATTTGAGTTTGTTTGGACGTACAATGAACCCAAGACATGGAGCTTCTCCAGTCGACAGATTCTTTTTCAGGGGTGGGGGGCTTGGATCTGAAGCTGGCTGCCCTGACGCCCAGGCCCAGGGAATTCCTGGGAACGCTGACTTCACGCTACTCCTCTTGCTGCTCTGTCCTCCAGCCAAAGCCCAGGTCAGCCATGGGAGCTGAGCTTCTCATGGAGTGGTGAGTGGAGACCTGGGGCTTGCAGACTCTCTAGGTTCTTGGGTTGCTGCCCATGCCCCAGGCAGCTGCTCAGGAGCGGGGGGAGGAGGATTGCCAGGGAGCAGGTCTGGCAGTTTCTTGGCAGAGTTCGACTTGCAATCAAACAGTCTCCACAAAACATCGCCATGAGCCAGCACATTCCAATGGAGAAATGTCTTGTCTAAATGTTTCTGACCAACTCTCGTGCGGCGGCTTTCTCACTTTTCCTCCTGGCTGTGTTTCTGAAGGAAAAAACTCTTCAAACACGCAGCCTTGGCTAGGGATGCTGTAGGTGTGACTGTGCCTTCTCAGCCCAGCTCTAGACCCTCCACCCGGGGTCTAACAAGCCTCAGGAGAATCCTAGCAGTGCTGGGCTGCCTGGGGATGCTTGAATGGGCACAAGAGGAGTGTTGTGTGTGTGCCTCATGGGTCAAGGAGCCCTTCATGAACTGGAGGGCTGCATGTACCCAAGGCTGAGGAGTCTTGAGGTTGGGCTCACTGTGTGTGTCCATACGACCCAAGATAGCTGACGTGATGCCCAGAAGCAGATAAGACCCAACACTGAGGTGTGTTGGATATGTGGAGGACAAGATGTCCTGTTCACAGCAAGACAAGTGCCAACTCTTGGTGCTGGGGTCTTCTCTGGTGGAGGGTGTAGGCCTGTTCCCGTCCTCCCACTTCAGACTCAGCTCCTATGCATCCACATCAAAGGTGCTTGCAGCTTCTTCTCCAGCTTATAGCTTCTAAGGCTCCTCAAGCTCCTGCAGCTTCTTCAGAGATGTCCCTCAGCCTGGTTGTCACTCCTGGCATGGGCAGCAGAGCAGGGAAGGATGCTCTGATCCCTGAAGCTGTTGGAACAGGTGTCCCTCACCCCAAGGATGGGTGATCCCTGCCACACCAACTACACCAGGGAGCAGGAGATCTCTCAAGACACTCTGAGGGCATCTCCCAGCCACCATGGGGGAGCTGGTCAGGCCAGGAGGAGACGTTTTCCCTATGCAGAGGGGAGGTCCACCATCAGCATGGGGCTGGCTGGAGGTGCTCATGCTTCCAGGGAGGACGAGGTGTGTGTGGACACAGTGTGTGCCGGTGGGGCGTGTGTGCACGTGTCGAGGCACGTCTCTGGCGACGGGCGTTGTTGTGCTGGTCGGCTTGGGGAGGGCGTGCGCGCCGGCCGACATGTGGTTTGTGTTTAGAGTGTGTGTGTCTGCTGGTGTTTTGTAAATGAGGTGCACTCGGCGATGTGTGTGTTCATTCTGGCGTGCCGCGGCTGGTGGTGCCGCATTCCCTGGCTGTCCGGCACTGTTTGTATAACGGGGCAAAGTGTTCAGCAACACGGGGATGCTCATGCACACGCGCGTGCCACCCGTGCGTGTGTGCGCCTTCGCGTGGCAAAACATGGCTGCTGTGTGGCCACCCCGCCGCATGACCCCTTCTCATTTTAGAGACACACTCAGGGCTGAAAACCATTTTCCCTGTGTGGCTCCCATTCCTAGGATGGCGGTCCCTGCTCCCTCTCTCCTTCAAGCTGACCCCAACCAGGATGTGTGAAGGGGGGAGACGCTCCCCCGCCACCCCCCATCGCGCCGCACTCCCCGGGGAGCTGATGAAGTGCGATGGTTTGCCGGCCGGTGGCCCTGGCGAAGCCCAGCAGGCAGCCTCTCCCTCCACAGCACCCTTTCCACAGGCGAGACTCGAGCAAAAACACCTGGAGCCAATTCCCAGCCCTGCCAAACCGGCAGAAAAACGAGGCGTCCGAGGCCTCGCCAGGCTGTTCGCTTTCCCTCTAAGGAGGAAGGAAGGGCGGTCTGGTGGGCTGGCTGGCTGGTCCAGTGATGCTTGGAGCAAGATGAAGGGCGGCGAGGTGACCCACAGAGCATCTCTGAGCCATGCCTGGGGATGCATGGGTCTTGAACAATAATGACCAGTTGGGAAACTGAGCCATCAGCTCACAGCTGGCTTTATAGCACTTTGGAGAGGAGGAAACGCCGTCTCCATGGTGGTGAAGCTGCTTTCCAACCCTGGCAAAAGTTCAGTTGTATCGAGCCCAGGCGGGGAGAGAGGCTGAGGGAAGGCAAGTGGAGAGCCGGGGAGAGGAGGCAGAGATGCACCTGAATAACCCTGGAAAAAGCCCCTCACCTCTCCTGCGTACTGTGGATAGGCAGCAGGGCTAAAGCGTCCCCGCCTCTTGGGTTTGGGGCATGGTAAGCAAGTCCTGAGGTATCAGCACTGATGGTGTGGTGTGGGGACCACCAACTGCCCTTGGGCCAGGACAGGTCGACAGCATGGAGACGCAGCAGGACCTTGGCACCTGGTGTAAACAAGGAGAGGTGACTCATTAGCACGAGCAAACCCTGTTCTGGCAGGAGCAATCAGGGGACTCACCAGCTCCTTGTGCCTGGGAACAAGGAACAGGACTGTTGCACAACATGGCATCTTCTGTGCTTCCCAACAAGATCCAGGCGGCATTGAGCTGTCCTGGTCCTGGCTTGGATAGCGGAGAGCAAACCTGGCAAACAGTGGACGATCCATCCTGGTGCAGCTCCGCAAGGCCAGGGACAGGCATCGGAGGAGAACAGAAACTGCCCGAGGAGCTGATCGCTGCACTTGTGTAAAATCATGAGCAATGGCAAAAGCAGCAGGACGTGGGAGGGACGCTGATGCAGAGCAGCTTCAGAAACAGCGATGGATGGAGAGAGAGTCTGGCACTCAACATCCGACTTTTATTCCTAGCTAAATAACAGAGCACGTCGTAGGAGAGAAAGTCATTAAGTGTCAAGAGCCAGATTTTGGAGAAGCTGAGCGCCAGATTTCCCAGCGCTCGGCACTGCAGCCAGGGCCAGGCTTTCCGAAAAGCCAGTTCCCATTTGGAGGCACCGCAGCCGCCAGCCTTGCGACGGGGCTGGCTGGGGCTCCTGGAGGACCCGTCTGGATGGACTCGGAGGGGACACAAGTGCCCAGCCTGCTCGGTTCCTCTCTGACACGCCTGGTGCCCACAGGATGCTCCCAAGCACTGACTCTGCGAGGTGTCCCCGCTGGGAGAGACGAGTCGTGTCACCTGGTGGGCTGGGATGGTTTCAGCTTTCAGCCCCTGGTCGGGCTGGGCTGAGGCTTTTCAAGCAGGAGACTGACAAATTGTGGGTTGTCAGCTTCCTGTGGGAATTTCTAAGTGAATAATCATTGTGAACATCATGAAAAGCATTTTAATAGTCAGAGAATACCATCTGGATATTCACAAACAAAGGCGATATAAATCCACGACTGACAGCGTGTTGAACTCACTGCTTTCATAAGTAAAAGTACTTCCAAATTGTTTCCCAAATTATTTAGGCAAGTCTTTCCTCTAATGAAATTCAGAAAAGATCCTAACACAGGCAAACAGTACAGACTGAACACAAGAGAGCCTTTATACAGAGGAATTAAAGTTTGGGTCGGATGTAATCAAATGACATCCCCTGCCTGCGAATGCAGCTCGCGTTCAGCGATAAGAGGAATCCCAAACACTTCTGCAGCGGGAGCAATAAATCTGGAAGTTCCAGAAGGGAACTGGGGGAATAGCTCACACCAGTTTTTGTGGGTGTGAAGGCCTTGCGTGCGGGTGGCGAGCACCGCGGGGCTTGTTTGAGAGCGGACCAGGAGGATGTGCTCGCTCTGGTTGCAGCCGCTGCCGAGGTCCCTGCAGTGGGGGACCATGGGAGGGGCGACAGAGAAGGGATGCTGCAAATGAGAAGAGGAGAAGCCAGCCAGGCACAAGCTTGATTTGCAGGGACAAGTGCTCACAGCCCAGCTGGGTGTTGGCTCTGAGGTGATGCGCACAATGTAGACGAGAGCTCTCAGGAGAAGATGACAGGGGCACGCATGAGGTCATCTCCAGCAGCAGGAATGGACCTTCCCGCCCATAGGTTTTGGGTGAGACCTGCACAAACCAGCACGAGTTGGGCTGGATGGGGAGGCTGCGGGACTCCCAGCTTGTCCTGGATGGTGACATGCACAGGGCTGCTGCTTTCCTGGACAAAACCCCTGGAAATCAGGCAGCATTGCAGATCCTGACCTCCATGTCCTTACATCCTGGAGTGCAACTCTTGACAGCGCAAAGTCACCGCTGAGCCAAGGGCTTTGTTCAGTGCGGACCTCTGTGGAGAGGGAGCTGGGAAGGGAAGCGGTGGTCAGGAGCCAGTGGAGGCCGCACCGACAGCAGAGTAACCTCAGACATGCAGAAACCAGCCAAACCAGGCTGTGAGCTGGTCACTGGTGAGCTGAGACGGCCACTGGAAAGGTGACTTCACCGGCAGCACCTAGACAGCTGTGTCTGGCAGCATCACCTTCTGATCAATTCTAACCCGAGGACAACTGTGCCTCTGTCACTCCTGGACCTCTGGCCAGACTTTAGGATCCTGGCAGATGATACAGAAACATCTGCTCTTGCTGGCTTTTCCCAATCTTCCAGCAATGGTTGAGGGTCCTCCAGCCAGCAAGGGCTGGAGAAAGCTTTGGGCTGTGGATGAGGCATCCCACAACACTCGTACTATGGTATTTGCTTGCAGACATACCCTTATGGGCATGGGACAAATCTGTCGTGCCCTCCATGCAGGAAGACCACGCTGAAGAAGCCTTGGCTCGAAAGCGGGCAGCCCCCAGCCCTGCCAAGGCACCCAGGACTCCTCCACCTCAACTCAGAGAAGAGGACACCCTGTGGTCTGAGGGAACAATGAACCTCACTTCCCAAATTTCACCTGAATTCACCTTCTCCTGTGGTGATGCGCAGTCTTCTGAGTGAAAAAAGAAAACCCACAATGCATTTATTCATCCCTATTTGAGGCAAAGTTTTGAATGGGAATGGGTACAAGTTTTGGAAGCAAAAATTTTTGCTCACAGAAAGAAATAGGAAATAAGATCTGATCTCTGCAGCGTGATGGGATGTCTACTCATGATGGGACACCTACTGACAGCTGGACACACCCTCTGCCAGACCCTCTCTGCTGAGATCCATCTTTTCCCCTCACCCCAGATGCTCATTTCCACCACGAGCTCGGCCGAGTGAGCCTGGGTCCGGGCAGGAACGTGGGAGGAGGACACGTTGTGGGGTCACTCGGTCATGTTGCCTCTTGGCTCCATGTCCTCCCCACCTTGTGCCAGGGTTTGCTGCCTCCTCGAGGCCTGGAGGCAGCTCCGAGAGCTTTGCAGGTTTCCAGTGCTGTGCTTCGAATTTCTCCTTGGAAACATTAATTCTACGTGCCTTGTGTTCAGCCTGTGGGCTCCAGTGTGGTCTCAGCATTGGACTGAGACCATGCTCAGCCTCTTTGGATGCTTCGGAAAGATTCCAGATGCAGGAATAAGTGTTTGCCCAGACATACCGCCAAGGGCAGGCTGCCCCACATGGGACCAGCTGCCAGCTCAGGGGGTGCCATGTCCCCAGCTGGCCTCCAGAATGTGGCTTCTGTATGTCATGACAATGGGACCAATGGCTGGACCACTCCTGCCTGGATAAATGGGACAAGTGGTGTCACCAGTGATGGGGGATCAGAGGAGCTGCCTGTTCCTTGCAGTCACTTTGCTAACATGCCCCAAAACCTTCTCCCAGCCAGAAAAAGCATTAGTCACTGTTACAAAGGCAGGATGAGCAGACAGAAATAACAAGCGCGTTCGTCTAGAGCATGTCCATGCCAGGTAAAATATTGTATCTGGGACCCTTCTGTGCTTGTTCTGGGGAATGGGCAGAGGAACCTGCTCAGCCGGAGTGGAAGGCAGGGACTGCAGCACACCACTCCAACACCTGACGGGCCTTGCAGGGTGCTGGTGGCTGCTGGAGCTTCAGGAGTCTGTAATGATGCACTGACCTGGCAGAGTGAAGCTGTATGGCTCTGGGGAGTGCTGTGAGATAAAGAAGGACTTACAGAGGCAATGTTGTGACCTCCTGGCCATCAGAGACTCTCTGGGTTAGCACATGGCCAACCATGACCTGGTGGACATTTTGGAGGGGAGCGCAGCTTGAGATCTCCTCCGTCCCACATCAGCCCTGTCCATGATACCAACAGCCTCTCCTTGCATCGGGCAGCAGGTTGTCTGTGAAGGACCAGGCAGCTCACCCCTGCCCCCGGGAGCCTCCTGTCCCTCTACTGCAGCCCATCTGCCCCTTCAGCATCACCGCCAAGGAGCGGACACTCTGGGAGTGAGACAAGCCAGGACTGAGGAGAGAATGGAGGGAGATCTGAAGTGGGCATGTGAAAAAGGAGAGCAGGGAGGATGCGGCCGGGTGCACATGACGGGGGTGGCTGCAGACGGTATCACAGCAACGTGCTGGCATGGAGCAGGGGCCAGTCTGAAGTCAAACATAGGGAACATTTCTACCAGACGGGACAATTACACACTGGAGCTGCTTGCCAGTGAGGCCCCATCACGAGTGGAACAGATCCCATAAGATACTTCTAAGTTTAGAGTAAAGAAGCCCTCTCCAATAGGGGAGGATGCGAGACTGGAGAGCTAAATCCCGCACGTCGCCGCCAAACCACACTCCCCGGAGAAACACACACATGAACCACTTTTGCAACACTCGAGTTACGGCTGAGACACACATTCCAGCCGAAACCCCTATTTTCAGTTGTTTATACATCGCTCAAAAAATATCCTTTTGGATTGAATTTGTTCATGCTTGATCTCAGCCCAAAAAAACGAAGAATTATTTGAGGATGGTTTGAACAAAACCCGTTCAGCTGTTTCTGTGTTATGTAAGCATCAGAATAAATATGTTTTCCTCTTTTCAAACATTTTTTCTCATTCTCACTAGCTGTCAGATAGCTCAAAATCAGCTTCATGATTTGGAAGCATTGTACTTATCCCATGCCTGGCTGTCAAAGAGGGACCAGCCCATTCATCAGCTGAATGAGACCTCCTCAGGGAGTGAGGAAATCAGAAGGGACTACAGCTCTTATGTGCGGTGCTCGACATCCTTGAAGGTGACCTCCAGGGGCATTGGATCACAGCCTGTCACCTTGTGGGAACGCTTGGCAAGAAGAGCTTGGCTGGTGCCGGCTGAGGGTTAAATAATGAGACGTTGAACAAGGATATGGAAAAGAGACGTAAGCGTGCAAAGCGGAGGTGAGCATGGTGCTGTTGCACAGACCACATGGTTTTTGAGCCAATGGTCTACCAGGATTTGTGTGTGCCTTTCTGTCCACCTATCAACTCCATGAGACCTCACAGGTGCTCTGGAGCTTTATTTGTGGTGTGCCTGTTGGTGGTTGTGTTTTAAGGAGAGGAAAAGTGAGGGAAAAGAGCTCACAAACTTGGAGAGACTCTTTCACCCCAAGATCATGCCCAGGTGCAGAGAGGTGTCTGGTGATGGGCACTGAGGAGGAAGCTCAATCCTTGATGAAGTGGATGAGGCAGATGTTGGAAAGGCTTTGTGCCAGCATCTTTGGGATAGTGCAGAGCTGTTGGAGGTGAGTACGGAAATATCCTTGAAATATAGCTCCAGGGTTGGAGAAAACCATCACACCAAGTCAGTGTACAGGTGATACCTTGACCCAGGAGATCAATGAGCTCGCAGGACTTCCTCTTGGATGAAGCAATGAAGACACAATGTTCACCTCCATGAAGTGCTCCACTGGGGTGAGGGTCTCCAAGACACTTGGGTGATTGCCTCTTCCTGGTGTGAAAAGGAGTTAAATACCTGAACACCTGGCAGCATCTGGGACGTCATTCCTGACCCAGCACCTACAGAAACCAAGGGAAGTTTGTCTGTCCAAGTGCTCATTCTTAACTACGGGGCATTTGTTCAAGTAATGACATTCAAGTAACTACAGACAAAGTGCTATAGCAACGAAAGCTGAGCTTGCCAGTAATAGACACTCCAACATCATGTCACTGTTTTGTGGAGAAACCACGGGAAAAATGAGAAGGATCATTCTGAGCTGGAGACGGGGAATTTTGAAGAGAATCAGGATGCTGATAAAAATGCCCTAAGCACAAAGGGAATTAAATTAAAGTCCTCCAGCTGAATGTAGAGGCTGCTTCAGCATCTGTAAAAGCCACAAATGGCTCACAAAAATTGAGTGAAGAAAGAAGGCAGGAACAAGAATCACTTTAAGTCTGTCATGAGGGAAAAGGCTGTGAAAACATGAGCAGGCAAAGGGAAAAAAACCCCCATATATTAAGGGAAATCCAGAAACATCTTGACCTTGACTGAAGTCCCCAACGCAGGGACTAGAGGAGCAGGGAAAGGCATTAGGAGTCAAGGGGACCCTCAGTTTCTCCAAGAGGAGACCACAAGCCCCATGGAGCCAGTGTGAGCCTGAGATGGCTCCTCGGAGCAGAAGCATCGCTTGGACCCACAGGGGGGTCTGGTCCCCTTTGGAAACTTCCAGCACCTCTAGGCTGGCTGAACTGATGAGAAACCAGCACCTCTAGGGTCCTGAGGCAGGAGGAATGACTTAACCAGAGAGGGGGTATTGAACTCTTGCTGGGACTGAATTGAGAACATATCCAGATGTTGGTGAAATCTGCCTCTGCCTCCTTCCTTGTTCCACTGGAGGATACTGTCCATGGCTCTGACAGTAGACAAGGACATGTGAACACCTCCAGATTTGCTTTGGGGAAGCAGAGGCATCTGGAAACCCAACTATTTCCTTCTGACAGTTCAACTTGATTGACTCTGCATTGAACCAGGTAAAGAGTGCTTCCACGATCCATTGTATGAGCAGGAAGAAATATGTTCTTAACCCATCCCAGATGTTTGCAAAACAGACGTATATCTTACTCTTGAGCTAGTAGAAGAAAAATCACTGCAAAAAAAAAAGGATACATTAAAAAAGAAAACACCAGCTACATATGGTAGAACTGAGAGTGCTCAGGGAGACTAAGAATGTAGCAGCTGCTCTGTCAACTGAAGAAGGCAATTTAACATTAAAGCAGTAGCTTTCCAGAGGTCTGCCGTGAAGTAAATGTTGTATTAGTCTGTGAAAAAGGCAGCAGCAATGATCCTGGGAGTAGTCCGGCATCTCTTTGTTCAGGAGAACACACTGGAAGGAAGCAATCATCGAGGTTCAGATAAAGCCAGATGGATGGACCTTGAGGTCCTTCTCTCTTGTTGACAAGCTGGATGGATGGGCCAATAGAAGCCTTGTGAAGCTCAACAGAGACAAATACTGTGTCCTGCATCTGGGATGGAGCAACCCCATGTGTCAGGACAGGCTGGGTACCAACCCGCTTGGGTGCACAAGCCTTGCAGCAAAGAACACAGGGACAGGGTGAACAAGTTGACCATGAATCAGCAGTGTGCTTTTCCAGTGATGAAAGCCAATTGGTGTGTTGTGTTAGCAAGAGAATAGCCAGCATCTGGAGGGAAGATGTATGAGAAGAGGCTGGAGTAGTTGGGGTCATTCAGATAGAATGAGAGGTGATGGTTTTAAACTAAAGGAGGGAGATTCAGAACAGACATGAGGAAGAAATTGTTGGCCCTGAGGGTGGTGAGAGCCTGGGCCAAGTTGGCCAGAGAGGTGGAGGATGAACCATCCCTGGAGACATCCCAGGCCAGGCTGGACGGGGCTCTGAGCAACCTGAGCTGGTGCAGATGTCCCTGCTCATGGCAGGGGGGGCACTGGGGGAGCTGAGAAGGGCCCTTCAACACAAACTGTTCTGTGATTCTGTGAAAAGGGGGATCTAATTGCATTTTCCTCTACCTAAAGAGGTGAACAACACTGGGGAAATGGGCAACAAGCAGAAGTTGCAAGCAAGCAAGGTAGCACTGAACACAAGAGAAAATGTGTTGTGCAGCCCTGGCACAGGGGGAGATCAATTTAACCATCCCTGAGCAAATGGATTTGGCCTTGGAGTTAGCCCTGCTCTGAGCTCAACTAGACTAATGACTTTGTGTGTTTCTCCCAAAAGGAGTTATTCTCTGGTCCTATGGTTTTCTGATAAAGGAAGAACAAGAAAAATCACATTTCTCCGTTTATAACACCGTCTTGAACAGGTTGGCAGAGCCATGGATGGAGAAAGACTGCTCTTTGTTCCCTATACTTTAAGATATGATTCTGCCACCACTGGAAAAGGCTAAAAATTGCTGTCAGACTCTGGAGAAGTGTCTGCGTGTTGGATGGGGCCAGGACGGTGAAGGGTCTGCTCCCTTTGCAGCATGATGGGTTGCTGCTTGGGAGGCTCCAGGATGCCCGCAGCGATGCTGCTTTCTCCTTTTTAAATTCCCCCAACCTGCAGCCCGGAGACAGAGTTTCTGAAGATGCTCCAGCCTTGGAAGGAGAAAGAAAGAGTTTGTCACATGCTTGCTATGCTCAGGGCTCATTCAAACCATGGGCAGAGGCTCTGAGAGCGAGCTCTGGGACAGCCTGAGGAGACCCTGGCACCTCTTGGCAGAACAGAATAAATTCGGACTGAGGGACACCTTCAGGCCTCTTCCCCCATGCTCAGATTTCCCTACTTCTTGCCACCCCATTGCTTTTCCATTGCAACCACGGAGAGGAGCAGGTGCCACCCTGAGCACCCACCACAGCATCAGAGCTGCCGGTTGATCTGCACAGGTTGCACTAGTGACAGCCTCACTTGCCTTCCACGACCGGGATGGCACAAAATCCTTGCAGCCATCTCACATGTTGGCTGCTGCTGGCCTTATCTCCAGGATCAAGACCATGTTTTTCTCCTTATTCCAGGAAGGACGAGCTTTAAGAGGCCCAGAATTGGAAACAGCTCTGCTCTGTTCCCATGCTTCCCACACATTTATTCATCAGGGGGGTTGTTTACTGCAGTTATGCAAGCAGAGAAAGAGGGTTGGTGCGAGAACGGAGTCTTGGCTGCCGGGCACAGTGTGGATCCCACCACCCTGCGCACCCTGGCACCTGCATCCCGCGTGTCACGATGCTGTGCTGCACGGGAGATGCACGGTGAGCAGAGGCAGAAAGAAACATCCTGCCTCCCTGTTCAGAAGGCACAGCCCCCTGGGACTAGAGAGCACCTCCAGCACCTCAAGATCTTTCTTGTTGTGACGATGCTGAGGCACAACCCAGCGCACATCTGGGAATAGCTGGTCAGGATGCCATGCTCAGCCTGCTCACAGGATTGTGTGGAACAGGGTTTTCTCAAGCAAGAGTGCTGGCAGAGTCATGAACTCAATGTCTTGCTGCCAGCCAGCACCCCTCGGGCTCTCCCACCTTCCCTGGGTATTCATCACACCCTCAGATGTGCCCAGGGACATTGGTGGCTCCAGCATCTTAAACAGGACCACTGCTTCCCCACCACCTTCTGGAGGTGAAAGCACTTGACTTTACTCCTTCCACCAAGGGATTTATATCCCTGGCAAATGTGATGTCCAATTAATGGTGCCAGCAGATGCCAAGCACCGTGGGTTATTCCCTGAACCCCACAGAAGAGCTGCATGAAGCATTTCTCCAGCAGCACAAGCTGACAGAGCATGTGGTTCATCTTGCATGGCACAGATGAAGCCCTCGCACCATGTTCTGGTGCAAACATCTTGAGCAGACCAAAATCTTAGGCTAAAAAGCAGCTTTGCAAAAGCAGATGCTGCTTGAGGTGTCCTTCAGCCTCCATTTTTGTACCTTCTCAGAGCAGCTTTCTCCTACTACCATCACTCCTGGTTTGGTCTGGAGGATGTCAGGGCCTTGAGGGCACCAAGAGACCTTAATTACCCTGTTCAGCCTCATCTGTGCCCCATCCACACCCCTGCCCATGGCCCAGGAGCAACATTTAAGCTCAGCCCTGGGTGTTCAGAGTCTTTCTGTGCAGGGTTGTGGATGTGCTTGTGTTCTGCAGCATGACTGGGGATGCAGTGGGATCTGCCTCCTGTGTGGTGATGCTCTTTTCTCTTCCACCATCCTTCACTTGTCATGGTCCCTCCCTCCCTGCCTTGTCCCCCTCCGGCCAGCTCTGCTCACCCACAGAGCACCTGTGTTCTTGCAGGGGGTCTTGATCAGCCTCTGCTCCTCATCCAGAGGAGAGAGCAGACTGTATTGGGGCAGGACTTTGTGCACAGCCTCGTGGGGACCATCTCAGGCCCAGCAAGCTTCACCTTGACTCCTGCACTGGGCAAAGCTCCCAGCTCACTGCGCAGGGCTCACCATCAGCCTGGGATGTTTTGAGGGTTTCAGGATTCCCAAGGGGTTGAAGGACACAGACAGGGATGTTAGTAGTGAAAAGACCTGCCACAATGGGGTAATGTTGGTGAACCAGATGAAGCAAAGGGCAGTGGGTTGGTAACTGCATGACAATGCTTGTGGCTCTTCAACCATGAGCCATGCTGGGGCCAGAAGAAGGGGTGACCTTAACTGGTGGGTCTCATGTTCACAGTCCTGTACTGGGGAGGTGAGCAGAGCTTGGAGGACGCTTGAGAAAAGGCCGGAGTTTTTGGCAGCCCTTCTGCAACCAGAACAATAGCTGACATCATGTTTTATTTAAGAGGGAGAAGGAAAAAAAAAATTGCAACCAGAAGGACCACGGCCCTGTAGCCATGGGAGAGACAGAGTTTATTTTTCCTGCCTGCTGGTTCCTCTCACTCTCCCCAGGCCCTGGCCGTGGCACAGCACATTCCTTTGCCGTGATCTCCTCCCTCTCATGCAACAGCACATTCCTCCCGCGCTGGCTGCTCCCTTCTGCCGTGACCACGTTGTAGCCCTGCTCTGGCCACCCTGGCATGGTTGGGCTGGAGGGGACAGCGACCACCGCTCCTTGGTGCCTGGGCACAGCTGGCAGCTCTCTGCATTTCACCATCGCTCGGCTCAGGCGCAGCCATGGTACATGTGGCCATGAATGGTCCTGCTCATGGTCCAGGTCCTGCTCCACCCCATGAACAGGTGTGTGTGCTGGTGCTGGCCTCTCCATCCCTGAGAGAGTCCTGGAGAGATGGTTTGAGCAACACCACCTGTGTGGTCCCTTCCGCCGTTGTGCCCCACTCCGTGGCAGGCACGATGGACCCAGGGGGGTTCCAGAGACATGGCCCAACCCTCCAGGTGGGGCTTCCCATGCATCTCAGCCTGATGGGGTTAGAGGAACGTGATGTGCCAGACATGGCTCGCTGTCTTCTGCTGGGTGGAGTGAGACCAGCCTGGGCTTGGGGTCATCCATTTGGATACCAAACAAGCAAGAGCACAGGAAGGTGTCTGCCAAGTCCAGTGAGCTAACGCCTCGCAGGGCTGAGTTCATGTGGCTGTCAGCAGCTCCAAGAGCAGCGGCCACCCTGGGCAGGGCAGATCACCCCAGAGGGTCTGGCTGGACCCTGGGATCATGTTCCCCCCAGCCGGTGCCAGTGTGGGGTTGGGAAGGCCGGGCTGCGGGTGCCAGTGCTGCTGTGCCAGACCAGTGCAGCCTCTGCCTCCAGCACATATGGCCCTTGCGCTCCCACCGAGCCGTGCTGGCAGCACGCTGCCGTGTCCCCACCGCTGTGTCCTGCTCCCTGCTGACATGCTGTTGTGAGCCCAGACACAGGCCTGGCTGCTTGTCCACAGCATTTTTCCTGTGCAATCAGGCAAAAGGAGATGTTACTTTCTACCAGGACACGGCCCATGCTTACTCCAAACCCTCTTCCCAGGCATTTGCCCTATCTATATCCAACCACAGAGGTGACCAGCAATGTCCCCATGCAGCCCACCAGGATGTCCGAGAGGTCAGAAAGTCCTTTTCTCTTGTTTTTTCCACCTCTTCCAGCTCTGCCTTGCTACTGCTCATGCAGGTGGTTGCACAGGACAGAGCTGGGGGCCTCTGGTGTAGGTTGGGCTCCATGCTGTGGCAGGTCCTGTGGCCAGTCTGGGGACCCCTGTGAGGACGGGGGCCTGTGAGGATGGGGGGTCTGCCAGCACCATCAGTGTCACCCACCCAGGTGGCTCTAGCCTGGTTTTGTGGCTCCTGGGGAGTCTCAGCTGGATCTGGGACTCAGCACCCATCTCTCTGCTTCAGGCACTGGGGAAGCCCATGTGTGCATGTTGCAGCCATGAGACACAATCCCTCCATGCTGCTTCAGCTCTTTGTCTCCACCACTCACATCTATACTTCTGAGCCTGTGGTTTTGTGGTTTGCAAATCACAGAATCACAGAACAGGTTGTGTTGAAGGGCCCTTCCCAGCTCCCCCAGTGCCCCCCCTGCCATGAGCAGGGACATCTGCACCAGCTCAGGGTGCTCAGAGCCCCGTCCAGCCTGGCCTGGGATGTCTCCAGGGAGGGGGCATCACTCAGCCTCTGGAGATCTGCCACTTTTGCTGGTTAGTACCATGACCATGCTCAGCCCAACGCCAGCTCTCTCATTGCCGGCCACAGCCTCAGTGCCCACCAGTGTGGCGGATGCTCTCCCTTCATCTCTGACTGATACCAGCCTGGTCCTGCTTTGTCCCAGGGAGTCCCAGCAGCTCAGGAAATGGGGACCTGCAGCCTTCCCACAGCCTGAAGAGGCAGTGCTGAGGGAAGGTTCTGCATCCTGGAGTGCTCCTGTCCATGCCTGGCACAGATGGTGGCCCAGCAAGGTGGGTGGCTGGTCCCGCTGCAAACTTCAAAGATGCCCATACCCCGTGGTGCATCCTGTAACCAAACCAGTGCTGTAGCTTCTAGAAGGCAGGCAGTCCCATGCCTGCCGAGGGCTGTTTGACAGTGTTGGGGGAGTCAGACTGTCCCCACAACCTGTGCCCTGAGCAGCAGCCAAGGCTACAGACAGAGCTTCTCCTCTCCATGTCCCTTTGCCATTCCCAAGGAGGCAGGAGGAGAAGGCAGAGCTCACTTTGCAGCAGGGACAGGGTTCCTGCCTGGCTCTGGCTCTGGCAGGCAGGGACATTGGTTGGCGTTAACTGATGGCCCTGGAGCAGCTGGTTGCAGACTCCAGCTGGTGGCACAGGCTTCAGCTGGGCCACATCAACCTGTCCATCATTTGTATTTCAAGTGCGTGTACCAACAGGGATCTGGAGAGGCGTCGCTGTCTGGTGTTCACCAGCTGCGTTTCAGCAGCGTGGCTCTGGGGAGGAGGCTGGACTTGGTGGCTTGGAGAGGCCCCATTTGGTGAGACACTGTCTCATTGCATGCTCCCCACGTGTGACAGGCAAAGGGACAGTGGCTGCCTGCCCCTCCACTTGGTGTCATTGCAAGGTGCTGGGTGGCACAATGGCCTGGAAGAACATGGAGAGATGGTCGTGGCTCCTTTTCCTGGCTGAAGAGGAGAAACCAGGTGGTGGGTCTTGGACCACGGCTGCCTGAGGGGTGTGTGAGGATGCTGCGGCCACTGCTGTGAGTCTCGGGTGGGGTGAGGCACTTGCAGCAGAAGAAAAAATGAGTGTAAAGAGGATAAATATAGTGTTTCTGGGGAACCAAATGGTTTCTACCCCTGTACACACCAGGAGGTTTTGCAGGAGCAGGGAGTGCTCCACAAGCTTCTGCCCTTGAGAGCCTTTGGGGACCTGATCTGCTGGGATGATCCCTGCTCTCTGTGCTTTGGAAGCAGTGGTGATGCAGGCTGGAAGATTTCACACCTGCAGTTTGCGTGCAATGTGGCTCTTGGCCCCATGTTGCTCCTTGCTCATGTGTTTTGTTCCCCACCTTCCCAAGGCAGGGAGGGGGGTCTCTGCTCCCTATGGGCAGGTTGGGATCTCATTCTGGGGTTTCAGCTGCCCAGCACCCATTGGTTCACCAGCACCAGCCCAGAGGCAATGTCCTTTCTCCCCAACCACTGCCATTGCCATGTGGCCACCTGGGTTCATCCTGCAGAGCAGCAGGAGAGGATTAGAGGCAAGAAGTTTCCCAGTATGTTCCCTGCTGCACAGATGTCTCTAATTCACCTGCTCGTCATGCACAGGGAGGCAGCGAGGGGGTCTGAGCACCAGACCAGCTGTGGGGACATCTGTGAGGCGGTGGCTGAATGATGGGAGCAGGACAACCGCGGGGGAGAAGGGCGGCTGCTG
This sequence comes from Nesoenas mayeri, assembly GCF_963082525.1. NCBI lineage: Eukaryota > Metazoa > Chordata > Aves > Columbiformes > Columbidae > Nesoenas > Nesoenas mayeri. The sequence continues at coordinate 10,088,153 of NC_137569.1, read as the reverse complement.
CCCGGCACCAGGCTTCTCTCCCTGCCAGCACACTGAACTGCTTAGGGCTAATGTCATGCTAACTCCTTTAATTCAGAACATCTCCATTTTCATTTGGAGAAAGAACAAAAAACAAAGAAAAAAAGAAGGAAAAGAGGTTTCCACATTTGCTCCAGCCTCGCTGAAGCTATCTGGGAACATTCTTCCCACAGACGGTGCCCAGGGATGCGGAGATGCTTCTTGTTGGATGTGGCATCACTTCCTTCACTGCATCAAGAGCAAAATCATGCCGTGTTTGTGCAGCATAACGTGTGTTCAAAGTGTTGTGCAAACACAACAATCAGCCCGATTTACTGTGCCTGGTGACCTCGCTCCAAGGTTTCTGGTGAAGAATTTAATCTTTAGGACAGTATTTTTCCCTTGCTTTCCGAACACTTTCCAAACAAGCTCATCTGAAATCATTGACTCAAGGGTTTCAAGAAGCTGTACTGAGCATAAAGACACGTGTCCAGAGACTGGTGCCTGCGGACTCGTCAGCTCATCGGCTCAAGAAATAAACAATAAACGAAGCAGACCTCTAAACATCTGGTGGGGGAAGTAGGAGCGTGTTCCACAATCGGAGTGTCTGAAGGAGAGATGGGGCTGGACCAAGTCACAGCTCCTTTCTTTGTCCGCCTTGCAAGTGAGGCAAGCATGATAGTTACGGTCTTCAGTGATGCTGTGACTACAGCATCTTGGCACTTCTCTTTCACCGTCTTCGAGGGAAATAGCGACACATGTGTGAAAAACATGCTGCTGGGGCACAACTTCCAGGGTCCAAATGGCAGCGGAGACGGGGAGAGAGAAGCTCTGGGGACAAGCTGAACTCCTACCCGCAAACGTGCTCGGGCAGGGTATGCTGTGCTGGGAGATGAAGAGAAGCTGTCAGTCTTGGAGAGCTGCAGACACTGGAGAAGATGGAAACCAGGCAGAAAGTCGGATTGTGAGCAAGCTGGCTTGCTTGCCTGGCGCTCTTGCTGGAGGAGACTTCCCTAGGGGTGGTTATTACACATGGACCTGACCAGGAGCAAGTAAGGGAGGCTGTAGCAAGCTTCTCAGCTAGGTCTTGCACCTTCTTTGTCTTCATAGGTTGGGCTGAAGCAAAAATAAAATAATATTAAAAAAAATAAACAGGACCTTGAGGATCATGTAGCCAAGGAGCAGGGCTTGGAGTCTGGCATGGAAATGCATCAGCCAGTGAGTCTGGTGATCCCTGACTTGGACTTAAGTGCGTGAGTGTCCCACTGATTTCACTTTGGGAGGAGTGTGCACTTAAGTGCTTTGCTGGATGAAGGCCTAGGAGATGGAAGGGCTGAACTCCAAGTGGAGCTGGGCAGGAAAGAGCTTTACGCACTTTGCTGCAATGGTTGGGATTTCCAGCCTGGAGACAGACGAGCAGGGCAGGCAGAGTGTGGAAATCCTGCCTCGGAGCCCTGAGCAGAGCCAGCATCTCAGAGAGCCCAGCTGGTGGTTCCCAGCACGCCTGGGGTGGGGTGAGGAACTCTGGGGTGCTGTGCTGTCCTCCAGGAGGCACCAATATGGCCAGGCAGCTCAGATGTTTCTTTATCCTGAGAAATTTCTCCTTTCAGAAGCTCCAGCAAAACTGACACAACAAACTGGGCATGGGTGAGTGATGCAGAGACCGTGCCTGCCTGCAGAAGAGCAGGGATGGTCCTGCTGAGGTCTGCATGAGCAGGGATCAGAGACTATGACTCAGGAGAGCTACAACCAGCCAGGACACTGAGGCAAAGACCCCAACAAGGAGACTGATGGTCTTGACATGGTGCCATGTTTAGGTGCCCAGATCTACGAGTGCAACACTGTGCACTGTGCACTGTGGGTGCCCTTGGCCTTTGACTGTGACACTCACCCATGCCCAGCAGTGGTCATCTCCAGGTGACCATGATCTTGAGGTAGTCCTGGGGAGATGAGCAAGTGGAGAGGAAGAGGAGAAGGTATCACTGGCCTGGGGAAGGAGCAATGTGGATTGGGAGAGGGTGAAAGGAGATGATCTGGTGTTTGATGAGGCAGGGCCAGGCCATGCCTGGTGCATTGGAAGTCACACCATCCCTGTTCCCAGAGCTCTCCTGGGGGCTTCAGGAGGTGCTCCTGGAGCAACATACCTTGTTCACAATGCCAGGTCTGGGGCAGGGATGTCACATCCATCCCACAACCACAGGGGACAAGGACAGCCTCTGCCATGAGCCTGTTCTGACAAGAGCACCAGCCCCTTCCCTTTGTCCCCCTACTTAAATCCCACCAGACCTCCAGCTGCCCCAAGGTCTTGGACCCTGGCTGTTTCTCCCACAAAACCACCATGCCAGGCAGGAGATACCATGGGTGGCTCCATCCTGTACCTGCATCTCCCGGTGGGTTTGGGAAGCATGGCCCATGGCACCGTGCAGTCCTCCTACTGAACCACATTCCTGCTCATGTGCGCCAAGAGGCACCAACCCACTGCCACCACCGAGGCTGGGGACAGGCAGGACATGCAGCTTGCCCATTTGTTGGGCTGTGCCCATCAGTGTCACCGTGCCCAGTGGTGACTGCTCCTGGTGGGGCTGGCCAGGGCTGTCCCTGGTGAAAAGCAGCAAGTGCCCGAGCCCATGGAGAGCTCCTCCACAAGAGGTCCATGAGATCCTGAGATCTCTTCGGGAGGGATATTGCCCGTGGGGAGCTGGACAACAGCTCCACTGACCCATCCACTGACGCTGATGCAGCCGTTCCCTGGACATCTGAGTGGCCAAGGGATGCTTGTGCGTACCGTGGAGAGGGAACGGCTTCCTCACAGCTGGGACTTGGCAGAGGCGCAATCTCATGCATGAGGATGATACTCAGATATCATCTCTGGTGATTTATGGCTGGAGCATGCAAGCTTTGGTTTGGGAAGATCCTCATAAATAGCTCCGGCGTGACAGAGGGCCTGCTGGATAATGGAAAACTGAGGGATCATCCCTCACCACGGCTCTGTGCAGTATCTGGTGGTTAACCCTGCTGTGACAGCTGAGAGGGACACACAACTCTTCAAGTCAAGTCATTTGGGTCCCCTCACACCAGGCAGGAGCCCACGGATCACCCCACACTGTGACAGGCAGGACAGCATCGTGCTGTGACACCTCTGTGACAGGCAGCGGGACATGGGTCATGCCCCACCACACCAAGCTCCAGTGGTCGTCCAGTGCAGATTTTTGCAGCGTTGATGTGAAGCAGTTTCTGTCTGGAAGCTCTGCCACCTGTTAGCAAATCTCATTAGAGCATGGGCTTTCTCTATAAAGTCAGACCTTGTGTTTGCCCCATTATGTCCTTCTTGACAGCTTTCTGCTCTGAAGCTCACCTCCTGCTCCCTCCTGCTGCTGGAGAGATCTCATCCCCCACAGCACTTGCACCGGACCTTGGGAGCTCTCCCTGACCAGCTCCCTATGGACCTCCCTGCACATTCACAGCAGAACCACCTCCCCAGGTTGGTCCCATTCCTGCAGACCTTGGCCAGGACCCATCCAGGTGTTCTCAGCTTTGACACAGGCATTGGACTATCACCCAAGTTCCCATTCTTGCTGATGAGCCCTGGAGAGTTACTGCCACATCTAAGCCAGAACAGAAAAAGAGAAATCATGGTCCCAGAGTAATGGAGCAACCTGCAGCCCCTCGCAGCAGCACTGCTCACCCCTTGGCATGGCTCTCCTCCCAGGGGTCCGCCCTTCCCAGCATGGACCTGAGGCTGGTGGCCACTGTCAGGACCCTGCTGGGGGGAAGATGAAGCTTGGGTAGGGGGGCATGGCAGATCTACTCTCTGGCAAGGGGTATCTAGTGCCCTCTGGACAGGTGCCCAGGCAGCTGGGATGGGCTTGACAGCATCAGCTCTGGTTCTTGGGGAGGAACAGATGGGATCCATTAGCAGAGATTATTGAGATATCTCCAAAGTGCTCTGTCACAACCCATTACACTTAGACAAGCGGACGTAATGAGGGCTTAACACAGCCGTCTCGGCAGCACGCCTGGCACAGCTCAGCGCCGGTGGAGCCGTGCGAGGACACTCGTTGTGCACAGAGAGCCCCTTCGGACCTCGGGGTCTTGGCAGGTCTGTTGAGGTGCATGGTCTGGTCCCTCCAACATGCACGTCTGCTCCCACACAGCTCAGGTATCCAGCAGCCCTCAGGATGGGGGGATGCCAGCTCCAGATGTGCTCTCCTGTCCCAGCCTCGACTATTCCTCCCCTTCAGCATCCTCCTTCTGCAGAGAAACAGGAGGACACCGCTGTCCCAGGGCTCTGGCGCTGGTCTTGTTCTTGGACCCATCCTGGGCTAACACACGCAGGTTGTGCATGATCCCTGTGCTGAGCCTGGGAGCTGCCAGCCCTTCCGATATCTCAGCCCCTGGCTCGCCCAGCCTGCTTCTCAGAAACACAGCGACCGGACAGGATCCCTCCACCCTCCGCCATGGCCCACCAGCCCCAGCCCCATCGCCTCCCCAGCAAGCCCAGACACCCCTGACTGACGGGTGGAGGATGCCGCAGCCAGGAAAGGCAGCTGCCTCCGGCTTCTGGCCGCATGGTGCCATTTCGCAACGCCTCTAACCCAGCGGGGTGGCTGGAGCCTGTCCCGCTCCTGCCGGGTTCCCAGCAGAGCTGGGAAGGTGCCACATTATGCCAAGATCTTGCAGCCCTGATGCTGCTCAGCTATGTCCTTGCCGGGTCCCCACTGCCACTGTCCCTGTTTAAGGGACTAGTTTTTGCTGCTCTTATCTTTCTCGCAGCATGTCTTGTGCTGTGCGAATGCCATACTTCAGAGGGAGGTCTCCCATGGCAGAGAGGGCTCATTGTCCTCTTTCGTGGAGGGTTTGGAGGCCAGGTTGTCCCAGGAGATGGAGGGAAGGCAGGGCTCTCTGCAGAGAGAGACGTGTGGACGTGTCTTCATTAACAGCTGCCCTGCAGTGTATCTTAGAGCAGCCTTTAATCTAACAGTAGTTAGCGAACATTAGAGGAAAAAGGCTGGGAGGGGTTGGATGGAGATCCACCACACCACCAGGACAATTCCTGATGGGTGGTGTATCCCTTGAACCAGGATGCTGCAGGATCTGGTGTGTGTTCAGCCCATTATCCCATCTGTCCTACTCCCAGGGGTGCTGCAGAAAGTTCTGGGCTACCCTGGCCCTTGAGGACCACAGATCACATCTCCCAGGGGTTGCAGGGAGCCACCTCCACAGCCTCCTGCCCCGTCCTCCCCATACACATTGTCTGCAAAGCCTGGAGGAGCTGTCTCCAACCACAGTGTGCCTTCTGCTGGCTTTCCCCATGGGGTTCCTGAGGCTTCCCAGGTTTCAGCAGGGTGGTTTGTAACCAGATCATCTGTTTCTCAGCCTCTGTGGGTGATGGCTGCAGTTTCGAGGCAGCTCTCCAGGAACTCCAGAGGTTCCGGATGGAATGGCTCAGGTATCTGAAGGTATGTCAAGCCTCCACTCAACCATTTGGCAGTGTTTTCCATGACCTCAGTAGACTGAGGGTCATTAGCCTGGTCGCTACAGAAACTCGAGCTCCTAATAGGGAATTATGGTTCATTATTTGCTGCCAGCACAGTAGGTATGTCATGTCTAGAGAGTGCAGCTTTTATACACGCCATTACATGACTGGGCGTCGTAGTCTCTAATAATGCTATTTCTGGATCGCAGTAATGATAATTGAGAACTAGCGTGTCATTAATTATACAAACGACTTCATGCCAGCGCTGGATTGTGTCTCTAATTTCTGGAACTACTGTCCTCATTTGTTTTCTTTGACAGCTTCTAGCATTTGATGTCTTGCATTATTTGACGTTTTACTCTACAGCCACAGTGAACCCAGGCCAGCGTAATGCATGTCCCTGCAGATGCCTGACCTTCTCCAGGCTCATCCCGCTCCCAAGCCAAGACATCCTGGGATCTCTGCAAGAATCTCTGCTTGTGAGTGCTCTCCTCCCACGCTGCCAGGACACGCAGCATGACCGGGTTGGAGTTTCACCTTGTGCGTGGTCTTTGCAGTGACAAGGCACCTCTGTTCATGCCAGGGAATGTGATGTCCTCTGTGTTTACATCTCTCTTCTCCCTCGCTTCTCCTTACAGCTCTGAAGAGAAGGTTGGGGAGCACAGAGACTTTCCCAGGTTTCTGTCTTAGCCTAAAAGGACAGTCTGTGCCCTCTGGCTAGTTTAAGTAGCCCAAATCTTGAAGGTGCCAGTGCGGCTCCAAGTGGAGGGGATGGGAAGGGTGTCTGTGCTGCTGTGCTGTCTTGCAGGGGTGCACCCCAGAACTGCACTGGGGACCCATTTCCAGTGAGTGACATGGTCCATTTCTGTTCATTTCCCAATGGGACTGAGCTGAATTTGGTCTGGGATTAGCCAGCAGGTTCCAAAAGCATTGCTGGCTTGGACTAGTGCACAGGTGGGAGAGCAAGGTGACAGGGGCAGCAGGTATGGTCTGTGCGGGCAGCTCCTGGGGTGGCTGAGGCTTCACCTTCGTTCAGCCACTTTTTCTCATAAGTTATTTTTTAACCTGGAGTATTTTCCTGATGTAAGTCTCTCCCAGAGCTTGTCAGGACTCTGGTTCCGTTCTTCTGGCATTTATCCCTGTAGTTTAATACAATCCCTGTGAACTCCACTGCCTTCAGTATCTCAAATATTTGCAGTATCTTTTTGTGAAATATTTTGGATGAACAGCATAGCCCCAGGGAGTCCCGGGAAGCACCTCCCAGATAAGGCATTAGGAGCACACATGCAAGAAGGCTTGGGCTTTGTCCAGGGGAACCGGTGAGCATCCAGATGAAACATCCTACACTAGAACATCTGACCCCTGACACATGCTCCAAACCATCTCCCCTGCCAGGCACAGCAGAGCATATCATTTTCACACCAAATTTAACCGCAGACTGGATAGCTTCTTCTTTTCTGTGTTGCACAGACCCACTCTGCAGTGCTTTGCTATCTAGTGTCTCCCTCTTGCCAGCTGGTTCCTCTGTTGGATCTGCCAGAGGGACATTTTTAGCTGCTCTTACAAAAGGACAACTTTTTTTTCTAAAATTCCATGTTACTGATCAAGTCCTAGGCTTCCACAGCCCTGTCCCAAAGAGGACACCGAAGACGGGTCCAGACATCACCCTCAACCCTCCTCTCCCTGGGGCCAGCATGGAGGCTGGATGCCCAGAAGATGAACAGAGCCCTGCTGCATCCATCTGAAGGTCAGCACAGTCCCATTCTGTCATCTGGCATATTCCCCCCCGCCAAATGTTTCCCAAAACAGCCTCCAGCATGATCTTTTCCATGCTGCCTCTGTCTCCCATGCAGCCACTGCAGGATCCCCTCCCCCGCCGCAATCCGACTGTGATTTGGTTGTGCTCAATATGACGAGTTTTTTCCAATGAGCTCCTTTCTGCAGCTTTAAAAAACCTGCACTCTAGGATCTGGTTTACAGGCAGGCGGTTCACCAAGGGGATTTTCCAGTCCCCACGTGTACAGTTGCTCAACAGTGTGTACAATGAATCCATCACTGTGAGACTGTCTACTCTTCAAGGACTTCTTGTGGGGTTTTCTTTCTCCTCTTCCCTTCTCTTCTCTTCTCTTCTCTTCTCTTCTCTTCTCTTCTCTTCTCTTCTCTTCTCTTCTCTTCTCTTCTCTTCTCTTCTCTTCTCTTCTCTTCTTCTCTTCTCTCTTCTCTTCTCTTCTCTTCTCTTCTCTTCTCTTCTCTTCTCTTCTTCTCTTCTCTTCTCTTCTCTTCCTCTTCTCCTCTCCTCTTCTCTCCTCTCCTCTTCTCTCCTCTCCTCACCCTCACCCTCACACTCACCCTCACCCTCACCCTTACCCTCACCCTCATCCTCATCCTCATCCTCATATTTTTCCTTTTTTATGGTTTGATCTCCAGAGATGGCTCTGCCTCCTGCAAGCAGAGTAGCCCTGACACAGAGCATGGCAATACATTTATTATATGTGCTGTGAGATACATACGATGCTTCATGCTGCATCCCTCATTTCGCACTCCTGCACTCCTGGTGCTGCCATCTGATGTTCACCATCCAGCTCTGCTGTGCCAGGGTCATGTTTTACCAAAGACTGGCAGTGCCGTCCAGGTACATTCTTCAGGCTGGCAAAATCAGATTATTTTTATAAGCGCAACCTAGAATTCTCCAGCCATCTCTCTCAGCTTTGTTTTTGGGATCTACCTTAGTTTCTGGGCTCAGTTAAGGACCTGAGTAACCTCCAGTGCTCCCTTTGGTCACTCAACAGTCTCCAGTTCACTGTACTTCTCAAGTGTCCTCTACTTGGGGCTGCTCCTCCCTCCTTGCACCCCAATGCTCTCCCCATCCTTGCGGTGTTGCCTCAACCTCCTTTTTCCTTTACAGCAGCAGCAGTTGAACAGTCTGTGCCTCTGTCTCTGCACAGTTATCCTGCAAAGAAGCCAGTGAGGAGTCCTAGGAGACCCATGGGTGTGTGGCTGGAGATGTGGGACCTTGCTATAGGTGATGGTCTCTGCTCCATCTCCAGAGCTCACTCCTCTTTCTACCTATGTGCGGGATGTGCAAGGGCGTTGAGCAGGAGCTGGTAACTCCTTCTCTGTAAAAAAAAAAAACACTGAAGAAGCTGAGAAATACCAGTGAGGAGGGCTTAGGAAGGAGCTAGCACTTCTCTCTGATCTCAAACCTTGTGCATGGAGTGTCCTAGGAGGCCTGCAGCATCGAGCATCTCTCTGGGATGCACGGTTCCCTTTGCTGAAAGGGGAAGGACATCAGGATGCTGGCAAGGACCCGTAGGGAAATTACTGAGCTCTCATTCACAGGTTAGTAAATTCTTACAAGGTCCAGCTTAAAGATCAGCATGAAGATCATCCACACTTGAGGCTTCTGTCCGATTAGGGGTTTCCAAGTCCAGACATTGTGAACATCTTAGGCTTGCTGAGAAACTTTAGGCTGTGGGCTGAAGACAGTGATGGAGCTGAACAAGATGTTTGGAAATCTTGGACCCTCTTCTTGTTGGATGTCTCCTTACAGGCAATGTCACTTGTGAATCAAGGACCCTACAAGTGCCACGATATTCAGTGACACCTCTGTGGACATCCTAAAAAAAAAAAATGGCAGGGAGATAAGTGGTTTCCATCATGTTTTCTTGGGATATGGACTATGAAGTAGAAATCACCGTGATGATCCTGATCCAGCTGCACTTCTGCATTTCTGGTCTTTGGTGGTGAGAGATGTCCTCAGAGGGTTGTATTGTGTGCCCATTTCAGACATTTCTCCAACCTCTCCACCTTTCTGTGACCTGTATGTAACTAAGCCAGTGCTCTCGTTTTTACTGTGAAGTTCTTTCTCCCACTATTAACATGAGTACATGGTCTTATCAGCACTGCCTTCATGAATTTGGGGCAGTATGATTCAAAATCCTTAGTCTGAGACATCTGTACAATGTCCCAGCTGGATATCCAGAATCCAACAGTATTAAACTCCGGGCTAATAATGATCAGGACCACCACTGCTTTGAGACTAGTTTGTGCAGCATCTGTCCGGAATCATTTCAGATTGTATTGAAATACTTTCAGGAGCCCTACAGCTGAGGCTTAAGCAGGAATAAAATGTGCATACCCGTGATGTAAGATGAAAGAGAAAGCATTTCTTCTATGGAAGGGAGGTGTGTAATTGCAGAGACGTGAACTGGATCTGGTTTTAATCCCATTGGACAGATTGGACACTGTCAAGTGCAATTTCTAATCTCAGTCCTGCTCTGCTGTGTTGGAGTACGGCTGAAGGTGTTTTTCAAGTGTTTAGGAGCCTTTCCAAAGACAACAGTATCATCTGGATAACATCAGCCTCCAGGCTGGTTACTGTGAACTGGATGCTCTTTGTAAAGCCCTCAGTGCTGATGCAAACCCATATGGTGCATGTTTAACCTGGTACGCGTCCATCTGTAATACATGCCATGAGGTTCCTGTGGCTCTCGCGCCCTGGCTCGGCCACACTCAGCCTGTAAGTGCAGAACAGAAGTGCTGTCCCCTCTCCCAAGTCCCACAGGACTTCTACAACCCACACAATTGGTCAGATGGGTCACAGAGGGCTCCCGCCATGCTGATTGTCCAGGTACAGCCTGCACCACTCCAGATCTCTGCAGCTCTGCATGCAATGAACCCACCCAGCCCTTCTATGTCTGCAGCACTGAGCTGGTCTCTGCACCAGCATCCCCAGCAGAGTAAGAGTGCAGGGGGTATGGACCAGCCCTGGCTCAGCACAGGAGTGGGCTCCTCCAGGGATGCCCTAGGGGGAGCCTGGACTTAAGCAGGGGTTCAGGGGGTGCAGAGGTGATGCTCAGTGCCAGCTCAGAGCCCTGGAAGGACGAACAGCCCTCTCTGCCTGCTTCACCTTTTCGACCTCCAGTTTCAGGCACATTGATGCTCTCCCTGCCTCTGTCTCCACCTTCATCCCCAGGACACCCCACCACCCCTGGGGTAGATCTCTTCCATCCCCAAGCGGCTCCTCTGCAGGGAGAGCTGCTCCTGTTCATAGCAGTCCTGGAAGACACACAGCTAGGAGCACCTGCCCTTGGATGGAGTCAGCAACCACCCCTTCATCCTTCAAAAAACAGTGAATGATACCACTGTGGGGGATGACAGGCCTCACCCTGTCTGAAGAAAAGGCGCAGAAGGGTCAGCATCCACCAGCTGTGGGGCCAAGGGCTTGATCTGGCTGCAAGTCAGAGTCACCCAGCTGATTCTTGCAGTGGAAGAGTATCCACTTCTCTCCAAACAACTCTGAAGGGGCTTTTTCCTCTGTCCCGCTGACACTTCAAAAGTCCTCACACTTGGCACAGCCACACAGTGGTGCGTTCTTGGGTTTCAGTTTTCCTTTTGCTGCTTCTGTAGCTCTTCCAGGGGTGAAGAGGTTTGGACAAGCTGCAGGTGGAAATGGAAAAGTGGAATGAATACAGATCCTAGACACTCTTGATTTTTATGGCCATGAGCAGCAGAGGGGAAGAAAAGAAAAATAGGTGTATGTTCCTGGCTGAAAACTTCCAAGCTGCAGTTATAACAAGGAGGTGTTTGAGGAGATCAGGAAAACCACCATAGTGGTTTGCAAAGTTGTTTTCTGACTTGCTTTAGTGCACAGCCTGTCACTTCAGACAGCTCAGACTCTGGGTCTGGCCAAGAGCGGAGGGAATCAGCTATACAACGGCTGGCATTGAGCGTGGAGGAGCAGAGTTTTGCTTTCCAACCAAGAACGAGGATTCGAAGCACAGCATGCTGAGGAAGGTACAGAGAAGGGCTTAGATCAAACGTTTAGACATCCCTGTACTGTGTTAGGCTGGATATTGGCACGACTGCGTCAGTCTGCTGGGACACCAGCAACACTTGGCGCCGGTGCAACAAGCCTCCGGCTGGGATTAACCTTGTGTCATCAGAATGTCAACCTGCATTTAGGTACCCGAAATAAATCATGTCTCTATAGAGCAGCTGAGTGAGAAACAGACCTTTGCAGCTTGTCTTCCTGTTTACATTCGTTCTGGTGTCTGTCCCTTGTAAAGTGTCTGATCCACGTTTGCAGAGGGAGGACAAGCCTTGGAGGAGCACACATGGGTAGCAAATGCTGCAGCTGCACAACGGATGGTCAGGCTCCTGTGGAAAGAGATTTCCAGACACAGGTACCAGCATTGCTGTCCCTATGGTAACGTAGATGATTTGGAGCCTTTTACCTCTTTGTTCTACCCAGGCTGGTGGCCCCCCAGCATCCCTGCCCAAATCCCACCAGTCTTCGGAAGCACAGTTTCCCACAGGGCCAGCCTGAAACAAACAGATTCTGCTTCTGGAGAAATCAAAGTCTGACAGCATCTCTCTAGGGGCCTGAACTATTCTCAACTCCTTCCTCTTAGTTTATTAACTTAATAGACATTAATTTATTTTTTTGAGCAAAACCCTTCTATTGCCTTGGTAAAATAAAAACATTCTGGCTTTTTTCTAGCAAACCAAAATTTTTGGAAAAGCAAATCTTTGCGCTTCTGTCTAAGCTTCCGCAGGCTCTGCCTACGGAGGCCCTGGCCCCGGAGTCCGCAGTCCACCGATGCCTCGACCGGTCTCCAGATAACACAGAGCTGTCTCACACAGGTAGCTGGGGTAGAAATGAAGTGCAGAAGAATTTCATCTTCCCTGGTGCCCACCACACCAGTCCCCAGGTACTGCTCCCGTGGCCCAGCTGGGTCTCGATGAGCTGACTCCCTGCCATTGTCCCCAGGGTTGGTGACTTTGCTCGTTTTCCTTCCAGAATATGGTGCCGAGAAGCAAAAAATTATTATTTTCCCCTTTGGCACAGGATGTCTGTTTGCTGTATTTGTGTCTTCAGCTCACACATTAACCTGCTCCCACTGGGTGATGTTGCATCTGCACACCCATCCCACCAAGTGTCTGGAATGTGTTGTGGTGGTGGAACCAGGTTGTCTGCCAACAATGGTGACACTGAACGGCTGCCAAGTGTCCCTGGGGACAGATCAGTTCTGCTTGGAACTGCTTGGCCAGGAGGGACACCCTGGGCAGCCCTGGTCCAGTGCTCCACTGTCCCAGAACCGTCCCTGCTCGAGTTGCCTGCGGGTCACAAGTGTCTCAGGGGTCCCCAAGGGGTGGGTTTGGCTCTGCAAACGGGAGCACAGACAGAGCCCGGGGCTGAGAAAAAGGATGGCAAAACACAAGAGAAAACACATCCCCTGCTGCGACTGTTTCTCCTAATGAAGAGCAGGGCTTTACCCAAGCCTGAGGGCATGGAGGAAGCGCTGAGCAGAACTTGGCTGGGAAGCACTCCCTGCTGCAGAGCTGGTCCCCATGCGGGGAGGCTCAGCGTGGGGGTCAAGCTGACAAATCTGATGAGCCTCGGGGACAGGGACCTGCTGGCTGTTGCTCCTCTGAGCCACTTTCCCTAGAAAGCAGACGGCAATGAGGACGGGCACGGTCGGAGAAGAGCTGCTGGGGTTTCTGGCGGGGGGGACGGGGACGTGCTGCCAGTCCAGGGAGGGCTGGTGGGTCTCGCAATTGTTCAAGCTCTGCACCGCTGCCCCCGGCCAACACTCGGGCCCTTCGGAAAGTATTTCTGAACGATTCCCAGCCATCGTTCCCATTTTGTTCTGTTTAAATTTTTTCCTCCAAGACAATCTCGCTCGTAATTGTTCTCAGATTTAGGAAACTGGCTCTTCCTGAGACCCAGAAAACATCATTGCTGGTTGGGGCAGTATCCTTCTTGCTCACAGTGAACTCCCTCGATCAGTGTTTGTGCCTTGGGCTACTGCAGCATCTCAGACCAGATCGTGACCTTGTTTTTGCTGTTGGTGTGAGGTCCGTGCTACCACCACCCTGTGCTGGCCAGATAAGTTTTGGCTTCAGACATCAGCTCTGGCTTTTGTAGAGCCACGAGCATTTCATGGTGGTGGGGAGCCCCTCTGGTGCACGTGTGAGCATCCGTGGCACGAAGGTGCTGCTGCAGGTGTTCTGGGCTGTCCGTCCCTCTCTCCAGGGACAAAAAGGCCTCTGCCATGCAGCTTCTCTGGCAGGAGGGTGATGCAGCAACGTGCGATACCTTGAGCCTTCAGCAGCCCTAAACTGATCTTTCCAGTATCTGATTACTGAGCTCCCCAGTGTCTGATTACATTAAGAGCAGTTTTCCTTTAAAAATGCATCCTGACAGTATCTGGCTGGAGGATCTGCACTAAACCAGCTGGCAAATACACTGCCTGAGCCTCAAGGGGTGTTTTACCGCTGCCCTTGGTCTCCTCTTCACCACATTAAACCAGCTCTTTCCTCGGTGGCTCCTGTGCTCCAGAACCAGAACCGTTGTGAGGGGAGGTTGGACCACCAGACTTCTGCCAGACAACACTTACCAGTGGATACTGGGAACCAGCCCCCCACTGTTGGGAGCCCAATGTCTGCACTGGAGCTAGACCTCCTCAATCAGACTGTTTCCGAGGCAAGACACAGAGATGTTCGCTCTCCCTTTGAGCATCTGGGATGGGGTGACCCAGGAGGCTGCTCGTGCTCTCCTGTTGCAGCACAGAGACGTGCTCGTTGCATCTGCCTGAGGCTGCTGCCAGGATTTGTCCATCTGCCCTTCATTTGGCAAAGTGCAGGGGAAAAAGCTGCATGGAAATAGAACAGAAAGGTGGGGAAATGGGGACAGAGATTGGACTGTTGAAGGGGGAGGAACTGAACAATGGAGGGCAGTAAGAGAGTGCGCTGAAAGATGAGCTATGGCTTGAAGGCAGGTGCTGGAACTGGTCCTGAGACTATGGCCTTGGTAATGAAGTTTGGTAGCATGCCAAATGGGAAAGCATCGTGGACACAGAGAGGGAAACATAACCTTCTGGAAATGCCAGGCTGGGAGAAATGTTATGGCAAGGTCAGGTGTCCACTCAGCACCCCCAAAGGTGGCCATGAAAGTCAAAACAGAAACGGAAGAGCAATCTGGGAACACAGGAGCTGCCCATGTAACCTTGGGCAGGTCAAGCCCTGTTGACATGGTGCTTGCCATGGGGACCGGCTCGTACTCGCTGCCAAGAGGTCCCCAGTCCCTGCTCTGCTTGCCCAGGGGTGCAATAAAGGGTGCAGCATGGGAAGAGGTGGGACAGGCGCGTGGAAGGAGACCTGGTTTTATGAGAGGAGCCTGGAAGTGCTTGGCTTGTTTAGTCTAGAAAAATGAAGGCCGAGAGAGAGTTGGTCTATAAATACATCTGGGAGTAAGCAGCAGGAGGGAGAAGAGCTATTTAGGCTGGAGGACAGTGCTGGCAGAGCAGCAGATGGCTATCAGCTGGCCGTGAATGCAGTTACGCTGCGAGCGAGAGGAGCAATCCTCATGGCAAAAGCCGACCCTCCAACAGCCTCTCCTGGGGTCAAGCGGGGAGAAAACCCGCAGCTCAGTGGAAACCTTCGGCCAAACAGCCTTGCTGAAAATCGTGTTGCATCTTCATAACCCTGAATGTCTCTGAGCCATTGGGGCAGTGACGGAAAGGGAGCCGCTTTCGCAGGGCCAGCACGGTTGGGCACCTGGCAAGGTCACCTGAGAGCATCATGGGCATGATGCTCAGAGCCCCAGGTGCCACCATGGCCAGTATCGTCACTGGTGTGAGCCATGAAGCTGAGAGGCACGTCAATCCGCCAAGCAGCTGTGGGGCTGGGAAGCTTGTGGTTCACCGGAAACTTAAAAAAAACAAAAAGAAAGCTGGTGCAGATCCAGTTTGGCACCGTCCCAGATTAAAAAAACAAACAAACACGACATTTCTGGTGAACTAGAAACTCTGGCGTCTGGCCAGCACTGCAAATAGCCCGACTGGTTTCAAGATGGAGCTCGAAAAATTTATGAGGAGGATTACCCGAGCGGTTGCCTGTGGTAGCAGGGGATGGGAATGGGTCCCTCAGGAGTGCTTCCCAGGCTGGTGTTCGACCCGCGACCGCAGCCTGGCACACGAGGACACGGACACCCTGCTCAGCCTGGCTGGGAGTGGTGGCCTGGACACCTGTTATGGGACCGCTCTCCTCCTTCCACCACAGACACCGCCCCAGGGAAATCGTCCTTCGGAAAGCAGAGAGGGAAAGGATAGGTGTGGGAGTCCCGACTGTGCTGCCCGGGTGATGCTGCAGGCAGACGTCACAGCTGATGCTCAGGAGGGGCTCAGGGCTGGTGTCTGCATAGCCACGCTAAGGTGGTGCTCAAGGGCACCTTGCACATCGCTCCCACCCTCCTTGATCCCATTTTGTTCTGCAGCTCCATCCGTCCATCTCCCTTCCCCATTGCAAGAGCTCCCTGGGCACAGTGGGAAGATGTCCCGCTTTGGTCCCCACTGCTCAACCCCTCCAGATGTGCAGTGGGAGTGGAGAGCAGGTCATTATCCCCCTCGATGGCTGATGCATGATGTGTAACACAACATACACACCCTGTGCAAGTGGTGTGCAACACGATGTATAACATGACATGCACACCCGGTGCAAGCAGTGTGTAACACAATGTGTAACACAACATGTCCACCTGGTGCAAGTGATTTGTAACATGATGCGTAACATGATGTGCACACCTGGTGCAAGTGATTTGTAACATGAAGTGTAACACGACATGCACACTCACCACAAGTGATGTGTAACACGATGTATGACACGATGTGCACACTTGGTGATGTGTGACATGATGTGTAACACAATGTGCACAACTGGTGCAAGTGATTTGTAACATGATGTATGACTTGATGTGCACATCCAGTGATGTGTGACACGATGTGTAACACACAATGTGCATAACTGGTGCAAGTGATGTGTAACACGATGTATGACTTGATGTGCACACCCGGTGATGTGTGACACGATGTGTAACACAATGTGCGCACCCGATGCGAGCGCAGCCAGCTTCCACCCTCACGCCCTGATGACCTGCGCCTCCCCAGGTGCTCCCAGTCACATAATCTCATGACATGATGTGTCACCGGGGAGATTCCCACCCAGCTTTGCCACTCACATCTTTCCCCGTGTGACCTCATCGCTTCATGTTTCCTATCCATTTCCTCTTCCCTCCTAGCTGATTTGGATGATTTGTTTTATTTTAACGACCTGCCCCTTCCCCATCCCTCCAAGCCCAGGAGAAGCAGGAATGAACTCTGCTGATGCTCTCAGCTGGGCAGTTATGACGGCTGCAGTACCGTGTTTTAAAAGTGATTTGAAGTATTGCTCACACTCGGGGGGCTCAGGGCCTCTTTCCAGCTGGTTGAGCTTAAAGCAGGTTATGGCTTTGGGAAATGGGGCCCTTTTGAAGTGTCAAATACACCGCGCTTTGGCGTTCCCAGAACATGTAAGATGAAAATCTGCTACCCGAGCACAGCAAACTTCCATGCCCATAACATCATCTCTTTCAGACCCCCCAGGGACCCCTTTTTAGGATGGGCCCTGCCTGTGTTGGATTTGCTGCTCAGCAGAGTTCCCAGGCACAGTGATATAAAAACCCATGTGGAAATAAAGACAGATTTTATCCCCTGCCAGTGCTCAAACTGCCAGCAGCCTGTGACTGTGTCCTTCCTTCCCTGGGGGACCTTCAAACATCTAATATACAGCCCGGCACTGGAGAGCAGGGTGGGAAAGTATTGCAACCGGGCTTTTGATTCACCAGTCACTCCTGCCCCTTGCACCAGCCTGCTGCTGGGCTCTGCAAGCCCTGCCGGGGTGCAGGAAACCTGACCCTCCACACACGGGGACACAGATGCTGTTGGGGGGCACCGAGGCACCCCAACACCCTGCACTAGGCTGCTTGGGCATCCTTGGCTTCATCACCCAGCTTCAAGCCTGCTCTGGCTTCGTGCAGCCCTGTGCATCACGGCGCTTTGGCAATCCCAGTGGTGCTGGTCGGTGTCCTGCTCCACAGCACCCATCACCCAAGCGCCCTCAGCATCCCCAGCTCCTCTGGGCTCCTGCACACCCAAGAGAACCCTGGACATCCCAGGCTCAGGGCTTGTCTCATCTCTTATTGCACATGGGGATCCCCTCTCCTCGATGGCCTGGGGCTCATGGGGCGGTATTGCTGTGCTGGCCTGGGTGACCCCCATCTCAGGGTGCTGGCCCATCTCCTCAGGCTCTGGGATGGTTGTGTCTGCTCAGCCTGGTGCTCTGAATCACTGCTGTGTTTTGTCTGTCCGAGACAGCTCTGCTGGATTCAATTAAGGGCCGTGCTGCATCTCGCTTGCTTGTGAAAGCAACTGGGGCTTGGCCCATTTGGTGCCTGCTGGTTCGCCTTAGTGCTTTGCTGCCAGTGTCTCTGCTCCAGGGTGGGCAAGGTGGCTCAAGCCTCCCTCAAAGTCGCGCAGCCATGGCGAACGCCACCAGGGCACTGCCAGGGCAGCTCGCAGCGCTGGGGACAAGTGTGTGACAAACCACCTCGAGTGGTGGCAAGGGCACAATCCTGCCCCAGCAGCAACCCCCTCTCCTACAAAACCTTCAGTCTCTGTCCTGTGCCCACATTCCACCCCACACACAGTGGCTGCTTGTCCTGCTGCCCCAGACACCGTGGGGCTGTGCCATGGGGCCAGAAGTGCCCACCGCTCATCTTGTCTGTGCTTGGGGACCGTGCCATCCCCTGCCATGGCTCTCTGTTGGGACAGTGCAGGTCCCATCCCCGCACGCCCCACGGTTGGGCATGAATGCCACCCGGTGCCATCACCTGCACCATCCGCACCCGCTGGTGCCTGGGCTGTGCAGGCAACACCTCTGTGCTTGGGGAAGTCATCTGGCTGCTCAGTGCCAGCCCCCTTTGTTATGTGCTAAGATGCAAAATATTTTAATCCACGATTCTCCTTCGTGTTTCTTTTCTTTCCCATGCTAGATTCCTAGAAGACAGGGAATTTATGGTGTGAGTCCGCTCCAGCCGCAGAGAAAGCCCAGCCAAGGTCAACACCACGAGACAGGCAGCTCCTGCCAAGGGGGGAAAGAACGATCGCTTAGTGCTTGGCGGAGGAGGAAATCAAACCAAAACCCTTCCAAAAAAATCTAGATATAAAACACCCCCCGCCCCAAAACCCTTTGGTGGAAAAAGACCAAAAGCCGTAAGGACCGTGCCTGCACAGTTCCCCCCGCCGGCCCCAGCCTGGCCCCACGTCACCTCCACCCCATCCCTCTCCGCCGGCACTGTGCAGGGAGGCCAGTGAGTGGGGACATGGCCGGTGGCACGGGGACGTTCCCACCGCTGTGCCCAGCTCGACTGTCCACCTGGGGGTTAGACAGTCAGGCCAGTCTTCAGTGTTCAACACCCAGTTTGCAGGCTACCTTTCTTATTCAGGGGCTGTTCCCGCGTGGCTGCTGGGCTTAGCATCGCTCCCCAGCATCCTTCCCTGCATCCTGCCCTGGTGCCTCTGCCAGATGCTGGTCTGAGACCTGCCAGGTGTGTGGGGACCAGAGATTTTGGCATCTCGTGACACACACATTTCCAGCCTGGTCTTGGCAGCGGCAGGGAATTAGAGCCATTTAATTGCGTTAAATGCCACGCTTTGGGGTGTTCTCCAGCAAACGCCCTCTGTGCTCTTCCTGGCGTGTGGCTGCATCTGCCAGTGCCTGTGCCAGGCTCTGCTGCATGGACTCATGCGTGTGCCAGTGAGGTTGTGCAGTGGGATCAATGCCAGGGCGCTGCCCGCGCTGCCTGTGCTGCCCATGCTGCCTGTGGCATGGCAAGAAAGAGAGGGGAGAGAATGTCAGTCCATGGGGCGAGCAGCTCTAGGGAGCACGATGGGGCTTGCAGAACCTTGTCGAGGACAGACGTGCTGGTCCTTTCAAAGACATAAAACAGCTACAGAGGGGAAAGGAACAGTCTGTTCTCCCTGCTCGTGGCAGACAGGATATCAAATGGGCTGAAGTTATAGCGGAGGAAAATCAGGTTAAACACCACAAAAAGCAATCTGAACAAGGCGGCCGGCACAGCTCTGCTGGTGTGGAAGTGCCCGGGCCTGGAGCCGGGGCAGGGAGGGATGGCAGAGCAGCCCCCAGCCCTCCCAGACCCACCGCCATCCATCTCAGATCCCGTGGGCATCTCTGGGCACCGGCGTGGGCACTGGGCTCTGCCCCGCTCTCAGCCTGGGCCAGGCTGCCTGTTCCTCCTCCATCCCCTCTGATCTGCCCACATTTCACTCCTGTCACCACCTGCCTTGTCCTGGAGCTGGGACAGGGTCCCCGCCTTGCCCAGGGAGCTGCTGGAGATCACAGGAGGATCCTGTTGCCCATGGGAGGTGGTGGGGGATTGCGATGAGGGGGCTGGGGAAGTGGAGAGGTTCCACAGTCAGAGAAGTGGTGGCTGATCCCATGTGGTGAGGGTTGCTATGCTGGCATCACACACCACTCCTGTCTCCCCTGCCTTCTGCATTTATCCCTTTGCTGATGCCAAAGCCTGGATCTCCCTCCCAGTCCCAGGGGTGACCTACACGGTGGCCTGAGGCCACTCTCGAGCTCATGGGAGCCGTTCGGAAAGCCTTGCTGAGGCAGTGCTGGTCCCAGACCAGCCCCATTTTCTGTGGTGTCCAGGACAAGTCTGTGCCTCCCACATCTGCCAGCCCAGGACCCTTGTCACCACCAGAAGGGACCCGTTCAGGCAATGCTGACAGCTTGCTGGTGTCCTGTGTGCTCTCAGCCCTCAGAGAAGACTCTTGTTCAGGACAGAGGGGCTGGAGATCCCCATTGGACAGTATGTCTTGCTTCCACATCAGGACCGCTGTTCTCCAGAGCTTCCTTAAGGACAAGCCTGGACTGACCCACTGAGCAGGATTTCCACAACCTGCCCTGAGACACCAGCTCCATCATTTCACAGGAGATGTTTTCTGGAAGTCAGAAGACACTGTTCTTTCTCCGGCTCTGCTGGGTCATCCCCACAGCCTGCCCAAACCCAGCCTCAGGAGCACATGCACCAAGAGCCCCAGATTGCCCAGACTCCAGTTGTGCAAGCTCCACTGGGCCAGTGACCAGTGCTGGAAGTGTTCTCTGGCTATGGGTTTGCTGGGGGGTGTGAGGGATGTTGCAGGGACATCTGCTCACATCTAGGCAGGTGAAGTTGCAGTAGATGAGCAGAGACGTGGTCTGGGCCAGTGCTCAGGGTGCTAGTGGAACTGGACTTCTGTGTGAGTTTTACAGGGAGGAAGACGTTGCTCATTACCTTGTCCATGGTGGTAGAGTTGACTGCTCAAAGCCCTTCAGTTCAGTATGCAGCTGGGCAGATGAGCAGTCTCAGAGCTGGGCACCAAACCTATCCCAGTGCAAGATACCTTGTGTAAAAGAGGTCCCATGGCACGAGAGAACCCACCTCTCCCAGTGCAGCACATGGCGCGAGTGGTGCTGGGCAAAGATCTGCCACCTTCTTCAGCTGGCTTTGCTGCTTGTGCATGTTCCCTGCACCCAGTAGTGTTCGGGACAACCTGTGCCCGTGGGCTGGTGCCAGCTTGTCCTCTGCACCTTATCCAGGGGAAACGGCGTTTCCTGCGGGTGTCCTGCCCATCGGCTGCCGGCCGCTGCGGTGACTCATGCAGCTGGTTTCCCTTTGCACCTCCCGGCCTCTCCCGTCCACTCCCACCCTTCCTTGGCAGGGAAGGGTGTGAAATATCCAGCTTATCGTGGCCCCACTCCCCAGCGATTGCTGTTGCTTCTCGTGTGCAGGCACCTCCCTGCTCCACACCATGCAGACCACAGAGCTGGGGGGACCAGATGGGTCTCCAACCCGACCACAGCCCTCCTGAACACCCTGAGCGCAGGCACCTGTCTCTTGGGAAATCCTCAAACCTAGAATGTCCCTTGGCCATCTCCGTAGAGAAAGCCCCTGGCACAGCACCAGACCTGGAGGTGCCCCATGCCTGTAGGGTCGGGATGGAGACTGACTCCCCCCCAGCTGATGGCTTGGGTACAAAAGTGCAGGTCTGGTTACAACCACACACCACCCATCTGGACAAGCGTTCTCACTTGTCACAGGAACTATCTTCAGTGTGTCATGGTGACTGTTTACCCCATGCCCAGCAACCACCTTGGAGAGCCAAGAAGGGGAAGGCAGAAATTTCCAGCAGCAAGATTTGTGCAGTCTTGACACAATTCATTGAGGGAAGAAAGAAGGGTTTTGTGGTTAAACGTTTGGTGTCTAAGACATTGGCTTCCATTCCTGCCTCTGCCACGCTTCAGTTCCAGACCAGCCACACAAAACCCTTTGGGCTGCTCTAGAGCAAATGCCATGGAGCAACTGCTCCCCACCGCCTTGGTCTGCAACGGGGCTGGTTAGACCAACGCTGACCAAGGCGCTCGGCTGTTTGGGGTGAGAGACTCCCCATACATTTGTCCTAGACGAAGGATGGGACTGTTGCCTGTGTTTACTCCGTTTGACTTCTGAAGCTGACTGATGTCTCCCTGTTCGAGGCCCCCTCAGCCCGACTCCATTTAAGGGGCTTAGGAAGAATTGAACATTGCTGGAATTCTTCTCTTGCTAACTTTAAACATTCATTATTTTAAATGCTAATCCCCTGGGATTATTCAATTGGAGAGAGCAATGTAAAGAAAAGGGAGAGAGAACAGCATGTCTTCTTGCCCCTTGCGCACCAGCTGATGGCCCTTTTGGGGAGGGAAAGTGTGAAAATGCCAACACAAGCTTCTCCAAACCTGGCTTGATTTCTACACCTCAGTGTGGACTCTCAAATAAGCCAAGTCTGAAGTCTCATGATCCAGCTGGTTTTGAGCTGTACATGTCCAAAGTGTCTCCATGAAGTGCGAGGGGGAAATGTGTATTTTTCCATGTGTGTGACTCAGAAATGACTGAACCCAGTCGGTTCCAATTTCTTGAAAAATCTGCTTTTGGCTTGAGCCCAAGAGTGGAAACTTTCAACCAAAAAAGAGTTGATTTGAGCTCTAAATAACATAAAAAAAGACTTAGAAGGGAAACTGGATTTCAACCATCGTTATGGCAATCACTTCTCATGGCCTTCTGACAGCAACAGCAGAGCAAGTAGTGAAAGTAATTCCCAAGGAAAATTCACTTGGATTCCACGGGCAGGTTGGGATTCGGCTGCAGACGCTTTGTACCGGCCGTTCACGAGCAGGAGAGAGCTCAGCCCTTGGAACGACGAAGGAACAGGAGTGCTCAGCTCCAAAACGCAGGGAGGACGGGGGTCAGCCCCGGGCCTTGGCACCGGCCGAGCGCAGGGCAAGCGCTTTCGGACACAGACACAACCCTGCCCGGGGAGACGTTTCTCTCCCCGCTCGGGGTTGTGTCTGAGCTGTGAAACGCCCTGTTCAGTCGAGGAAGATTTATTCCCTGAGAAGTGCCTGAATAATTTCAAGCCACAATTAATTAAAGACTGCTGCAATCTGCTTGCAAACAGGAAGCAGGGCAGAGAAAAAAGACACAATCTCTAGAAAACCGATGTGTTGTGAATTAGCTCTAATCAGGCTAACGATGATGGATGCACTCCCCCAGCGGCTTTCATCTGCAAGCTTATTATGCTGATCGTTGTGAAGGCCCTGCGCTGGATTAGGATGAGATGGACCAGCTGATAGACTGGGTTTCTCCTGCATTTCAAGGATGCTGGATCTCAGCGTGGAGATGCTGTCCAACTTGGCCATGGTCACACCAGTAAATCAATGGCCGGGCTATAACCGGCAATGTGGCTCCCTGGCTCTGAAGAGAGGCCGGCAGATTTTCCTGAAAAGAGCAGACTGTTTATATTCAGTGAAAAAAAGCTCCATTAATTGGAATGAAAGCCTAGAACATGTGTTGCTCACCAAAGTATGCAGGACATCGTAGTATGGCACAGAGCTGCAGGCTGGGAGGGATCTCTGGTGACCCCGTCCAACCTCCTCCTCGAAGCAGGGCTAGCTCCAAGGAGAGACCAGGTGTCTTTGAGCTTTGTCCAGGCCAGTTGTGAACATCTCCAAGGAGAATTTTCACCCTCGCAGTGAAAATCTTTTTCTTCACGTCACGCTGGATTTTCCCTTGACGCAACTGTGTCAGTTGCCCCTGGATCCTTTGCCACACACCTCTAAGAAGAGTCTGGCTCTGTCTTTGTTACTCATTAGGCAATTAGAGAGTCCCTTAGCTGAAGACACCCACTTCCCTCAGCTTCTCCTCATATATCCCATACTCCAGCCCCTTACAATCTTGGTGAGCACTAGAGTCACTCCAGCATGTCACTTTTTTATAGTCATCCCAACACAAATACAACACTAAGTCCCATCAAGAGCTAATCTGGACATTGCACATGGTACACTGTGACTTTGCCCCTCTGCTGTCACCACCTGACACACAGAGGTGTCTCATAGTGAGCGTGGTCAACCAAGTGCCCAGCTGAAGGGGATGAGTGGTTGGGCAGGTGCTCGGGTTAAGGGGAGGACAATACCAGGCTCATCAAGCAACATGACTGAGGCCAAAACCACGGAGAGATGTGTGGGCTGTGGCAGGAGCCCATGTATCTCATCATAGGATGTCTGGTGTGAGACATGGCTGTGGTGAAGGGAGATGTGAGTGGGACACAGGGGTTCGTGAAGGGCATAGGATGACCCCATGATGGGGAGTGTCATACAGAAACATAGTACATCACTGTGGATGTGTCAGAAACTTGCTCGAATGAAAGGGTTTTGAGGGTTGATGTGGTTGAGGTTTCACTGACTTTGGGTGCAGGCTTTGCTTTGGGAAAAGGAGAAATATCTCCAGGGTTCTGCAGAGAAACAGGCTTCTCCAGAGCACTGTGCTTGCCTCCAGATTGGGACCTGCACCTCATAAAAAGGAGGCTGTGGAGGGAAAGCATTGCATGAGTACAGTGGTGCTCAGGTATTTTGGGGTCAACTCAGGACAAAGATGATCAAATGCCACAAAAATTCTCAGAGAGCTGAACAGCTCTGCTGGGAGGACAGGCTGAGAGAGCTGGGGTGTTCAGCTGGAGAAGAGAAGCTCTGGGGAGACCTTATTGTGGCCTTTCCGTACTTAAAAGGGATGGATAAGAAAGATGGGGACAGACTTTTGAGCACGGCTTGTTGTGATAGGACAAGGGGTGATGGTTTAAACTAAAGGAGGGAGATTCAGGCTGGACATGAGGAAGGAATTGTTGCCCTGAGGGTGGTGAGAGCCTGGCCCAGGTTGGCCAGAGAGGTGGTGGCTGAACCATCCCTGGAGACATCCCAGGCCAGGCTGGACGGGGCTCTGAGCACCCTGAGCTGATGCAGATGTCCCTGCTCATGGCAGGGGGGCACTGGGGGAGCTGGGAAGGGCCCTTCAACACAAACTGTTCTGTGATTCTATTATTTGATGATTCTGTGCTGGAGTCAGTGCAGCCACTGTGGAGGAAATATGATGGGTGGGATGGGGTCCTTGTCTACATCCCCTGAGGAGCTGGGGCAGAGAGGCCCCATGGAGGGATGCATTGGCTGAACCGTGCTTCTCCTAACACGGACCTGTGGAACTGGAGCCCAGCATGGCCTTGGGAGACCATTCACATTAATTGTGCTCCAGTCCTTTTTAGGCACCGGAGCAAACATTCTGGGTATGTCCCTTAATCATGACTGCTCATAAATCCTGCTGTCACACTGGGAGCCTTTCACTTCCAGATATAGATTGGAGAGCAAATGCTACCAACTATTCTGGGACATGGCAGCTGATATATGGCTCCAGAATTTACTATTTTAGACTTGGTCTTTGCTGTTGGGAGACACGGTAGAAAAGTCCATTGCAGAACGTGCACATTGACCACAGAGGTTTCATCTAAAACAAACTGAAGAATAACCTCTGCCAGATTAATGGTTCAAGTGCGGTATTTCTCTTTCCTGTATTCGAAGAGGTTTAGGGACCCAGTCATCAAAGTCATCTGAACCGAAAAGCTCAGAGGTTGAATGTACCAGAGGATGACAGGCTTTTCAAGACAAAAGTATAAACTTATTTGGTACCCCCTGCAAGAAGAGTGGCTTGCCCACCAAAAATCACAGTGAGAATGAACAGAGCTTAAAGAGATGGGGCAGATCTTCAGGTAAAACAGGCTCTGCGGACCTCGAAGTGCCCAGCGTAAATGAGAATTGCCAGAAGTCAAGCTGAGCAGGACCTTACAAAGGTAGTTCAAACAAATAGCGAAAGATCCCAGTTAAATCAATAAAGAGACAAGTTGGTATGTGGGGACAAAAGTGGAGATCAAAGGTAATCTCAGGATGCCCTGCACCCTAAATGCATTGTATTTCTTGAGATCAATGGTGCAGCCACCATAGGGTGACTCATAGTGACGTCCCCAGGAAACCAAACCCAGAGGTGGTCTCAGCCCAGGAAAGCTCACCTACCACAGTCCTGCAAGGACTGGCTCCAGCTCAATGCAGCACCCATGGGAATAGGTCAGTGTGGGCTGGGGACGGCCAGCAAAGGTGAGGGGCTCATCAGCCACCCCTAGCCCTGAGACAGGTCTGCCTGGAGCCCTGTGAGCCTCCCATCCCTGTCCCATCCTCAGTACAGCATCTTCTGGATGTTTAGCATCTAACTGGAGGTTTAGATTGGATATTAAGAAAAAATTCTGCATGAAAATGGTTGTTAGGCATTGGAACAGGCTGCCTGGGGCAGTGATGGAGTCATCATCCCTAGAGGGGCTGAACAGATGTGGAGATGAGGTTCTCAGGGACATGGGCTAGTGACAGTGTTAGGTTAGTGGTTGGACTTGATGATCTTGAGGGTCTTTTTCCAACCAAAATGATTCTATGGTTCTATGATTCTGTGGTGCTGCTGGGAGGCAGTAAGGTCTGGCCCATGAGATCGTGGTCTTTGTAGTGTAGATACTAAATACATAGGTACTATAGATTTTAGTTGTGTGGATTTTCCTCATAGGGCTTATGGAGGACATGGAAACACTGACCTGGAAGAGCCATTCTGAAGGAGCCAGCGGGTAATGAATTTTAACTGTTAAGGCAATAAACAGGGATACTTGCACATCCTTGAGAAATTCAGGCACTGCCAGAATTTAATATTTTGTAGATGTTGTGAGGAGGAAATCTCTTTCCAGTGTGCAGCAGGAGTTTGAATCTTCGCTCTAGTTGTAAAGCAGGAGAACCAGGAGATGCAATCTGCCTTCTCTCCCCTTGGACCTGGCTCAGCTCTGTCCCCTGCTCTCAGCTCTGTCCCTTCCAGCACCCCAGCAAGGCTTTTTGATTTAGAAAGACCCTCGTTGCTCTCCCACCACAGCTTTGCCACGGGACTTGGCCCCGCAGCCTTCACCCTTTCGTGGAGCTTGTACCAAGGTCCAGGCTTGGTCCCATGTGGCCCCAGTGCACATGCACATCGCCTCCAAGGAATGTGCTTTCTGGGTGGAAACTGTGTCATCAGAGAAATATTTCATATTTTCGTTCGTTCGCATTCCCCAAATGAAAAATGAATCGTGAAGTCTCATAAATAAGGGGCCGAGTTTCTCATTTACATATTTCTGTGGTTGTTGGAGCAGGGGCAGCCGTGGTCCTGCCAACCATGTCCTAAGCCTTCTCCCGTGCACCTTCGCTGTCGCTGGCAGCTGCCTGCACTCCCTGGAACACACTACCCGGGGACCCGTGTGCTCAGACATGCTCCGTGTCCCTTCACTCACCCTTCCTCCTGCCAAGCCTTTCGTGCCTCCATGGGCTGATGGCACGAGCATGGCGGGGAAAGCATGGGTAGATGGGAGTCTCGGAGAAATCCCAGCCCAGTGAAGGTTTTTGGGATTCAGAGAGGGGTTTGCACAGACCCAGAGAGTGTGCCAGAGAGGGAAAGCCCCATGGTGTGGTCCCGGTTTGGCTCTGGTGACAGGGCACTGGGGTGATGATGGGGGCTGTGGAGAAGAACATGAACCATGGAGCAAGCAGAAGAGAAGAGGTGAGGGAACGGCAGGTGAGGAAGAGGAGGTTGAAGGAGAGAGGGAAGGAAGGACTGGGGCAGGCACAGCCTGAGGCAGCAGGCAGATGACCATGGGCTGACATGGCTCTGTCTACATACTGGAAATGTCTGATTGTCCAAGGCTCCCTCCTTGGGCAAAGCCAACTGCTCTGCCCTCACTCACCATGGGCAAGTCTCACCACCGCTCCATTCCCCTTCCTCACCCCAACCCTCTCCCCTTGCACTGTAGCCAGGGCCACTTTGCAATTTGCCTTGTCCGTCCTGTTGGACCCCACTATGGGCACTCTGAACCCTAAGGGTCAAATGCGTCTCCACCGTTGTCTCCTCTGAGGTCCAGCGTTGACATGGGCAGGTTGGAGAGAGGACCAGGGTCTTTGGGCATCCTCCACGGATCCCCCAAAAGCGTTTGTAGCAAGGTGTGTTGGGACTTCTATCTGGGGCATATGTTTTCCTCTCATTTCCTCCACAATTGTCTGCGTGTCTCCAAGTGGGTGCAGGGCAGCAGGGAGCCCTTCTGGGTGCATGGTGGGACCATCCAAGGGCACACACAGGGCTGGGAGATGCCTCTGTCCTTTGGGATGCTGTTGTGCACATCAGTGACTGTCCTCGTCCTGGTGCACGCCTGGGTGAAGGCACAGGGCCACAGGGCCTGGCAGATGGAGCGGCAGCGCAGACTCCAGCTGTGACCACAGCTGTCCTGTGGGCCTCCTTCTCCCCAGACCATGCTTGGGGTTTCAGGTGGGACACCTTCTCCTGGCATTACAGGGGGAGTCCAGTTCATGTCACCCAAGGGTTAAAGGCTATAAACTGTGCTGCTAAAGCCATCTTCTGGTTTCAATTTAACTTTGCATTTGCGTGTGGATTAGACTCAAGGATGTTCATATTCACTTAATAATCTCCCCACTCAGGCACTGCAGAGATGAGAGCTCTGTTGCCAGAGCCAGGGGAGGAAGGGGAACATTTAACGCTTGTCTCACTGAAAGGTGACCCCACTTTCCCAGGCCTCGGCAAGCAGGAGAGCTGGACAACTGGCCATGAAGCCATAATGACATTAAGGGGGCAGATATGAGCTCTGCAGGATCCACCATGCAAGAACGTGGGAGAGATGCACCCTTGAGGTCTCTACCCCACTCTTCCAAGGGTGCATCAAGAGCAAGGGATGCGGGGCAGCCACAGTCTCCCTGTCCTCCCACAATGCTCCATCCAGCACATCACAATAAGATGCCCTGAACCCTGGCAATGCTGTGTGTGAGGTGGAGATTATCCCCCCACATCCACTGAGAGAGGATCAAGCCAATCCTGGTAAGCCCAGGGAAGCCCAGCGACAACATTGCTCATGCTTTCCGCCCAGGCACACAGACCCCGGGAACTTGCCTTGG
Organism: Nesoenas mayeri; assembly: GCF_963082525.1. NCBI lineage: Eukaryota > Metazoa > Chordata > Aves > Columbiformes > Columbidae > Nesoenas > Nesoenas mayeri. Next base: position 10,059,415 of record NC_137569.1, on the reverse strand, counting down.
CTTTCACTGGCCCCTCTCTTGTCAGGCTTCAGATTCTTGCAGAAAAAAAAAAGCTGTTTTTGGAGCTGGAGCAAACGTGTCCTGCAAAGTTGTCTAAACATAGCACAAGGAAACAGGAACGCGGGGCAAAGCTCTGAGCGCAGCAAAAATAACACGGCGCTCACTGCTCACAGCTCGGCCTCCTCGCCGTCTCTGCAGCCAGGTCCCAGGGATGCTGGGCTGGCAGAGCAGGACAGGGCTGTGCCGCAGCCAAGGGGTACTCTGGGTGCCTGCCTGGGCAGGGATGAACTGTACACCATCTCAAGCCTCCTCTGCTGCGCTGGGGCTGAGGGACATCACTGGCCTTGGAGAAATCCATGTCCAAAGGGGTTGTAATGGCACCAGTACTGTGCTGGGGCTCTGCTGGGCTCCTCATGGCTGGTATGTCTTCCCTGCAAGACTGGTGCTGTCACTCTTCCTGGAGATGACAAGGGGGTGAGGTGTCCCCTGCCCAGAGTCTTCCCCAGCAAACCATCCTCCAGATGCTGATCACAGTCCTGGTGCCACAGCAAAGGAAGTCACAGTGCCATGGGCTTGCAGGTGAGAAAGCTGCTGGGAGACTCACAGAGGACCAGGAGGATTAGCTCCAACAGAGGATGTTGTTTTGACCTTTCCCAGGTTACAGCTCTTTTTCACTATCCATCTCAGCAGCAGGACCTGGACATGGTCCAAGTCATGGACACAGTCCAATGGACGTGGTCTGTGGGCAACTTGCTTTCAGGTGACCCTGTTTGAGCAGGGGGCTGGGCAAGACAACCTGCAGAAGTCCTTGCTAACCTCAAACAGCCTTCAGCCACTGTACGTGCTCTTCTCAGCACTATCTCCGTCCTTCAAGCCCAGGCTTCTGCTGCATGGACCAGCAGGTGGTTCCTATCTCCCCATCCTTCAGTGCTTGCTCAGAGGACACAGGGGATACATGCCCTGTGGTGGACCTTTGCCACAGTGACCCTGCCATTCAGCCTGGGGCAGCTGGGCTGGCACACACACTTCTTTGGGGAGCAGCAGATCCACCACCAGGAGGACTTTTCCCAGTTCAGGTCCCACTGCAGGTGGCTGCCAGGTCCCTCTGGTGACCACTTGAGCTGCATGGTCTCACAATACCAGTGATTCCTGAGAAGTCTGGACTTCTCAGGGCAGCCACAGCAGCCTTCAGGATGCTGCAGGCGCTTTCTGCAGCTCCACAGCTCTCCTGCTCATCAGTCATGCACAGCTCTCATGGTTCTTGGCCAAGGGTTGTACTCCATCTCATGTTCAAAATTTGAGTTGATAGCAGCCTGGATACGCCTTGTGCCAAAAGGGACCCGGTCAGATTAGGTGGTCTTCACCAGAGCAGACAGGGTCCTCACCTCCCTGTCTGAGACACTTTAAATAAAACAGAAAGAAGGAAAAGGGAGCTTTTAACATAAAACATCTGGCATGTTATTCCGCCTTGCACATTAGGATGGGAGAGAACTGTGTCCTCCAGGCAGAGGGGAGGAAAGAGGAGATCTCTGGATACATACAGTGACTGCCACAAGAGCAGTTGGACCAGCCGTCTCCATGTACTCACTGCCTCATGATCCCATGTCCCACTGCAGTGCGCTCAGAGCCACGGCTTGGGGACATGCCCTGTACCCTTGTGTGCCCTGGGAGAGAGGTCAGGCTGCAGGGTCCATGGACACCTGGAAGAGTCCGAAGCCACCTCAAAACCAGGGGTAGACCTGCTGACCGCTGCTGCCAGCTGACATCAGGCAAGGTCCCGAGTTCCCCTTGGGAGTCGGAAACTCCACACCCAGAGCAGGAGGGAACCGGGAGAGTGAAACAGGGACAGGCTGCAGAAGGTTGTTAGAGAACAAACCATGCCTGGGAGAGAGCTGTAAAATACTTGGTAGTCTGTCCAGCAAGCTGGCAGGAAAGTGAGTTCAGATGGACTCAAACATTGCTTCCACCTGGTCTGAGAGCGGTCCAGAAGAGCGAGGCAGCGCGTGGAGCCGAGCTGAGATCAGAGCCTTGCAGTGACCCAGACTAATGCTCCCTTTTATCACCCGGCTTTAAACACGACGCTTTTATGATGTGCGAGAAAGGGGCATATGGTTCTCTAATTAACTTGAGAGTGCTGAGTTGTGAAGTGCTGCGAGGAAAAGCAGCTACAGCGGAGATGGCGGGAGCACCGTGAGCTCCCGCTGCCACGCAGCCCGCTCAGCTCGGGGGGAGAGGCCTTCGCCCCAGGGCAGTGCCTGCTCCCAGATAGAATATTTGCCCTCAGAAATGCCACCTGAAAACCTCTGTCTGATGAAGATGATGCTGATATGGAAGATGCCCTCATGCAGTAGTCCCTGAAGAAGTTCGTTGCGTGGCTCTTTCTTCTTTACTCTCATTTTGCTGGGACTTTGCTCTTTGCCTTTTGCATTTGGATGCTCTTTGCATCCAGCTGGATTAACACATGGCAGCAGCAGGGTGACCTTGGCCCTGTGGTGTTTGTAGCAGGTGACCTCTCACCTATCACGTCTGTACATGTGGGGCTGGTGGGACCTTCCCAAACCCACTGCAGAACTCACTGTCCTTTCACCTGCTCACACTGGGGCTCCCCAGACCCACCACTGGGGCACCTCTGGACTTGGAAACACCTTCAGCATTTCCAGCAGAGCTAAAAGCCCGATGTTTATCTGTTCTACCCAAAGACAGTGTTTCTGCGATTTCTACCCCTGAAATCAAAACTAATTCCCTAATAATTTGGATTCAAAGTGAAATGCTTGTTTCAGTCTGAAACACACTGTCTGGGTGTGCTTTATTTATTTGGTCATGAAATATAACCCAGTTCCATGCTAGGATCAAAAATCCCCCACATTTTGCTTTGAAATGGTGAAATACTTTGTCAACACTCTTTTTGTCTGAAGCCTCTTCAGCAAGCAGCTCACCTGGCCTGAGGCAATATTCTGCAGTAAGAGAAGTATTAACTAAATTGAAATATTATCCATGTGCTAGTTACAAATGACACCTTAATTGGCCTAGTCAGGCCAAAGTATTACTGTGGGCAGCAGGATCTGGGTGGCAGAGCAGAAGTGAACTTGAAAGTCATTCGAGAGCTTCATCCATGAGTGTTTCCAAGACAAACATCCCCTGTTTTGGGCACACAGCTGATGCCGGGGCACTCGCACCACGGGGAGCAGGTGTTTCAAACATCAGCTTGCACGAGTACATGGTAGGAAAAATTATCCCTGTTCAGACCCTGCTCCTGGGAATAAATCATATAATCACAGAATAATTTGGGTTGGAAGGGACCTTCAAAGCTCATCCAGTCCTGCCATGAGCAGGGACATCTTCACCAGCTCAGGTTGCTCAGAGCCCCGTCCAGCCTGGGCTGGGATGTCTCCAGGGATGGTTCATCCACCACCTCTCTGGCCAACCTGGGCCAGGCTCTCACCACCCTCAGGGCAACAATTCCTTCCTCATGTCCAGCCTGAATCTCCCTCCTTTAGTTTAAAACCATCACCCCTTGTCCTATCTCAACAGGCCCTGCTAAAAGTCTGTCCCCATCTTTCATATTGGCCCCTTTTAAGTATGGAAAGGAGCAGTAAGGTCTCCTCAGAGCTTCTCTTCTCCAGCTGAACCCCCCAGCTCTCTCAGCCTGTCCCCCAGCAGAGCTGTTCCAGCCTCGGGTCATTCCTGTGGCTCCTTTGGCCCCTCTCCAGCAGGTCCATGTGTGTCCTGTGCTGAGGACCCAGAGATGAGGACACTGAAGACTCTGTTATCTCTGCAGGAATAAAGGACCTGAGGGATGGAGACACCATTGCTCCAAGCAACAGTTGGAACCTGGAAGCTGGGAGGAAAATTTAGTGCCAGTTGTGACCCCGTGCGGAGGGAGATGTGGCACTAATGGGTTGTTTTTCTCTGAAAGTGAAGGAGTTCTTACCCTAAAGAAATACCCCAAATACCGGGGGCTGCTGATGGACCCTGGTGAACCAGAGACAGCCCAAAAGCTGCAGGAAGAGGTGAGCTGCAGGACCCACCACCATCAGTTCCCACTCCCGTTGGCTGAGGCTTATCCCCGGCATCATCCAGCCGCCGAACCCAGCCCGGTGCCCTGTGTTACCCCCCGCTTCCCCGCCGCCTGCCTGCACTCCCGGCTCCTCTCATGTCCTCATCTGACTCCTTTTGGCCAGCCGGCCGGGAGGAAACAGCGTGCGTTGGTGGAGGGCCAGGGCTTCACTTGTGCTGGAGCTCGCTGCCAGACTGCACGGCGAACGGCTGATCCTTCCCGGGGAGGGGGGGCTGTGTTTTGGGGCTCGCTCCTCAGCCCAGACAGGCCGATGGGAACTGAGGGACGTCGAGACCTGCCAGGTCTGGGCAAGCGGCTCGCAGGGCTCTTCAGGAGGGGAGCCAGACCCCAAGAGGCGGACAAAGCCATGGCTTTACCCTGGGAAGCTGAGACCTATGGTGGGGCTTGGGGGAAAGAGAGGAGCCATTCAGTCAAACAGCCCCCAAAATTGCAATACATGCTGCCCAAGGGCTCTTGACAACGTCCATGTCACCCCAAACTGGATCTAGCAGTGTTTCTTACCTCCATCTACAGGAGGATATCACAAGAAGAGGCTCTGGATTAGCCCTTATACATCCCTAGGAGAGATACAGGGGAAGCTCTTCAACATGTGCCAGGTGTCGGTGGTCGTCCAGAGACATGAGGGTCTGCAGGCTGATAGCAAACTGGATGGGGTCCCTCCTCCCTTCCTACCCCCAGAGCGGACACTCAGCAGGAAGCTTGGGCTGGGGACACGTTGGGAGGGATGTTTCCAGTACCTCTCGCAGTGTCATCCCTTCTCTTTCAGTTTCCAGCTCTGAGAGTTGGACCCTTTCATCACACATGGTGTTCAACTTCTCCTCTTCATGTTCCCATCTTCAGGCTCCCATCTTGGACTGGACTCTTGCAAGGGGGCTAGTGTCTCCTTGGTCACTGGTCTGCAATACCAGGCCACCCATCCTTCTCCTTCTCCCTCCATGAGACTCTCCTTTCCCTGTCTCCTCCTTGATTTTGGTGCCTGGTTCCCTCTATTCCTTGTCCCACCAAATCTCTCCTGCATTGATGACCCCTTTGCTCCTGTAGACAACCCAAGCTGCAGCATTGGCTGGGTCTCCCTCGCTGCAGGTGACACCAGTTGACCGCAAGCCCTGCTCCAGCTCTCCTTGCCCTGGTCCAGCCACCTTCTCAGCCCAACCTCTGGACCCTCCTGGCCTCACACCTGCATCACTGTGGAAACCCCCTGACATGGCTGTCCCACAGGCCCATGACCTCCTCCATCCCTTCTCCAGGTTCTTCACCGTGTTATTTTGTTAGAGCCACTAAACCCCACGGCCACATTTCCGCTCACCTGGGCAGAACCAGGCCAGGTGTGGGTGCAGCAGTGGGTGCTTCTCCAGCAGGAAAAATAATGAACAAACTCTCCGTGGGGAAGCTGTGGGTCCCAGGGAGGGTGTTAGAGGGACCAGGCCAACAGTCTGTATGTATGTAGCCAGCTGCAGCCCTGATAGAAAGCACATTCTTAGCTTTTTTTTTGAGGATTTCTGTCATTTCCCAACAAGGAGATCACAAAATGCCAGATCTCCGGAGTTCAGGGGTTTTAATCACACGTGTGGTGCCTCTATGGGACTCAGATAAGAAGGCTGGAGATTACTGCTGAACCTAATTCCCCCCTTGACAAGCATTTTGGCACAGGGAACTTATCTCAAGGTCACCCCATGGCTGATCTGGTCCCTCTCAGCCACCAGGTCACCTCAAAGCAGGACAGGCCAGTGTCCTCCAGGGTCTGTGAGGACTTACAGCTCCCTGCAAGGGGTCTTTTTGGGAGAGGACATCCCCACAGTGCTGCCTCCGTGGATCCACAGCCTTGTCACCATCAGTGAACGCATCACTCGCCTTGCAGGCTTTTCAATCCCCATCTCCTGGAGTCGTGTGCCTGAGGGAGGCTCAGGTTTCATTTTGCTGAAAGGAAAATGTTGAGCCCCTCTGGATGCATAGAAAAGCTGGAGGCATAAACCTTGTGGCTTACAAAGCAGAACACAAGAAATCATACCTGGTGTGTTTGGTTCTTTTTTCCTTTTTTTAAATAAGTCTTAATTTGAAGCTCTGCTCTTGATTTTTGGGCTCTGACTCATGCTGGGGATTATCAGGGCTCTGGGAGCCATCGACTGGCATTTGCAGGGTGCGCTGGGAGGTGGGGGAGACAGCCCAGCCCTGCCTGCTATATGTTTCCCCTCAACACCACAAGGATCTGGCTGCAAGATAATAGAGCTCCACCGCCTTTTCCTTAGGGCCCCTCTGTGCTACAGACACAAACTGGAGCACAGGCAGTGTCTAAAGTTCACGTTCTGGCTGAGTGTTACCAGTTACATCTCTGTGCTCAGTTGCCCACAACTTGCTTCAGTTTTCCCCTTTCTGGGTTGATATTTTCCAGCCTCAGTCTCTGTACAAAAGGTGATTTGAGAGGAAAGTCTCTTTGAACACGCTTTGGCCATTTCAGAGTATGCAGGCAATGAAAAGCAATATCTCCATAATAAACATACCCTTTTGTTGTTGTTGTTGTTTCAAGAATACAAAACAATCTTCCAATTTTTAAGCAGCTCTACTGCCGAAACTGCTGGGGGTCAGAGCTGATATCTGGCAGGGAAACAGTCCTGACCGAGAACGACCGTGGTGCGTTCCAGTAAACACTGTGTTTCAGTTGCTGAAAGCTCTATCCACCCAGGCACAGCACGTTTTGCAGTGATGGTACCTTTTAATCAACACTTGGAAAGCTCACAAGCAGCCTGGAGAAAGAATGAAAACAGTCACTCCAAAGATGTGAGCGAAGGTCCGGGTGGCGGGGATGGAGGAAGGGAGAGGAGAGGAGAGGATTCACACCCCAGCGGGGCTGCGCCACGGCCTGGAGTCACCTATCGGCAGTTGTTCTGCTGTCCTTGAGAAGGACAATGTGAATGAGATGTATGGAGCCAGGTCCACTAAATCCCTCCTTGGCCAGCGTTGGATCATAACGGTTCAGCGATACGTCACCAAAGGCTTCTCAGAACTACATACATACCAAAGAGAATTTGATATAAATCATTGAAGGATTTAGGTTGGGAGGGATATCTGGAGGTCTCCAGCCGAGCCCCTGATCAAGTTAGCACTCCAAAGCTGGATCAGGCTGCTCAGGGCCTTGTCCAGGCACATTTTGAACATGTCCAAGGATGGAGATGCCACCACTGCTGTCCCAGGGCTGCACCGCTCACAACACAACCTGAGCCTCACAGGTGCTGTGCATTCACGCGTCTTCTCAGCACAAGGAGAGCTGGTTACCTGCAGGGGAAGGGAAAAGGAGAGGAGAAAGAGGCAAAGCCTGCAGAAGAGGAATCATCACAAACATCCTCTCGTTGTTTGCACATGGCAGAAAACAGGGGCCTGGGTCAGGTGTCCAGCCGAGGGGCTGGGGGTGGTGTCTCCCCTTCTCTCCCTGAGGGGACTCTGGTGACAAACATTCCCAAGAGATCTCTGGCTCCCTCCATGGCCATGGGAGAACAATGCTGTTTCTGTTGGTCATGCCAAGGAAGAGCGTCCTTCTGCTGCACATGGCTGTGGCTCCAGCACTGGTCCCACCGAGCAGCACCCTTGTGTTGGCAAAACCTTCCCATAAGAACCGTAGGAAGTGCCTGCTAGAGAAAGATGAGCTAATATAAAGTTCAGACTGGGTGGGGTTCTGCTGGGGTCACACGAGCCTCTTTAGTTACTCAATCAAACACAACTGACACACGGACAGGACCTGCCAGTGATCGGCGGCTGGCGGGGAAGGGCTGTCTGAGCCCCCGCGGTCCCCAGACAGCCCCCGCGGTGCTGACAGCGCCTGACGGGCTTGGAGAAACACCCCAGTGCTGAGTGTACAAGGGGATAGCCGAGAAGATCCTGCCCATGGTCTCTGAGGTGGCTTCCAGCCTTGTGCCAGGGACGGAATGGCTCCCTCGGCTGTGGCTTTGGGTGCCAGAGGGGTGTCCCATGGGGCCACACACAGGGTGATGAATGTTCCCCCCAGGGAATGCATGGGGCTGAAGTGATGGGATCCACAGCAGAGTGAGAGATGGAGACTCTGTCCCCAGATTGCATCCAGCAGTGCTCAAAAGGGATGTTGGTGTTTTACCAGCCACCTATCCAGCACAGTCTGAGACCAAACCTGTGGCTCCTGGATGACTGGTGTGAGCAGCGGTTGATGTTCCAGTCCCTGATGTGCGGGGGTTATCCAGGTTTCTGGCCAGAAAATACCAGAGCTACAGCTGCAGCCACGTGCTGGGTGGTGGTTGGTCACCACCCCACTGCCCATCGCTTGGACCTGGCTGCCAGTGTCGGAGCTGGTTCAGGAGAGAGCCATGGAGAGGACTGCAGGCTGGTGAAAATACCTCTGAATGAGGGACTTGACAAGCCTGAAGGTTTCGCTTGCCAAAAATAAGACTGAGAGGAGACTTGACTTGTTTCCCAGGTACAACAGAGCCCTGTTCATGCCTCAGAACCTGCCTCCTCCTCCTGCCTCATGCCCTGCCATGCATTTCTCTGGGATGCTGCAGCAGACAGGCTTACAGAGATCTCCATTTCAGACAGACTCCTTAGTTTTAAGCTTTGCCTTTGCAGCTGGTGAACCAAGGCAGGAAAACAAGGATGCTCAACCATGGGATGAGGCAGCTTCTCTGTCCCTTGGGACTTCAGATGAAGCCTGCATCACCTTTCTGGAAGACACACAGTGGCCAAACACGAGACACTTGCTCAGCAGAGAGATGAGCAGGTGAAATGAAAATTTTGGCCAACACAATGCCGGTCAGAATGGCTGCATCAAACCCACAGCTTCCCCAAGACGGTGACAAAGCCGCGCTATTTCAGCTCCAGCATCAGTGCACGGCAGCAGCAAGGACTGGTCGTGGCTGTGCTGCGTCCCCAACCGCTCCTGTCCTTTGTCCCCGCAGTTGCATCTCTCCTGCCATGGGCACCAGCTGCCGCCGCTGGTCCCTTGCAGAAATGCAGATTCAAGACAGAAGTGTGATGTGTCCTAGTCACTGCTATCCACTTCAGGGTGTGCGATCCTCTCTCCTCCATGTCGCCCTTAATTTGCATCCAAACACAGAGCACTGGGCCCCTTCTCCATCATCACCCACACCATGTATGTGCTCTCCATCTCTTCTCTCAGAGCCCAAGCAACGCAGGGCTTCCCATGGGTGCTGCCCTGGGCGTTTCAGGATATCCCCAGCTGCAAACACATCTTAGGTCCAGATCAGGAAACCTTCTTCCCCAGGAGGGCGGTGCAGCCCCAGGACAGGTCCCTGGAGAGGTGGCAGATTTGCAGGCCAGACCACCCTGAGGGGTGACAGTGCTGCCAGGAGCCAGTGCTGGGACCGGACACCTCAGAAGGGCCTCTCTCACCGGTGTTGCTGTGATCTGCCCCTCGCACATACCTTTCCTTTGAGAGCATCCCGTGTGCTCCCGCGCAGGCACCGTAAACCCCGTCACACCCCGTTAGCCAGCGCCGTTTCCTATGACAACGCTGTCAACAGTGCGGAGCAGGATTTGGGTCTGGGGCGGGGGGCAGGTGAGGGGCTCTTCTGTAGCTATGGCAAAGGGGTGTTTACTTCTGTGTTTTGCATGTCAGTGTTACCCCCGGGACAGCTCGATATGTGTGCAACAGCAGGGTAAGTCTGTTCGGCATCTCACCCAGCAGCTATGTCAGCATTTTGGGGAACAGTGTGCAACCTTCACCTGCCAGCTGCTGTGATGGGACCCGCATCGGGGACAGGCTGCACGAAACATCCTCCCCACAGCTGCCATGGCTCCCAGCAAAGCCCCCAGCCCTTCACCCATCTCCACACTGGTACAGGCAAGTCCTGGATGTGGTCCCAGGTGCTTTTGCTCCAGCCCCCGTGGTGGGTTTTCTCACCCAAATATTGCACTATGCAGCAAACCCCCTCTTTTCCACATGGGCCCTCCTCAGGGGGGAAATATTTTCTGCCTTCCCCTTTTCTCATCAGTCTGTACCCGTAACGGTGCTGTCCTGGTGTTGGCTGAATCGCACTTGATGAGCTTCGGGGAATGCTCCCAGCCCTTCCCCACGGGCAGCTCACAGAGCGCTCGGCTCTGCCCCGGCCAAATTGCAAAGGGCTTGGATCCTGTTCCCCAGCGCGAGTGCCAGGGGCGTGGAGATCTTGCCTTGCATCTATTCTTTCTAGGTACAAAACACTCTTTCAAAAAGCCTGAGCCGTTTCACTGGCAAGAGACAGAAGCTGCTAGAGATGGCCAGCTGCCCCAGTTACGATTCCCAGCAAGGCCACTTGCACAGCCCTGCTCTCTGCATGTTTTGCACACACACAGACCACGGATGCATTGCCCAGAGCCCCAGCCAGCTCTGATCAGGGGTCTGGATCCCACCAGCTCTGACCCGGGTCTGCATCCATCCCTGCCAGCCACATCGCAGCCCTGAGGCCGCTGGAACCGCTGCAAAGCTGCTCGTCCCCGTGCCCATTCACCCATCCACTCCCATGTCACTCCTCTTGAGCAGAGCGCTCGTGTTTAATGACCACGTGTGTTTTCGCTCAAGCATTACATCATTCAGCAACATTAGCTGGGTGGACGAACAGGCCAGCCCGGCTGGTCTGTCTCTGCCGGTGATCACCCCCCTCCACATTGCGGGCTACTCCATGCCCCTCAGCTTTTTTGGGGTCACAGGTGAACAGAAAATCAGCATCCATGGCAAGGTCAGCAGCTCCTGCATGGCCACCCCAAACTCCTTGACTTGTCCCTGCGCCGGGTGTGTAAGACAAAACGTTCCATAATTTCCACCTCCTGGATTTCCTGCAGTCGTAGCCACCAGTGCTTTCGCTAAAATAAAGTGGGAGCTGAGCTAAGCCAGACAGCCAGGCTCTGGGGGGACTGCCCTGAGTGTGGATTTAGCTCACACTTCTCTAAGTGAGCATCCAGGTTTGGGACTTCACACCTCCCGCAGGCGGAGACAAACCGGGTAGATTTGCTGATAATTTTCTGCCAATTTCCGCAGAAACGTGGAGATGGGGGAGAGGGGGCCGCTCACGGGGAGCCCCATGGGAAGGGAGTGCAGACAGGACATTTCCTTGCACGTGCTCTTGCTCCCCAGGCAGCAGATCGGGGCTCATGGGGAGTCGGGTAATGGGATGAGCAGCACCTCAGGTCCCAGCAAAGAGGGGGCTCCCCCGTGTCAGACCCGCAGTTATGGCATGGAGCCCTTGAGCGTGGCCAGGGCTACAGAGAAGGGTAATTTGCTTTCCTTGTTCTTCATCCCCCCCATTTAACTTGCTGCTCCCCAACACTTGTCCAGAGGTCCCCCATGAGAAGAGGGATGAGGTGGCTGGCACGGACACAAGGTGGCTGGCAGGGACAGGTGGTGCCTGGGTTGGCACCAGCATCAACCCAGAGACAGTGGGGTCAGGGCTCGGGTGGCCCTGAATGAACCGGCGCTGGAAAGGGGGGAGCAGCCCAGCTCAGCTGCAAGAATCCCCCCGCACGGGACTCTGGAGGCGGTTGGGGACACGGTGACCACCCCCAGCCACGGCCAGCGCGGGTCGGTCTCTGCATGTCCCCAGGACACCCCGGGGCCGGAGGAGGCACCGCTGCCGGCTGCAAGCAGGACATTTTCCTGCAAAACCGGCGGGTTTCAGGTTCCCGCCGGCGGCCGGACACCCCGCGCTCGCCACCTACCGGTCACCGCCGGGGGTGCCCCGGGCCGGGTCCCCCCCGGTACCCGCAGCACCCCGCGGCTCCTCGCTGCGCACCCCGCTTGCACCCCCAAACCCCTTACCCAGCCTTCACGCCCCTCCCCACGTGCCCGCTGCCACTCGGGACGCGAGACCCCCTCAGTACCACCAAAGCCCTCGGTGCCACCCAGGGACGTGGTTGTCCGTGGGGGTGGGTGCAGCCCCTCCGCTGCCTCCCCCCCGCCCCGCAGGCTGCCTTGGCAGCTCCCCCCTTCCAGCTTTTTTGGCAGAGGAGCGGCCGGGTTGGAGAGAGGAGCGAGGCAGAGGAATTGAGAAAAAAAGGAAAAGGGAAAAAAATAAAAAAAAAATAAAAAAAAAACGCAAGCAGCCAGCCCAATCGGCTGGAGCGGCTCGTGTGTGTTTGCCCTTTCCTCATGACGTCGTGTCCTGTGCCTCTCTCCCCCCTTTTCCCCTCCCTCCTTCCAACCCCCCCCCCCCCACTTCCCCTCGCATCCTTGGAAGCAACAATTAAGCAGCTCTGGGATAAAACACACAGCCTGCGGGAGCACGGGGGCATTGCTTCAAGAGATGGCAAGGCAGGCAGCTGCACCCCTCCTTCCCGGAGTCCTCCTCCTCCTCTTCTCCATCCTCCCGGCTTCTCAGCAAGGAGGTAAGAAAAGAAAAAGGCTCTTTCCCCTTCTCCCCAGCCAGCGCTTCTCCCTGGCTCCGCAGGGACCCTCCACGGGTACCGGGGCTCGGCTGCTGCCCCCCAACAGCCCCCGGGCAGCCCCACGCCTGCTCCGACTAAGGACACGCAGCCCCTTGTGCTGCCTTGGGGACATCTCCGGGGTGGGAGGGCAGCACCCCTGGGTGTCTCCTCCCTGGAGGGCTCTTTCCCTCTCCATCCTGGCAGGTGGCATGTGCCATGCCCGGGTGGGGTGGGATGTCGCTGAAGGGGGTGACACAGGGCAGTCCAGGAATGGCACTGCTGCGCAAAGCACTTGTCAAGAGGGGGTTGCAAGGTACTGCGTCCTGGGGAGAGGCTCTGGGACACCTGAGGCTCGGGGACACAGGAGGCTTGGGGACACACAAGGCTTGGGGACATGTAGGCAGGGAGCAGGGCAGGGCAGTGGGGGGTGGCTGCCAAGCTCCCACAGGGATCGCAAGGGACTGGGTGACCTGGCACCCATCAGCCCCCGCTGCGATGGTGGGTGAACTGGCGGGGCAGAGGGGTACGTGTGCCTGCATCCCACAGCCGCTGTGTGCGAGCCGCTACGCAGTGTGTGGCCCAACACAGCCAAGCAGCTCGACCCGCCCGAATCACAGGCTCAGGCTGCCTGGGGTGGCCCCGGCACCGTCCTCCTTGCACTTGTGTCACCAGCATTGGGTCCATCCCCGAGTGCACGGCACGGCTTGCTGACCGGTCCCTGGCTGGGCAGTGGCAGGGGCTGCGTGACACCCCCAGCACATACACATCCAAGTGCAGCAAACCCGCTGCCAGGGTGGGGAGGAAAAAGCCAGCGCAGCAATGTGTGTCCCACTGTGTACATCCCATGGTGCATGTCCCATGGTGTAAGTCCCATGGTGCATGTCCCACGGCACTGTGTGACGAAGCCGGAGAGCCGGCACAGCAGGTGCCTGCCCACGGGACGGCTCGCGTCTCATGGTCGGGCCAAGATCACACTCAAAGCCGGGGAGAGAGCACAGATTTACAGCCTGTTGCAACGGCTGAACTGCACAAAGCTGTGTGAGGTGAGGACAGCAGGGTGGAACAGCCATCTCCAGAGAGCCAGGCGCAGGTCACCCCGAGTTGTGCCATGGAGAGTGTGTGATGAGCAGAGCCAGCGTCAGTGACGGGGTCGGTGCCAGAGCCATCGTGTAGCGTGTCTCGGCCACAGAGGAACGAGGAGCAGAGAAAGGCAGAGGGCAGGATGTCATGGGCACGGGAGGGCAGTGCCAGGGCTGCGGGTGGCACCGGGCAGCTGCAGGCTGAGCCACCCCTTGCTCTCCACAGCCCACAGCATCACCAGCCAGTGCCCTGCAGCTCCCTGCTCTGCCCTGCTGCACTTGGCTCTGGGAACCCCAGCCTTGGGCTGGTCTGTCCCCAGCTGCACAGGAAGGGTGACCCTGGTGCGGTGACAAGCCAGGCAGCTGCCTGTAAAGCCGAGCTTGACTTTGCCTGATCCTTGGGAGCTGCAGCTTAGGGTCAAGGTGCCATCCGCGATGGGATGTAGCTCAGTCCTGGGTGCTACTTGTCCCCGGCAGCGATGCTCCGTGCTGGCTTGCTGAACCACGGTGGCTTTGCTCCCCTGCTGGGACAGTCTCGGGAGGACTTTGGCCCCGGGCTGAGCTCCTGCAGCGGGTTCTGAGCAGTTTGGGGCTGTTAGCCCCGCTCCAGTCTCTGATCAGTCTCCAGGGGTGTTCACTGGTTTGGGAAGCAACCCACAGAGGAGGTGGCCCTGATCCCAGCGCTGATGGGGACACCCAGGAACACTTCCCCACGGAGAAGTGATCAAGGTCTGTGCACCCTGGTGTGCCGGATGACACTGGGCAGGCTCAGCCATGCCCTGCCAGCCCTCGAGGACTGAGCTGGGACAGAGGCACAGCCAGTGGCACAGGGTGGGGAGCATGTGAGGGTGCTGTGGGGTGCACCCACCTGGAGAGGGCTCAGGGCAGCATCCTCCAGCACCTGCTGCTGCTGCAGCCCCAACAGCCTGGCAGGAAAGGGATCTTTGAGAGATCCCAGGGTCAGGGGGTTAGGGAGGGAGCCCCCTTGCACACACAGACTGTCCCCCTCAGCACAGTGACTCAGGCTTGCAACAGCTGGAGGTACTTGGGGAGCTCCCAGCAGTGGGTCAGGATCAGCCCTGGCTGCTCCACAGCCCCCGAGGAAGCAGAGTTGTCCTGGGCACCGTGTGGACGTGCATGGCCAGATCCAGGCTGCTGCATGAGGATGGTGCCGTGTGTTCCCCTAAAAGGTGCCAAGTTCCCCTAAAATGAGACAAGTGCAGTGTGTCCCAGTGTTTGGAGTGGGGCATCCATCCCTCAGTTTCCGTTCGTCCCTCGGTACTTCCATCCATCCATCCATCCATCCGTCTGTCCGTCCGTCCATCCATCCCTCAGTGTTTCCCATGGCAGAGCACAGGGGATCCCCAGGGACAGAAACCCCCCGGGGACAAGAGGGACCTTGGAGTATCCCAGGCCTGCAGGCTCAGGGAGCAGAGGTTGGATGCAGAGAGGCTGGCACCGGCGGTGCTGGCATCCCAGCCTGGGCACCATGGGGACCCTCCAATGACACCCAGAGTCCCCAAGGTGCCTCCAGGGCCGGTAATGCCAGTTGTAGGGCTGGGATGTCATCTCCTCCACCCAGGAGGGCATGTCCCCAAGGCACCAACCTGTTGGGGCTGCTCCCTCCCCAAACAACTCGTAGGGTGCAGCTTGTCCGCCAGTGCTCAGAGATGAAAGCTGAAGCCTCGGGGGGGCTGGAGAGGAGCCAGGCTCCAACAGCAGCCCCCCTGCTTCCCCGAGCCGCTACCAGCGAGCTCCGGCTGGGATGCAACACGGCTTCAAAGTTGCTTGGAGACTGTGTGTTTTCCAAAACTGATTCTCCCAAGAAAAAAGAAAACAGCAGCGTGAGGGAAGAGGGGAAATATCTGCGGCGGTTTCGTGCTGAGCCTCCTCCGGGAGCGGCTGCCCATGAGGGCAGAGGTTTGGCCAGCGAGGGTGTGAGATCGTGTCCTGCGTGGATCCCAGTCTCAGCCTTGAAAGGAGGGGAAAATTAGCTTTTGAATAGAGGAAGCGTCTGTATTTCTGGCTTGTAAAGAAAGCTGCGAGCAGCGATGCAGGTAGAAGTGGTGCAGATGATACAAACAGTGGTCAATCCAAAATAGTGCAGGTGATGGGAACATGCAGATATTGCAAATAGTGATCTATGGCACAGAGACACGGAAGAAAAAATCCAGTTCCTATAAATAAGGCTCCATCCCAGATCGTGTGCCCCTCCAGGGGTTAACCCCCGCTGCAGCTGGGGCTGCACACACGGATGCAAATTCTCCTGCCCCTGACTTGATAAAACAGCGCTGGGGTGGGTGCTGGGGTGCTGGGTGCAGCCCCGTGCTCTGCAGGTTTACAGCCCAGAAAACAAGCTGAGAAACATGAGAAACTCCCCCTTCCAGAGTCCCAGCAGGCTCTGAGCAGGGGCAGAGGAGCACCACGCTCCTTCAGTGCTGGGAGGCTGGTGCCTCAGTTTCCCCTTCCCCAGTGTGCCAAGGGAATGGGCAATGGATAGGTCACAGGGAGACACGCCATGCTGGGGAGCAGACCCCGAGCTGGGGAAGGGCAAAGACCATCTGGAGAGTGATTATCATAGCCCGGTGTGGCCTCGGGGAGCCCCCGGTGTAGCTGGTGCCAAGCACGTGGGGCTGCTGTCAACACCCCAGCCGCTGGTGCAGCCCGTGGGTGGAACTGGTGATGCCGGAGGGAGTTTTGCTGCTCAAGGCTCGTCTGTGGCTGGAGAGCCGAGTAGGTCAGAGGCCCCTGTGTCTCCTGGCAGCCCCTTCACTGGCGCTGCCCCCGGCCCGGGACAAGCCCAGCTCTGCCAGTGCCAAGGCAGCTTGTAAAAGAGCTTCAAGAAAAGCACAGGACTGGCCACTTTTGGCACCAGAGCTGGGCAGGGAGAGCAGAGAGTGAGGAGCAGCCTCCTGCCATGCTCCCAAGAATAACCTTGGCTCCCCAAAGCCGTGCAGCACCCCGGCCATCCCACTGCCCGCCCCGGCCACCCAGGCTTCTATAAGGGCTTGCTGACCCTCTTCCACCTCCTGATCTGGATCGGCACAGCCGCTGTAACCCTCCAAAAGGTGCAGGCACTGGGATGAGCACAGCATGTCAGCACTGGGGTGGTGCCTGGGGGATGCCTGGGGAGGGGACAGTGACACAGCAATGGGACTCCCCTGCCAGGATCTGTAGCACCCAAGAGGGTGACACTGGTGAAGGGCTGAGTCTAGCAGCCATGGCCACGGGCAAGTGTCACCTGGAGTTTTCTGGGGTCCTCATGCACCCCAAGAAGGCTGTGACCCACCCCACCCCCTCACAGCTCCCCCAGGGGTCTGTGTCTTGGGGGCACAGCTCAGTCTGGGTCCCCAGGATTGCCCAGCATCACCTCAGCACCGGGGACCTCGCCTGGCCATGGAGGCAGAGGCCATGGACACTGCGGGGGGGGTGAGCACAGCAGGGACCTTCCCACTTGGGTAGGGGGACAGTCGCTGGCCGTGGGCAGTGACCGGGTGACGGTCCCCGGATTGTGGCCGTCCCGCCAGCTCTGGGTCCCAGCAGCAGTGGGTGGGGGAGAACAGTCGATGTGTGGACACTCGGAGTTTGTTTGGAAACAGGCAAGAAGTTGGGATTTGTTTTTCCAAGCTGGGGGAGGTGGGTGGGGGAATGTGCCGGGAAAAGGAGCTGCTCCGTACAGGCCTGGCCGGCTGCCGGGCTGTGCCGTGCCGCAGGGGTGAGCCGTCCGGCTGGGGAGATGACCAAGCGCGTGTCCCCTGCGCTCCAAGGGACGTCAGCTGCCCCAGGGCTGGATTCAGCCCCTGGCCCCTTGTGGTTCTGGGGGACGTAGAGCTGCGCCCCCCTCTTTGGCATCGCTGGGGAACGTGGGGGCTGTGTGACAGGTCCTGGCAAAGATCCTGTGTGTGCATCCCCGTGGGTTTGTGGTGTGTGTCCCCACGCACAACCTGACACCTGCACTGCACGCGTGTGTGTCCTGACATAGGTGCATGTCCCGGTGCCCCGGGTCCCTGTGTGGCCGGGTTCAGGGTCCATCCCAGGTGCCCTGGGTGGTGGGGGACACGCCTGAGCAGGGCCCAGGGGACACTCTTGTCCCTGCCATGTTGTAGCAGAAGCTGTTGGAGGGGGAAGTGGGGTGGCTATGGGGCACAGCGAAGGGAACCCCCAGAGTTTGCACCCTATCTGAGATGGCTATGTGCAGCACAATGTGACCCCCTTGCAGTCTACCAGCTCCATCACCTGCCTGTCACCTGCCCGCCCTGCCCAGCCTGCAATGATGTTGCCAAGGGGTGCCAGGAGCACCTGGGTCCTGGGGGTGCGAGGTCCCCCCATCCTAGACAGGGTGCTGGGGAGGCCACTGCTGCCTCAGAGCAGGGCAGCAGGTCCTCAGGTCCCATCCGTGCCACCGCGGGGTCCCCAGGTCCCATCCGCCCTGAGCTCCAACCCCTCTGCCCAGCGCAGGCAGGGAGAGGAGTGCAGGGGCCACGGGGGGTGCTGGCCCTGCACTTGTCACCAGCAACCCCCAAATCGTCCTGCCGGCCTCCCTGCCAGCCATCCTGCAAATCCCACAGCAATCCCCCTCCCAGTGCCAAAAATACGCTCCAGCCAAAAGTGGAGCATTCCTCTGCATTGCCACCTCCTTGTGCCACCAACCCACCTGCCAAGCCCTAATGGGGCAGGAGGGGTCACCCAGGACACGGTGTCTTGGTGACCTGTAGAACACAGACCTTTGTCATGGTCCAAATTAGCCAAAACACGTTGCTGTGCTATCTGAGCACAAGCTCCAGATGCCCTGGAAAGTGGTGGGACCTGGGCACTTAGCTTCTCAGCTCGGCAGAGGGATGCAGGTGATTTTTGGGGGTCTCAGCACTGTCCACCGAGTCCAACACCGCCGGCCTGTCCTGAGCAGGGTCTCCCAACTGACAGGGCAGGCAGAGCGGGCAGCATGGGCATGGGACCAGCATGGGCTGCAGGGATGAACTGGAACAGCCTCATCCTCCCATGCATGACGCGTTTCCCCAGCGCCACGTGAAGCTAGAGGTGATGGAGATGGTGCTGGCTGTGCTACGGGACAGCTTTTGGGAAGCAGAGCTGGTC
This sequence comes from Nesoenas mayeri, assembly GCF_963082525.1. Taxonomy (NCBI): domain Eukaryota; kingdom Metazoa; phylum Chordata; class Aves; order Columbiformes; family Columbidae; genus Nesoenas; species Nesoenas mayeri. The sequence goes on along the minus strand of NC_137569.1, from coordinate 10,040,788 downwards.
ACCAGCCAGACCTGCTCCGTGCCAGCTGTGTGTCCCTCCCTCCCATGCAGGACCGAGTCCTGCTGGCACCTCTGCCAAGATGCGCCCCCCCCAGCTCTCAGCTGGGGCGCCTCCAAGGCCTGTCACCACTGTCACACTGGGGAAACTGAGGCATGCAAGGAAAGGCAGGGACCTGCCCTTGTGCCCTCGCTCCTGGACTCTGCATCTCACTCCCTTTCCCCATCCCAGGAAGTGCCCCCCCTGCCCGGACCCACCAGACACACTTGGATCCTTGGGGGATTTTAATGGGTGTCTCTTCTCTTGCAGGGGTCCCTGGTGCTATCCCGGGAGGAGGGGTCCCAGGAGCAGGTTTTTTCCCAGGTAAGGGGATCTGGGCAGTGGAAGTGGGGGCATCATCCTGCTTGCAGGTGTCTGGGGTGTCCCTGGGTACCCCTGAGCCCAGCATGGAGGGCTGGAGACCTGTCAGCTAGGACCAGGGGACATGAGAACACCCTACCTGGCCAATCAGCCCCAGCGTCAGCCCCACAGCCTGGGGACAGGACTGGGTTACAGTGCCAGGGTCATGGTGGGGGTCCCAGCCCCGGGCACAGGAGACACTCAGAGGTCACAGCCTGTCTCCAGTGCTCCACCCAAAAGCTTGGGGACATCGTGACCCTCTTTTCCCACCACGGACCCCTGGGAGCCTGGCATGGGGGGTGGGATCTCACAGGGATGTGTGCTAAGGCTGTGCCATTGCTCGCAGGTGCTGGACTCGGTGGTTTGGGAGCAGGTGAGTGCTGTGCCGGGATGGGGAGCGGGCAGCACCCCCGGCAGAGCTGCCCTGTGGTGGGCAGGGGGTTTGCCATGAGGCTGGTCCTGTCTTGCATGGCATCAGCCCCTTGGGGGATGCTCAGAGGCAGGATGGCTCTGACCTCTCTCCATTCACTCTGACCTAGGACTCGGGGCTGCAGGAAAACCTCCCAAACCAGGTAAGAAACCTTTCCTTGGTTCTCAAATCCTCCCTGGCTGCGCCAGCAGCCAGGACATGTCCCGATCTCTGTTGTCCTCGTGTTTCTCCCATGTGCTGAGGGGAAACCCTCACCCTGGGCACCCCCATGGCCAAGGCACGCAGCAGCCGGCGCTTCCTGCACTGTCCCGCCGCGCTAACCCTCTGCCGAGCCTGCAAGGGAGCCTTCCATCCATCCCCTGCTTCGGCACACTGCCCTGTCCCCTCCAATCCCTACGGGCCACCTTTTTAGGGTGCTTACTGCCTGCAAACCTGCGGCAAAGCTCCTGGGGATGACGCAAAGCCGGGTACCACTGGGAACTGGTGCCCATGGGCAGCTGGCAGCACTCGCGCCTGCCCGTGTCCGCAGCTGAGCAGCTTTTGCTGAGGATCCTGCAGCCCACGCTGGCTTAGAAATGAGGGGATGAGAGAAGAAATCACCAGGAGCGAGATGAGGTGCTGGCAGGAGGATGCACCAAGCCTGGGACATGGCGATGGGCACAGCTGGGAGGGTGCTGAGGCGTTAGGGACTGGCCATGTGTGGGTCAAATTTGGTGCCTATGGAGATGCCGGATGCCCACTGGGCATCCCTCCCATGGGGAGATGCTCTTTCAGGTGGAGACCCTATAGGGTTGATGGAGGTCCTCTCTCCTCGTCTCCCACCCCAGGGGCACCCGCTGTGCCCAGGGGCAGGGGCACACTGCACCCCCCGCCCCCCCGAACCGGCCCGTCTGCGCGGCGGGAGCACCAGCCCGAGGCGGGGGCCAGCAACCTCCGTTTACTCAGATTTCAACTCGTGGAAAGAAAAACAAGGCCCTTTATTTCGGCATAATTAAAACCAAACGCGGCGCGGCCGCGAAGGCCCAGCCGGAGCAGCGTCCGCACCCTGAGCCAACGGCACTGGAATTTGCGCCTGGAGGGAGCGAGGGCTGATTAGCCCCAGATGTTGGAAGGCAGCGCTGGCCCGAGCCGGAGGGACTCATTCCTCAGCCATAAACATTTCGGCTCCGTCCCCTCGTGGCCTGGCGGGGTGGGGGGCAGGCAAGGCAGAAAGGGGGCAGGATGGGGGACCTGGATGCTGGCAGGCATATCTGTCACCTGTCCCTGGAGGACACTCCTGTCCCACTGGGGTGGAAGAAATGGGATGCTGATGTTCTTCTGGCCCTAGCCATTCCTCCCCACCTCACCCCACTCTTTTTTCCAGGGGTCGGAGGCCTCGGGGGACTGGGCCCACTTGGCCTGCAGCCAGGTGAGCCTCCGACTGTCCCCCGGGCCATGTCCCCAGACACCCACCTTGGGGACAGCACATGGTTTGTCCCCATCGGGTGCTCTCCGTAGCCTGCCCGGTGGGTCCCGTCTGGGCTGGACGCCACTCCCAGAGCTGAGGAACTGGCAGCCACCAACGGGCGGCCCTGTGGTCCCCCAACATCATTACGTCAACCACAGCTGGGTGACCCCATGCAGTGATAGGCCAGGAGGGACAGGGGGGTCCCCATGGGGTCTGTAGCAGGGGGACAGTGTCCACGTGTGGCCCAGCCAGCCTGCCCAGAGCTGCGGGGCACCCTGGTGTGTGCAGCAGCCAGTGACACCGCTGGGTGGCCTGGGATGTGACTGGTGGGATGTGGGTGGGAGCAGGTATTTGGGGGGGATGCAGGAGAAGCCAGTGCAGGACAGCTCAGCACCCACTAACCACCGCCTTGCCCAGCCTAATGCCAGCACCCCGCGCAGCCCCCACGGCTCCCCACACCCTGCAGCTGGCATAAAGGGCAGGACACCTCCTCACTGGCTGCTTTTTGGGGATGCTCACACTGGTCATTCTCTTCCTCACAGGTGCTGCGGGTCTCTTTCCTGGAGGCGCCTTCCTCGGCGGCGTCTTCCCTGGTGCTCCCTCCGCCGCCGCGCTTAAAGCTGCTGCGAAAGCTGGTGAGTGCCAAGGGCATCTGGTGGGATGCTGGGCCAGGTGGTGATGCTGGACCGGGCAGCGATGCTGGCCAAGGCAATGCTAGGGCTTGGGCAGCCACCAGGGACGCCCAATATCCCCTGGGTGCCTGCGTTAGAGCTTTCCCTGTGGACATGCTCTCATGGGGATCCTCACCAATGCGGAGGGATCCTGCTACATCTTGGTGTGCAGAGAAAGGGGTGCTGGCCAAGCCCAAGTGCCCAGGTCTGGTGCACCCATTGCTGTTGCTGCTTTGGGGTGTCCCTTCATCCCCCAAGAGCTGCCCTGAGCTTGTCCCTTCCTTTGGCACCTCTCTGGCAACCCGGAGCCCAGCAGTGCCACCTCATACTGGTTCACTCCTCTTCCCAATGTCCCCAGGTGCTGGTATTGGTGGCGTGGGTGGACTTGGTGTTCCTGGTGCACTTGGTGTTCCTGGTGCACTTGGTGTTCCTGGTGGCCTCGGGCTTCCTACAGGTAGGAAATAGCCCTTGTCCTCAGCACAGCTGAGCTGGGGTGGGCAGGAGCCGGTGTGTGGGGCTCAGGGGTCTCTGCTGCCCACAGGTGCGGTGGTACCAGGCGCGGTGCAACCCGGGGTTGGTGCAGCAGCAAAACCCCCCAAAATACCAGGTGGGTGTGTGGCTCCGAAGCAGGGGGCTGGGACAGGGAAGGGTTTTGGCCGGATGGTCCTCCCTACCTTTCTCTCACCCTGCAGGTGCTGGGATTCCTGGAGCTTTCCCGGGCGGTGTCCTCCCTGGCGCAGGTGAGCTGAGGCTCCCCAGTATCCAAGCGGGTCCCCATCCTGCCAGCAGCACCCCGGTTTGTGTCGATAGCCTTGTGGCCAGCTGCACCCTAGGCACTACCCCACCTCCCCTGCCTGTCCTGCAGACGGCTGCCTGCAGCCCTGTGCTGCCTGCTTCCCGGCTCCCTGCCTGCTCCATCGCTGCTGCCTGCAGTTTCCAAACCCTTTTTTGCTGGGGCCATAGCGACATTTCCACTGTGCCAAAGGCGGGGGGGGGACCCAGTGTCTCTGGGGGTCTTGTGCCAAGCTCGGCGGGAGCAGGCGGCATCAGCGCCGGGAGAGGAGCTGGCACGGACCACGGCAGGGCTGGCTTGCCCGGCCAAAGGCGGCGTGGGAAGGAGGGGGAGGAGGTGATGGAGGGGGAAGGAATTCCTCACTGCAAAGCAATTTGGGGGAGGAAAACTTGTGAAAACAAGATGTTTCGACATTGTCAGAAGGAGAAGTGTGTTGCTGGTCAGGAATGTCTTTTCCATGTCTGAAAACGCGTGAGTTATAATGAAAGACACTTGCAAAAGGGGAAAAAAAAATAACCCCCCCAAAACATCACCAGAAACCCAACCCAAATGACTGCAAGGCCAAAGCACTGCCTGTTGCCTCTGGAGGGCCAGGATTCAGGACACCCCTCCCGCCCCCAAAGAGCCCCAGCTTGCACAAAGCATCACTGGCACAGAGAGCAATGCCTGGGCTTGGCTGGACCGTGGCCTTGGCTGGTGCTTTGCTGTCACAAGTGAGACCCACTTGTGGGTGCCACATGCCCTGCAGGCACCCCGGGCTCCTGTGTGGGCTGGAGCAAACCCTTCCCCAGCAGCTCCGCATGGGGATGCTGGCACAGGGAGGTCCCAGCAAGCCCCAGGGGGATGAGGGGACCCTGTCCAAGGGCACAGGGGTTACTGTTGAGCCAGAGATCAGTGACGACGATTTGGGAGCTGGGTGCAGGGGTCTCAGGTACTGGCAGTACCATGATGCCACCATGCTCACCTGGCCCCTGGTCTGTGCTGCAGGTGTCCGATTCCCTGGCGTAGGCGTGCTGCCCGGGGTACCCACAGGTGCTGGAGTCAAGCCCAAAGGTCCAGGTAGGTCCCCTCAGTCCCCAAGGACACTGAACTGGAGGGAGGGTCCGGGGTGTCCCCATCCTGCTGTGGCTGGTTCCAGCCCATCCTTTGGGGGTCACAGCCCCACAAGGCATGTGGGCAAGTGAAGCCAATCACTGGCTAAGCCCACACAGGCTAGTTTGGACCTCAATGACCAGCCCTGGGGCTCACACGGATGCCTTTGTGTTTCTATCTAGGAGCAGGAGCCTTCGCAGGAATCCCTGGTGAGTGTCCCATCTCTCTCGCACATCCTACTCTTCCTTCCCAAGCCTGTTCACATCACAGCCATGGTCTTCCTGTGCCAGAAGATGCTCCAGGGCTTCCCAAGCCACCCGCTCTCCTCTCCTGGGGTGTCCCAGGGCGCTCCCCTCTCGTAAGGATTTGTGGCAGCCTGGGTGTGGGCTCCAGGTGAGAGTCTGCTGTTGGCTTTGCAGGACTGGGAGGTTTTGGAGGTCAGCAGCCCGGTGTCCCTCTGGGGTATCCCATCAAAGCTCCTAAGCTCCCAGGTAAGCTGCCACAGACAGCGGGGCTGGGGGTCAAGGACCCCCCAGCAGTGTCAGAAGGACCCGCCGCTCCCCAGGGCTGAGGTGCCGTGTCCCCGGGTCCCCTGGACCTGGTGGTGCCGGTGCTGACCCTGGGACAGCAGGACAGAGGAAAGGACACAGGGTGGGTGAGTCCAGCAGCAGCCCTGCCCATCGCAGCCCCACTCACAGCTGCCTGGTTGCTGATGCTGGTCTTGGCCCCAGCCCATGAGGATGATGCTGTGCCTCTCTCCGGCTGTTGCAAGGTAGGAAAGAGCAGGTTCTGGGGATGCGCTTTGGGTCAGGTCACCCCAGGCTGTCCCTGCTGGCTCCTCTTGGCATGAGGTATGGCTTTTGCAGGGACCGTCTGCCTCCTGTGGCCCCTGGGGTTGCGCTGGGCAGTCACCTGGACCAAATGTCCCAGCTCAGGGAGCTCTAGCCAAGGCCACGAACAGCAGGCAGGCGGTGAGGATGGAGCTCTAGGCAGCTCTCCCTCCCCATTGCCTGCCCAGCCCAGGGAAGCCTGGGGGTGCTCAGCACCCCTTTCCCCAGCTGAGCTGCTCCAGGGACCTCCATCCCCCAGCCCCGTGCTGGGTGCCATCTCTGCCTGTCACCAGCCACACACAGGGACAGTGGCACAATGGGCAGTGCCAGACAGCCAGCACCAGGTGCTGTGCCCTCCAAGGGCCACACTGCCAGTTTGCTGGTCCCAAGAGCATTCCCCAGGAGGACAGTGGCCAAATCCAGCCAGGGACCTGCAGTCCTGGAGTGCTGGGACATAAGTAGATCCGCAGACATTTTCCCAAGTTGCTACAGGCAGGAAAGACTCGGTGGAGGGAGCCCAGCCCTGGGGAGCAGAGCCCATCCCGGCACGGGCGCCAGCCCCGGCAGCTCCACCAGCTTCCCCCGCCGGGGCCCATCACCGCAAACGGCGGCAGAAATACTTGGCCCGCGCTGGCTTCCTCCCGCGGAAACAGAGTTACGCTCGTTAGGGCGACCCGGCCCTGCCGCCATCGGATACCGTCTGGCGTCCCAGCCACGGCCCGGCCCCTCACCGCCTTTCATGGGGTGCCCGGTGCAGAGAGCAAACCGCCGACACCGGCACGGCCGTGTCTGCCTCCGTCCCGCAGCGGCCCCACTGTGGCCCGCAGCCCGGACAGGACTTCACCTCCGACTGACCCACTTTTTGGGGAGTCTTCATTAAGTAAATCAGGGGAGGACACTCGTCCCCTTGGCCAGGGAACCTTGTCAGTGCATCGCACCTCTTGCGGGAACCAGGGGGACAGTGGTGGTGTCCCCAGCTGCGGTTTCAGCTGTGGGTGCTGCCTGGCACCCCAGTCCTTGCCAGGGTGCAGAGGGATGGTAGTTTGTCACCTCTGAGGGCTCAGGGAAATGCTGGGCTGGCTGGCAAAGCTATCGGTTTGAAGCTGCAGACAGACCCAGGGTCTCCCACACATCCCCGTGTCCCCTGAACTGTTTCCCCATTGCAGCAGGTTTGGGTTGAGAAGAGATGAGGGGACAGTGGGGAAAATAGCATTTTCAATAGAAAGTCTGCTTTTTAGATGATTTGCTCCAAATGCCACAGCCAGCTCCTGCTCTGTGCTTGTCCCTAATCAGGAGGTGACCACGGGCCACCTCGTCACCGCAGGCTCAGCCTGAAGCTGTGGCTGAAATCGGGGGTCCCACTCCATGCTGTAGAGATGATGACTGCTCCCCAGTGCCTGGCTGTGATGCGGTGGCATCGCTCTATGCAAAGCCTTTTCTATGCCAGTCAGTGTGACCATCATCCCTGAGAGCCCCCAGCACTTCTGGTGGCATTCTAGCAGTGATGGTGGCAGCCCAGCAGTGTTGGTGGCATCCCTGCACTGGCTCAGGATGGGTGTGCACAGCCCCTGGCTGGGGGGTGGTGGGGAGCTACGCTTGGACCTGGCAAAACCCTCAGAGACCCAAGGGCTTGGACTTTTGGCCCGTGGAGTCACCTCCACGTGTCTCACCCAGCACTGGACTGTTCTGCGGCTTTGGGGTGAGCGAGGCGCTGATGAGGTGCCCCAGGATGGGCAAGGGGAGTCCCCAGGGTGGGGGGACACCTGGTACAGATCAAGGCCACCTCAGCCTGAAAAGCCTCTGCCTTCCATCAACGCCACGCTGGTGTGGGACACGATGGAACAGCCTGGCAGGGTGGAGGGAAATCTGGTCCCCACATGTTGCTGGCGGGAGGGGACGATGTCCTACGCTCAGGGAGATGTTTTACCATGAGCAATCCCGTCCTGGCTGCAGGGAGCTGCATCCCCACCCTGCCCGCAACCCCCGCCAGCAGGAGGGCTTGGTGTGTGACTTGCAACTCGAGGTGTCCCCATGGGGATGTGGCACCCCAACACCCTTCCTCAGGCCTTCTGCCAGCAGCGATGGCAGCTCTGCGCTGCCAGCTCCCAAGCACACCGTCCCTGCCGAGTCACGGGCATCCCCGCGCTGTCCCCAGCGCTGGGATCCTGCTCTTTTGCAAGGAGATATTTCCCCAGCCGCAATGTTCTCGCTCGTAATCCTTCCTCATCCCTTTGCGCCGACCCCCTAACGAGGTCACGTTTCAGCAAAGGCTCCCAAGCCCTGATTCCAATTAAAACCTTTCATTTGGAGCCGGCCATGGCGCAGCCAGCTGGGTACAGCTCTCGCCGCAGGGCTCACGGGGGACCCCCCACCGAAACAGGGTCACAAGAAGTTCCTGCAAAACCAGCTTCAGGTGCCACAGCCCCCAGCGTGGGGCTGAGAGCGAGTGGCTCTTTTTGGAGCTGCTGCTTCCAAGGTGATGGAGAGGAGCAACTCATGGCCTGGCTCCATCACGGGGGGTTGTATCTCGGAGGATTTCTGATCCCGAGGGCTGGTCCTGCAGAGCCGTCGGGCAGAGAGGGGCTACACCGTGGGGCAGAGGGGGCACGGCCACCGGCAGCCAGGCGCTAACCCGCCGCCTTCTCTCCTCTCCAGGTGGCTATGGATTGCCTTACAGCACTGGTAAGCTGCCCAATGGTGAGTGCTCGTAGCCCTCGCTCCGCGGTTGTAGCTCCTCACAGCTCTGCCGGCTGCTGCTGCTGTGGTCTCATGGCCACCGAACCCCGGGGCGGTGTGAGGGGCACCCCGCTCCCAGGGCAAGGCGGTCACTCGAGGACCCGTGCTTTGCCCTGCAAGGATGCCCGTGGACCTGGCTGGGAGCAACCTGGCTCTCCTGGCCACCCGGTACCGTTAACCCGCAGGCACGCCGCGGCACGGCTGGCTCTCTGCTAGGACATGTCCTGAGCTGCGGCCAGCTACAGACAGGAGTGCTCGAACTGGCATCTCAACCCAGGGGGCTGCTCCAGCATTGCACCCACATCCCTCAACATTTAGGCTGAGAGAGCTGCTCCATCTGCCTCATCTCCTGTCTCAGGGCCAGCGCCTGACCCGGCTTTGCCATTCTGTTTGTGATTGCAGGCTTCGGGCCCGGAGGGATTGGAGCCGGCATCGGGGCGGCAGGGAAGGCAGGGTACCCCACAGGGACAGGTATGCTCCCTTCCAGCAGCCCCGGAGTGGGGACTGGGATGGGCACAGCGAGAGGACCAGGCACCCCGGTCACTTTGGATGGGGTATTGGGCACTGCCTGGCTGTCTGGTGGCCCCAGGGTGTCAGTGTCACCCCAAGGACAGCCTGGAAGGGTGCATCACCTCCCAAAGGAGGGGGGATGGTGACAGGATGGGCTGGTCCCCCAGGGTCCCTGTGGGATGGGTGAGCTGAGGTGGAAATGGTCCCGGGACCTCAGCGTCTGCCCATGTCCTTCCCCAGGAGTCGGAGCACAAGCGGCAGCAGCGAAAGCAGCAGCGAAATATGGTGAGTCACACTCTGTGGGCACGTGCATCACTCACCTCCCCAGTGTGCAGCTGCTCCGTCCCTCTCTCCTGTGCTGGGGGGATGCTGGTTGTGCCCCTGCATTCCAGAGCTGACCATCCCCTTCCCCCCTGCGGCAGGAGCCGGCGTCCTCCCGGGAGTCGGAGGAGTGGTACCCGGTGTCGGCGTTGCCCCAGGAGCGGTACCCGGCGTTGTCCCAGGAGTGGTACCTGGTGTCGGCGTTGTCCCAGGAGTTGGAGGTGAGGCCATGGGGTTCAGCTCTGGGGCTTGGGGACGGTCTCCTCCCGCTGTCCCACTCCCCTGACTCTGCACTGCTCCCCTGGCAGTTGGAGGGCCGGCAGCAGCGGCAGCAGCGGCGGCAAAGGCAGCAGCGAAGGCAGGAGCTCTCGGTGAGTCCCCTGCTGTCTCGGTGAGTACGGCAGCTGCCTGCAGGGCTGGGCTCACTCTTGGAGTGCATCAGAGCTGGGCACCAGTGCCAGGGGCGGCGTGGCTTCACCACCTGCCCCATCACCCCTTGCCCCAGCTTCTGGGGTGCTCTCCCAGCCCCATCTTGCCCAAAGCTCAGGATGAGGTGGTTCCAATCTGCTGAACCAGCAGCTTTGACCAGAGGAAAGTGGGAAATGACCACAGGGCTGCAGAGGAGCTTAACCCACCTGTGGGGACAGATTCCAGCAGCCTGTTGGGAGAGCCAGGCTTGGGCATAGCAATGCCTGGTTTGCAAAAAGCAGCTTTTTTGGCAGTAGCTGGAGGGTTCTTGGGCTACTCCATGGTGCAGCAGCCTGGAGCGGGGCTGTATGTCCCTGATACCAGCGGCTCCTCCATCAGAGGAGCTTTCACTGCCCTGGGCTCTGGCAGGGAGTCCAGGGAGACAGTGCCTGTAATGAGCTGACATTTGTTAGTGGAGGGATGACCTTTGTGATGCAGATCGCGTGTGCTGCTGCTCTCATGAGTTGTTTTATGGGAGAAAAGCAAGTAGCAAACACATCAGCCCCAGGAGCAGCTGGGATTTACAGCCACGGCCTTGGGGGACCTCAGCAGTTTCCAAGCTCCTGGATTGCTGGGTGGGCTCCAGACGCTCATGTTGGGTGCCGGGAGCTGGTAATCCCCCACCTGGGTGCACCCCTGGCCCTCTGAGCAGGTTTGGGAGGTGTGGAGAGCCCACCTCAGTACCAGGTGCCCTGGAACCTCCCATGACGCCGGAGGAGAGCATGTCCCCACCAGTGGCACAAGGTGTTTTTTGAGGGGTCTGACTGTTCTTCTTTCCTCCAGCTCCAGGAGTGGTACCCGGGGTCGGCGGTGTCCCAGGTGTGCCCGGCGTTGTGCCTGGCGTTGGTGCTGTCCCCGGCGTTGGCGCTGTCCCCGGTGTTGGTGCTGTCCCCGGCTTGGTGCCCGGTGTCGGAGGTGTCCCCGGGGTGGCAGGTGACTGTTCCCAGGAGCCCCATCCCCACCACCCAGCTCTGCTGGGGGCTGCAGCGTCTGGTGGCTGAAGGTCCCTCTCTCCCTTGTCCCCAGGAGTCGTGACGCCCTCGGCAGCGGCGGCAGCAAAGGCAGCTAAGTACGGTATGTGCTGTGCAAGGAGCTCCCCAGCAGCTCCCTGGGGACCCCTGCTGACCCTCCCCACCCCTGGCACCCAGGGTGTCCCCAGGCAGGCGGGTGTCCCATGGGGATCTCTCCTGATGGATCATTATGGGGAAGCATCCAGGGTGGCTGTCAGGAGACAGACCAGACTCTGTTCATGGTGCCCAACGTCAGGGTGAGGGGCAACGGGCACAGACTGAAACACAGGAGGCTCCATGTGAACATGAGCAGAAACTTCTTTGGTGTGAGGTGCCAGAGCCTGGATCAGGCTGCCCTGTCATGATGAGGATCATCACGGTCCCTTGTGCTGGTGACTTCCCAGCCTCTCTTTTACGACAGCAGATTTACCATCCTCACTGGGACCTCTTGGGAGACAAAGGACCAATCTGTCCCGTGTACCATGGTGCATGGGATGAGGTGGTGGGGTGCTTTCCTCCTCATGGCATGACGGCCAGAGCAGACCTGTGATGAGGTCCCACCTTTCAACTGCTGCTGCAACAAGATCTAACTTTTCCCCACTCGTTACCTGCAGGAGCTGGCGTTGGCGTTCCTGGCATTGCTGGTGTTCCTGGCGTTCCTGGCGTTCCTGGTGTTCCTGGTGTTCCCGGTGTTCCCGGTGTTCCCGGTGTCCCTGGTGTCGCCGGTGTGCCCGGTGTGCCCGGTGTGCCTGGCGTAGTGCCCGGTGTTGGAGGTGAGCGAATGGGCTGGCGTGTACCAATGGGGTGGTGCTGGCCTCGCTGGTCCCGTGACTGTCCTGTTTCTGTCCCCACAGTGGGTGTCCCAGATGGTGCAGCAGCTGCAGCAGCCGCAGCGAAGGCTGCAGCGAAAGCTGCGGCATTCGGTGAGTCACCATCATCCTCTCCCTGGCAGGAAGCGGGCATGTTTGCAAAGGGGCAGGGTGGGGGGACCCCAGCACTGTGGGCAGCAGGGAGGGTGTGGGACACTTGCCTACAGAACCTGTCTGCCCGACTGCATCCTGGAACCTCTCTGCAGGAGCAGGGCGTGTGCCCGGTGTCGGTGTGCCCGGTGTCGGCGTTCCCGGTGTCGGTGTCCCCGGTGTTGGCGTGCCCGGTGTTGGTGTGCCTGGTGTCGGTGTGCCCGGTGTCGGTGTGCCCGGTGTCGGTGTGCCTGGTCTGGTGCCCGGAGTTGTACCAGGTGAGACGATTTCTAAGGGATGCTCAGGTTGTCTCTGAGCCATGGGGCCACTATGGGCCATCACTGACCCTCACGGTTCTCCTCTTCCCCAGGAGTTGGAGCTCCAGCAGCCGCTGCTGCTGCCAAAGCAGCCGCCAAAGCAGCCAAGTACGGTAAGCCAGGGTGCCCCAGGGTTACCCTGTGTGTCCTTCCACCTCCCCATCCCAGGCTGCTCTCTTCGCTGAGGCTGAGGCCGGGCACTGCGCAGGGTCCATGTGGGTCGGGATGAGGGATGAGCTCTCCACAGGGATGTACATGGGCTCAGGGCTTGGCTTACCATCCACACTTCCATCCATCCATCCATCCATCCATCCATCCATCCATCCTCCATCCATTCCACCATCCACACCTCCATCCATCCATCCATCCATCCATCCATCCATCCCACCATCCATCCACTCCACATCTATCCATCCACTCTAACATCTACCTGTCTATTCCATATCCAGCCAGCCATCCCACCCATCTATCCCAGCATCCATCCACCCCACCATTCACTCATCCACCCATTCTACCATCCATCCACCCCACCATCCATCTGCCCACCCCAGATTGCTCTGCCTTCTCAACCAGCTCCTTCCATCACCTCCAATCCTGAGCTGAAGCCCCAATCCTCCTCTCTCTTCTTGCAGGAGTGGGTGGCCTGGCTCCTGGCGTGGGTGGCCTGGCTCCTGGCATAGGCGGTCTAGCTCCTGGCGTGGGTGGCCTGGCTCCTGGTGTGGGTGGCCTGGCTCCTGGAGTGGTCCCTGGCGTTGGTGTCCCAGGTGAGGAGAAGGAAGGTGGATGGTGATGGTGGCTTGGCTGGCGCAGGGTCAGGTCTGGGGCAGAACAGGCATGAGGAGGACAGTTGTGGTCTCCATCAACTCATGGTTATCCCTTGGGGAATGACAACAAGAAGGGAGGGATGGGCATTGCTGGAGAGGACCCCCCAGGGACACTGACCCCATTCTTGCTGTCTCTGCTCAGGGGTGGGAGCTCCAGCCGCAGCAGCAAAAGCAGCAGCAAAAGCAGCCAAATTTGGTGAGTCAACCCAGCCTGGGCATCTGGGGTGTCCCTGCGAGCACAGACTGGTCCAGGGGCAGCTGGGGGGCTCCAGGGTGGGTACCCCATTCCAGCCACATTGTCCCATGGGAGTATGGGGGTCACACGGTGATCACCCCCACACCGCCTCACTCCCTTTCTCCACAGGTGCTGGGGTTGGAGGGGTGCCAGGTGCGGTTCCTGGTGTCCCCGGAGTGCCAGGAGTGCCAGGAGTGACACCCGGCGTCGGCGCAGTGCCTGGATTGGTGCCAGGTGTGGGGGTACCTGGTGCTGGCATCCTCCCCGGGGCAGGTATGTGCTTTGTCACATCCCCTGCTTGGGAACAGTGGCGGCCAGGCATGCTAAAAGCCACTGAGCCACATGGCAGGGGCAATGCAGGCGGGATGGAGGATGGTGGCATGCGGGAGAGGTGCACGGTGACTGTCCTTACCATGGTGCCCTCATTCACTTTGCAGGCATTCCCCAAGTAGGGGTTCAACCTGGTGCTAAACCTCCCAAATTCGGTACGTATCTCTGGCACCCTGCCCCAGCTCCACCTTGGACCATCACTGGACACCCTCCTCCTGTGGCCATCAGGCTACTGGCCTCGCTTTGTTTCCCCTGCATGCCCCGTGGTGCCCTGGCAGAGAGTGGCCCAAGTGTGGGAGGTGGCATGCTGTCACCCATGGGTGCCAAGTGCCACCTGTGCTTGCTCCCCTACAGCAATGTGTCAGGCAGGGTGTGAGCCCTCTCTGGGTCCACTTGCTCTGGGTGCTGTCAGATGGGTGCTGGGGACACCCAGGATGCATGTCAGGGCCATTGCTGCAAGTTGAGCACCAGCTGGGGGTGCCCTGAGTTGGGGGTGCGAGGCTGAGGGAGGAACACAGGTTAACGGTTTCTCTCTGGCAGGTGTTCCCGGGGTTGGAGTCCCAGGAGTCGGTGGCGTCCCAGGTAGGTGCTGGCAGGAGCTGAGAAGGCAGCAGGGGTATGTGGGCAGAGGGATGTTCACCCAGAGGGATGTGTGCACAGGGATGCTCACTCAGAGGGATGTGTGCACAGGGATGCTCACCCAGAGGAATGCTCACCCAGAGGGATGCTCACCCAGAGGGATGTGGGCAGAGGGATGTTCTCCCAGGGCATGGGGGGACGTGGGGGCTGCCCGAGGACAGACAGGCACATGTGGTGGTGGGTGAGGAGTGGATCAGATGCTGCCCCACTGCCCATCCCCGCTGGTGCTCACCCAGGGTCTCTGTCATAGGTGGACTTGGAGTCGGTGGCCTTGGAGTTGGTGGGCTCGGTGCTGGTGAGTGATGCTGCCCCTGGCACGGGGGCTCCCCAGGGTGGGGATGCAGGCAGTGGAGCGACAGTGCTGGCAGCATGATGAAAAATAAAGGGGATTTATGGAATGCAGCGTCACTTTTGTCCCCTCTCTATCCCACCCCATATTGTAACCGTGCCCTGTGCCCCAGCTTGTGTCTGTCACCCACCCTGCTCCCAGGGTGCGATCAGGAAGGGATGCCCATCGCTGAGCAGGTACCCAGGGTTGTGGTACCAGTGTCACCCATGGTGCGGGGACAGGGGACAGTACTGTACCATGTCCCAAACGTGTGGAGATGCAGGTTCCTGCCTGGGGACCCTCTGGGTTTGTAGTGGGGTCCAGCACAGCCCAGGGGGTAGGAAGCCTGTGGGGGGGCTGCATTGACCCCCCTCTCTGACACAGGAGCCTTGTTTCCAGGAGCTGCTGGGAAACCTCCCAAGCCAGGTGAGGAACAGGGACTGCTCCGGCCAGGGGGGCTGGAGGGGTGACCCCATCCCTTTCCCCATCCCTGTCCCCATCGCCACCCTCACCAGGGCTCTCCCATCCTGCAGGTTTTGGCATTGGGGGGCTGCAGCCAGGTAAGTGCCACAGTTTGGAGCTGGGATGGGAACGTGTCCCCAACCCCACTATGCTTAACCCCACTGGCTGTCCCCATCCCGCTGCTGTCCGCTGCTTGGCACGTCACTACACAGGAGAGCACCTCAAAGCCAGGCGGGTGCCATGGTGGGGACAGGGGCTATTGCAGCACCTCCTGTCCCTGCAGTGAGCCAGGGTGTCCCCAGACAGGGTTGGGGTGGCACTGCTGTCACAGGCTGTCACCAGCTGCTGCTTTTTCCCCAGGGGTTGGAGTTCCGGGCTTTGGCGTGTCACCGATATTTCCAGGTACCGTCCCCAGCTCCTTGGCACGCACCCGAGGCACAGCTCAGTGTCGGGCTGGCTCGCGGGACCACGCGCAGCCCACGGAGTGTGGGGTCACGGTCATAGCCTGCGGGGGTCCCAGGGGACTGCACTGCGCCAGGGGGTGCTCAGGGGGGGTGTGGGGCAGAGCAACATGGGTGCTGCTGCGTGCCGGTGGGTGCTGAGGGCTCCGCTCTTCTTTCAGGTGGGGTCGCTGGCCAGCTGGGATTCGGTGGTGAGTGTCCCCCCACTGAGTGGGCCATTTTGGGGGTGTGTGGGGGTGCATAGCCCCCCTGCACCCAGCAGGCAAGTGGAATTGGGGTCCTGCTCACCCTGCCTTTCTTCCTCACCCCCCTCCAGGGAAGCCCCCCAAGACCTTTGGAGGAGCCCTGGGTGCCCTGGGCTTTAGAGGTGAGCGCTGCTGGGTGGCCCCTGCACCCCCTGCCCTGCTCCCAGACACCCCTTGGGGGTCGGGGGGTGCAGGGGGAGCTCACCCTGTGTACCCCCCAGGCGGCGTGGGCTGCGCACAAGGGAAGTACTGTGGGAGGAAGCGGAAGTAACCGTCCGCCAGTCATCGATGACCTCATGAACTTTGGTGCTACTGCATGGTCCAGAATGTAAATCCCAAGCAAAGCTGAGACATCTCCCCCCTCCCCAAAAACCCCGGACCGTCCCCCCCACGCCGGAGCCATCCCCAGGCCCACATTCCCAGGAGGGACCGTCCCCCCCACCAGCCCCTCCGGCCCGCGGGGAGTGCGGAATAAACTGCGGGGAGCAGCCGTCCCCCTTGGTGCTATCGCTCCCTGCGGGATTTGGGGGAGGGTCTTGGGATGTCAGGCCCCCTCCCAGCGCCAGAGCTGACCCCGCCGGGGGGGAGGGTCAGGATGAGGGGCACCCCACATTGGAAGGAGGGAGGGAAGGGGGTCCCAGCGGTGGGGGCTGCGTAGGGGCGATGTCCCCGTCACCCTGGGGTCCCCCCCCGGTCCCCGTGGTCCCCCGGCCCGGGGGGTCTGCGGGCGGGAGAGGCTCAGTCCCTTCATGTTACTCACTTTGCTATAACTGGGTGGGATGCCCTGTGCAGAGGGACTCGCTTCCGACAGATTAATAAAGGACAAGTTTTTAAAGGACTCTGGCTCTGTCCTGTGTCCCTGTCCCCCTCCCCGTGGTGGTGATGGGTGGTACTACCTGTGTCTTGTGGCCGTGGCTCTGCCCAAGCCTGGGGACATGCTGTGTTCTTGGTCTGTGCCCCACTGCGCAGTCACAGCGCTGGGACACAGCGGGTGGGTCAGGGGGATGCCCGTGTGCTGTCCCACAGTGACAGCCTCAGGAATGAGGGGGACATCCATGTTCTGTGTCATGGTGACAGAGCAGGGAATGATGGGGAGGTCCATGTCCTATCGCACAGTGACAGCCCAAGGACCCTGCGAACACCTGTCCCATGGCGACAGCCTGGCGGCTGAGGGAGACATCGCTGCCCTGTCCCATGGTGGTGGGCTGGGGTTGCAGGTCTGTACCCTGACCCACAGTGACATCTTGAGGACCAAAGGGGATGTCCATGCCCTGCCCTTGGTGACAGCCCAGGGGACGAGGGACATGTTTGTGCACTGCCCCATTGTGACAACCTGGGGGCTCAGGGGGACATCTGTTCACTGCCCCAAGGTGACATACCAAGGGATGGTGGTGATGTCCATGTCCTGTCCCTCAGTGACAGCCTAAGAACCTAGTGGGATGTCCTGCCCTGTCCCGTGTTGACAGCCTGGAGGTTGAGGGGGACATCTCTGCAACACTTCAAGGGATGGTGGAGACATCTGTTCTGGCAGGAACAGCCGCAGGTTCCAGTATAAGTTGGGGAAGGACCTGTTGGAGAGCAGCGTAGGGGAAAGGGACCTGGGGGTCCTGGGGACAGCAGGGTGACCATGAGCCAGCATTGGGCCCTTGTGGCCAGGAAGCCAATGGGACCTGGGGTGGGTTAGAAGGGGGTGGTCAGTAGGTCAGAGAGGTTCTCCTGCCCCTCTGCTCTGCCCTGGGGAGACCACACCTGGAATCTTGTGTCCAGCTGTGGCCCCTCAGTTCCAGCAGGACAGGGAACTGCTGGAGAGAGTCCAGCGCAGCCACCAAGATGCTGCAGGGAGTGGAGCATCTCCCGTGTGAGGAAAGGCTGAGGGAGCTGGGGCTCTGGAGCTGGAGGAGACTGAGGGGTGACCTCATTAATATTTACAGATATATAAAAGGGGAGTGTCAGGAGGATGGAGCCAGGCTCTTCTTGGTGACAACCAGTGACAGGACAAGGGGTGATGGGTTCAAACTGGAACACAAAAGGTTCCACTTAAATTTGAGAAGAAACTTCTTCCCGGTGAGGGTGGCAGAGCCTGGCCCAGGCTGCCCAGGGGGTTGTGGAGTCTCCTTCTGTGCAGACATTCCAACCCGCCTGGACACCTTCCTGTGTAACCTCATCTGGGTGTTCCTGCTCCATGGGGGGATTGCACTGGATGAGCTTCCCAGGTCCCTTCAACCCCTGACATTCTGGGATTCTGTCCCAGGTGACAACCTGGGGGATGACAGCGATACCCACGTCGTGCCCCACGGTGACAGCCCAGTGGCGCTGGGGACACCCCTGTCACCCGCGGTGACAGCCCCAGCGCTCCGCCCCATCCCGGGCCCCGCCTCCTTCACCGCCAGCCCCGCCCCTCTGACCACGCCCCATCCACATGACCCCGCCCCTGCCCGCCCCTGCTCCCTCGGCCCCTCCCCTCGGCCCCGCCTGGCCCCGCCCCCTAGCGGCCGCGCCGGCGCCGTGCGCCCCCGCCCGCCCCGCCCGCCGGAGCCGCAGCGGCAGGGCCGGGCCGGGGCCGGGACCGGGGGCCGGGACCGGGGCGAGGGCAGGGCCTGGCGCGGCGCCGGGCAGTGCGGCTGCATGAGGTTGATGCTGCTGTGCTGCACCTGGAGGGACGAGCCTATGGGAGAGGACGAAGGTGCGTGACCCCCCCGCCCCGCCGCCGGGCCCCCCTCGACTGACTCAGCGCTTCCGCCACCACTGGGGTCCCGCGACCCTCTCCCGGCTCACCCGCATCCCCCAGGCTGCCTGCAAACCCCCCGCATCCTTCCTGCACCCCTGCATCCCCACTGCATTCCTCCTGCACCCCCACATCCTCCTCTGCATCCCCCATCCAGCCAGCTTCCCACCTGCACCCCCACATCCCCCCCTGCACCCCTCATCCAGCCCACATTACCCCCTGCATCTCCTGTTGCACCCGTCTTCCAGCCTGCATTGCCCTTGTGACCTCACATCCCCCCGTATCCCTCCTGCAACCCCACATTCCCCGCTGCACCCCTCATCCAGTCCACATGCCCCCCTGCACCCCTTTGCCAGCCTGCATCCTCTCTGCAGCCCCAGATCTCCTCCTGCATGCCCTGTCCAGTCCGCATCCCTCCATATCTTTCCCTGCACCCCCGTCCAATGTACACTCCTGCCTGCACCCCCATTCCCTGCAGCATCTCCACATTTCCCTTTGTACCCCCATCCAGCCTGCACACCCCTCTGCACCTCAACATCCCCCCTGCACCCCTATCCAGCCTGCATCCCTGCCTGCACCCCACAAACACCCCCACACCCCCCCTGCACCCCACAAACAACCTGCATCCCCCCATACCTGCACATTGCTCCTTGCACCCAACAAACACCCTGCACCTCCGTCCCTGCACCCCGATATCCCCCACACCCCCTGTCCCTCCTGTCTCCTTCCCTGCACCCCCATATCCCTCCTGTGCCTCCCATCCACTCTGTCCCCCCAGACCCCTCATCCCTCCTGCACTGCTAGGACCTCTGCACTCATCCTGCATCCCCCATCTTCCGCCCTGCACCCTCATAATCCTCTGCTGCACCCCATGTGCCCCTGTACCTCTTTCCATCCTGCAGGTCCTCATCTAATGCCTGTCCTATACCCCCCTATGTCTCCCCAAACACCCTGCACCCCTCTGTGTCCCACATGCACTCTCCATCCCCCAGCACCCATCCTGCATCCCTGTGTGTCCCCCCATGCACCCTTCATCCCCCAGCACCCATCCTGCAACCCCCTACATCCTCCAGCACCCATCCCGCACCTCTCTGTGTCCCTCCATGCACTTCATGTCCAACTGCATCCCTCCTTTACACCCTTCCATCCTGCACCACTTCATCCCTCCATACCCCTCCCTGCACCCATCCTGCACCCCTTCACACCCCCTGTGCTCCGTGCACCCATCCTGCACCCCGTCATCCCCCCTGCACCCTCTGTCCCCATCCTGCACCCCTTCACCCCTCCTGCACCCATCCTGCAGCCTTGCTGCATGCTCTGCCCCCCTCCTGCACCCTATCATCCCTCCTGCACCCCAGTGTGTGCCCCCATCCAGCCCCTCCTGCATCCCTCAGCTGTGGGTGCCCAGGGACCCCTCCACCCCTGTGCCCCCCAACCTGCGTCCCTGCCATGTCCCCAGCCCCCTCATCACCCCTGCACCTCCCAACCTGCCCATCCCCTGTGCTGGCTGAACCCCTGCAGCACCTCCATGGGACACCCAGGGTCCCCAGTGCCACCCCCTGCCACCACCCTCGACCTCCCTGTGTCCCCCCACCCCCATGGGCACCCAGCACCCCCTGGTGACATGGGCAGTGCCCTGGGTAACAGGGGCTCTGGAGGTGGTGTGGCACAATGCGAGCTGCAGTGACAGTGCTGCACTGAGCCCCTGCCCTGTCCCCAACCCTGGGGACATCAACGCCATGACCTTGTCCCCATTATGGGATTGATGGGTGGGCGCCCGGGGGGGAAATTTGTCACCCTGGGCTGAGGGACTCAATCCTGGGGGATGTGCCTGGGTGATGCTTGCAGGGAGGATGAGTACAGCTAGCAAGGTGACAGCCCTGTCCCCCTTGTGTCCCCCCACTCCATGCAGGGACCGACCTGCCGGTGTGTGCGAGCTGTGGGCAGGGCATCTACGACGGGCAGTACCTGCAGGCGCTGAACGCTGACTGGCACGCCGACTGCTTCCGGTAGGGACACCAGGATGGCCCTGGGGACACTGGGATGCTCCGTGGGGACAGGGAACGTGGATCCTACTGGTCCAGCTGTGGACACGTGTGAAGCCATTGCACACACCTGGATGCTGGCAGGAGTGTGGCTGCGTGTCCTGGCGCCCGTGGGGCTGCAAGGCAGCGGGGTGCAGGCAGCGCTCGACGGGTGTCACTGAGCGTGGAGGGCTCATCTGACATCCCCCGCTGTCCCTTCCGGGGCTGATGTCACGCTGTCACCCGGCCTCCTCCCTCCGTTTCCTCTTTCGCTCGCACCCTCCCGACAGCTCCAGCTGTGGGAGCCCCGAGGAGGAGGAAAGTCGTGGGTCTGAGGGTGTGAGGGGTGGCTGGGACCTGGTGGGGAGGTCCCCGTGGCGCTGGGGGTGCTGAGTGCGGCAGGGGACTGGGGTGGTGTCCCCTCCGTCCTGTGGAGGATGCTGGCGGCGGTGCTGAGGAACAGCCACGTCCTGAGCGCCGGAGCCAAGTGAGTGGGAGTGGGTTGGGTTGGGCCGGACCCCCGGGGCGCTTTGCCTGTGTCCTGTGTGTCCCCCTGCTCTGCTCCCTGTGTCCCCAGGCTGCTGGATCCGCCCCCCCCGCGGTAGCCCGGGCTCCGGCAGCCGTGGGCTCGCTGGTGCAGAAGCCTTCATCCCCCCCGCCTCCTCCTCTTCCCCCCTCCGCTCCCAGCCGTGGGCCTCGGCCGGTCAGGCGTGGGAGGAGGAGGATGAGGATGCGGTGGCCTGTGGGGGGGGCGGGATTTAAGGGGGCGGGGCCGCGCGGCCGCCCCTCATTGGCCACGGCCGCCCCCCCCCCCCCCCGCCGACCCCCGCATACCCCGTGGAGGCTTCGTGCTACGCACTGGGGCGGGGGAGTCCTCTGGTGGTGACGTCATGGGGTGGAGAAATTCCGCGCCGTGACGTCACGGCTGGTTGGGATTCCACCTGCGCGCGGTGCCTGCCCCCGGTGGGGTGGGGGGGTTACTGCGGCAGTTCCCGTGCCCTCCCCCGCAGCACCCCCCACAGCAGCCCCCTGCACTGTCCCACCCCCACCCCCCAGAGCACCCCTTGCATCCCTAGAGCAACTCCCCTTGCAGCCCCTGCACCCCCAGAGTACCCCCTGCATCCCCAGAGCAACCCCCTTTGTAGCCCCTGCACCCCCAGAGCACTCCCCCAGCCTGCTGCGCACCCCATTGCACAGCACCCTCTGCACCTGCCTGTACACCCCCAAAATTCACAGCCCCCTCTGCACCCCTGGGTGCACTTTCCCATCGCACAGCCCCCTGCACCCCATCTCACAGTCCCACAGGAGCTCCCCGCACCCCCTGCACCCCATTTGCAGCACCGAGGGTGTTGCACCCCAAGGCTGGCACGTCCAGGACCAGGGTGACACATCCCTCCATGTGTTGTCTGTGGTCAGGGTGACACGTCCATGACGAGGGTGGCACATCCCTCTATGTGTCTGTGCCAGGTGGCATGTCTGTGACTAGTCTGGCATGTCCTTCCATGTGTCCATGACCAGGGTGGCATATCCATGCAGGGCTGGCACATCCCTCCCCATGCCTGTCCCTGCCTTGTGTCCCCTGCCTTGTCTACTCCAGTGTCCCCACACCACTCGCTGCCACCCTGGGGTTGGTGACACACGGACACGGTGTCCTTGCAGCAGGGTAGGAAAGACGGGAAGGAGTTTGGTTGGAGAACTGTAGGGTTAACGGTCACTGGGTGCTCCCTGGGGTGACAGTGAGGACAAGGTGACAATGAAGTCACGGTAACAAGAGGGTCCTCGTCCCCTGGCACAGGTGCTGCGAGTGCGGGGCCTCCCTGTCCCACCAGTACTACGAGAAGGATGGGCACCTGTACTGCAAGCGGGATTACTGGGCACGTTTTGGGGAGCTCTGCCACGGCTGCTCCGAGCAGATCACCAAGGGATTGGTCATGGTGAGTGCCGAGGGGAGACATGGAGCCCTGACCCACAGCTGCGCCCCCTGGAAAGGGGGCGAGGTGGGGAGGGGCTGCAGAGCCCCAGCCAGGTTGGGCTCTGGGGGTGGCAGCGGTGTCCTCTGTGTTTTAGGGGCACCCTGAGGGGTGTGTCCCCCTGTGTTGGGGCTGGGTGATGCACGGGGGAGGCTCAGAGTGGTGGGGAGATGTCCCTGCAGCTGTCCCCAGCCTGGTGGCCTGACTGTCCCTGCCACACGCCATGGCTCAGCCTTGCCCTTGCTTTGGCCCTGGTGCACCCATGGCTGCCCCGGACGCCTGGGTCCCCAGGGCTGATGGCATCTGCCCACAGGTGGCTGGGGAGCAGAAGTACCACCCCGAGTGCTTCAGTTGCCTCAACTGCCACACGTTCATCGGTGACGGGGACACCTACGCGCTGGTGGAGCGCTCCAAGCTCTACTGGTACGTCCCAGCCTGGGTGGGTTGCGGGAGGGACACACACACGTCCCCTGTCACCCCCCACCCACCCTTGTCCTCTCGTTCCCACAGCGGGCACTGCTATTACCAGATGGTGGTGACACCGGTCATCGAGCAGATCCTGCCGGAGTCGCCAGCGTCCCGCATCCCGCACACTGTCACCCTCGTCTCCATCCCCGCCTGCTCCGACGGCAAACGCGGCTTCTCCGTTTCCATCGACCAGGGCTGCGGCTCCGAGCACCCCCGCACTGTCCGCGTCCGCGAGTACGACTGTCCCCTCTGCCACTGTCCCCTCCC
This sequence comes from Nesoenas mayeri, assembly GCF_963082525.1. Classification (NCBI taxonomy): domain Eukaryota; kingdom Metazoa; phylum Chordata; class Aves; order Columbiformes; family Columbidae; genus Nesoenas; species Nesoenas mayeri. The sequence continues at coordinate 10,017,830 of NC_137569.1, read as the reverse complement.
CGAGGCTGGGGACATCCCATGCCCCTTGTGGAGATCCACCCCATGGAAACTTTTTGGGGTGGGAGGGTGAGGGGTGGGGTTGGTGTGTCCCCATTAGCTGAGGGGTGGCAGAGGGGACCACGGTGGCATGTCCACAGCTGCTGGAGTTGTTTGTGGGGACCGTGCTGGCATGTCCCCAGCGGTCAGGGTGAATTGGGGGTGACATGTTAATGTTGTCCTGTCTGCCAGGGTGGGCTGTGGGGACAGGGCCCGTGTGTCCCCATGCTTGGGATGGCTCCTGGGGACTGTGCCAGCATGTCCCTGTCCGGGAGGAGTGACTGGTGGGGACCATGCTTGTGTGTCCCCAGCTAGCAGAGGTGACCTGTGGGGACCATGCCTGCCTGTCCCCAACTAGCAGGGGTGACCTGTGGGGACCAAGTCTACGAGTCCCCAACACAGAGGGGAGACTCGTGGGTACCATGACTGCGTGTCCCCGTCAAGCAAAGATAGTTTGTAGGCAGTGTGCCTGTGTCCCCGTCCAACAAGGGTGACTCGTGAGCAGCGTGCCCGCATGTCCCCATCCAACGAGGACAGCTTGCCTGCCTGTCCCCGGCTAGAAGGTGACATGTGGGCAGCTTGCATGGTTGGGGTGACCTGTGGGCGGTATGTCCCCGCATTGCAGGGGTGACTCTTGGGTACCATGACAGCACATCCCCATCTGGCAGAGGTGACTCACAGGGGACACAACAGCCTGTTCCCATTGGCTGGGGGGGTGGCTTGTGGGCAGTGTCCCGGCACATCCCCACCCATGACAGTGTCGGGGGGACACACTGAACCCCTGCTGTCTGCAGGGTGGATCCCGACTGCATTAGCCCCGACATGAAGAACTCCATCCACGTGGGCGACCGCATTCTGGAGATCAACGGCACCCCCATTGGCCACGTCCCCTTGGATGAGGTAAAACTCCTCCGTGCTGTCCCCCAAAACACCCTCATGCCTCCCCTCCCCAGAACTCCCCTGCCATCCTTTTCTGCCCCCCCAGATTGACCTGCTGATCCAGGAGACCAGCCGCCTGCTCCAGCTGACCATCGAACACGACCCCCACGAGCCCCTCGCCCGCGAGTCGGGGTTCGCCTGCAGCCCCCTCCCCGCCCCGTACACCCCCCTGCGTTCCCCGGCGCCCCCGCCCTGTGGGGAGCCCAGCCCCACGCGCCAGCGCGCCGTCACGTAAGGCCACCAGCTCGCCCGCCTCTCCCTTTTCGGGGGTCCCTCCTTGGGATTGACCCCCTGTCTGTCTGTCTGTCCCGCAGGAGGAGCTGCAGCACGGACAAGTCTCCGGGCTCTGGCTCGCTGGGGTCACCCGCGTCCCAGCGCAAGGACATCGGGCGCTCCGAGTCCTTGCGCGTCGTCTCCCGCGCCCATCGCATCTTCCGTCCTTCCGACCTGATCCACGGCGAGGTGCTGGGCAAGGGCTGCTTCGGCCAGGCCATCAAGGTGGGGCTGGGTGGCCACAAGTGTCACGAGCGTGAGGGTCTCGGCTTGTGTGTCATCTCCCCTGGGGTGTCCCCGGAGGGGGTGGCTCAGCCCCTGCCCTCCCTGCCAGGTGACACATCGGGAGACAGGCGAGGTGATGGTCATGAAGGAGCTGATCCGCTTCGACGAGGAGACGCAGAGGACCTTCCTCAAAGAGGCAAGTGTCCGCCTTTGATCCCCCTGGGGTGGGGAGGGATACAAGGGGTGGAGGTGTCCCATCCTGTCCCCTCCCAGCATGGGATGCTGGGTGCACACAGTGGGGGTGTCCCTGCCTGTTCCATGGGGGACGCTTCACCTGGGGATGGGGTCTGTGTGGGTGGGTACCTGGGGGTGTCACGGGCACCGGGGTCCTGCAGGTGAAGGTGATGCGCTGCCTGGAGCACCCCAACGTGCTGAAGTTTATCGGGGTGCTGTACAAGGAGAAGAGACTCAACTTCATCACGGAATACATCAAGGGGGGTACCTTGAGGGGCCTCATCAAGACCATGGTGAGTGCTGGGGGATAGGTTGGACCCCCTCAGCCACCCCATAGCCCTGGTGGGGCTGGGGGACCCCTCTCCTCTCTCCTCTTCTCCGGTAAATCCCTCCTCCTGCTCCCAGGACAGCCACTACCCCTGGAGCCAGCGGGTCAGCTTTGCCAAGGACATCGCTGCTGGCATGGTGGGTGTCACCAGGGGATGGGTGGGTGGGATGGGTGCTGATGGGTGAGGGGCCACAGGGTGGGGGTGCTCCCCCAGCTCTCATTCATCCTTCCTCCAGGCCTACCTCCACTCCATGAACATCATCCACCGCGACCTCAACTCTCACAACTGCCTGGTGCGGGAGGTGAGTCCCACCTCGGCGGTGTCCCCCCCTGACCCGGGTTGGGGTCTGAGCCCCCTGTGTGGCTCCCCCCGTCCCTCATCCCTCTCCATCCGCCCAGAACAAGAGCGTGGTGGTGGCTGATTTTGGACTGGCTCGCCTGATGGTGGACGAGAAGAACCAACCCGAACATCTCAAGAACCTGAAGAAACCGGACCGCAAGAAGCGATACACAGTGGTGGGGAACCCGTACTGGATGGCCCCCGAGATGATCAATGGTGAGTCTGGCCACGGTGCCGGGAGAAAGGATGTGACCAACTAGAGCTTTGCCCCCAAGCAGGGGACACTTGGTGGGGCAGGGACAGGACGTGTCATGTGGCCTGACCCATCTCTCTGTGCAGGGAGGAGCTACGATGAGAAGGTGGACATCTTCTCCTTCGGTATTGTCCTGTGTGAGGCAAGTACTCATGGAGTTGGGATGTTGCCTTGGGGTTGGGGTCTCTGGTTGGGGTCTCCTCTTGAGTCAAGTTCTTCCGTTGGGGTTGGGGTGTCCACTTGGTGTCTCCAGCTGGGGTCTCCCCTTGGGGTCTCCACATCTCTGGTTGGGGTCTTATCCTTGGGGTTGAGTTCTTCCTTGGGTTTGGAGTGTCCCCTTTGGGCTGGGGTCTCAAGTTGGGGTGTCCCCTTGGGGTCAGCATCTCCAGCTGGGGTCTCCCCTTGAGACTGAGTTCTTCACTTGGGGTTGGGGTCTCCAGATCTCTGATTAGGGTCTTTCCCTTGGGGTTGAGTTCTTTGCTTGGGTTTGAGATATCCCCTTGGGGTTGCGGTCTCCCATTGAGGTCTCCCCTTGGGGTTGGGGTCCCTCCTTGGGGCTGAGCCCCCTCCTCCCTCCCACTGTCCCCCCAGATCATTGGCCGGGTGAGCGCTGACCCCGACTATCTGCCCCGCACCACCGACTTTGGCCTCAACGTCAGGGGCTTCCTGGACCGTTACTACCCCCCCGCCTGTCCCCCCAGCTTCTTCCCCATCGCCGTCTGCTGCTGCGACCTGGACCCCGAGAAGCGGTGAGTGGTCGGGGCTCTGGGGCTGTTGGCGGGAGGGTGGGACAGGGCCAGCGAAGCTGCCACATGTCCCCCCTTGTCCCTCAGGCCGTCCTTCAGCAAGCTGGAGCAGTGGCTGGAGACCCTCCGCATGCACCTGGAGATCCACCTGCCTCTCAGCTCCCAGCTGGAGCAGCTGGACCGAACCTTTGGGGAGACACACCGGCGGAGCGAGGGGGGGCTGCCTGCACCCCCGCCCCGATAGAGCCCCCCCACCTGCACCCCACCTCTGAAGCTGTGGGAGAAGGAGCTGCACCCACCGCCAGCATCTCCTCTGGCTGCCACCACCCCCCGGGGCTGGATCCCGGGGGCTCCCTGGATGAGCCCCCCAACCCTGTCACCTGTGCGCGGGCTGCCCGTGCCGCTGCCCGTGCTGCTGCCTGCACCGCTGCCCACGCGGCCCCAGGAGCTGGCTCTCCCCAGGGCTGCACTGCCCATGCCGTAGCTCTTTCCCCCGGATGAGCCCCACCAGCCTCACCGTGGGGACTGTCCCTGTGTCCCCATGTCCCCCCCACCCCGGCTCAGCTTCGCCTTTGCACGCCCGGGGGCTGCGCGGCCACCTCCCCCCGAGCCCCGGGGGCTCCCCTCATCCAGAGCCGCAGCCTCGCGGCGGTGCCTTGGCTTTCCCTGAACTTGCACTGCGACACAGGAGGGACCCCCTGTTCCTTTAGGGGGGTACACAGCCCATGGACCCCCCCGGGGAGCGCAGGTCCCAGGGCAGCTTCGTAGCGATGTCTTTGTCCTTGGCCTGTCCCTCTCACGCTGCTCCTGCTGGCACCCTGGGCTTGGGGGGCTGCCAGCACCCCTGGCTGAGCGAGGGGTCCATGGGGGGGACACCCCTTTGGCGTGGGGACAGGCACGTAGCGGTCCCCGCCACCCCCACGTCCATGCTGCCCGTGCTCATCCATGACCACGCATCCCCAGGATGGTCCAGAGAGACGCGGGGGATGCGGCTCGTCTGGTCCCCTCGACCTGGGGTGGTTTTGAGGAGGGGGGTTGCGCCAAGCGGTGCTTTTCATGCTCTTTATTCAGGTTCATTTTTTTCTGTAAGATATTTAAAGAGAAGAGTTTGTATTATTTTTTCATACGACGTAGCGTTTGCCATTTGTCACTGCCTCGGTTCTGCTTTCCCGAAGGGATGAAACTGTGAAGCCGCTCTCCGCGCGCACTCGTGCCCGGGAAGTTCAAGGCCATGTCCTCTCCGGAGGCGGGAAGGGAGCTCAAACTGTGATGTACCCCGAGCTGTGAGTCAATAAATCCTTCCCTGCTCGCTGCCCGGCCTGCTTGGGAATCGCTCGCCTCCCCCCGGGGGCGCTGGGAGCTCTTGGGGAAACTGAGGCAGGAGGCGCTGGACCCTCCACTGTGGCTGCTGGCACCATGCTTGGTGGCGTCTCCCTGGCTGGGTCACCCCCATGATGGCAGCACTGTTATCCCCCTTCATGCCATTCCCACCCCATCGTGGGTGTCCCCCCAGCCCTGAGGCTGATGCCACCCCTGGCCTGGGTCCCCAGGACCTCAGGCTGTGTGTCGCCTCCCTGCCTGGCTGTGCCCACTGTCACCCCACACGGTGACAGAGCCCACAGTGGTGACAGGCTCATGAGTGTGGGTGCCATGGAGCAGCTTTGCCTTCAAAGGAAAACAAGCCCCAGGGGACAGCAAGGTGGCCCGTGCCCCACACTGTGGTGACCCGTGGCTGTCTTGTGCTGTCCCTCTGTCACCTTCCTAAACCAAACTGAGGTCCTGAAGGTGGGGGATCTCCATCCTCAGAGGGGTTTGAGCTTTGACTAGAGAAAAACCAGACCCCAAGGAGCTTACTGAGGGGGGAGTGACAGGGGGCTGTCCCCAGGGATGCTGCAGCTGGACGAGGAGGGGAGGGGACAGCGCAGCCTGAAGGGTCCCAGGATCCAGGCTGGACCCCCCCATCAGGAAAACCTCCTGGTTTATTGCTCCAGAGATGTTCAGCCTCAGCATGGGAGGGTTAGGGGGTTGGTGAGGTGACAGCAGCTCTGTCCCCCGCTGAGGTGGCTCCTTTGTCTGACTGCCTGTCCCCCACCACCCCAGCGAAGGGACAGGGCGAACACCCTGCCAGCGTCACCGCGCTGTCATGGCGCCCTTGGTGACATCGCACAGCACTGGTTCTTTGCTCTGGGAGCGGGACAACCATCACTCCCCAGGAACATCGGGGCAGCAGGGGACCTGCTGAGGCCACCCGCCCTGGGAACCACCATGGTCCCCAACCCCCTGTCACCACGGGAGAGCAGGACCCCAGGGGACCCCCAGCCGGGCAGCGGCAACCCCCTGTCCCCCCGCGGCCCCTTGTCCAACTGGATGGAGCTGCAGGGCAAGATGTGCATGGTGCAGCCGGTGTCATCGAGCCACTTGCTGGTGACACTGCAGAACAGCTTTGGCACTGGGGGGGCGGAGGGCCAGGGCACAGCCAGCAGCCGGTCACAGCAGGGACAGAGTGGTGCCAGCTCGGGCACCTCCAGAACCAGCACCTTGTCCCAGCCCAAGCCATCTGCCGGGAGCCCCCTGTCACCGCACAAGGAGGTGGCCCCAGCACAGCCCCAGTGGCCCCACAACATGGCTGGCGCCCACCCAAAGCCACCCCCTGGGGGGCCCAAATCCAACCATCGGCGTGTGCAGCACTTGTACACCCCCCAACCCCCGCAGCGCCCCCCTGCCCAGCTCGATGCCAGTGTGACGAGCTTGGTGTCCCCGTTCCTGTCACCTGACTGTCCCCCTCAGTCGTCACCTCCCTGGAGGGAGAAAAGCACCCAGAACCGAGCCACTGAGAGCTGGCACCGTGCCGCACGTCCCCCCCGGGGTGCCCCATCTGAGGGACCCCCCAGGGCCAGCCCCAGCAGGGCTCGGCCCAAGCTCATCAGCTCGCTGTGGTGGCCCGAGCAGCAGGCAGAGAGCCAGGTGTCCCCATGTCCCACATCTCCACTGGCAGGCCAGCAGCCAAATGCCACCAAGGTGGTGGCCAAAGGCACCAGTGGCTCTGGTAAGGACATGGCCAAGCCAGTGCTGCCGCGCAGGGCCTCCCCCACCATCCTGCATGAGGCTCCGACCCAGAGCTGCAGTGGTGACAATGGGGACAAGCCACTGGACACCGGGTTTTTTGCCTTCCTTGCGGGTAAGTTTGGGCAACTCTGTGGGAGGGAGAGTGCGATGGCTCCCCCGGCATCACATCAGGGTGGGCACCGGGGCTGGGGGGACTTTCCCTGGGGGACAGCAGCTGCCTGCTGGTAGGGGGGTGACAGGCAGCAGGGTCCTCATGGGGCTGGAGATGTGCAAAGAGAGGAGGTGCTGGGGTCCCACCAGGGTGCCCACCTCCATAAGGATGTCTGGAGCTGAGCAGGGGTCACTGGGGTCTCACTAGCATTCCCACTTCGATAGGGACATCTGAGGGGTCACTGGGCTCCCACCAGGCTGCTCAACTCCATAGGGATGTGGGGAGCTGGAAGAGAGGTCACTGGGCTCCCACCAGAGTCCCCAGCTCCATAGGGACATGGGGAGCTGAAGAGAGGTCACTGGGGTGCATCCGAGGGACCCACATCCACAGGGACATGGGGACAAGTCCCCATCCTCAGCCACAGGAATGGTGCCAGAGGATTTCCCAGCAGCATGCAGGAGGTGGCAGCGGGACCTCCAGAGCCATCGCCACCAGCATTTCTGTGGCTCTGCCCGTGCCTGCTTTGAGCTGAGGCTGGACTAGAGATGTCCCCAGATGTCTCTTGTCCTACCCCCTTTTAACGTACCCCCCTGTGCCCACTGCCTGGTTCTGCAGGGTCTCTGTCACGGTTGGCACTGTCCCCAGAGCCACCCTTTGTCCCCTGGGACATCATCCATCCTTCCAGCTCAGGACTGGGGGTTTTGCACTGTCGGAGCAGCCTGAGCTGGGCACAGAGGTGTCACTGTCACAGCCTCATGTCCCTCCCAGGCTCAGACAGGAGCCACCTCCTTGGGTCACTCATGTCATTGCATTACCATGACCTGGTGGCTCCATGGGACGAATCCAGACCCCAGAAACCCCAGCGGGGCACCAAGGCCAATGCTGGCAGGTCGGTTCTCACCTGCCTCAGTTTCCCCTCTTGCAGGGGCATGGTGGGGGGTGCTGGATGTGGGGACAGGCAGAAGGGGCCGATGCTCCAGCTCCTGCTCCCCCTGCAAACAGGGTGCTGAGGGACATGCTGATGTCCCCTGGTCCCTGAAAGGTGAGGCTGGCCCTGGCCAGGGAAATCCCGTGGGCCACGTGTTGCTGCCTCCCTTGCTGGCTGTTTTTGTAGGGTCTACATAAATGTGGCATTTTTAAACACAGCAGCGGGGATACAGCTCTCCCCTGCTTCCCTGATCGCTCACCCGTCCTTGTCCCAGCTGGGGACACAAGTGTCCCATCCCTGACCCAGCTGGTCTTCCTGGGGGGGGAAACAGGGACCTGTGGGGACACAGGGACATATGGGGGCTGCAGCCAGGGCTTGGCAGGGGATCCTGGGAAACCTCAGCTGCTTCTGATGGGAAAACTTGTTTCTCCTCGGTCCTGCTGCCGTCCCGTCCTACCCCGGCTCCGGTGCAAATCCCCCCCGGCCGCGGCTCCAGAGGAGGAGGTAAGTGATGGGCTGGGGCTGTGGGATGGCACCCAGTTCCCAGTGCCACTGTGTCCCCAGGCCTGGCACCAGAGATGGGCAGTGCTGGCTGGTGAATCCCTTGCAAATGTTTTACTGGGGCTGGTGCTGTGTGATGAGTTGTGGGAGGGCTCGGGGGTGGGACAGGCAGGTCTGTGTGGCTACAGGTTTGGATGGCTGCGACTTGGTGGTGTCACTGTCCTGTGGAGTTCACCCTGTGCCCCCCACCAGGGGTTGGCATTGGCTGGACATGGGGGATCGTGGCCCCCAACAACCCACAGACCCTCCCCGGCTGGAACTGCCTGGAGAGAAACAGTCTGGGGGGCTTGGAGCAAGAATGGAGTGACCCTGGCACATGGGTTTTAGGGGGCAGGGAGACCCCAGAATATGTGGTTTAGGGGGCTGGGAAACCATGGCATGTGGGTTTAGAACTTTGGGGACCACAGCCCATGCATTTTGGGGTCTGTTTGTTGCCCTGCAGGCACCTGGCACAGGGAGTGACCTGGGCACGGGCAGCCCTGGCAGGCTGAGATCAAGGGAAATGTGGCAAAAGGTAGGAAATAAACCCCAGGTTTTTGGGGTGTCACCCTGAGCACAGACCCTTAACCCACCTAGAGCAAATCGCAGGGGGCACCATGAGGTGCACAATGTAGCTCATCCTCTCCATGCTGAGAAAAATGAGTTTATCCCCAGCTTGGAGGCTGTTTGGCTGCTTCAGAGCCTGGCAGTGCCGCCTCCCTGCCCAGCCGCCACCTCTGCCCGTCCTTGGGGCAGCTTTTGGGATGGACCCTTCAGGGTTTTGTCCCCCGGGCTGTTTAATTTGGAGCATCGGTGAGGTGCTCTGCTCTGGCCGGCATTCCTCAGCACAGCCTCTGCTCTGGGAAGGCCCTGAAACTGGACCCGTTGCACCAGAAAGAGCTATAAATAGCGGTTCTCACGGTGGATGCAGAAAAGCATCTGAATATGCGGCCTCTGAACCTGCCAGCAGCTGAGGAGGGGGGTGACCCCCCAGCCCTGTCCCATGCCTGCCAGACACCCTGTGGCCTCTGTGACCCCAAATCTTCCCCCACTGCCCCCCACTTTGAAACCCCACCAGTGCAACCAAAGCAGTTGGCGCTGGGGTGCTGCGGGGTGCAGGTGGGGGGCACAGGCAGCCCTCTGGTAGAGGCAGCAGGAGGCAAGGGGTTAACCTCCCCACGCCCGGCAGATGCAGCATCCTGGGATGGGCTCTTCCCATCTTGTTTTGGTTTGGAGGATAAAAGCTTTGGCAGCAGTGTAGTGGCTTCCCAAAAATAACTCAGCCTCCCATGGTAATTACAGAGCTCTGGTCCCCAGTAGCAGATCGCAGTGGCTTCCCCGCCTGGCTGTGCTGTGCTGGGACCTGATAATGCTGCTGCCAGCCAGGGTGAGGGAAAACAGGGTGACTCGGGGACCTCAGGGACCTCTTGAGCAGCTCCAGCCTCCCTTGGTGTCACCCTTGCTCCCTTTGCGTCAGCCGCTGGCCGAGAAAAATGCAGCCCCTTGCATCCCCCCTCCCACTCCACAGCTGATCCCTTCAGCTTTTAATGCTCTATTTAAAGCCCGGGTTGCAGCTTGCCGGCCTCCATGGGCACCCGGCTACCAAAGCCAGGCCCTGGCAAGCTGACGGCTGCTCCAGGCTGTGTCCGGCAGAGCTAAAAACACCCAGTTCATCACAGCGGTGCCTGCCTTGCCCTCCTGCCCCACTGTGCCCGGCGCTGCTCCTTGAAGGGCCAGGAGAGGCGAGGCTGGGATCCGGGAGCACCCCAGCCTATAATCCCCCTTAATCCCAGAGGAAAGCGCTCGCTGCGGGGATTAGAGATGCAAACGGCCACCCTCACCTGCCTGCCCCTGCCTGCAGCCCCCTGCCCAGCACTGGATGGGAAGAGCTGCCCGGCTCACTGCCCAGTTGCCCCAGCTGGACAGGGTTTGGGTGGCTGCTGGGACTCCCCCACACCATGTTGAGCCTGCGTTGGTTATTTATGGGAATAATGGGAACATGGAGCCATCTGGCTGCAGCCTGGGCCTGTGATGTGGGGGGGGGGACAAGGCCTGGGGCAGTGACAATGTTGGGGACAAGGCTGAGATGGTCACTGAGCCTTGGTGGGAGTCTCTGTATGCAGCTGGATCTGGCTTTTCCTGCTGGGAAGTTAGCACTGGCTTCGTGTTATGGGTGGGGAAACTGAGGCAGGGAGGACATTGCCGGGAGAGGGTTGCTCTGGGGTTATGTGTGGCCTTGCGGGCCCCCTGGCACGGGGGGCATGAGGACAGCCCCAGTAGGTGGCTGGAGCAGATGGCTGAAATTTGGTAATGCCTGAGCCTCTGCCAGCTGCTCGTCGTGGGGAATGGCCAGCGCCGGCCAAGACCCCCCCGGCGCCTTTCATGGCCGGGAACACAAACACCCTGGCTGTGCCAGTGTCCTCCCCTGCCCTCAGTGGGGACAGAGGGGTGCAGCCACGTGTTGCTGGCACCCACTGCCTGTGACAACACAGACTGGGACTGGGGACATCCCAGGCAGAGGCTGCAGCCCCTGGCATGGGACGAAGATGGGACAGGGACACTGTCCACAGGGTTGCTGGTCTCCCCTGCCAGGTTTCCAGCAGGATCACCCGGCACCAGCCCCAGGAAAGGCTCCAGTGGAGGGAGACGGGCTGGGATTTTGCAAAGGGAGTACTGGGAAAGACTGAGAGCTGGTGCCCTGTGCTCAGTGCAGCGTCCAGTCCCTGGTACCCAGCGTATGGTGCCCAATGTGTGACATGGTGCCAGTGCATTTGTTCCCAGTATCCAATACCTGCTAACTGGTACCCAGTGTCCAGTGCTCCTAGTGGCAGTGACTAGTGCCCAGTACCTGCTGAGCCATGCCTGATACTGGTGCCAACCACCAGAATGTCACTCCCCGGTGCTGGGGCTGTTCCCTCTCACCTGCACTGGTACCTGGTACTGGTGCCCTGTACCTGGTATCCAGTGCCAATGCCCTGCACCCAGAGCATGTGTCCTGTTCCCAGTGCTCTGTACCAAGACCCTGGTGCTGCTGCCTTGTATCCCTGCCCCATGCCAGCTGTGTGTTTCCCGGTGCATAGTGGCAGTGTCCACTGCCAGATGCTGTTGCTGGCACCACGTGCTGATACTGGGTGTTGATGCTGGTGCCGATGCTGGTGCCAGGTGCTGATGCTGGTCCTGGTGCCACATGTACCATCCCTGGTCCCAGTGCGCGGTGCCGGTGACCGCTGCCAGATGCTGATGCTGGTGCCAAGTGCTAAAACCAGTGCCAGGTGCTGGGTGCTGATGCCAGTGCTGGTGCACAGAGCTGATAACTCGTGTACAGTGCCTGGTCCCTGTGCACAGTGCCTGTGCCCGGTTCCTGGTGCCAGTGTCCAACGCTGATGCCAGTGCCGGATGCTGGTCCGTGCCCGGTGCTGATACCGGTGTGTGGTGTCAGTGCCCGGTGGTGATGCCGGTGCCGGGTGTTGATGCTGGTCCTGGTGCCCCGTGTACAGCGCTTGTTCCCGATGCCGGATGCTGATGCCGGTGCTCGGTGCCGGTGGTGCCGAGAGGCCGCCCCCGCCCCGCCCGCCGCCCGCCCCGCCCCGGGCCGCCCCCGCCCCCGCCGGCTGCTATTTCTGCTAATCCCGGCGCGGGCCCGGCCGTGCCGCTCGGCAGCCGCCGCTCCCGGACGGCGCCCGGCGCCGCAGCCATGGTAAGGCCGGCGGCGGGGGGGACCGGGCAGAGCCGGGCCCGGCTGCGCCGCGACGAGGGGCCGGGCCCGCTCCCGGTGCCCTCCGTGAAGGTGACGGTGCGGCGGGGGCGGAGCGGGCCGGGGCCGCCGGTGCCGCAGCGGGGCGGGGGGACGACGACACTTGCCCCGTCCTGGAGGGCAGCAGCCGGGCAGCGTCCCGGGAGCAGCCTGGGAGGAGATGGGGAGGTCACGCTGCTGCTATCGGGGAGACCGCAGGGCCGCCTGCCCGCCACCCCTCACCGTGGCACCGGGACGGGCGCCTTCCGGCAAAGCGACGCTGCCTTTGAGTGGCACCTGCGTGTCCCCGCGACCTGCGGCACCCCCGGGATGTCGCTGCGTGGGCAGGCGGCGCTCTGAGCGGAGCATCAGTCACCAAGCCGTGCCTTTGGCAGGTCCCCCGGGCTGCGGTCCCGGTGGCGCTGCCAGCCTGGCCGGGCCCTCCTGCGGGGACCGTCGCGCACGCCCGGAGCCCGGCTGCGCTTTGGAGCCGTCTCTGCAGTTACCTGCAAGGGCCGGAGCTGCCAACAGCCCTCCGGGCTCGGTGGGAGCCTATCCTGCGTCGCTTGTCCCGCCTCACCCTTCTTCGGTGGTGACAATCCCCGGAAGCCACTCATCAGGGCCACGTCCCCACGGGGACCTCGAGGCACTCACCATAGCCAGAGTGGGGATGGAGATGGAGGGTTGTGGCTGTGGCTTGCGTGGCATCAGGGCCGTGGCCACTGGGACAACCCCTCTTGGAGGGGACCATCGTGGCTGTCCTTCCCCAGCAGCTGCCGTGGGAACGGGACCGGCACATTCCTCCGGAGCGGGACGCAGTGAAACCGGATAGGAGGGCGGCTGGCGGAGCGTGTCGCAACCAGCTCCGGCGAGCGCCTTCCCGAAAGGCTCCAAACCCCAGCTTTGGGGACAGACAGAGCCAGGCTTGGAAACATCCTGGGGGGGGAGGATGACAGCAACAGCTGGGCTGCTGTGGCTGTGGGGTGACTTGAGGCTGAAGGTGGGTGCGGACACATCCAGAAGGACCCATGGAGGTAGAGCTGGTGCTCTCTGACACTGGTGCCACATCCCTTTGTCCCCAATGTGGTCCATGGCTCACCCAGAGAAGTGAGAAGAGCAATTGTCCCCCTTGACCGCTGCTCCCAGCTCTTAGTGGGCTGGATCTTCTCACCCATCCCCATGAGCTGAGATGTCACCTTGTTTCCAGCCTGGACAGGCCCCACTGTCACTTGCCAGCTTGGAGGAGCCACTGCACATGGTCCCGTGCCAGGGTCCCCATGCAGGTGCTTGTGGGTCCTTCAAACTGGAGGATTCCCTGCAAGGAAGGGACCAGAGCTGCTGCAATGAGGAATGTTTTGAAAAAGCTCATGTCCCATGTGCTCACCTGCCTGACGCTGACACCCTGCCCGTGACATGCTGACCCATGCCACTGCATCCATAGGGTGCCTGGCACCCTGCTCCTGCTCAGGCTGTTGGTGGACTGAGTTTCCCAACTGGGATGCTGCCGATGGAGTGGGAGGGGAGAGCTGGGTGTACGGAACTCCGATTCCAGCGCACTGGTGGGAGCATCCCATGCATCCGGAGGCAGGTCGGAACAAGCACAGCCCAGGTGCCAGTTGTGCTGGGCAGGAGCTGGGCTGGTCCCAGCAGAGCTGGGCTTTGCCAGGGGCCACCGTGCCCTTGTTCCACGTGGAGTTTGTGCCTTTGGATCAGGGTGTTAGTGCTTGGGATGCTCAGCCGTTGTGCAAGCTGTGCCATGGGGGGGCACATCTGGATGTCATTTTTGGGTGGACTGGGGACACCTTGGCCAGCCTGGCTGTCCCCTGGCTGCAGGGACAGCCCCTCATTCAAACATTTCCTTTCTTTCCCGGCAGAAATAGACCGGGAAAACACATCCTGTGGGAATGTGGCGCCGGGCAGAAAGATGCTAACAGGCAGCCGGTGGCTTTCCCAGCTCAGGCTTTGCCCACTGCCCCCGTCTCCCCCTCTGCCACAGCCCCCAGGCTGTCACCAGGCGGGGAAGGTTCAGTGGAGCGTGACATGTGGGGACAAGGCAGCGCGCGTGTCACCTCACTGGAGCTGCGGGGCTGGTGACAGCCCCAGTGCCGGCTCACGCGCAGGCGGGCGTGTAATCCGCTTAGAGGGGCACCGGCACTGCCCCGGGCGGCAAATCCCCGCCCTGGTCCTGCCGGGAGCGCAAGGTGGGACAGTTAGGAAGTGTCGTTGGAGATCTGTGCTGTGCTCAGTTGGGGGTTTTTGGGGGGCGAGGGGCACCGCTGGTGGGATGCAGAGCCTGGCCAGGCTGCTGGTGTGGTGGGGGTGCTGCAGCCTGCCGGGGTGGGGAGAGGGGCTGCAAAGCCACTGGGGCTGAGGGCAGTGTCGGCCAAGGGACAGTGACATTGCTCCCCTGGGTCTGGGCTGAGCAGGGACACATGCCAGGGTGTCCTGCATTGGGTGGCTTCAGAGCTAGATGGAGGAGATGTGGCACTGGGGTTAGGAGTGTGGCTGGGACCTGCGGGCGCTGGGGACCAGCACAGAAGCATCCAGGCCCCTCTCAGTGTCCAGCAGATTCACGGTTCACCACACCTGTCCCGGCACCAGCTGATGCTCAGGGGCTTTTTAGCGCTTTCCTGGCGAGCGCAGCCCTTCCATGGCTGAGCAAACCCGCCTCTGCACCTGAGCTGCTCTAATGCATCTCGATATGTGTCAAGGTGAATCACTGTTCTGGGTGACCCCAGCAGTGACAGCTCAGGTGGTCACTGCCACCTGCGGCTCCTCCTGGGGCACTGTTAACCCTTTGCCTGCCCAAGGATGAGCTGGGGAAACTGAGGCAGGGCTGCTGGAGCTCCTGCCAGGGATCCCTGTGGTGGGCACCATCCCTGCTTCTCCGAGCCCAGGGCTGGGTCACAGAACCCCAGAACCCCAGGCTGGTTGGGCTGCAGGAGCTCTGCAGATCCCAGCCCAGCCCTGCTCACGCAGGGTCACAGAGCAGATCACACAGGTGGGTCCAGGCGGTTTGAATGTCTCAGAGCAGGAGACTCCACACCCGCTCTGGGCAGCCTGGGCCAGGCTCTGGCACCTCCCAGCAAACAAGTTCCTGCTCATGTTCACATGGAGCCTCCTGTGTTTCAGTCTGTGCCCGTTGCCCCTAACCCTGGCGTTGGGCACCATGAACAGAGTCTGGTCCATCCTCTGACACCCACCCTGAGCTATTGATCCCATGGATCAGATCCCTCTCAACTTCTCTTCTCCAGCTCAACAGCCCCAGCTCTCTCAGTGTCTCCTCATCACAAAGATGCTCCAGAGCCCTCAGCATCTCTGTGTCCCTCCACTGGACTCTCTCCAGTAATTCCTTGTCCTTCCTAAACTGGGGAGCCCAGGGTCTGTCCTGGCTGGACCCATCAAGCCCAGCTGGAGCAATGACTTGGAACCATGTGGGGAAGCTTTAATTTTCAGGTGCAAAAATGTTGAGTTTTCAAAGAGGCTTCCACAGGAAACCTGGTTTTTCCTCTTGAAGAGGTTTTGGGACCCTGCCTGGCAGCTGTGCCGTGCTCCAGAGTGGGGAGCAGGAGAGGATCTGGTGCACACAGGGGTGGAGGAGGTTATTGTCCTGGGATGGAGGAGGTTTTTTCTGGGATGGAGGTGTTTTCCAGGGCTGAATGTCCTCCTGGGCTGCAGCCAAGCTGTGTGCTCAGCCTGTGGGGGCTGGTGATGATGGTGATGGTCATGCAGCCCGCCAGGACCTGCCTTGCCACCTCCTTGGCCCACAGCACTTTGTTGGTCGCTGACAGGTCGACAGCCAGGCAGGAGCTGGCCTGGACTCTCCCCTCCTCTGCCCCCCGCTGGTCCTGCCCCCAGCACCCGCAGGGGCCGTTCCTGGCTGTTGGGTGCCGTGGGTGCCGGTGCCTGCCCAGGGTGGAGTTATGCTAATGCTGCTCCCCATCCCTCCCCATCCCTCAGCGCAGCTGGTGCTGCTCACCATCCTCTCCCGGCCACGGGTGCCGCCGGCTCTGCCATGGCCACCTGCCCCGAGCTGCAGCCTGGGCAAGAGGTACGGGGACAGTGTCCCTCCCTGGTGGGACAAGAGAGGGGGCAGATGGGGATGGGGGACCTGGAGCACCCTGGTGCTGTGGGAAGGTGGCGCAGTTGATGCTCCATTCCTGGGACAACTGCTGCTGGGGGATGCACTTGGTGCAGAACCCCCTGAGGATGCGGTGCAACCCCCCCGTGCCACAGCATCGGTGAGGCCATCGGTGTGTCTGGGGACAGGGGACAGGGGGTACCCCCGAAGGGCTGGAGCCCCATGGGATGGAGCAGCAGTGGGGCCGAGAGCACTTGGTGGTGGCAGCATTATGTCCCAGGCCTGTGTGATCCCCGGCTGGGCTGTGTGCTGGTGGGGGCTGGTGCTGAGCCCCCCCAGGCCAAGGTCGGTGAGCAAGAGGATGGTCACACAGACACACCAAGCGCTGTCAGCCTGCTGAGGGAGAGGGGAGCGTGGGGGCCCTTGCAGCCCCTGCCCTGGGGCACCTGCTGCCCCCTCAGCCTGGGACTGTGGCCCCCGGTGCTGGGGGCCGTGGGGGGGGGCAGGGGGCAGGCATGTAAGCGCGCAGCCCCGGCAGCGCCGTGACCTTGTTTCCAGCTAATTCGGTGCATCTCGCCTTGCCGCCGGCATGGCTGTCCCCCCTGCCGATGGAGCGGGGACACAGGACGGGGGAGGACACGTGTCCCCATGGAGGGCCCTGATCTGGGGGTTGCACTGACCCTCAGGTTGGAGGGTGAAGGATCAGGGGCTTCCCCGGGCCTGGTGTGCCCCCTATTTGGGAGTGTCCCTGCCTGTGGGGCTGGTGCAGGACGGCTCGGTGCCATGGGAGTCGATGCCGGACATGCCCTTGGAACGTGTCCCCTCCCGCCAGCGCTAGTAAACAGGATGTGGAGCCGTCCCTGTCATTTGTCCCAGCCCCGCCACCCCCTGGGGGCACCAGTGCAGGGGCCACCGCACCCGGCTCCCCCCGCCCCTGCGCGGCTGTTGCCTGCACCAGCTCCGGGACAGGCAGAGCCAGGGCAAGGAGGTGTCGGGGTCCCCGTGCACGTGAGGACATGGCCATGGGGTGGCCGTGTGGTTCGTAGCCCCCTTGCACGACAGGTTGTGCTGCCCCTTTGCACGTGGGGCTGGTGAGGGTCGTGGGTCGATCTGTCCCCTGGGACCGCAGGGACAGGAGCCCCTTGTGTCCTTGTCAGCCCCTGGGAGTGGGCAGATGGCTCAGGGGACAGACAGACCCCTGCCCACCATCTGCCCCCCCGGGTTTGGCCCCCCTGCCAGCTCCGCCACCGCTGCTGCTCATCTATCTTGGTGTCCTCTCCCCATCCTCTCGGCAGGCCATGGGGTGTGTGGGGGTCCTGCCTCCCCTAGAAGACCCCAAGGAGCGGCAGGGTGCCCAGGGGGAAGGTCCCTGTCCTTGTCCCCCAGAGTGCCAGGAGCCGGCTGCCATCCCCGCGCCACAAGCTGTAAGCACCCGCGGTGCATGGGACCACGGCTGTCCCCACTGCCACCCCCATATAGCTGTCCCCATGGCTGTCCCCCGGGTGGTGGCTGGTTCCCTGGGGTGGCTATGTGTCCCCTCTCCTCCCATCCCAGCCATCCTTGGGGTGCATGTGTCTGTCTGCTGCAGCTCGGGGGGCTTGTGATGCTGAGTTGGGTGATGCCACCTCAGGCTGGCACTGTCACCATTAGTGTCACCTCCTCCCTTGGTTCCTAGATAAAGCGTTTCCTGAAGGAGGACTCGGAGGAGGCTGAGCTGACCCAGCTCCTGCGGGATTGCCCACCGACTGACAGCCCCAGGAAGGTGGAGACCCCGGAGAGCCGGCGGGAGCCCGGCCACCCCCTCTCTGGTGTGAGCAGGGTCCCCCCTGACGAAGCCACCGACGAGAGGGACACCAGGATCTTCTCCCGCTCTCGGCCCTTGGATTTCCAGCAGCACATCACCGCCCCCCCGCCCCCCAGCCCCAACCGCCCGCGGAGCCCCTGGGGGCAGCTGGACCCCTATGACTCCTCCGAGGTGAAAACGCATCTGCAGGGAGGGGAGAACATGGGCCAAGGGGCTGCAGGAGTGACTGTAGACGATGCTCCCCCTATCTGAACCCAAGGGGTTGGGGTGGACATAGCTGCATCCTGCGGTGCTCCAGCCGTGGGGAATCTCCTGAGGTGCAAGGGAGAAGGGAGTGGCCTCTCAGGATGGGAGAGGGGTGGGATGATGACATCCTCTGTCCCATGTCCCCTCCGTCTGCAGGATGACAAGGAGTATGTGGGCTTTGCCACACTGCCCAACCAGGTCCATCGCAAGTCGGTGAAGAAGGGCTTTGACTTCACCCTCATGGTGGCAGGTACGGGGGGTCCTGACCCTGCTCCAGATCCCAAAAGCCATGGCAGGGGAGTCTCAACTTTGCCAGGGCATGGCCAGAGTCTCGTGTCCCCTGTTAACCACTGTTCCCCCTCCCCCTTGTCCCTCTGTCCCAGGGGAATCTGGGCTGGGCAAGTCCACCCTGGTCAACAGCCTCTTCCTGACGGACATGTACAGGGACCGCAAGCTGCTCAATGCCGAAGGTGAGGGGGGACAGTCCCAGCAATGGGGGGGACAGTCATAGGAATGGGGTGTCCTGGGGGGCTGCAGAGCCCCACGCTACTCCCGAGAGTCTGCAGTCCCTCTCCCTCCCAGCTGGGCTCCTCTGGGTCTCTGAAGCCACGTGTGACATGCTGGCAGCTGCCTGATGGCACTGGGGGCTGCTCCAAGGCCACGGGGGACCTCGCTGCTGCCCAGCACAGGGACCTCCCGCCGGGGCTTTGTCCCTGCAGGGAAAACAAGTCCTGGCTTGTGGGGATCAGCTGGAGCTGGGACAAATCCGGGAGGCTGGGGACAGTCAGGGTCTGGGGCATGGTGCCGGTTCAGCTGCAGGTGGTTTTTGAATTAAAATTGCCCAAACTTGCCCAAATCCTCAGGGGTTCAAGGCAGTTGTTTGATTTGTTTTGAGGCAATTGTTTGATTTGTTTCCGTTGCTCAGAGCAAAAGCCAAAATGCTTGCGGCCACACGCACACGGTACCATGGGAGCATCCTTGGGGACACAGGGATGCAGGGACATGGAGGTGCCTGGGGCCATGTGCAGCCCCAGAGCTGTGGGGTCACACGTGGGGGTACAGGGAGCCAAAAATGCTCCTGCAGACCCCTGTGCTGCCAGAGCTGGGCTGTCATGGGGAGTGGTGGTACAGCCACCGAGAGATGGGTGGATGTGGGGGTCATGGAATGGACCATGGTGCTGGACCCCAGCGCATGTTGGGGCTGATCCTGCAAAGCCACTCCAGTCCCCAGGGGAGAGGGTGACACTCGAGAGCTGCAGCGTCTCCCCGTGACACCCTCATTGTCTCTCACCTGGGGTGTCCCCCCCACCATTGACATGTCTTCCACCACCACAGAGCGCATCACACAGACGGTGGAGATCACCAAGCATGTGGTGGACATTGAGGAGAAGGGTGTCAAGCTGCGCCTGACCATTGTGGACACGCCGGGCTTTGGTGACGCTGTCAACAATACCGAGTGGTATGTCCCATGGGGGTGGGGGTGCCCCCGGGGCTGGGCAGCACCTCCATGGGTGGGATTCCCGTGGGTCCTTGGGCTGCGATGCTGAGCCATGGGAGCTGTTAAGCTGGGGCTCCAGGCAAAGCCCAGGGGTCCCACAGGGGACTGCGATGGTCACCTCCCTGTCTCCGCAGCTGGAAGCCAGTTGCTGACTACATCGACCAGCAGTTCGAGCAGTATTTCCGTGATGAAAGCGGCCTCAACCGCAAGAACATCCAGGACAACCGTGTCCACTGCTGCATCTACTTCATCTCCCCCTTTGGTCACGGGTACGGGCAGCCCCTGCCTGCGCTGCTGGGAGGGGGTGCTGGGGAAGGGGCTCAGCAAGATGGTGCTCACCGGGCTCCACCCACAGCCTCCGTCCCCTGGACGTGGAGTTCATGAGAGCCCTGCACCAGCGGGTGAACATCGTGCCGGTGCTGGCCAAGGCTGACACCCTGACCCCCACCGAGGTGGAGCGCATGAAGAACAAGGTAAGGAGGCGAGTTGTCTCAGGCTGGAGCCATCCCAGCAGGTCCCTGGGAATGGGGGTACCCTGGGGGCTGGGGTCCCCATTTGGCTGGATCCTCTCTCCATCCCCTGCTTGGGCTTTGCCACAGAGAATCCTCCATGCTTGCAGCACTGTAGAGGACAGTGTTGCCCACGTGGCCACCAAGGACACATCTCTCTGGTGTTCAGCTAGGGGCTGGAAGGACCTGAAGAGGTGTCCATGACATCTAAATTTTGGGGGACAGGCTTTTGTGGGTCCTTGGGGGGCACTGGTGCCTTTCTGAGGGCCAGAGCCGTGCCCTCAGTGGGGCTGTCTGCCTCCAGATCAGGGAGGAGATCGACCAGTACGGCATCCGCATCTACCAGTTCCCCGAGTGCGACTCAGATGAGGATGAGGAGTTCAAGCTGCAAGACCAGGCGCTGAAGGTGGGTCTGGCCCCTCTAGTCCCATCCTTGGAGGAGCAGAGCCCCGTGGCCAAGAGGACATGTCCTCCTAGGGTAGCTTTAGGATTCTTTGGGGCCCCACAAGGTCTCCAGCAGCCCCAGCATGGTGGGGTTGGCACATGTTGCATTGCCCAGATGTGTCACCAAGACCCAGCAGGTGCCACCCGCAGCTTGTGGGGCTGGGGTGGAGAAACCCATGCTGCTGTCCCACCTGGGAGTCTCCATGGCTGGGGCTCAGGGAGATCTTGGCAAATGGGGATGGATACAGCCCAGGAGATGTATGTGGAGGGACATGGGCCACGTCAGCCCGGATCGAGCTCTGCCAGCCCCTGCTGTCCTCCCGCAGGAGAGCATCCCCTTCGCCGTCATTGGCAGCAACACAATCGTGGAGGCCAAAGGCCGGCGCGTCCGTGGGCGCCTCTACCCCTGGGGCATCGTGGAAGGTAATGCTGGGCTGTGTCCATGGGGTCCTTTTGGGGACATCATAGAATCATTTTGGTTGGAAGAGACCCTCAAGATCATCAAGTCCAACCATTAACCCAACACTGACACTAAACCGTGTCCCTAAGAACTTTATCTATGTGTCCCCCAAACCCCTCCAGGGATGGTGACTCCACCACTGCCCTGGGCAGCCTGTTCCAATGCCCAACATGGCCTGTGGTGGCACGGGGGGACAGAGGGGGATGGTTGTGGCCCCCTGACCCCAGGTTCTCCCTGCAGTGGAGAACCCGTCGCACTGTGACTTCGTGAAGCTGCGGACGATGCTGGTGAGGACCCATATGCAGGACCTGAAGGACGTGACGCGGGAAACCCACTACGAGAACTACCGCACGCAGTGCATCCAGAGCATGACCCGCATGGTGGTGAAGGAAAGGAACCGCAAGTATGGGGCCTGGAGTGGGGTGCCAGCTTGCGGGGGGGTCTGGAGGGACTTCTCCTCTCTTTGGGATGACCTCGGCCCATTGCAAGTGGTGATCTTGGGGGACTGGGGTTGTGTGTGGGTCCATGCTGGGCATCGTGGTGGGCTGGATGTGGAAGAACTGGTGATGTGGGGGATGCCCCAAGGTGGTGGGGGGTTCTTCCCGTGCCATTGGGCTGGGACTGGTTGTGGAGGGGGATGCTCCAGCAACAAGGGAGACCCTGCATCCCCTCAGAGTTGGATTTGGGGGATGCTCCAGCAGTGATGGGGACCCTGCACCTCCCTGGGGGCAGCTCAGGCAAGGATGCTCCAGCAGCATGGAGGACCTGGGTGAAAGTGTCTTGGGGGATGCTCCAGCAGCAAGAAAGACCCTGTACTGTGCAGGACAGGTGGGGTGGGATGCTCCAGTGGTGAGGGGGACCATGCAGGCTTTGGGGCTGGAGCAGGACCCAGAAAACAGCTGGCCCCAGAGCCGTGCTGTAGGTGCTAGGCAGATTCATGGCACTTGCATCCCCGTGAGCCACCTCAAGATACTGGGGGGAATCCCCCCATAGCAGGGTCACTGTGGGGCTGTGCAGCCCCGGTCGGGGCGCTGGAGCAAGTGGGGGCTTTGTGGGTCCAGGGGGGGCTGAAGCAGCAGTGCTGGTGGTGGGGATGGCTTTAGGTGCCTCTAAGCTGGTCTCTCCATACGTGCTGCCGGAGAAGGCGGCACCCCTCCACGCTGAGGCTGTGCTGCAGTGACTGCTCCGCCGACTGAGCCAGGATCAGGCCGGGGTCACCTTGGGCCCCTCCGCCCTCCTCCCCCTCCCACTGCCCTTCTGGCCCCTACATAAAGTACTTGTTGGTACCCAATGCTGTCTCGGTCCTTCTGTGCCCGTGCAGGGGCCAGGCAGCTGCTTCCGGGGAGAACTGGCCCTGTGACCACCCATACAAGTCACCCTTGGGTGCCAGCACCAGCACCCTGGCTCGCCCAGGCAAAGGGGGATGGAGGGATGTGTCCCGGGGTGGTGGCACCCAGAGTTTCCCAGCCCAAGGGTCGGGCTGCAGGATGGACACCCCCATTGTCCTGCCCTCCCAGGGGGATGTGGTTTTGGGGCGCAGGAGGCAGCGGAAGGCGGGTTTTCCCAGGCTGGTGAAGCCCCTTGCCCCGTGCCCAGTGCCTGAAGCCTTGTCTTGCTGCCAGGGACGGACAAGCTTCCCCTGGGTCCCTCTGGGTGAGGAGCCGTGACAAGGGGCAGTGAGTTCCAAAGCGGCTCAAAATGTGGCCAAAACCCTTAACACGCTGCCAGGCCCCCGGCACGACCGGGACCCCCCAGGGCCCAGCCCGCACGTGCAACACCCGCCGTGTCCTTCACCCTTGGCACATGGAGGGGATGCACTGGCGGTGGCACACGGTGTCACACGTGACGCTTGCCAGTCGTGACAGCGGTGTCCCAGCCACGTGACAGCGTGTGGGATCCACAGGGACCCAGCTGGGAGAGCTGGTCCCTCCCCATTGCCGGTGGCATGGGACAAGCCATCGATTTTGCTCGCTGTGGTTCTGCGCGGTGGGGTGTCCCCGGGGCACGCCTGCAGCTCCCTCCAGCAGGGATGGGCTTGAGCAGGAGCTGATGCTTGGGGGAAAAATAGGCACGGAGCATCCCCAGGGCTGGCCGGGCAGTGGGGTGCTTAGGGACCCCATCCTGCCACAGAGCTGGGCATGTGGCAGAGGAAGGAGGTGCTGAGTTTATGATGTTTGAAAGCAGCAGAGGAAATACTGGGTGAAGAGAGCCCAAGCCCAGATTGAAGCACCCGGGTGGGCTCTGTGCCCGGGGGTCCCTGGCACCCCTGCTGTGGTGGTGCCTCCCTGGGTCTCCCCAGACTGGTTTGCAGCAGATCAGGGATGCTGAGGTCTGGGGGGGAACCTGGAGGTGTCCTTGTTCCCTCCCACCAGGAAAAGGGCCAGCCCAGGGGGGTGCAGGGTCTGTGCAGGTGGGCAGTAGGTATCTGCAAGGTTTGGGGTGTCCAGGGCTGCAGCACCCTTGGGGAATGTCCCCCCGGGTGTCACAGGGGCTGTCAGGGCTCTGGCAGCATCCTCACCTCCTCTCTCTGCCCGCAGCAAGCTGACGCGAGAGAGCGGGACCGATTTCCCCATCCCTGTCATCTCCCCGGTGCCAGACGCGGAGACAGAGAAACTCATCCGGGAGAAGGACGAGGAGGTGAGTGTGGAGGTGGGCTGAGCATCCCGAGCACCCCCAAGCACCCCCTTCCCCATGTCCCAAGCCCCAGTGATGGCCCAGCTGCAAGGGACCACCCTTCCCGCAGCATCCCAGCAGCTGCCAGCCATGGTGGGGGGTGCTGGAGGGGTGTCAGAGGTTCCCTCCCCAACCCACAGGACTCGGGGATCCCAATTTGCTTGGGATGCTCAACCCAACTATTGTTTGCAAGGGGGCTGGGGGGTGCCAGCCCCCACCATGCTCCCTGCTCTGCTCCCCTCCAGCTGCGGCGGATGCAGGAGATGCTGCAGAAGATCCAGAAGCAGATGAAGGACTCACACTAGCCCCCTCCTCCTCCTCCTCCTCCTCCTCCTTGCCACCCCCCCAGATCAGAAATGTTTACATCACGCTCCATCCTGCCCCGGTACCAACACCGCACCCGCCACCTTACGCTGCTGCGGTATCGCCTTAGCCAACTGGCCAGCGCCCAGCCCGTGGGGACAGCGAGGGGACAGGCCACCCAGCCCGGGGGTCCCTTGTCTCGGCCAGATGCTGCCCCAGCCACTCCCCACGGGCTGGGGACAGTCCTGTCCCCCAAGCTTTGGCTTTCTCTGTG
This sequence comes from Nesoenas mayeri, assembly GCF_963082525.1. Lineage (NCBI taxonomy): Eukaryota > Metazoa > Chordata > Aves > Columbiformes > Columbidae > Nesoenas > Nesoenas mayeri. The sequence continues at coordinate 9,993,746 of NC_137569.1, read as the reverse complement.
CACCCTGCCGCTCAGGGCAGGGCCACTGGCCAGCCTGCTCCCCAGTCGTGTCCCTTGTCCCCGTGTCACCTCGGGCTGCCTGCTTACCACTCTTACACTCAGCTTGGCCCTGGCTTAAGTGGGGGAGCGATCCCAGCCTCTCCATCTGCCCTGCTGTTGGGGACAGAGTTGCTCCCCCCCAGGCCTTGGCTGACACAGGGGGACAGTCCCTTGAGAAAGTCCCTTGAAGCCCGAATCAGAGGTTGGCTCCCCAGCCTGGCCCCCCGGAATGCTGGACCTGCAAAGCAATAACAACCATCACGTGCCCGCAGCGCTGCCCGGCCTGCGGTGACAGCATCGTCCGTCGCTGGTGTGTCAGCCTCTGGTGTCACTCGCTTGTCTGTGGTGTCCCTGTGTGTCTCCAGTATGTCCCCACTGTGCCCTGACACAGCAGCACTGTGTGTCCCTGTGTGTCCCCCAAGGATGTCCCCTTCCATGTTGCTTCCTAGCAAAGCACTGCTGTGTGTTCCCATGTCCCCCAGGGGTGTCCCCATCTGTATGGCAGTCCCACAATGTACTATTTTGTGTCCCTGTGTCCCCCCAGGATGTCCCCATCTGTGTTGCTGTTCTGCAGAACACTGTGCCGTGTCCCTGTGTCCCCCGCAGGGGTGTCGCTGGGTATGGGGAGAGATGACGGGACAGCAAAGCTGCAGGGTGGAGGCAGAACTGGGAGCAGTGGGATCACTGGGAGCTCACTAGCGTGGGGACGTGTCCCCTCCCTAGCAGGGCCACCTGAGCCATGGTCCCCGAGGGGGTCACCCCTGGGGGAGGGGGTTGCACACCAAGGGCTCTGCAGATGGGGGCTTTACTGGGAGTGGGTGCTGCAGGGTGCTGGGGCAGCGTCCGCGTGTGTCACCCATGTCCCCGTGCCAGCCAGAGGGTCCCTTGGCCCCCGCAGGCAGGGACCCCCCTGCCATGGCAGGGCCCTGCAGGGTGGATTAGCGCTTTCCTTTTTTAATCTTGCTATTTTCTTACACAAGTACCTCCCTTTGCATGACGGTCAGAGAGGCATTTATTCAGGGAGAAGCAGAGTATAGGTTTATAAATTCTTACAGAGCTAGTGGAAATATTTTTAATCCCTCCACAACCATTCTCAATAAATACAGCTGACCCGGCTTGTCTGCAACCCTGAGTGGCTTCTGTGCGGGCAGGGGCTGACAGTGACCGCTCCGCGGCTTCTGGCTCCTATTTCCTGGAAAAAGGCTTAGAATGCATATTGGGGGGGTTTCTGCTGCACCCACAGGGGCACCGAGCTTGGAGGGGGGTGGGAGAGCCCTGTGGGACCCCACTTGGGGGCTGGGGCAGCAGCCAAGGGTGAGGGTCCCCCCATGCGCTGCCCTGGGGTCCCGCTGGTGTGGGGACAGTGATGGGAACTGGGCGAGCAGAGCAGGGATCCTGGGCTGGGGATGTGATTGCTCTTCATGTGTTGCCCCCCAACATCCTTGTGCCCCCCCATGATGGGGTGAGCCCTGCTGGGATACACCGCGAGCACTCGCTATGGCCGGTCCCCCCCTCATGAGCACCAATGCCCAGTTACCCCAGTTTGGCTTCACCAGGAGCTGGTGGGGTGGTGCTGGGATCCATGGACTGTGTTTCTACCTGCCCTCCAGTGGGCGTCATCCATCTGCACCCTGTTATTTCTTCCTGCACCCCACTATCCTGTCCTGTACCCCACTATACTGCCCCTTCACCCTGCATACCCCCTCCCAGCCCCCCTGTACCCCAATGTCCTCCACACGGTGCTGGCGGATGGATCCAGCTCAGCACAGGGTGGGGTGCCTGACTACTCTTCCTGGGCCCCCCCCGAAATCCTGCTGTGAACCAGCAGGTCCCAGTACAGCCCAGCACCGCTGTGCCTGCCCAGGGGTTGGCAGCCAATGGGGGGTGCCCAGGAGTGGGTGCTGGCAGTTTGGGGGAGCACCCGCCTGGCCCCAGCCCAGGGCAGCGTGTTGGCTGATCCTGAGGCCCCACACCGTGACACCCAGCAGCAGCCACTGCGTGTGTGTCACAGGGCTGTACTTGTCCCCCTGTCCCCTGCAGGGCTGGACACACACACACACATCCCCAGGCACCTCAGAGCCCCCACCACCCTCTCCCACAGGCATCCCCACCCTGATGCCTTCATCACGCTGAGCATCCTCACCTGCACCCCCCTGCTCCTGGACACCAATTTAAGCCCAGCAGCCCCAGTGCTGGGGTGTGTTGTGCTCAGCTCTGTTCTCTGTGCCCACTTTGGGGGTTTTCTGCTTTACCTGCCCCCATTTAGGTGTTTTATTTCCCCTGATGGGTGCTGGATGTGTGGTGGGACCTGCTGCTGCCATGGTCCCCATTTGCTGCCCGGGGTGGGGGTGCTGGGACCACCTGCAGCCTCAGCTCGTTTGCTGTGCTGAGCACCCCCAGGTAGGAAGCCTGTGGATTGGGGGGGTGATGACTGGCAAACCAGCCTTCGCCCCACCCCGGGGGCACCCATTCTGCCCCCCTCTCTGTGCACTCTAGGTTCTCTCCATCCCTCTTCCCCTCTGGATCGTCTCTCCAGTTCCTCTGATCCCAAATATCACAGCTCCTGTGCTTCCCCCTGCTGGTACTCGCACCCCCCACGCCCCAGATTCTTTCTTGGGTCTCCCCCATTCCTCTTTACTCCCCAAACCCCCTCCAGCTCTGTTTCCCTCTGCAGGACTTTGCTACTGCCCCCTGCTCAATCACCTCTATCCCCACCAAGCACCTTCAGCCCGGCTCTGGTCCCTGCGTGCTCACTCCCACCCTGTGTGACACCCCCTGCACCATCCCATCCCTTTCCCCCTCCCCATATACACCTGGATCCTCTCTGGACCCGTCTTGAAGACCCTCCCTGGGTTTCTGTGCCCCCTGCTCTGCTCCAAGCTCCTCCGGGACCACCCAGACCCCTCTGTCCCTTCCTCTGCTCCCCGTGCAGCAGAGCGGCCTGCGAGAGCTCGGGCAGGATGTGCTCCCCATGTCCCCCATGGATGGGACCCTGCCCCACGGTCTCACAGCAAAGAGAGCCTGGAAAGAGGCTTTGCTTTCATCCGCTCTGGATCGCCCATAGCATGGCTGGGCTGGGACAAGCTCCAGCCGCCTCCTTCCCCAGGTGAGCTGGAGCTGGTCACATCGTTGTGCAGGTTTTGGCAGTCGTTCTCCTTGCTGGTGTTCTTCAGATGACCTGAATCCCAGAGCACAAAATCTTTCCCATTGATAGTTCTCCCAAACAGGCACCGGTGTCAGAGCCAGCAAGCTCCGCAGTGAGAGCTGTGCTGTCCCCGCGCCTTCCTTTGTCCCTGCGTGAGCAGTGAAAGCCTGGCAACTGTGTGGGGGTGTTATTTTTCTCTGCTGAAGTGGCTGAAGCATTTCAAAGGGTTTCTCCAGGTGTGCTTGGCAGAGAGCTAAAGCCAGGCGCCTTTCCCTGGCCTCTGTATCACCCAAGACACTTCAGTTTTGCTTTTCCACCAAGCTGAGTGGTGCGGTCGATGCGCTGGAGGGAAGGGGTGGCATCCAGAGGGACCTGGACAGGCTGGGGGGTCCATGTGAACCTCATGAAATTCAACCAGGCCAAGTGCAAGGTCCTGCACCTGGGTCAGGGCAACCCCAGTGCCAGCACAGACTGGGGATGGGTGGGTGGATGGATGGATGGATGGATGGATGGATGGATGGATAGCAACCCTGTGGAGAAGAGCTGGTGGGCGACAAAAGGGAGATAAGCCGGCAATGTGCGTTTGCAGCCCAGAGAGCCAAGTGTCTCCTGGGCCACATCACCAGCAGGTCGAGGGAGGGGATGCTCCCCCTCTGCTCTGCTCTCCTGGGGCCCCCCAGAGAACCGAGTCCAGCTCTGAGTTGTCCATCACAAGACAGACATGGACCCCAGGGGCTCTGTCCCTCTGTCACCAGCGCTGCCTCAGTCCCACCCTGCTCTCTCCAGCATTTTAGAACGATGCTACAACCCAGCCTGTGGCTGGTGATGCCAACCCAGGGAATGTGTGGGTCAAAAATCACCATCACATATATGAACCCTCCTAAAACCAACATGGAAATGGGAAATGTTTGTGCCTCCTTGTGTGGAAGCAGCTCTGGCTGCCTCGTCCCGCATCCCACCCTTGCAGCTCCAGGACAGAGCCCACACTGGTGGCCCTGCCTGCATCTCCTGTCCCAGAACAGCCAAAGGAGCCGCTTGTTTTGGCCTCCAACTGGCTGATTTAGCCTGGTTCCCTTTGCCCATGAAGGATAAAACCCGGTGCTGAGGCTCCGGTGTCAGTCCCAGCCTATGTCTACCCTTCGCTGTGTGTCATTTCATATGATTTTGATCACATCCTTGAAAACAAAAAAACCTCCAACCCACTCAATCTCAGCCCTCCCAGGGCAGAGCTATTTCCGCGTGGTGAACGCTCCCATGCAAATTCTCCCGTGTCCTATTTTAGGTTTCTCATCAGCACCGGCTGCAGACAAATGTGCTGGAGCTCCTGTCAAGCCTTTGGCAGTGGTTGTTGTGCAAGGGTTTCTCAGGGCAGAAGAGGAAATCTCCCCTTTCCTTCCCTGGGCTGTGCCACCCCCCACTTGCCACCTAAAGAAACCCCAATGGCATCAACCCTTTCCCTCCCCTGCATTATCCTTTATATTCTTAATATTCCTATATTAGAGAGCACCATGCAACCTTTCTTTTTCCAGCATTTGGAGACGTGTGCTCCCCCGGGCAGTGGTGGAATCACCATCCCTGGAGGGCTGGACAGACACGGAGATGAGGTTCTCAGGGACACGGGTTAGTGCCAGGTTTGGGTTGGACTCAATGACCTTGAGGGTCTCTTCCAACCAAAATAATTTCATGATTTTATGATCTTCATCTTGGGGACCCCCCCGCATGGCTCTACTGCCCCATGCCCCCCAAGGGGTGGGGACAGTGCCCTACTGTTCCCCATGCAGCTCCCCTGCCCGGTGCAGGCAGGTTGTCCCAGGCAGGGCTGTCCTGTCTGGCCCAGGGGTCACTTTGGCAGAGGGATGCTGCTGACCCTGCTGCTGCCTTCCTGGTTGGTTGTATTTGGTTTTTTCTTACTCTAGAAACCCAGGCATTGCCTCTGGTGTCTTCCCACTCGCTCTTGTACCTTTTCGCCACTTGTCACATCCATTTCCACGGCCACCTCTCCCGGGCCAGGGTAAGACAGCGGCAGTCAGTCCGATTGCACCCAGTGTTGTCTCCCGGTCAGGAGCTCGCTAGTGGGGTGACGTCTTCTCCTCGCCTCGCAGACGTGGTGAGGAGTTGGGATGCCGTGTCTGAACACATTCACTGAATGCTCATGATAAAGCAATTGGCCTTTGTCTCTTCTGCTCACAACTCAATGGTTTCAGTAGACCTGAAATTCCTATGTTGCTCCGTGTCATTGCTCTTCCCCTCCTTTCAAGGCAGCTAAAGCATCTCAGTGTTCCCTTGCATCTGGCAAACAGGCCACAGACCACATTCTCCAAAAACTGAGATGGAAAAATGGAGTCCAGCTTTATCAGAGAGAAGTCTTCAGCACGTTTTGTGGCTTCTCTGTTCCCACAGCCAGAGTGCAAAGATCAGACCAAGAGCCTGAAACAACTGGCACCAGGGGAGGTCTTAGATGGGATAGAGGGATATGGCTCTTCCCCAAAGGGCTGTGGGGCATTGGAACAGGCTGCCCAGGGCAGTGCTGGAGTCACCATCCCTGGAGGGCTGGACAGACGGACATGAGGTTCTCATGACATGGGGCAGTGCCTGGGGTGGGTTATGGTTGGGCTCCATGATCTGGAGGGTCTTTTCCAACCAAAATGATTAATGAGTTTTTAGGGTGTATCCCAAATGATGGCAACCCCCGGTTCCAACTCTGCTCTTTACCAAATACCTTGTAGAGGCTGAAGAGGAAGGAGACACAACACCTCAGCATATGGAGGGTCTTCCCCAAAGCTTCCCAGTGTCCCTTCTGTCTCTTCTGCACATCAGGGCAGGGCACAAGGGACAAAGTACCACCAGCATGCTCTGAAAGGTCATCATTTCTACCAGCTGCAACCTGATATGGGTGAAGATGTTCCTGCTCATGGCAGAGGTTGGACTGGATGAGCTTTGAAGGTCTCTTCCAACCCAGACTGTTCTGTGAGTCTGATTCTGCGATTCTATGATTTTCTTCTCAGCGACCTTCAGGCTGTCAGAATACCTGGAACTGGGACATTCCCAGTTGTTGACCAACAGACTCTGGATCTTGGATTCGGTGATGTCACTGCTGAGAGATGGGTTTCTCGGTTACCTGAGGCTTTGGCAGATGTTTGTGGACACACACGGGCCCATTGGTGCACCCAGAGCCGTCTGGGGACAGAGGTCCCAGGAAGTTGCTGGCCTCACAGGATCAAGGGGGGAAAGCCAGCCTGCCCCCGGCTTTCCTCTGGCCACGAACGCCATCCCCACCCCAGCCCATCCCCACCTCTGCGAGGAGAACAGCTGGATGAGGGCCAGGGCGATGGGGCTGCCTCCAAACCCAGGTGAGTGCTCCTCAGGGTTTGACCCCCATGTGTCTCGGGTGACAGAAGTGACTTAGGACCCCACATTGCAGCTTGACTACAGTTTTGGGAGGAACAAAAAAGATCTGCTTTATTAAAGCTGCAGGAGAAAGGGTACAAGGTGTCGCGGGGGAATCCAGAACCAAATGGATGCTCTGGGCCATCTGGAACACAAGGGGCAGTGGGGGCACCCAAAGAACAAGGGGTGGTCTGGGGCATCGAAAGCTCTCGTGGAGCAACTACTGCTTCTTCATGGCTGCCTTCTTACTTTCGATTAGCAGCTGCCCCTCCCTCTTTATGTCTTCCCGGGTGGGGACATGCTCACCACGTTCACTGTCTTCAAATTCAGAGGATTCTGGAGGGGGGAACAGAGAGAAACGGGCTGGGGAGGGTCTGCAGGGCCACCTCTGCTGTGCCGCTGTCACCAGGGAGAGCCAGCACGCTTTGGAGGGCTGGTGGCATCACAGTGAGCTTTCCTGCCAAGCCCTGGCTCTTCCTGCCCAGCACCCCAGGGTGACCTGCAGGGCCTGGCACTGCCGCTGCTGTGGCCCATCTCCAGCTGCTGGGGCTTCCCAGAAAGGTCTGGAGCCACGCGGTGCTGGACGCAGCTCCAGCTTCATTCAAAAGAGGTGGCAAGCTCCAAAAACTCAGTGGCTCCTCCAAGAGCATCCAATAGGAAGAGCCCACAGACAGACCTGAGCACTGGTTATTCTTCACAACCAGGTGATTTTGAAGACAAGGGTCTCCCTTCTTGCCCCACAGCATCTTTTCTTGTTCCTTCTGTGGTTCGATGCTCACCACCCCACCGGCTGCCTTCATGCTCCCACATCCCCACCTAAAAGCACCACCCATGCTCAAAGCCTTGGAGACAGCCCCAGGGTCTGGAGAGAACTCATGGGCTGGGCTCTGCTGGGACAGTGAGAGACAGGCGAGGATGGACAGAAATCCCAACAGGCAGGGACAGGGACAGTCGCCGTGGGATGCGTCCCCGCTGTGCTCTCCTACCGTCATCGCTGCTGTCTCTCTCTTCAAAGGAAACCATCACGTTTCGAGGATTGCTGGACATTTTTTTCTCGAGGAAATCCCTGGCCTTCACGAAAGTCTGTGAAAGACACCCTGAGTTAATTGCTGAAGGGGAGGGGGGTGTTACAACCCAAGGGATGCCCTTGATGTTCCCCTGGGACAACACCCTGCAGTGCCCAGTGCCACCTGGAGCTGAGCTGCTCCACGGGGCCACCGCCATTCTCCTCACTTGGGACGGGCCATCAGAGGAGCCTGGTGCGGGTCCCCAAATACCCCAGCAGGGATGGACACCCACGTACCTCATTGCTCTCGTCAAGGATCCTGCGTTCAGGGGGCAGCTGGGCCGCCCGCTCTTGCAGGTACAGGAGCTTCTTGGCCATGTACTGGAACTTCCCCTCCACCCCCCGGGACAGGAGAGAATCATCCTGGAGACAGAGAGAACCACCTTGGTGGGCAAAATGAGCCACTTGGGGTGACGGTGGCTGCACCCAGTGTCACCGCGCTGTGTCACTGCACCACCCAGCGCTGGGTGGGTACCTGTCCGGGCACGGTGATGCCGCGCAGACGGAAGAGGAGGTGGTCAATTCTCTTTTCAATTGCAGAGAGGAGCTGCTCGTTCTCCAGCATCTGGGCTCGTGACTGGTCCCGCTGGGCCTCTTGGGCCTTCAGTTTTGCTCTCAGCTCCTCCTCCAGCATCCTGCAGCCAACCACAGCCACATCCATACAACTGCACAGGAGTGCAAAGACAGCACAAATCCATTGCAAAAGCTGCTCAGGTTGCAACCCACCACCCCCCCTGCCATGAGCAGGGACATCTTCACCAGCTCAGGTTGCTCAGAGCCCCGTCCAGCCTGGCCTGGGATGTCTCCAGGGATGGTTCAGCCACCACCTCTCTAGCCAACCTGGGCCAGGCTCTCACCACTCTAATCATAACAAGCAATAAGACAAACAGAAACGGCCTCAAGTTGCGCCAGGGGAGGTTGAGGTTGGATCTGGGGAACAACTTCTTCCCCAAAGGGCTGTGGGGCATTGGAACAGGCTGCCCAGGGCAGTGCTGGAGTCACCATCCCTGGAGGGTTGGACAGACGGAGATGAGGTTCTCAGGACATGGGGCAGTGCCAGGGGTGGGTTGACGGTTGGACTCAATGATCTTGAGGGTCTTTTCCAAGCAAAATGAGTCTGTGATTCTATGACACGGCTGTCCCGAGGCCAGCAGCACCTGGTTTTGTTGGGGGGCTGGTGAAACATGAGCAAAGCCTTCTGCAGCTCCAGATCCCTCAGTTTTTTCTCCAGCTCCTCCTTCACCTCTTCCCTCTCTTTGATGTAGTTCTTCAGGTCCTCCAAGGATGTCTCCTGTGCCAGGAGCTTGCTGGGGATGTTCTAAGCCAGGGACAGCACGAGAACTCAGCCCACAGTGCTCAAGCAGGGTGCAGGATCTGGCCCGTGGCCTCAGAGGGCTTTCTGCACCAGGGACCACTGCGGGCTCAAGGCATGGAGAAACACAGCTCCATCCCTGCCCACACAAGAGCGGCTCTGAGGGGCTTCAGGCCCACAGGAGAGCTGAGAACCCCTCAAGAAAACAAAGCGAGCAGAGAGGTGTCGGCTCCCTGTGGCTACGAGCAGTCTCAGGTTTTGGGGGAGATGGGTTGTTCCATTACCCAGAGGCGGAAGCACTGTACTGCAGCCTTGACTGCCTCCATCGTCTCCCTTATCTCGGCCTCGAGGTCCATCTGGGACTCGGCGGCCTCCAGTTCGGTGCCTGAGGTGGGAGAAAAGCGGCAGAGAGGGATGCCCGGAGCTGCCCCCACGTCCCACCCCCCTGCACCCCGCCAAGCACTCACCCACCAGTGGGTCCTGCTGGGTCGAGAGCTCCGTGCTGGACTCGGACTTGGCTGGCTGTAAGGACGTTCATGGTCACCCCCCAAGCTGCTGGCACCCTGGGGAGCTGGCCCTGCCACCCCCACCATGGGGGTTCAGTGCTGGTGCTTTCCCCTCAGCTCACCACGGGCATGTTCTTTTCGCTCAGTTCCCTCAGCCACGGCCTGTCGATGGCAACCTTCTGGATGTCCCGGGAGCGCTCCGCAAGGGACTCGGCTTGTCTCTTGGCCAGCTCCTCCTGGAGTGTATCAGAGAAAGAGACAAGTGGCTGCGAAAGCTGGGATCACACAATCATAGAATCATTTGGGTTGGAAAATCCCCTCAAGATCATCGAGTCCAACCATAACCCACTCCTGGCACTGCCCCATGTCCTGAGAACCTCATGTCTGTCTGTCCAGCTCTCCAGGGATGGTGACTCCAGCACTACCCTGGGCAGCCTGTTCCAATGCCCCACAGCCCTTTGGGGAAGAAATTGTTCCGAGATCCAACCTCAACCTCCCCTGGCGCAACTGGAGGCCGTTTCCTCTGCTCCTGGCGCTTGTTCCTGGGGAGCAGAGCCCGACCCCCCTGGCTCCAAGCTCCTTTCAGGCAGTTCAGAGATCAGAAGGTCTCCCCTCAGCTCCTGTTCTCCAGCTGAACCCCCCAGGTCCCTCAGCCGCTCCATCACACTTGTGCTCCAGCCCCTCACCAGCTCTATTCCCTTCTCTCCACTCGCTCCAGCACCTCAAGGACTTTCCTGGCATGAGGATGGACCTCTGTGAGCCAGCTGAGCTTCTGGGATGGCCAGTGTCATGAATGACCCCCCGTGGAAATGGGCTGGGTAGGAAAGCGGGCAGCATGGAGGGCAGGGAGGGCTGGAGGGTGGAGAGTGCTGCCTTCAGCATGGCTGGTGCTTTGGGCACGTTGTCTCCAGCCCCAGGGCATCCTGGCCCAAGAATGAGACATGAGAGGAGCTACAGAGGATCTAGGTGCTGTGGGCTAGCCCAGCTCAGTCTCTTTTCTTCTTCATTGCAGGAAGATCCACCAGCCTCGCTGCATGGTGCTGTCTGTGGGCTCTGGAGGGTGGCAGTGGGCCCCAGGGTGCCCTGGGTGATCTCACCTGGGCTATGGCAGCGGCTTTGCAGGCCTCCTCGGCCATGGCCTCCATGTCCTTCAGCTCCACTTCGTACAGCTCGGACGTCGTCCACATGAGCGCCACCTCTCTAGTCAGTTGGCTCACCTCCTGGGACACAGGGAACCACAGCCTGTCACCCCACTGAGCCCTGGGGGTCCCCACACTGTGACAATGGATGGAATCACAGAATCCTAGAATAGCTGGGGTTGAAGGGCCCTTCCCAGCTCCCCCAGTGCCCCCCCTGCCATGGGCAGGGACATCTGCACCAGCTCAGGGTGCTCAGAGCCCCGTCCAGCCTGGCCTGGGATGTCTCCAGGGATGGTTCAGCCACCACCTCTCTGGGCAACCCGGGCCAGGCCCTTGCCACCTCATGGAGGGGAGCAGAAGGACCTCGCTGAGCCAGGAGGACGTCCCACCAGCACCAGTGCCCCCAGGGGCACCTTGCTGCCTTTGCAGGGGGAGCGAGTGGGACGATGGCCCGCTGAGGAGGAGCTCACCTTCTGCAGGGCATCGTGCACCCACTCATACACGGCGCCCACTTTCTCTGCAGCGCGGACTTTGGCGTGCATCTTGTCAAGCTCGTTCTCCAGCTGGCGAATCATCTGAGGCAGAGATCGGGGGGACACATGGGCTGACACCACCTGCTGAACCCAGCACCTACCCAGGGAGTGCAGGGCTTGGGTTCAAGCCCCCCATGGATGCTGCCACCCCAGGAAGAGGGGTCCTGGGTACCTGCTTTTGCTTCTTAGTCTCATCCGACTCCTGCTCCAGCAGCCGCTGCCGCTGCTGCAGCTGCCGCTGCAGCTTGTCCCGGGCTCGGCAGCGCTGCCTCAGCTGGTAGTCCAGCATGTTGAGTGTGTTCGCCTGTTTGTAGATTGTGGCCTGGAGCTTGTCCCGGGCCTCCTGGATGGGCAAGTGAGAGGTCACCAAGCTGGAGGCAGCGCTCGCTGGGCACCCACGGGAGAAGGGGGTCCTGCCTGGGAAACTCCCCCCACCGTAGAGCCGGGGATGCTGGGACGTTGCTCCAGGACATTGTCACTCCCTTGGAAGGATGGGGACTGGGAGAGCTTTGCTCTGGGGGGTGGCTGGGGCAAGGCAGAGGTGACATCACCACCTCAGGGCTCGGGGCCTCTGTGGTAGACAGCCCAGGAAAGGCAGGCTGGAAGGGCCAGGAGCTCTGCTGGGGTGACGGATCTGCTCCGTGAGCTGAAGCAGGACCTGCACGGATGCATCCTGTGGCGGAAAGGGACCCATGGGACACGGGTGAACACCCCGTGCCTCACCACACCAGCCCTATGGGGTTGTCCTTGTGTCGGCACCAGGTCCCTTCACCGCGTGCCCTGTTGCCAGTGTCCCTGGAGCCTCAGCCCCCACACCAGACCCCGTTACCTCCACCGTCAGCCCGGCCAGATCGGGGGGCAAGTTGTGCGCCTTGAGGACCTCGGGGTCCAGGACGGGCTTGTGCTGCGGGCACAGAGAACGTCACCGTCAGCATGGGGACGGTCACGTCCTACTGCTGTCTGCTCCCGGAGAGGGCTGGCGGAGCAGCCGGCTCTGCAGGGCCAGCACTGGGCAGGGGGACGTGGCAGATGGGACCTCCCGCTACCTTGCGGGCCGCGGCCAGCGCCTGGGCATCTTCCCGCACGGCCTCGCGCAGCGCGGGGAGCCGCTCCCTGTTCCGACGGAGCTTTTCCTCGCACGACTGCGTGAAGATCTTCCTCCCTTGCTCTGGGGGACACGAAGGCGCCGTTGCTGCGGGACAACGCGGGGAGCGAGAGCCTCAGCCCGTCCCCGCCAAGCCCAAGGGGCGGCACCTTGCAGAGCGGTGGCGGCGCGCAGCTCCTGGGCGAGCCGGCTCAGCTTTGTCTTCCGGCCCCGCACGGTGGCAGCCGCGTCCCGGCCCCCCGGCCCCGCCGCAGCCATGGTCGCTGCACCGCCCGCCGGAGCCGCCGCCGGGCCGGCACCGCCTGTGGAACCGGGTGCCCGTTGCCTGCGGAACCGTTGCCGCGGCAGCTCCAACGGCCACGGCCGCTCGCAGCCCCTTCCTCTCCACACCTGCGCGCCGCGGACTCGCTCCGGAGCGATTCCTGAGCGCGCTGCGGTAGCCACGGGCAGCCCGGCGAGCGCAGCCCGGCGAGCGCAGCCCGGCGAGCGCAGCCCGGCGAGCGCAGCCCGGCGAGCGCAGCCCGGCGAGCGCAGCACACAGAGCACAGCACACAGAGCACAGCACACAGAGCACAGCTCAGCTCTGCTGCCGGCACCGCGGCTGCGGCAGCCGCAACCAGCCCAGGGGAGAGCCCGCCGACCCCCCACCAGCGGGACCGTTGCGGCGAAGACGCGCGCACACGGACACACAGCACAGCAGCGCTTGCCCGAGAGCTGCCCGCTTGTCCGAGTGCTGGAGGAGTCTGTCGCTCCCTGCACATCCTCCTTCGGAAACTCCACCGCATCGGGCCGGACACGGTAGCGCAGGGAGTTATCAAAACCCGCAAACGCCAACCAGCTGCCAATAGTGATCTTTATTTGGATGCCGACCATACACTCCTGCTGAAGGACAGATATGACAAGAAGTGCAAGCATGTATATTAATTTGTTGATAAATAAAATGAAGCTCCCCCTACCAGAGAAAACACTTAACATTGCATTTGCAGAAAAAACAGACTTGATAAGGAAATTGCCTTCCTAGCACCAAGCGCATAAATTGGCTTAGAGTAAGTTTCTGTAACAGAAGCTCTTTGACCTGCAGCCGTCCTCTTGTGCTCTGGGTGCTGGGATGTAGAAAACAAATGGCGGGATTATGAAATCGAGCATTACTGACACAATGTCATCAGAGGCTCTTCCTCAGCGTCTCACTCGCAGACTCATGAATTGAATGTTAGCGCTAATTGCCAGGGACAAGCTAAATATCAACGTTACCATCCTCAGTGCTTCACAAAGACATGGGCGTCTGAAAAACGCGGATTGTACGCATGAGGAATCTTACCAATCTGTCCATGTAGAGATTTCCACACTGAGGCTGTGGCCGCACAGCAAATATAATCGTTATGCCACTGAACTTTCCTAGGCAGCATTTAAACACCATGGAAGATTACCCTGGGGCAAGAGAAAGTGTCTTAAAATGGATTAAAGGGTTCAAGAATCTCCATTGCAGGGGCCCTCAGCAAAGCTCAGAGTCTATGGTGGCAAACACTTTGAAAATATCCCTAAAGAATCTTAACCCAGCCTTGCACGCGCTCCCGTCAAGCGACCGCCGCAGAAATCAGCTTCCAAGAGGATCCAGTCTCACAGACTCTCCGCACCTGACACGTCAAAGCTCCTCCCGTTGACGTCAACTCTCCCTGCTTCAATTCCACACAATTCACACCGCGTTAATGGCACAAAGGCAAAGGTCGTGTCAGGAGCACAACCCAGAGCTCTGTTTAATGGTCACGGAGCGGGCAGAGCAAACGGTGACCACGGTACACGATCTACTTGCCGGCAGCTCCTGCCTCGCCGCGTACCGACCACACGGGAACTGGTACGTAATTCTGAAAGCTCCTGATATTCCTGCTGCTTTAGGTTTTAGTCACCCAAGGATATATACGCTTTGCCTGCTGGTTTGTAGTTTTAGTTTCTCCTCCTCCAGCTGTTGTCCTCTCTTCCCCTCTGCTTTGAAAGACACAAGTTACATTTCTAAGCTGAAACAAGACTAAACAGAATGATCAAGAATTATATCTTGTGCCTCAGGAGCTGGCTGGAAATTCCGTGCATGTGTTAGAAAGCAGCATAAAAAGACAGAGAATAAAGGAGAGCTGCCAGAGTTGTTCTTGATCGCACTAAAAAGGGGCATGACAAAGAGTTACCGCCGGGGAACTGCGGCCAAACAAAAGCTCGGTGGCCAGAGGCCACTGCCGCCTGCTCCAGGTTCAGTTTATCGCGGGCATGAGAACAGCTCAGAAACACAAGCTCCTGCTTCTGCCTACAAAAAGCATCGCCACGGCCACAGCTGCCTCCTATTCTAGTAACAAAAATAGCTACTTTATTTCTTTCTGGATCTAGAATATATAAATAGAGAATAGTTCATTTTTCATTAATGTAGCTAAATATACTTTATGAATAAGTTATCTGGAGAACACTTTTTCTAAATCTGCAAGTACTGTTACACCCAGTGAAGGAAATCTTTTAGAATGGTCCTTTAATGTTCTCTAATTACCAAGCAGCCAATTATGGAAGTCTAAGTCAGTCTTCACGCTGCCAAGAGATCAGTTTGGACACGATCCACACTTTGTACCTGTTTCAAAGTGAAAACGCAGCTCCCTTTTCTTCAGGTTCCTCTCCTCACATCCAAAGCCCACCCTAACAATCTTCACTCCACACTGACACGGAAAGCACAAACGATTGGCACCGAATCACTCAAAAACTCAACAGCAACCTTTCAAGCTCACCAAACCCAGAGTCACTTTCACATCAAGTCTTAACTCAATCCTCGTTAGTGCAACTCTGACACAAAAGGCTCCTACAGGCAAACCCAGCTGGAAGAGTCGAATGATTAAAAAACCCCCACACTGCATGGAAAAATCCCAAAGGATTAGTGTCAGAATATATTGGGCAGCAAGAGATTGGGAAAAAAAACACCACAAAGGCCTAACAGAAGAGAGCGGCGAACGCCGGTCGTTTCGCGGGACGTTGTTAACGTAGAACCGCTCCAGGAAGGTTTTCGTTATTCGAGCTTTTCATCTCCTTCCTCCACGTCTTTCAGACTGAGCACTTCCAGTGTTCCTTTCCCTTTGCTCTCGCTCCGGATCAGCTCATCGATCTCTCTGAAGCAGCCTGGATCAACGAGGCACACCTGAAATATTTCACGTTTCATCAGCCAAGCTGCAAGATTGGATTTTCACCAGCCCCCTTGCCAGGACCACAACCATTTTCCTTTAAAAATACTACGGTTTCATCACTAAGACAGAATTGGCAGGGTTGATAAGCAATTTCTATCACGGAATCTTTCCCAATGAGTTCTGCAGTTCCATTTAGCCATGCTGGACGTGGCTTTTGGCAGCTGGATTGATAGTCTGTGCTCAGAAAGATTTTTACCAAATTTTGCTTTACCACAGACTTAAAAAAAACCCCCAAACTAATTAACCCCTGTCAAAATACAGGCCTGACCCACCAAATAAGAGTAATATTCCATATGTGCAGAGCAGCTTCTCAGTGTTGTAGAAAAATCACTGCCAAAAGAAATGACACAGTGCTTCTTCTCAGCTGGAAGCAGCAATCTCTGTACAATAATGGCTATTTTCAAGCTTCCACCACTAGGACTCTGTGAAATTAAAAATGACAAACTACACCCCTAATTTAGAATCTCTGGTAAACTTGCAGCTTAGCTAAACAACTTAATTAATCTTCTGATAAAACATAGAGATATAGTCACATCAATTATGAATCCCAAGGATGCTTTATTGCTTACGATTTCTAACTGTTCGTGGAAATCTTCATTCTCAATCACTTTAATCAGTGGCTTGAGCTTCTCTTTCAGTTTCTTCCCCTCCTTTGCTGGAAGAATAAATCGCAGCCTCATGTGAGCACGTTCGATTTGCATGGTCTCCTTTAACTGTCTGATCACTTCCAGGGCCTACAAAGGTGTTAAAAACAAAGAGCATTTACACACCTGCTTGAAAACCACCACACAGATCAAAACCTCAAATCATTTGCATCAGCTTTGGACACTTCTGTCAGCGCTGCAGGGAGTTTGCTCCAACGCTGTTTTGATAGATTAACAAGAAAAGGCAGAGTTCTTGTTATTTGTGATCCCTCCAACACTTAAAAAACCCGTCTGAAATCTTAAATAGCACTTATACTGTAAACCACCATGTGGCTCAGATGCAAGGCCTGATTTATTACCTCAATCAAAATAAATGACAAAACTTTTATTTCTGTTCCAGGCGTTGCACTGCTGCTGCTTTAATTAGGTTCTTTCTTTCTCCCTTCCCTGAATAGTTAGAAAACAAACTGCAGGAGTTTCAGCAGCTGTTTGTATCCAGCATTCAAACACCGGCTGCATGAAGAATCACTCTGCAGAATTCAGCCCCCAGGGCTTTGCTGATCCCTCTGTGGCTGCAAACAGAGAAATTACACTTGAAGCCACCACCTCTGACCAGAAACCGATTTTGCAAGAAAACAAACCTGCTGCTTCGTGCTCTTGTTCGGTTTGACGGAGTAGTGAATGTCCTTCATGGCTCTTTCTATGAGGATCACTGTGTACGGCCTCTTTGTTTCGGGATTCACGCATTTGTCAGCCACGATAGTCGCGATGTCTCTAAACATCTGCTCCAGCTGCGTGTGCCGTTCTTTGTCCGATACCTGCAGCTCCCCTTTCGATAAAATCTGGACGGTAAATAATTCAAAAAAATCAGTTAATAAATGTCACGGGTGTGACCAAGGAGTGAAAAGCCTAGGAAATGTGTTAAATTTAACAATTGCTTGAATGGTTTGGTCAGATATGAAGTGGAGAAAAAGAATAATAGTATTAATAATGTATGTAATTATGACAGACAGCATGGAGAGATTTCAAAATAAAAACCTGCCACAGAAAAACTACAAAAAGAGAAGCGCAGATTTACTTGAATTCACAACAAGCCCACAGTTCATATACTATCAAGAAGGATTAAGAAATCAGATCTGTTCTTAACATTTAATTGGACTTCCCAAAGTGAGCAACTGTCCCTTTGCATCCCCTGCATCCTTAAAAATATACCTTAGGTGAGAAACTCTTCAGCACTGGTAATTCTTTTTTTTTTCTGTGTCTGTAGACATCAGTGCATAAACGCTGTATGTTCTACAGAGCATTCAGAACTCTCTTCAGCTAAATACATAAAAAAATTCAAGACTTGGAGCACAAGTGTGATGGGAGCGGCTGAGGGACCTGGGGGGTTCAGCTGGAGAACAGGAGCTGAGGGGAGACCTTCTGATCTCTGAACTGCCTGAAAGGAGCTTGGAGCCAGGGGGGTCAGGCTCTGCTCCCCAGGAACAAGCGCCAGGAGCAGAGGAAACGGCCTCAAGTTGCGCCAGGGGAGGGTGAGGTTGGATCTGGGGAACAATTTCTTCCCCAAAGGGCTGTGGGGCATTGGAACAGGCTGCCCAGGGCAGTGCTAGAGTCACCCTCCCTGGACGGGAAAGTCTTCTGCAAGCTTTTATAAAGCCGGTAACTGTGAAGTGGTTGAAACCTACCATCTTACAGATTTCTGTTTGGTCATCCGTTCCAAATGCTTTAACGAGATCATCTTTCTTTGCCACCTGGCCTTTGGAAACGTTGACAAACACCGTGTGTGTCTGCAGGACCTCGTCGAGATCTTTCTCCCTAGAGATTAGGGCACGGTTAGAAAACTTGTGAAGTCAACAATATAAAAAAGAACACATGATTTTTTAGCAAGGAGGAACAACCTGTGCTGCCAAGGAGCACGGAAACTTCTAATCCTGAGATGTAACTCCCCAGAGAAGTGCAGGGCACTGCCCTGTGCCCAGGGGTGCTCCCCGTACCTGGATTCACACAGATCCCACCATCTTCCTGGGCTGGACAGCCGGGTACCACAAAAGCTCCCTGGCTCCATAGCCAGGACCCATGTGGGCCTCTCCGCTGCCACAGCCGGGTGCCCACACAGGCCTGTCCCACAAAACTGGGTCACAGAATCACAGAATGTGCTGAGTTGGAAGGGACCTACACAGATCACAGAACAGTTTGGGCTGAAGGGCCCTTCCCAGCTCCCTCAGTGCCCCCCCTGCCATGAGCAGGGACATCTGCACCAGCTCAGGTTGCTCAGAGCCCCGTCCGGCCTGCCCTGGGATGTCTCCAGGGATGGTTCAGCCACCACCTCTCTGGGCAACCTGGATCAGGCTCTCACCACTCCCAGGGTAGAACATTTCTTCCTCATGTCCAGCCTGAATCTCCCTCTAGTTTAAAAGAATCATAGAATGTCCTGAGCTGGAAGGGACTCACAAGGATCATGGAGTCCAACTCATGTCCCTGCACAGGACACCTCACAGGTCACCCCGTGTGTCTGAGGACGTTGTCCAGTCTCTTCTTGAACACTGTCAGGTTGGGGCCGTGACACCTCCCTGGGAGCCTGTTCAGTGTCCAGCACCTCTGGGTGAAGAACCTTTTCCTCATGTCCCACTGCCCCTCCCTGGCACATCTGCTGCCGTTCCCTGGGCTCTGTCACTGTCACAGAGCAGAGCTCACCCTGCCCCTCCTGCTCCTGCTGAGGAACCTGCAGCCCATGAGCTCTGCCCTCAGGCTGCTCTGCTCCAGCTGAACAGACCCAGGGACTGCAGCCGCTGCTCATCCGGCTTCCCCTCCAAACCTTCACCAGCTTCGCAGCCTCCTCTGGACACTCTGCAGTAGCTTTGTCTCCTTTTCTCCTGTGTCCCAGCCCTGCACACAGTGAATGCTGCAGGTGAGGCCACCCCAGCGCAGAGCAGAGCGGGACAATCCCCCCTGCCCGGCTGGCCGTGCTGTGCTGGGTGCACAGGACACGGGGCCCTCTTGGCTCCAGGGACACTGGTGGCTCATGTTCAACCTGCCGTCCACCAGAAGCCCCGATCCCTCTCCGTGGAGCTGCTCTGCAGCAGCTCGTCCCCCAGTCTGTCTGTACAGCCGGGGCTGGCTCAGCTGCAGGACCCGGCACTTGCTCTCGTTGAACTTCATGTGGTTGGTGATTACCCCGTTCTGCAGCTTGTCCCGGTGCCTCTGCAGGGCCTCTCTGCTCTCCAGAGTGTCCAAGGGAGGTCCCCACACGCCCCTCCCGACCCCCCCCGCGCTCACCGCCGGGCCCCACACGGGCCTGCGCCCCACACGGGCCTGCGCCCCACACGGGCCTCCCTCCCCCCGCCCTCGGGCCGGCACTCACGCTCCGCTGCGCCATCCCATGACCTTGTTGCGGTAACAGGCGATCTCGAAGCGCTTCCCGGCGCGCCGGGCCCGCACCACGGCCACATTGGTGAGGCGGATCTGGTTGGTGGGGGTGAAGATGGACATGGCGACGGCCGGCACTGCGCCACGGCCGAGGGGCCGCCTCACGCTGCCTTCCCATTGGTGGCCACTGCCCCCGCCCCGCCCCCAGGAGCGCCAGCAAGAACCGTCCGGAGGGAAACGGCGGCCGGAAGGGTAGGGGGCGGCACATGGCGGCGGGTGAGGGGGTCTGAGCGAGCTTGGTGGGGGGGTGGTAACTGGGGGAGGAGTAACCGTGAGGGGGGTGACCGTAGGGTTTGGGGTAAGTAACTGTGAGGGGTAGTGGTAATAACGGGGTGGGGGGAACGGGGCGTGTGTGAGCGGAGGAGTAGTGACCACGAGAGGAGGGTGGATGTGGGGGATGGTGACTGGGGGAGGTGTGAGGGGTGGGTGAGAACCCTGGGGCATGTGTGGGGGTAATAACGGGGGGGGAGTAATAACCCTGAGGGGGGAGTGTCTGTGGGGCGGTAATAATTGTCTGTGGGGTTAATAACCGGGGAGTTGTGAGGGGCAGGAGCTGTGAGAGGGACAACAGCGGTGTTGCTGGTAGCTGTGTGTGTGGGATGATAACTGGGGGGCTGTGAGGGGTGGGCGTGGGTAATAGCTATGGAGGGGGCGATAACTGTGTGTATGAGAGTAATAACCATGGGGGGGTGATAACTGGGAGTGTGTGAGGGGGGAAGAGTAATAACCGTGGGGGGAAAATGTGTGTGGGTGATATCTGGGGGTATGTGAGGGGGAGGGGGCGGGTAGTGGTTCTGAGTTGGTTACTGAGGGGGTGGGATATGGGGGTCAGTGTGAGGGGTTTGTATGGGGGGGTTAGAGAGGTGGGTGAGCACAGGAGGGATGGGCTGGGGGGTGCAGGATGACGGGTGCTGGGTGGGCACAGGGTGTGGGGTACTTGGGCTGCTGCAGGTTTCTGGAGCCCCCTCGAGGGGTAAAACCCACCCCTGTGGGCTGCCCACGTAAACCATTTGTGCTGGAGGCACAGGATGAGCTGCTGAACGGGCCTGGGAGCCCCTTGGCTCTTTTCTTTTTGGGTGTTCAGCATTAATTGTGGAGGGATGAGGGGGAAAGAAGCTTTTGTACCGTTAGTAACAACCCAGGGGAAAAATAAGTTAGCAAAGCTTCCAGCCTCTTGGAAATGAGCAGTTTCTGAGCTCTTGTCTCAGGTCTGCAAAACAAGACCCAAGAGGACTGTGGATACCAGCAGGAGGGTGTCGTCCGCATTTCTCAGTCCATCAGTGTTACAAACAAGCCTTATTTAAACTCTTAAATGTTTGTTGGGGTTTTTTTTTTGAGATAGGTAATGTGGGGGACTGCACAGGTGCACTACTGCCTATAGTGTTATGTACCCTGAATCTTTAAGTTGGTTCAGAACAATCTTGGTTGTTCTGAATCAACTGTCACTCACATGATAGAATCCTGAAAAAGTACTTTGAAGGTTTCCAGGTTTCAGTCTGGCCTTGACACTCTGGGTCAAAGCTGTTGTTCTAACCAGTGTGGTGTCTCATGTACACAAGCAAGCGTTGTGTTTAGCAGCAGCCTCTTTGGAGGTGATTTCTCCCCTGATATGGAGCTTTTTAGCTCCAGAGATCTGCCTGTGTCAGGTCTGTGCAAAACTAAGGCCAGTATGATACAGCAAATGTTCTACAAGGAGATTTTACTTTCAGGCACTTGCACAGCATTAAAGTATTTTCTGCCTTTCCTTAGAACAGAACCTGTCTAATCAAAACCCAGAGTTTCCATGTGACAGTGTAAAACATTAGCTTGGATACGGAGATGAAACTTGGCTTATGCGCCTCTGAGGAGGTGAAGGCTCCTTGATTCAATTGTATTTTTTTGTCTTTAGCCAAAAGCTGTTTTCTGCAAGCCTGAGAAGAGCTAATGGTGTGAGCCCGTGGATCCTGTATGGTTATTTTCTTGTGTGCTTACACTGAATTCATACTGTAGGAATCTGCTTTTGCTAAATCTGTTATTTATTCCAGATTTAGATGTCTCAATGGATACGTGGAACTTCTATACTTCCCTGGTGTCCTTATGGCTACACAGATTTTACATTTATTCTGTTGTTGCTGTTGGGATCAGCGTTTGGATCATCGTTCAGTTCCTCACCACCAAAACCAGAAAGAAGGCAAGTGAAGATCGAAGTGTTTTTGCCCAAGAAGGCCCCAAAATCTGCGTGTGGAAGCAAGTGGCTGCCGGGTGACGGTCCCCACTAGTGCAGTGACATGTTCTGCCCCACTGTGGGCCCCCGTGGGTCACCGCAGAGGCCAGATGTGGTCGTGTAGGAAACTATCACCTTGCCAATAGAATAGGCCCAGGCAGGATCTCTCAGCAAAGCACATGTTATTAATGATTTTGTGTGACCGAGTGTTCTCCCTAAAGGCAGGCATGCATAATAGGGCAAAAAGCCCCCGTTTATATTCCTCCAAATCCTGGGTGCAATTTCCCTCCCCTCTTGCCCACTGGTTGGTTCTTCAGGGTTTACAGACCACCCGACACCTGCCTCAGTTTACGTATTTCATTTGTCTAATCCGAACAATACCCTTTCCCTTATTGATCTATTTAAAAATGGGTTCCTGGCTCTTTGGCCGTCCTTCCCTCTAGATTAACTTGTAAATACAGGTATCAGTTTGCATTCTGGGATTAGTTTGAAGAGACTTTGTTTTACATTAAGGATCCACAGTCTGATGTGTCTCAGTCCTTTCCCTCGCTGGGGTCAGGTGCCCAGTTTGTGAAAACTACATTTCTTCATTAAACATTCCTTACAGTTCAGTCCACCTGAGGGTTATAATCCTCAGCCTGGATGGTCTCATGTTTGTGGGTGACTTGGTGCCCTCATTGCTCTGATGTTGGAGCAGATCTCTGCTGAATGCTTCTCCCATCGTTACTGAGAGATCGTGTCAGCCTGGGTTGCTCTGTCACAGCAAATCAATCACTCTGCTTGTGCTGGAGTTCTCAGGTTCATCTTTCCATTGATGTTACTGATGAAGTTGGGCTGGTTTTAGGACGAGAGTGGGATTAGGCTGTTCAGGATGCTAAAACCTTGCACAGGTGAGCGAAGTTCTGCTGCGTGAGTTGGGAGGTTCCTGCATTCAGCTGGATCTGGCTGCGTGTGACATGCGTTTATTGGAGCGTGGCCTAGTTCAGAGACATGGTTGTGTCTTTCTCTAGGTGTGAGAAGCTAAAATGCTTTGACAGCCTCATTTAATTAGTGCTGAGGGTCTGGTCACAGGATATGTGTTTTAAGTGTTTTTGGGAGAAAGGGGTTAACATCACTTTGAAAAGGGATTGAATGAGACGTAGTGCTTGTTTCTTAGGGTGAAAAATCCAATGGGAATCCAGCTTCTTCTGAAGGAACAGAAGACAAACTAGTAAATGGATCAGCCACCCTGGAGGCAAAGGAGCTCTGTGTTGCCGGGGTAAAGATTTTCTATGGGTCTCAGACTGGCACAGCAAAGGTATCAGTTACTTTTTTTTTTTTCCCCACATACATGAAGTAATTTGAAATATCATTGAGATTCAAGTATGTTGCTTGCCTTAGAAATATTGCACAGTGTAAACATCAGAAAGTTCATTAGCTCATGAAAAGTCATTGCCCAACATGAAAGATAATTTAAAATTATATAAAAATAACATTTTTTCTACTTGCTTTAAATGGTGCATGTGGTAGAGACATTGATTATGAAGTTTAAAGTTTACTCTTGCTGTACTCTTAATTGCGAGCAGGTTTTCTTAGAGACAAATACTGTTTTAGGTGCTTTTGGAAAAAATGGTGTGTATAAATGTGAAAACATTAGTCATTAAAATTCATGTCGCTCTCTTCTTGCAGCCAATATACTTAATTTTATTTTAACATGAGGAATTCTAGGTCCAGTGCCCAGTTCTCGGATGTCTTTGTTCTTTCTGTTGTGGGAGAAGTCTTGTGACTGGGCATATTGGGGCTTGTTTGATCCCCACCATAGTTGAGTTGAAGTAACTGATAAATTCCTATATTTTGATTTTTCAGAGGTTTGCCAAAGGTCTGGCTGAAGCCGTTATTTCACTTTGTTTGCCTGTGGAAGTCATCAGCATGGGAGATTATGATCCAGATGATTGTTTAGCAGAGGAGGTAAGTACCTTATAAATATGACTAATAAATAAAAGCTTTTCCTTATGTTGCAAAGGCTCTTTTCCCCTTGTGTGTATTTCCTATAATTCTGGAAATTCCCAAAGATGTGTGGTAAAAATTACTTCCCTTCTGTATAAGTGTAGCCTATCAACCCTCAGCAGAAAACACCTAAATTTTGACTATTCCTAGGAGAGGATCACATAGAATATTTTGATGCTGACAGTGCCTTTGTACAAGCTGGTTCTGTAACTCAGGTGTGAGTTTTGTGAGAGCGGTTGCACCAGGTCCCTCTGTTCTGTCTCTGTATCCCCAGGGAAGGGTTCAAAACCAGAACAAGCAGATGGTGACAATTCTGCAGCCTTCACAGGCTTATAGACTAAAAACTCCTTGCGAGACATATTTAGATGGAGTAATCCTTGAGGGATTTTTCTTCTGTGAATATTGATAGTTGCTTTTTGAATCGGTGGGAGACTTGATTGCTGCAAGAGTCTGCTCAAGAAGCTGTTGATTGGGGTGGGGAAGGGAGATGTTCTGTTCTTTCGTACCACCTGTTAGGTAGCAGACAGACAGTTTGATCTCTCCTGGCTAATTTAAGGCGTCTCTACAGGGGGAATGGCTGTTCACCACCATTGGGTCATCACCTGCAGTGTCCCAGACTAAAAACCCACTTAGAAAAAAACTCGTCTTTTAACTTCTTCCAACTCCCCTTGTGTTCCAGCTCTCTTAGTGATGGCGAGTGTTCTGACAAATGCACTGATCGCTTCTATTCTGTTCTCTTTATATTATTAGACAACCAGCAGGAATGTTTGTGTGTTCCTGGTAGCTACATACACAGATGGGCAGCCAACTGAGAGCGCAGCGTGGTTCTGCAAGTGGTTACAAGAGGCAGCGCATGACTTTCGCTTTGGGAAAACGCATCTGAAAGGCCTGAGATACGCTGTGTTTGGCTTGGGAAACTCAGTTTATGTTGATCATTATAACACTGTAAGTATCTGCTCTGCACCTTTCTTAAGTTTCTGCTCCTCTGAAGGGCTGAGCTTCCCAAAATGCTCCAAAAGTGAACGATAACTGGTAGTTTGGGTGAGATTTGCAGCCTTTGTGTGGACTGGGTTTAGGGCACAGGCTGTGCAGTTTTGAAGCAATTATGCTGCCCTTTGAAATGGGAAAGGAGTCCCATGAGCATGACATTAATCTGCAAGGTGTGGTTAATACATTGGGTAAATCCTTGCTGAGTTAGTTTTCCAGCTTTGAAAGTGTTTTATCAGTACATGAGGGCACAGTACTGTAAATCTTCTCACTTGCTGCCTTTTAGTTTAGAGTGCTTCTCTTGACATATTTTGTCCTTTGCTGTGTTCTGTAGACCTCAGCTTTATTTCCTGATGTAAAATAAAGCAGGACCTGGGGGTCTTGGTGACAGCAGGGTGACCATAAGCCAGCACTGGGCCCTTGTGGCCAGGAAGGCCAATGGTACCTGGGGTGGGTTAGAAGGGGGTGGTCAGTAGGTCAGAGAGGTTCTCCTGCCCCTCTGCTCTGCCCTGAGGAGACCACACCTGGAATCTTGTGTCCAGTTGTGGCCCCTCAGTTCCAGCAGGACAGGGAACTGCTGCAGAGAGTCCAGCGCAGCCACCAAGATGCTGGAGGGAGTGGAGCATCTCCCGTGTGAGGAAAGGCTGAGGGAGCTGGGGCTCTGGAGCTGGACAAGAGGACACTGAGGGGGGACTCATTCCTGGGGATCAATATGGAAAGGGGAGTGTCAGGAGGATGGAGCCAGGTTCTTCTGGTGACAACCAGTGACAGGACAAGGGGCAATGGGTGCAAACTGGAACACAGGAGGTTCCACTTAAATATGAGAAGAAACTTGTTCCTGGTGAGGGTGGCAGAGCCTGGCCCAGGCTGCCCAGGGGGGTTGTGGAGTCTCCTTCTGTGCAGACATTCCAACCCGCCTGGACACCTTCCTGTGTAACCTCATCTGGGTGTTCCTGCTCCATGGGGGGATTGCACTGGATGAGCTTTCCAGGTCCCTTCCAATCCCTGATATTCTGTGTTTCTGTGATCTTGACCTAATTAGTTTCATCTCTCTCAGAAAAATGCTATGTGTCTTGTTGCCAGCTTGTTATGTTTGTATAGCTGGGGCCATGTGAAATATTGTGTGATACTTGTTGGTCAGAAGGTCCACATGCACAAAGCAGCTTGTTCCCAGAGCTCATCTCTCACCACATCAATGTGATGGTAGAAATGGGGCTGTGTGTGGTGCTCAGACTGTTTTGTGGCTGTGCTCTCAATCAGCAGCTGAGGAGTCCAGAAATCCCTGCCTTGCAGCCCTGTGCAGCTCGCTGGGCTCACTCCTCACTGGTTTGGTTGCCTGCTTCACTTAAAGGGAAATTAAATGAAGCCCAAGTTAACTTTTATCATATCCCAGGTTGGAAGAAACATCGACAGGTGGCTGTGGATGCTCGGTGCCAGCCGCATCATGACTCGTGTCGAGGGCGACTGCAACGTGGCCCAGAGCAAGCATGGCAGCATCGAGGCCGACTTTGAAGCCTGGAAAACCAAGTTCCTCAACCGGCTCCAGGCCCTCTGCAGAGGGGAAAAGAAACCCTGCAGCGGGAAATGCAAGAAAGGGAAGTGCAAGTCTCCGGGGAAGCAGAGCAAAGAGAGCTCAGATCCTGAACACGGAGTGTCAGAATACGAGAATACTGAGGTAGAGCCAAAAACTGTAGGGCCATATTTCTGGTTTAGTGCTCCTTGTGGTGCTGTTTGTCTGTTCTCCTTCCTCCTGCAGCTCAGAGGGATGACATGTGAGTTTGATGCTACTTTGTGGAGTGAAGGAGGAAGAGGGGTGAGCAGATAACAAGTAGAATACACCATCCAAAAAAGAGTGAAGAATTAGTGCTGTACCGTGGCTGTGTGATGAGGGAGTCTTCCCCTTGAATGGAGGCAGGTGCATCTTGTGGCAGATGCTTCAGGGAGCCCGTTTGGATTCTCATCAGTCTTTGCTTTGTCTTGTAGCCAAGTGAAGCATTTAGTTCCCTGTTAATCTGCTTTCACTTCAACTTGTGGAAGCTGAGGTGCTTTGCCTGCATCCCAGGCTTTTCCAAAGGCAGCTGGGGAGTGTTACCTGAGTGAGTCCTGGATCTCCTCTGGTTGTATCTGCCTGTAATCATTTGTCTCTTTTGGAGTGTTTGCTGACAGGTTTTAAATAAGAAACCCTCTCTGTTGCTCTACAGTGCAAGACCTGGAGCCGCTATGGCACTTTAAGCCTACTTGCAAGCCATTTATTGTGGATTTGACCACAGCAATCATTTCATGTTGAGTTTTGTAGGGAAAAGGGCTCTTCTGGCTGAGTGGATCTGAGAGTGCTGGCTGCTGCAGGAACAAGAAGAAAAAATCTTGCTGTTACGCCAGTGCTGTTGTGCTGTACCTTGGCTGTGTACAGAAAGGAGACAACTTTTCTGCTCTGTGAAGGGTTTGACTTGAGAAGCAGATCCCTCATTCCCTGTTCCTTCAGGCAGGTGCACTTACAGGAGTTAAAGGGCTTTAGGTTTCCAGATTCTCATAGTGTGCGGTGGGGTTGGACTCCTCTGTATCACTTCTCACGTGGAAAATGGAGCAATCTGGAAGCAGGCTGTCTGGGCTGAGTTTCAGGTGGTCTATGGGCTGCTGAAGTCTTAAAAATACATGCTGATAAAAGTCCTAAGTTTAAATGCATCTCATATATATTTTACAGGTTATTGGTTGACTATCTGTAGGGTCTAGATAGAGGGGAGAGTAAAACCTGAGCTACTAGAGAACCTGTTCCAAACAATACATCTTGTATACTTGATACGGGTTAGTGGCAGACACTATTCCTTGTTTTTCAGTAGTCTTGGCTGATTGTGAGAGCTGATTTCACTGGTTAGTATAGATGCAGGTCTTATGTTTAACATTCAGTTACTTTCCTTATTTATTTTTTCTCTGGTCTCTTACACAGGCAGAGGAGTTGTTTGAAACCAGTAGTGAGGAGGAAGCTGATGCTGAGGAAGCTGGAGGCACAAATTCCGTCATCGATGTTGAAGATCTTGGCAATATCATGAGCCACATGAAGAAAGCAAAGGTACCTCTGCTACAGCGAGTGTAGAACTGTCAGGTCTTTGTTGCTGATCAGTTGAATTGATGAAAATATTACCTGCTGGATTTGAGTCTGTAGGGCCTAGTTAGAGAAGGAAATATGAGCTGTTGGAGAACTTGTCCCAGAAAAAACATACATGGAGATATATTGGATATAGTTACCTGCTGACTGTGACTTGTTCACTGAGCAAATGCTGCAATGGTAACTTGTTATTTTGAGTTTAAGGAAAAATTACTTCCCCTGCTAACATTTAGATCTGGATGTCCATCTCTGCTACTGTGATTCACAGTCTGGTGTCTGAACACAAACCCTGTGGCTATATCTGCCTGTGAGTGCCTCACTTGAAGCATGGGGCTGTGTGGTGCTGGGGAGCAGAGCTGCAGCTGGAGCTTTAGTGTGGCTGCAAGAGCTTCTGTGTCCTCACTGCCATCCTAAGGTGAGGGGCTCTGCTTGCGGAGCTGGGTCTGACCCGCACTGAGCCTGTCAAAGCCGAGCCTAATTCCCTGATCCATTTCAGGTTGTTACTGTCTCCGTTCCTGTGCAGTTCTGTTTGTATTTCTGTGTTCAGTTTGCAAACAGGGTATACCCAACTCATTTATTCGGTTACAGAATCCAGAACCCCAGGCTGGCTGGGCTGCAGGAGCTCTGCAGATCCCCAGCCCAGCCCTGCTCACGCAGGGTCACAGAGCAGATCACACAGGTGGGTCCAGGCGGTTTGAATGTCTCAGAGCAGGAGACTCCACACCCGCTCTGGGCAGCCTAGGCCAGGCTCTGGCACCTCCCAGCAAACAAGTTTCTGCTCATGTTCACATGCAGCCTCCTGTGTTTCAGTCTGTGCCCGTTGCCCCTCACCCTGGCGTTGGGCACCATGAACAGAGTCTCGTCCATCCTCTGACACCCACCCTGAGCTATTGATCCATTGATCAGATCCCTCTCAGCTTCTCTTCTCCAGCTCAACAGCCCCAGCTCTCTCAGTGTCTCCTCATCACAAAGATGCTCCAGACCCCTCAGCATCTCTGTGTCCCTCTGCTGGACTCTCTCCAGTAATTCCTTGTCCTTCTTGAACTGGGGAACCCAGAGCTGGCCCCAGAACTCCAGATGCAGCCTCACTAGGGCAGAGCAGAGGGGGAGGAACAACCTCCCTGACCTGCTGCTCACACTTCTCTTAATGCACAAAAAGGAGTGAGGATATGAACAGTTCTGAGGCTCAGCCTTAGTGTGCTCCCCACACTCTTTGCTGGAGCAGCTGGCAGTGGGGAGGGGGAAGGATTGTCCCCAGGATGGATGTGTGATCTGTGTTGCCATCTGGTGACTCCAGTTTTCCTCCTTAGCGATCTTTCCATGGTGATGTCCTTCCTTGTGAAACCTTGAGCAATCCATCCCCTCTCACCAAACCTCCCTGTCTGTAATTACACCCTTCTTATCTCTGCGGTGAGAACACCTCACAGCTCCTTTCTGAATCCAAACAGTCTCCTCAGCAGCCGGAGCAAGGTGACACCGCGGGGCCACAGCGAGCCAGGCCATGGCTCACGGGATGTGGCGTGCTGAGGAGGTGACAAGGGGAGCGTGGGCATCTCTTCTTCACATTAGGTTAAGGAAGGAGGTAAAACACTTCCTGCTGCTTGTAACAAACTCTGTTAGAGCGGTCGTGCTCTCCTATGGGGGATGCAGAGCATGCGAGAGCTCTTGTCCTTGAGCTTACGTGGACTTGTGCGCTGCAGTTTGCAATGGAAGGATGGATGAGCAGTTTGTTTTCCCTTGGGAGGGAGAAAGGATCGGTCTTGCTCCCCCTGTGCAGGTGCTGTCAAGTTCTCCTCCTCCCCGTGTGCTCACCACTAGAGGTCACTGACAAAAAGGGAACCGCGTTTTCTGCAGCAGCGGCTCCGGGAGATGCTCTGAGACCAGAGGAGGGAGGTGGTGTCTTTATTTTATGAAAAAAATTAGGCATTGAGTTTTACTGACTTGACAATATGGCAACACCATGATCAGAGTGTAGTATAAACAAGGAGAACCAGGTATCATAGTCCAATTTATGAATAAAAAGTGAGCACAGCAGTAAAATACTTTCTGCTGAAGTTGGTGTGGTATGATATTTTTTTTTACATAGGCAGTGAAAAGTTATCGCTGTGTATAGTTTTTGCTGATGCATGATTCAAACAATTCTTTCTTGTTGCTTTGCTGGAGCGATGAGAGGCCTGTATGTTGTACGTACAAATTACTCACTGCAAAAGTGCAAATATCTCTCTAGATCAGGTTCTTGTGGCTCTGGCTGCAGTAGCATGTCAGATATGGGGGACAGCGTCCTGCACTTGGGTCACAACATGAACACTGCAGGCTCAGGGAATACTGGCTGGAAAGAGAGGGATCTGGGGGTGTTGATTGACAGTGGGTGAATATGAGCCAGTGTGTGCCCAGATGGCCAAAAAGGCCACCAGCAACCTGGCTTGTTTCAGGAATAGTGTGGCCAGCAGGACTAGAGAAGTGATTGTGCCACTGTACTCAGTGCTGGTGAGGCCAGACTTTGAATCCTGTGTTCAGATTTGGGCCCCTTGTCATAAGAAGGACATTGAGGCACTAGAGAGAGTGCAGAGGAGGGAACGGAGCTGGTGAGGGGCTGGAGCACAAGTGTGATGGAGCGGCTGAGGGACCTGGAGGGTTCAGCTGGAGAACAGGAGCTGAGGGGAGACCTTCTGATCTCTGACCTGCCTGAAAGGAGCTTGGAGCCAGGGGGGTCGGGCTCTGCTCCCCAGGAACAAGCGCCAGGAGCAGAGGAAACGGCCTCCAGTTGCGCCAGGGGAGGGTGAGGTTGGATGTGGGGAACAATTTCTTCCCCAAAGGGCTATCGGGCATTGGAACAGGCTGCCCAGGGCAGTGCTGGAGTCACCATCCCTGGAGGGGTTTAAAAGGTGCTTAGATGAGATGCTCAGGGACATGGGTTAGTGCTAGAGTTAGGTTATGGTTGCACTCAGTGATCCTGAGGGCCTCCTCCAGCTGCAATGATTCTATTCTATGATTCTCTCTGAGCTCAAATGCTTGTCTCCAAGCTGTGGTTTCTGCTCTCCTGCCTTCTCCCTGGAGGAGGAGATGGCAAACCCTTGTTCTGCCCCGGCAGGTGATTGCTGCCCTCTGGCCTGTGCAGATGGTCAAATCCTGGGAGTGCAGGGCCTGCAATGCTGGGGAGGACTGGAAGTACATTCTGTGCATGGCACGTCCTGCCCCTTTTGGGTAGGAGCTGCTATCAGCTGGCGAGACAGGAGGCCTAAAAACTATGGATCAGCCTTTTTGTGGCTAATACCACTGAACTGTGCTGCTGTAGTCATGTCACGGGTGTTTGGGTTAATCTTGAAACCTTATAGTTTTTATTCCTGTTTTGTGTGGTTGATCCGACTGGCTACAATTTTCATTTCTGGTTTCATGTGTCTGTAACTGGAGCAGGGGATGCAGAGGGGCCCTCAGCAGTGACATCCACGTCCATCCTCAGCAATCCTGACCGGGCTGTCACTTCCAGAGTGACAGCTGGATGTGGCTGTGTCAATACTGCCCGAGCCTGAGCTGCTGGCGATCGGCATCCTCAGCCGGGACAAAGAACGACTTGGTCTTGGTGGCGAATCTCCAGGCGTTGTGCGCATTGACTTGCAACAGATTTATGCAACCACTTGAATGGTAAAATGATCCTGTAGGTGCGGTTATTTACTGTAATGAAAATAAATGCTGTAGACTCGCTATGAAACAGCAGGATGATCTGCATTTATGAAAGTAATTTATCATGATCAGGCTCTTTTGCTCCCAGGCGGGAAGATAAAGTTGTTTAAATGCAGCGCAGCTGGTTCTGAAGTTGCATCCTCACTCTGGTGGCTGTGAGAAATTTGCTGTTTTCAGATGAGTTGTGCTGTCTCTTTAGCCTTTTTTTTCTTGCTAAATGCTGAACTGCGTAAAATTAATCTGACACTTTTGTTTTCCACTGGTGTAATCTGTTGTCTTGCAGTGATCCCCACCAACACAGAAAGGTGCTTTGAGTTTTGTTTTGGGGTGTTTTTTGTAGCTGAAGTGCTGATATACAAGCTAGCAGGCTTAAGGAAAACTTCTGTATTTCAGGGTTATATCTGAGACACTTCAAACCCAGGGTTACTTGGATTTGGGATTGGCCTCACTGATTCCAGCAATGGGTTTTATGGATGTCATTGTTGGGTATTAACTCCTGTGCCTATGGGAGGTAGAACAGCAGGTTCTGCCTTGTGCAGTGCAGGTAATATGAAGTGTTTAAGGGCCCAGCACTTGCTGCTGTTGGCTTTTGTGAGAGTTGCTGGCCTATACTAATGTGTAGTCACAGATGGTCAGAATTCCTTGTTGTTCTGCCTTTTATGGGATGGCAGTGTGATGCCGTGGAGGCAAATGTATCTCATGCTTGCTCAAATCTCTGCAGGTGATCTGAATTTTGCATCTATCTGTTATTTTACTGAATGGAAATCAAGGCTGAGTTTTCTTCTGTGGCTTTTTCTTCCATATCCTGCAGCTTCACTGCATTTACCAAAGTGTTGTCAAAGAGTTGGAGGCAGGTAGTGGATTCCTGCGGTCATCTGGGTCGGGCAGATGGATTGAAGTTCAAGGTGAAGGCCAGAACTTCTCTTCCAGATCCAGCTGTAGCTGTTACATGTTCTCCCTTGGGGGAAAAAGTGGATTTTTAAAGAGCTTCTGAGGATCAATGTCCACAGTTCAAGCTGATGGTGCCTTCTGCACACTGGGCCCAAAAACAGATACAAGGTTGGGTGGCAAAAGGAAATCATTCAAATCTACAAACTGGTGACTGAACAAAGATCAATTGCATACTCTGTTTACCAAATCTCGCGCTATGCGGTGATGACTACTTCATAGCTGCTGAAATCCAGCCTTTTTTTTCCCTGAGAAATTCAATTTTGCGGACTTGCTGCAGATGATACCGTTCCAGGTGATGCTGAACTGGACTCAGACCTCCCCATCAGCACACGTGACACCTTTGTGTTAACAAAGGGAATTATTATATTAAGTCTGGAAGCCCAGCAGTGTGGAATGCCTGTGGGCCCAAGGAGGCCTGGGGGGCTCATTCCATGGCCATCAGCCCTGAAGCTGCTCCTCTCTGCTCCCTGATGATCCCAGGCTGTGACTTCAGGCTGGCCTGGGTGCTGCACAGTGAGGTGGGTTCACATCTGGCTTTTCTCTGCGTTTTCTGCCCTTCCAGCTTGTTTTTAGGCTGAGAGCCTGGGCATGTTCTCCAAATTGCTTTTACGCCGCAGCAGAAGTGGTTTTAGAGGATTTAATAACCAAGTGGACTTTAAGCTGTCCAATTGTGGCATGCTTTCCCTGCCCTCCAGAGTTACTCCCCTGAAATGCACTTATCAGCTAAAATGTGAAATGGAATGGAGATGTTTGTGGCCTGCAAGACTGCTATTAATCATAGGGACACCATTTCCTAATGTAGATTATCTCCCACAGCTGCGAGATTGTGATAAACTGGAACAACAGATCAATCTGAACTGGTTCCCAGGGACTGAAATGGCTTTATTAACCTTCATATTTATAAACCGCAGGCATGAGTAATAATAATAATAATATTCTAATTTTTTTTGATGGATTGGGAGGTAATCAAATGGGCAGATCTTGTTGACACAATTTTGAGATTAATGCTCTTGTTTTCTCAAACAAAAAGTTTAATGATGCTGATAGTCACATTTGCAATGTGAATAGGGGGGAAGGGTATGTGTAAGGGAGCAAGACTGAGTTTGCGGGAAACAAAGTGTGTCCCAGAGACCATGTTCAAGGAGTTTCTGTTTATTTCTGTGTCCATTTGGCACAGGGAGGGCTTCCTGATCCCCTCTGGTTCTCTTCCCTAAAGAGTAGGCATTTACCACCCTGAGTGTACTATCACCCAATTTGCTGATGACACCAAGCTGGGAGGAGTGGGTGACACTGGAAGCTGTGCTGCCATCAGAGACCTGGACAGGCTGGAGAGCTGGGCGGGGAGAAATGTAATGAAATAGAACAAGGGCAAGTGTAGAGTCTTGAATCTGGGCAGGAACAACCCCAGGTTCCTGTATAATTTGGGGAATTACATATTAGAGAGCAGCATAGGGGAAAGGGACCTGGGGGTCCTGGGGACAGCAGGGTGACCATGAGCCAGCACTGGGCCCTTGTGGCCAGGAAGCCAATGGTACCTGGGGTGGGTTAGAAGGGGGTGGTCAGTAGGTCAGAGAGGTTCTCCTGCCCCTCTGCTCTGCCCTGGGGAGACCACACCTGGAATCTTGTGTCCAGTTGTGGCCCCTCAGTTCCAGCAGGACAGGGAACTGCTGGAGAGAGTCCAGCGCAGCCACCAAGATGCTGAAGGGAGTGGAGCATCTCCCGTGTGAGGAAAGGCTGAGGGAGCTGGGGCTCTGGAGCTGGACAAGAGGAGGCTGAGGGGTGACCTCATTCATGTTTACAGATATCTAAAGGGGGAGTGTCAGGAGGATGGAGCCAGGCTCTTCTGGTGACAGCCAGTGACAGGACAAGGGGCAATGGGTGCAAACTGGGACACAAAAGGTTCCACTTAAATTTGAGAAGAAACTTGTTGGGGGTGAGGGTGGCAGAGCCTGGCCCAGGCTGCCCGGGGGGTTGTGGAGTCTCCTTCTGTGCAGACATTCCAACCCGCCTGGACACCTTCCTGTGTAACCTCATCTGGGTGTTCCTGCTCCATGGGGGGATTGCACTGGATGAGCTTTCCAGGTCCCTTCCAACCCCTGACATTCTGTGATTCTGTGGGACTGTAAATTGCAGCACTCATGATGTTTCCAAAGAGCCTTTTGTGCCTGTGACTGTTATGGAAGATCAAACTTGCTCACACTGGGTGAAGAAACTTTCAGTCAAGTTGCCTGGAGTTTTATTCGAAGTGGGACAGTGAGTGTTAAGATTTACAAATTTAAGGCGTAAGGTTTGCAGACCAAGTGTTACTGCAGAAACTTTGAGAGTATGCAAGAATTTTAGCCGTGTTTTAACCAAATTGAATATGGCACGGGTACATAACTGTCAGATTTAGAACCAGCCGAAAATGATGTGCATGTTTGGAGCTCTTCAAAAACTCTCTCTACTTCTTAATGGGTGGAAGTTTCCTATAGGAAAAATGTGCTCTTATCTGCACCCACTCAGCCTCTAGGGTAGATTTTGACCTCTGCTAATCTGGCTTAGAATTTGATGTCATCCTATATTTTAAAATGAGCTCGAAGAAATAGAATTTAGCTGCCTGGGTGCTACTTCTAGCATCAAAATTTGGATTTGTCACAGGGACACTCCCCCTTTCCTGTGTTCAAATCTTCCCTAAGCCTTGGCTGTGGAAAAGAATTAGAATTCATAAAGAATATTACAAGAGATCTTGCCTTTTCCAGGTAAGACGTGGGAGTGCACAGTGAAAAAGAGGAATAAAAGAAAAAAATCCAAGGTTCCCTCTGGTTAAACACTCTTTGCTATGTGGTTCAATCCTGGTTCCTTGATGAGCCTTTGTAAAGGGATTTGAGATATAAGAATCAAGACTTTTGTACTGGGTTATAGATCCCATATCCCTTGCTGTTCTTTAGTCTGTTGTAAATTAGCCAATAAATAGGTAGTAAAGCAGAGCTGATAATTATTAAAAATCCTGTAAGTCTGAAGTCCCCATGACTATTGAGCTTCCTCTTTATTTACAGCCTTTTCCTGAGCACATCTGCCAGAGCCGAGCAGGGTTTATTCTGCAGCAGGCCAGCCCATCTGTTCCCTGTTTGTCACAAACTTTCTGCTGTGTTGCTCAGGTGTTTCTTTTTCTGTGCACTTCTTTCCTTAAGCTTCTTGCCAGCCAAACAACGCAGTTGAGCAACAGTCCGTGGATCAAGGCACAGAGTAATTATCTGCTGATGGTAATTAATGGGAGAAGCATGAAGGAAGTTGGTGGTGCTCTGTCAAAGGGCGGAGCAGCGCAAGGATGTGCGAGCGCAGCATCTGGTGCCAAATAAATATGTTGTTTGGTCAAGGTGTTTTGAGGTACAGTAAGTGCATCCATGTTCTGCTAGACAAAAAAAAGGCCACATCTTCATCTTGCCTGTGTCCTGCTCTTCTGTGTGAGGGGCAGCACCAGTTATGCACAGCGGGAGCTGCTTTTATATTGCCTGTTACAAGGTGAGGCACGGTCTTGCTTCCTCTGCTGATAGTTGGGCTGCTGAAGCAGGCAAAGTATCTACCTTGTGTTGTTCATGTCAGAGCTGATACTTTGACATCCCTGTTTCACAGCTGGTTGCAGAGGCTTGGCATGAGATGAGGATTGCAGTTGCTTAGGTGGTGTGGACATGCAGATGAGATGGATCTTCTCCTAAAAGCTTTCTCAATGCAAAAGCGAGACATAACAGAATGGAAGTAGCATTATCTCGGCTCTACAGAAGGAGCTGGACACTATAGCAGGGCATTAAACTGGTTTTGTATGGCACAGAGTACTTACATGTGTGCCAAACTGTAGAGTCATAGAAGGGTTTGGGTTGGAAGGGCCCGTCTCAGCTCCCCCAGTGCCCCCCCTGCCATGAGCAGGGACATCTGCACCAGCTCAGGGTGCTCAGAGCCCCGTCCAGCCTGGCCTGGGATGTCTCAGGGATGGTTCAGCCACCACCTCTCTGGCCAACCTGGGCCAGGCTCTCACCACCCTCAGGGCAACAATTCCTTCCTTATGTCCAGCCTGAATCTCCCTCCTTCAGTTTAAAACCATCACCCCTTGTCCTGTCGCTACAGACCCTGCTCAAAAGTCTGTCCCATCTTTCTTATGGGCCCTTTTAGGTCCAGAAATGCTGCAATAAGGTCTCCCCGAAGCTTCTCTTCTCCAGCTGAACAGCCCAGCTCTCTCAGCCTTAACCACGCTGTGAACTTTTCTTGTATCATTGTGGTTAAGGAAATAATGTTCCTTTTTGTCACAGCCAGACTGGTTGATGCTGAGGCAGACTTTTCTTTTAGAAAGCGGAGTGCTGTTCTATCATCTGTGTAAAGAAGTGTGCAGAAAAGACCTGGGTGTGAAGCGCAGAGCTTTACTGGAAAAACAGCTTGTGCGGTTGCGTGTGTGTAACTTTGCTGTGACCCTTTGAGTGGATGAAGCTCCACGTAACTTCTGACTCTTCTTTGGCCTGTAAGCTTGGAAAGCAGAGCTCTGAATCCCGAGGGATGCTCTGCAGGGCTCTTGGATATCTGTCTTGGGCTGTTTTCCTAATTAGTTTACATTTTTTTTACAATGAAGATTGATTATAGTAGAAGCCAGGCAGTTTTCTTTTGGCTTGAATAATGTATTCTTATGATAATCTTGTGACCTCTCATCTAATAGTTCTGGAAAGCTGGTTGATGCACATTATTGAATGGGCTACAGACCAAAACGGTTCCTGGGGTTGCTTGGAAGACTCATATGCAGCTCTCAGTCAGGAGAAGGCAGGTGGGGAAAGTGCAGATAGTGACGTTCCTGTGCTGACTTCTGCCCGTTGTGAGCTTGTGTGTTTATCCTTTACAAAATGGTTTTCCTGGGAAGACTCACCCAACTGGGGAGCTGTGCTTGGGACTCTCTAGAATCATTTTGATTGGAAAAGACCCTCAAGATCATGGAGTCCAACCATAACCCACCCCTGGCACTGCCCCATGTCCTGAGAACCTCATGTCTGTCTGTCCAACCCTCCAGAGATGGTGACTCCAGCACTGCCCTGGGCAGCCTGTTCCAATGCCCCACAGCCCTTTGGGCAAGAAATTGTTCCCACATCCAACCTCACCCTCCCCTGGCGCAACTTGAGGCCGTTTCCTCTGCTCCTGGCGCTTGTTCCTGGGGAGCAGAGCCCGACCCCCCTGGCTCCAAGCTCCTTTCAGGCAGTTCAGAGATCAGAAGGTCTCCCCTCAGCTCCTGTTCTCCAGCTGAACCCCCCAGGTCCCTCAGCCGCTCCATCACACTTGTGCTCCAGCCCCTCACCAGCTCCGTTCCCTTCTTTCAACTCGCTCCAGCACCTCAAGGACTTTCTTGGTGTGAGGGGCCCAGAACTGACCCCAGGATTCGAGGTTTGGCCTCCCCAGGTCCCAGCACAGGGACGGTCACTGCCCTGGGCCTGCTGGCCACACCAGTGCTGGTACCAGTCAGGGTGCTGGTGGCCTCTTGGCCACCTGGGCACATACTTTCTCATGTTCAGCCGCTGTCACCAACACCCCCAAGTCCTTTTCCACCAGGCACGTTCCAGCCACTCTTCCCCCAGCAGTAGTGCTGCATTATCCTAGGTTATGGTCTTAGGGCAAGCATTGAGCTCTTCTGTTCAGCATTTTTCTGGTGTTTTCTAACTTGTATTAACATTTTTATGGTTAGATAATTTCCTGCGTTACAAGAATTCCGAAGACCACTGGAAGCCGCATCTCTTAAAGCGGGCAGGAGAACCACGTGCTGTTCCCCCATATCTGATGTGTATTGGTGCACTGGATGCCCTCCTTTCTGTGTGAGGTATTCAGGGCTCCTAAAACAAAATCAGTCTGTAGTCCAGCCCACTTTACTTACAGATTTGGCTTTTGCACAATAGATATCGCTATTAGGAAATACACCTGTGGCTGGTGTTGGCTCGGATTGACCGAAGGCTTCTTCAAGCACAGCAAATGATTGCAGAATCAAAAATCGTATCTCCTTTTTAATGTTACATGGCATTTTGACTGCTTGAAAAACCAGTGTTGAAACGAAATGCCTGTTCTTCAGTGCTAAACTGTATGGAGAAAAACATGTTGGAGTGGCGGAATATTTAACAGCCATTTAAAAAGCCTCAAAATAGGGCAAGATGTTGTGAAAGGATGTACGCTGGATGCTCTGGGGGAGGCAAAGCAGAACAGGCTCAAGTGCAAAATCTTGCTGGTTTTAGGCTGGGCGTTTCAGGACATTTGTTAAATCATGTTACCTGGATTTCAGTTGTGCTTATTGTAGCACAGAAAGGGTGAAGATGTGAATATATGGCCCAGTTTTCAGATGTACACTAATCACTTTTGGGTAGAGACAGACACACATTTTTAGTTTTGATTCTCTTGTTTCCTTTGGCAGTCAGTTGTCTTTATGGTGTGTTCAAGAAGTTTCCCAAACCAAACAAATGTCAACAGAATCATGCAGCAGCATGTAAACTGGAGTTGTGGTTTAACGACACCTTGTAAAACCTTCCCTACAGCAGAGCAGGGATGTTACAGCTCAGTGAAGCCATTGCAAACCCATGCATATGTATTTTTAGAGTTACGATCTGGGATTTTTTTTGTCTTTGAGGACTCTGGTGGATGTTGAACCTACAAGAAAATGGACATTGGGATCAGTTATCTTGCATCTCACAAAAATGTGCAGTGCCCTTGCAGACTGATTCAGTTGGATAGCAGCAAAAGTCTTCTGTCGTTATTCATCTGCATGGATTTGGGCTTTAAAATGCTGTTGTGTATATGCAAAAATCTCAGCATTGACTTTTCAAATAGAAGAAAATGCAGGATTCCCTCTGCGGGGGCTGAGCTGCAGATTTATTTGAATATTATTCTTTCTTTGGATGGCAACTGCCTCAGAAAGAATAACATGGGAGACCTTCTGCTATCGCCAGCATGGTGAGGTAGATGTGGTTCAGACTTCCTCCCAGCTCATTATTGACAATTTGCAGATGTGTCTATTCCAGGAGGAAAAAACCCCTCACTTCTGAGTGTGTTTGTGTGTGTGTTTGTGGGTTTTTTTAATCCATCAGAACTTCTCAGGGCCTTTCCCCATCTCAGGACCACTTTTTGAAAACACGTGCCATGATTTTTGCTTTGGGTGGAGCCGCCCGTGGTTCCAGTACCAGGGAATGGGTGCTGAGTTCCCATCTCTGGGCTGTTGTGCTTTCAACCCTCGGCTGCTTTTTGCTCCATTGCAGACTTTTGTGCTCAACTGGGCAGTGATGTCTACAGTGGGGATGTAGCCTGTGATTATGTAGACTCTAGTAGCTCTTTTTAATAAGATTTTCTCACTTTTGGGGTGTTTGGTTCAATAACTCAATCCAAGTTTCCAGTGTCCATATTTGTGCTCACTTGCAAACGCTCAAAGCTATTTTTGCTGATAACTGACAACAATTAGAGCAACTGTGTTGCTGCGGGGTTGGCAGAGTGTTTTGTCCATGGAGGGAGCAAATTGCGGTTCTGTGTCCTTTGGGTGGGTTGTGTGACAGCCGGAGCTTTGTACCCGGGGCAGGAAGGTCCCACAGTGTGTGAGCGGAGTCCTGTGCCTCTGCTCTCGGGTTCAGGACTATCTGAGCAAGTCTATTCCCTGTCTTGTTCTTTTTCCTTGTGTTTAGTTTCGCAGGAACATTGCTTTGTGCAGAAATAAATGCCGTTCCCATGGGCAGCCTGGTGTCCCCTCACCTTTCAAAAAACCCCAATGGTTCTTGCCACTGGCCGCTGAGCCTGAACAAGGCGAAAAGTGGTCAGTTTTTCTACCCGTCCTCTTGCACTGGAGTTTTGCTTCCAGAGCTCAGCTGCTTGTGAACTTGAACTCTTCATTCATGTAATTCATGAACTTTAATACTTGGTTTAATGGCTCCCCTGGGAAAGTTTTACTCCATACTTGTTGCTGCCAGGCAGCCTGTTCCTGACAGCCGGGCCAACGTGTTCTCCGAGTGCTGGTTTTGTTAGTCCTGGCTCCAGCCCCTGATGTATTACTGTTTTCTTAATGTTTGTGCCTTTCATTTCTTAAAAGGTCCTGGAGCCTTTTGATGGATGGGGCTGTCAGTTGTCACAAGGCCAGGAGTTCCCTCTTGTTTGACCACTTGGAGGTTAAGTAGGGAAGAAGTTCAGACAAAGTTGGAATATTCTGGGTGTCATTTTCCTTCCAGGAGTAAACTCTTTTGGGACCGTGTTGGTTTTCAGCTGTGGCACATCAACAAACAGAGCCGTGAGGCTAAAAAATTAAATTAATTTAGGGAATACTTCTTTGTATGGACTTTAGATTTCTATACCTTCTGCTCCTGACACGTAAAAAATGACCTTCTGCCTGCCCATACAGTAGGTGCTGCCTCTGCCTCTATGGTGGTAGAAGGTACAAGGTTTTTTTCACCTATACCTGTGAAGGAGGTGATCTTAAGTCCTTACACCTGAGATGTAATTGTTATTTAGTTCTGCTTCAATGGCAGTAGCAAAAAAAACCCCAACAACCCAGGCTGCAGCAGGAGCTGTGCTGAGCCTTGTGGTGCCAAGACCCCCCGAACCCCAGGCTGGCTGGGCTGCAGGAGCTCTGCAGATCCCCAGCCCAGCCCTGCTCACGCAGGGTCACAGAGCAGATCACACAGGTGGGTCCAGGCGGTTTGAATGTCTCAGAGCAGGAGACTCCACACCTGCTCTGGGCAGCCTGGGCCAGGCTCTGGCACCTCCCAGCAAACAAGTTTCTGCTCATGTTCACATGGAGCCTCCTGTGTTTCAGTCTGTGCCCGTTGCCCCTCACCCTGGCGTTGGGCACCTGCTGCTCACACTCTTCCTCACACACCCCAGATACTGTTGGCCTCTTGGCCACAAGGGCACATTGTTGGCTCATGGTCACCCTGTTGCCCACCAGAACTCCCAGGTCCTTCTCTTCAGAGCTGCTTTCCAGCAGGTTAACCCCAACCTGTACTGGTACCGGGGACTGTTCCTCCCCAGGTGCAGGACCCTGCACTTGCCCTTGTTTGAACTTCATCAGGTTCTTCTCAGCCCAACTCTCTAGCTGGTACAGGTCTCTGGATGGCAGCTCAGCCTCTGGTGTGTCAGCCCTTCCTCCCAGTTTGGTACCAGCAAACTTGCTGGGGGTGCACTCAGTCTCTTCATCATTGATGAACAGGAGTGGACCCAGCACTGGCCCCTGGGGAACCCACTGACTACAGGCCTGAACCAGACTCTGCACCGCTGCTAACAACCCTCTGGGCTCTGCCATCCAGCCAGCTCTTGATCCATCTCACCATGGAAGTGGAGTTTATCCCCAGGTTTCCTCATCTGTGGGTTGGGGAACACACACCAGAGGATGACTCTACAGTTTGTTTTCAGCAGTGAAGTATTTTAAGGGCGTGAAAAGCTGGCTCTTTGTTGCTGCTTGCTTGATTTGTTATGGAAAGCCAGTCATTTGCTTTGGATTTACTACAGGGCTTTCTGCTAAATCACCAGAGCTTGAGAAGTTTGCTCTGTGCAAAGTTAACTTTGTTCTCTCCACTCAAACCCTAAATAATAGATATGAAAGGTTTATTAAACAAAATAAGTACAGCTCCCAGGGCTATGAGTTGCGTTTTGCACAGGAGATGTCTGAAGCAATCGCTTGCCAAACTGAACCAGTCAGGTATTGCAGTTCAGAGCAAAACAAATGATTATTTTGTTTATAGCAGGATGAGGTGGGGGAAATGCTTATTGAAATAAATGTTTCTGCCCTGCCAGTAAGGCAATTTCATTTGTTGTTCTTGTGTAGGTACTTTTCACAGCTGTTGCAGATAGGCGGGTAGAAATGCCCTTTAAACTCAGCAGGAGTTTGCTGGTGTCTGACACTCTCTTGGATGGGA
This sequence comes from Nesoenas mayeri, assembly GCF_963082525.1. Classification (NCBI taxonomy): domain Eukaryota; kingdom Metazoa; phylum Chordata; class Aves; order Columbiformes; family Columbidae; genus Nesoenas; species Nesoenas mayeri. Next base: position 9,951,443 of record NC_137569.1, on the reverse strand, counting down.
TGTCTCACTTCTACCCAAGTCAGTTGCTGCATTTTTAATATTATGATGTGCTCCGTAATGCACGTGTGGTTCTTCTGGGAGGATTAACCTGGCAGGAGACTGTGGAGCAGACAGGCCAGGATGGGTCCGCTTGTAAATCCTAAGTAGCGTTTTGCTTTGATTAGCAAACAAATCTGCACTAAGATCTGTTTTAAATCGACATTTGGACTTAGTTCTAGATCGGGAAAGGAGCAGCTCTTTGTTTAAGACTTAATAGTTAAAAGATGAGGATTTTATCTCCTTCCTTACACATGAGGCTTTTCTAGTAATATTAATATTTTGCTGTTAAAGTGTCTTGCTCATAAATGAAGATCAAGTCTCAAGAAATGCGCTTTTAACCCCAACAAATGACAAGTGCTTGCTAGAGCCAGCCTTTCGGAGAAGTTTTGATGTGTTTGTAGAAACGATGAAAGTCTACCGAAAATCTCACCAAACTGAGTGAAAGAAGTAGAAGATGGAAATGTATTTCTCCTTCAATAAGGACCACGTTGTGTCATTAGAAAATACCTTCCTGCACAACCCCACTGTAAGTGTTGTATTCAGAATGAGTAGGGAAGGCGAGCGCCTCCGTCCCTAAATATTTGGCTTTCCTTATCCCTTGAAGTGCTTTTTCTGAACTCTGTTCTGTCCTCGAACCTCTGAGCCTTTTCTGAGCTTTTGTTCAGATATGAAAGAAATCTGTGTGTCCAGCAATGGCCCCATTATTTCTCCATTTGGAGAGCACGGCTTGGCAAGTGGGTTTGGTTTCCTCGGGGATGTGAACAGTTGGTGGGTCGACTCAGACTGGAAGCGTTTGTACCAACTTGATGATGTCTTTGGCGCACGAGACGCTGGGATGTGAAATAGCTGCAGTTTTGTGAAAGCAAAATGTCTTCTGGCTGTTTGTTGTTTATCCAGAGCTCCTTTAATATTTCAAAAATGCCATAAAGGACTGACACTTTACAAGTTGCATGAGATATTGAAGTAATTATTTACACTTTCACGCTGCTTTGTGCAGACGTGAAACAATAAATACCCATAAAGTCTCAGAAGTGCCACTTATACAGCGGGGGATTCACGATCTCTCATGCACCAGGGTTTGTTTCTCTGGCTTGTAAGTTAATGCTAAAAATTCATATTCCTGTGTTAGGTTTTAAATAAGCTCCGAGGGCTTAATTGTGTCTATAAAGCAGCGTCTGCTGGAAGCTGAACTTGGGTGGGATGGTGCCAATTGTGTCGTGAAGCTGATGGGAGTGGAACAGCCTTTTTTTTGCAGGTGATCACTGAATTTTGGTGGTGGGTTATGGAGGACACAATGTCTGCTCTGGAAACTCCCGATGTGACTTTCTTCCCTGACCTGTCCCAAACAACAGGGACAACTTGCCCCTCCAGGCAATTGTGTGTCAGGCATGAAACGGTTTGTTCTCTCTGGTTATTGTGAAATCATGAAATACTTGAGTTTAAATCCCGGAGTCCTGCTCACTCTCGGATGACATTCAAACACCTTGTTTCTTAAAGTGTCCTAGAGAATCTTATTGCTGTGTTAGCAGAGCAAACTGAGTGTGTTGTGGTGTGTTTGTATGTGGTTTTTGTTTCTTTTTAAATTCACTGTTCTAAATTACTGCAGGATCAGTGGCTGTTGGGAAGAGGAATAAAATGCAGGATTCCACAAATGCAAGAATTCATGTGCGGGCACTTGCATCAGTTTTAATTTTAACAGATTTGTGCTTGAACTGTACAGCAGTGCTTAAAATCTAAGCGATTGTAATTCATTGTCTTTAAACAGAGAGATCGTGAGCTTGAGGATCGAGATGTTGGAAAGAATTTGGCTCAAGAGAACACCGGGAGGAAGGAGGAGAGTGAGAGGAGAGAGATGATAACCCCGGCTCTGAGAGAAGCGCTCACAAAACAAGGTGAGGTTCTGCAAAGACCAGATGTGGACCAGGCTTTGAAGTCTTAGTGGTAGACTTGACAGAGCAAGTGCAAGACGATGAACTTCATGTTACAGATCCTGCTCTGGACCCTCGGGCATGGCAGGTTCTAACCAGGGGCAGGACAGGGATTAGACAGGGACTGTTTGTAGCTGATTCTTAAAATCATAGAATCATTTTGGTTGGAAAAGACCCTTAAGATCATTGAGTCCAACTGTTAGCCCAGCACTGCCAAGTCCAACTCTACCCCGCATCCCTGGGAACCTCATCTCTGGTCTATCCAGCCCCTCATCTGGGTATTCCTGCTCCATGGGGGGATTGCACTGGATGAACTTTCCAGGTCCCTTCCAACCCCTGACATTTTGGGGTTCTGTGTGACGGGCTGGGGAGACCTCGGTGCACTGTCCCAGCTGTCCCTGGTGCAGGGCCCTGAGTCTCAGGTTTGGGGAGTGAATGAAACGGGAGCTTTCTACAGGCATGTCTAAGGTTGTCATTTGTACAGTGAAAACAGTGCTGGAGGGAAGGTCACCTTCCTACCGGAATTTTTTTGACACAAAGGCAGGCTCCCCAGATAACTCGGATTTCCTTGTTATGTTCCAGGGGCAGGAATTAATTATCCACATAAGTAGGTATGTCTAATATTTCTCCCTTTCTTCAACATTTTGGGTATTGCCAGCATTGGATCAACTAGTAAGATCTACTTAAATCTGCAGTATCAGAGACTTAAAACTCTTGCGTCTGTATCCTCATGGTCACAACAGCTTGTCAGCAGCCCAACCCTCCCCTCCTTTCCCCTGTGACTATTGTAATTATTTAATGGTCACTCAACAGTGAAGAGAAGCTGCTTTTCTATTTTCATGTGACATATAGTGGTTTCTTTTTCTGCAGATACCAGATACCAGGCTTTTGTGGCTATAGAAATAAAACAACTCCCTCCTTCCCTCAGCACCATTCCCCCAAAATAACAAGTGCAGTGTAGTCAAAGGATAATCTCATTTGTTTATAGCAACAACCAGTTGCTTTGGGTATAGGTTCAGTGTCTCTTCAAGATTATCCCTGAGGGTGTAATTAGCCCAAGACAAGGAAAAAACCCAACGTTTCAGGGGAAATGTGTTCTTTTAAACTGTAGTTGCATAACAAAGCTTGTCTTTGAACAGCATCTCTCCAGGCTATTGTAGTGCTGCTCTCTTTATTGTGATTCACCTTTGGACAAACTTACCTTCCTGTAGGTAAACTCAATATTGCTTAAGCAATGGTTTTATTTTAGCACCGGCATTGAATTTCAGCTAAATATCACCTCACCTATTGTGTTGTAGAGGTGTCAGCCCTTGGAGCTGCCTGGTTGTAAATAGCCTTATAAAAGGTGCTCTGTAATAATTGCTCTTTAAAGTTGTAGCCAATCTTGCAGTGTGAGAAAATGCTGATTCCTTTTCCATCAGTGCTCAGTCTTGCATAAAAATACAAATACAGCACGAACTATTTAGTGCCTGCAAACAACACAAAGCTGGAGAGAGGCTGATGGTTCAAGTATTTGGCTGGGTTATATTTGCAGTGCTTCCATTTTGCTGTGTGAACGCTTTAGTAATTTAATCTGTTCAGGTAGGTGTCAGGAACTAGAATTAAAATAGAAGCAAAGTGGTGATTAGTAGGTACAGCCTAACATGTTCTTATTTGCTTCCACAGTTGCTTGTAGATGCTTGAAACAGTTCCTGCTGGGCTCAAAGTTTGGGTGGCGGGGTTTTGTGTGGTTTTCTTTTTCCCAGGAAGTACATTAAAACCTTTCTTTAGCTTTAGAGGGAGGCTCAAGCTGCTGTTTTAATAAAAACTAAAACCAAAACTGAAAACAATGACAAAAAACCCCTAACAAACCCCCCATGTAAATCCACATATATTCCTTCAGTGTCCTCTTATTTTATGGGTACAAAAATATTGATTGTCTTTTACACTTCCCTGCTGCTATAAAGTCAGCACAGACCTGTGCTCTGGTGGCTTGTTCACCATCATTAGTTTTAACCGCTCCTTAGTTTGCCAAATGTTTTATTGGGAGCAATAGCTGGACTGGAAGCCAAATAACCTGTCAGGCCGAGTAGGAAGGCGAAGGCTGGTGGTTCGGGGAATCGCGGTTTTACTGCAGTTAACGTCTGGAAGTATTTGGAGATCGAACGCGATGTTGTGCAGTGACACCAGTTCCATCATCCCGCTCGCATTACAGTTGTGGCCAGCAGTGCTCTGGGTCTCCTCTCATGTGCTTCTCTTAAATGTGCAGGAATAAAACAGAGAAAAAACCCAACTCAAAGCCCTGAAGAGCTGATGGTTTATTAGGAGGTTCCAAGGACCTGGATTTCTTAAGCTCCTCATACAGTGTGCTTCCAACACGCTCTTTGTGTTGCTCTTTTCTACAGTAGCACTGTGAAATAAAAGTGCTTTTCATGATAGGCAGCACAATGGGAATGGGTTAGTGATCCCCAAGACTGACCCCACTGTCAGTGTATAAATTACTGTGAGTCTGTGAGTACAGTTACAGTTTTGCTGCGGTCCGGTTGGGTTGTTCTGTCTTTGCTGGTGAGCATAAAACAGCACCAGCTTGTCCAGGATCCCCCTATTTTACTTGTATGTGGATCTGAAACAGTTTGGGCTGCTTCAGCAGCTGCTTCTTTTCATGCTTCGACTTCACAGTTGATATAAAGATACACTTTGATCTGTGTTTTTCAGTGTGTATGGGCTGACTTCAGAGAAATCTTGAAGACTGGGCTTTAAGTGCTTACCAGCCTTGGGATCAGGTTTTTAAAACTACTTGGTGTTTTTTGTTGTACATTGGACTGACGTTTCCAGGGTCTGCAGCTCTGGGCTCTTCTGACTGTGCTGAGTTTTTTGGGCATCTGGACTTTAGAAACAGGGTCCATGTTGCGCAGGGATTGGTGCTGCTGCTGTGTGCATCTGCAGGCTGTGCGCTGAAACGCTCGCGTGCATCTTTGGGATTGAAGGTACTGTATATATACAGCATTTAATATAGAGCATTGAAACTCCAGGTGGCACTAGCAGCTCACAGCTGCATTAGGAGCCACAGAATTCAACTATTGGCCATGGGAAGCTTGAAAATTAGTTTGCAAAATAGAAAATTATTCTTAGTAAGTAGAATTAAATACAATGACTGAAACCAGGCAGAGTTAAGCCTACTAAACTTCCTTGCAGTTCCTTAAATAGCTGTTTAAACAAACAGTGAATACACTGTTAAAGGGGATGAATCCAGGGAGCAGAAGATGCTGAAGTTTCAGGAGCTGCTGGGACCTGCCTGCAATACTAATGTGCTGGTGCAGATGTAGCAGCTTATCAGGGGCAGAGTAGATGGGGAACGATTCATTTTGTGGACGTGATTCTCCCCTCATATGTAGTTACTGAACCTGGTGGAATTACCCCATGTATAACAGAGGAAAATAAGCTTAAGTGTGTTTATGCTTGAAGTACGTTCATTATTTTTTTTATAGGTTTTGGAAGGTCTTTGGAGAGTATTGGTCTTTGAAATTCAGTGTGTTAAGCTGGAATAAAGTACAAGATATATTTGGGGAAGGGACCCCCAAGGATCATGGAGTCCAACTGCTGTCCCTGCACAGGACACCCCACAGGTCACCTCGTGTGTCTGAGGACGGTGTCCAGTCTCTTCTTGAACACTGTCAGGTTGGGGCCGTGAGCCCTCCCTGGGGAGCCTGTTCAGTGTCCAGCACCTCTGGGTGAAGAACCTTTTCCTCATGTCCCACTGACCCTCCCTGGCACATCTTCCTGCTGTTCCAGGCCAGACGCACATTTGCTGCCTCCTGCTCAGGCACCAGGTCAGACAGAATAGGGAAAAGAGCTGGAGATATGAGGCTGGGCTGTGGTGGGCACTGGAGGAACCCAGATGTCCTTTTGTGGGGAGAGTAGATGGGTGTGAGGGGAAACCCCATGGTCGCATTGCTGTGGCCCTGGCAGGGGAGCTGGGACCGGGAAACTGGTTCTTCTGTGACACAACCTGCTCATGAGTCCGATCATGTGGTTTTATTTTTCTTTTCTGCTTGCTTTGCAGCCCAAACGTGACCTGTGTGTGCTCTTGTGTCTTCTCAACCTCCCTGTGGGGATCCTTTGAGGGGATTTTGTCTGGCTGGTCTTTATCTTGGGTGCAGTGTCCAAGAGCAGTTGGAAGGTGGTTTTTGGAGGTGGCTGGTTAGTTCTGTTTTCTTCGGATTGTTCTGGTGGATGGCGATGGGTTTTAAATTTAAAATCTCTTGGCAAAAGTTTGGTCTCAAACTTCAGCTAAGGGCAGAGAACTCATTAGTCAAGTCTGATACAGAACATACTGATTTCCTCACACTATTTATGGAGTATCTCTCATTTATTTTATATGGATAATAGTGATACACTCCAATAATCATTGTAGATTCTATTCTCCAAATAAGGAAATATGTGACATCTTCACAGGTCTTCTGAATTCTTCTGTGGGCAATCTAACAGCACAGGTGCATGACACAGCTGCTGTTAATGTACAAAATGCCCTGAGAAGGTGATCTGCCAGTGTCTATTAGTTTCAGAATGCTTTTATTATAGCAATAGGGTTTTTTCATTCAAATTAATTGCTAAAAGATTAACAGTTCCTCCAAAATCTAATTCAAGAATTCAAGGGAGCAGCTGTTCTCCTCCTGGGATGGCAAAGCCAATGTAGGAATTGGTGGATCTATTTGGGCTGAGGGACGGATGTCTCTTCTCCATCTCACCTGGGTGAGAGGAGCTCTCAAGAACTTGCAGTTAGATTTGGGGGAGGGACTGAAATGGGATGAGCTGCCATGTGGTCGATACCCATGGCCTCACTTCTATAAGATATGGTTTGCCATAGTTGCCACTAATGGAGCTCACCCATGTGAGATCTTCATGGCAAATGTTTTGTGACAGGCTCAGCAAAGGGTCTGACTTACCATGGTACTTGTTGTCAAAGGTCCAGCCTTTTGTTTTTCTTCTTTACTAGTTGATGTAGGTGAAAGTATCATCTTGATCTTTTACTTAGGTGACATGTCTTACCATCTTTGGTGGAACAATTTGAATCCCAAAACATCCAGCAAGAGGAAGATTGATGCAAAAGGAAGGTGATTTATGGATAGATGGGAAGGCAAATACATGTTTGTGTTTCAAGAAGGAAAAACCAGTATGTCTTTTGTGTTATGAGACAAGTTCAGTGATAAAGGAGCACGATGCACATAACAAACACAAGCCCTGTGGGCCAAATCCTCAAATTACATTTGGCCCTTTGAAGGCAACTGCAAGGCTGATGTGGCCCCCGGTGAAAATGTTTGACACCCCATCATAGGCTTAATTTGACAAGAAATTATGCATTTATATATTGGAAACTTTTGTTATTCCTGTTGTCCCCTGCTGCAAAGCAGAAGGGGCTCTTGGATTAAATCGGGCATCTGGGTTTAGGCAAAAAGCCAGATTCTAATAATCTTTTAGCTCTTCTCTGATCGGCTGTTGAGGTTGGTATTTATTGCAGCTCCTGGCATTCCCAGCCCTGAACTCTGCCAGTCTCGTTTTCTTGACAGCAGCTTAGGCTTGGCTTGCCTGCCGAATCAGCTGCGTGTTTCACTGACCTTAGCAGGCTTTTGCTATGCGCTAAAAATGTTCAAGAAGTTCTTAGTTTCCTGTATGACGAGAAAGATCTGAAGCAGCATCACTGGAAGACCAAACTTTCCATCCTTTTTGCGTGTCAAGTAGAGCCCTGTAATATCCCCTCTCATGTTCTCACTCCTGCTTTCAGCTCACGGAAGCAAACTCTTCCACAAATCTCAAGCCTTTTATACTTTTTAACAGCGCTTTCTTTTCTTTTAAGGGAGAGAGAAAACCTAAAGAATAGCTCTTGGTGGCCTTTCAAGGGTTTCTGGAAGACTGAGCAGCCCTAGGAATGAAACTGGAGTTTTTTCCTGTCGCACTTGGGCAAACTGAAAAATTCCGCTGCCCGGATTCCACTTCTATTCTGGTATAAAATGCTGAAATAATTTGAACAGGTTCCTTTCAGCAACAGTGAAATTTTCTCGCTTTAGTCAGAACATTCTTTTGGGTGGTGGCTCAAGTGCAGCGATTGTGTTCCAACCAGTGCTCCTGAAGTCGGTGGTGATGGATTTACTGCTGTGTCTGACCTTCAGCTCCGGCCCTTTTAAACCACGCTCTTGTAAAACAGCAGGAAATTGGGACCTTTTTTCCCCCTGTAAACATTCTCCTGGTGTGAAGTTCCCTTTCCAGCTTTAACAGACAATCTTTGCTTCCAACCCCAGGGCTTTTGTGGAGGTTGCTTGATGGACCCACATTGATTTGCCAGCTGTGTATTTCTCTCCTCAGAAGAAAAGCCCTCTGGAGGTCATTTAGAGTTTGTGAAGCACAATGTGACATCAGATGGGCTTTTACTGAGCTCGTGGTGGCTGCATTTTTGCAGGGGGTTGGCTGAGTCTTTTTTGTGACTTCTGGACTTTTTTCAACCACTGATGTACTTCATTCCTTTGTAATTATGCCTTTTTGTTTATGCATTCCAAGCCTTTTCCTGCAATGAGTTTTTGGTAGTGTAGAGATCTGTACTGGAAGGGTTTTCTTCTGACTTTTTGACATGTTGGGATGCTCAGCAACCTGGTCTAGTGGAAGGTGTCCCTGCCCATGGCAGGGGGGTGGACACTAGATGATTTTTAAGGTCCCTTCCATTTCAGAACACTTTGAAGGACTTGGGGGGTTCAGCTGGAGAACAGGAGCTGAGGGGAGACCTTCTGATCTCTGAACTGCCTGAAAGGAGCTTGGAGCCAGGGGGGTCGGGCTCTGCTCCCCAGGAACAAGCGCCAGGAGCAGAGGAAACGGCCTCAAGTTGCGCCAGGGGAGGGTGAGGTTGGATGTGGGGAACAATTTCTTCCCCAAAGGGCTGTGGGGCATTGGAACAGGCTGCCCAGGGCAGTGCTGGAGTCACCATCCCTGGAGGGCTGGACAGACGGACATGAGGTTCTCAGGACATGGGGCAGTGCCAGGGGTGGGTTATGATTGGACTCAATGATCATGAGGGTCTCTTCCAACCAAAATGATTCTATGATCTTTGAAAGCTGCTCAGTGTCGCTGTCTTGCAAATGCTTTTTATGTTTTCAGACTGCGCGGATATTGTGATGCTGCTGCTGATACGGACAATTGTAGAAATTTGGTTTGTCTTGACTAAATCTGTTACGCTTTCAAAATAACATCATTGCTCGCACATGCACATAATTCGTCCATGTTCAGGAGCTTAGAAAGACATGTGATGTGTGTGGTGCTGATAAACTGGCAAAACCACAGCCAGAACACCTGGCTGCGCTGGAGCACCACAGGTGTGGAGGTGCTGTCCTGTCCTGGGAGCTCAGTACGGTCCCTTGAATTTCAGGGAATGGACTTTTAGAACTATTACGTACATGGTAGCGTTGCAATGCAGCTTTAAAGGGTGGCAGAGCAGTTTTGCCCCAGACAATGGGACCGTCGCTGTCAGTGACACTGGTCATGCCGGTGGTTACAGGTCTGTCTGTGCCCCATCAAAACCCAGTGGAATTGTCAGGGTGAGCGATCACCAAGTGTTTGTCAGCCTCGTGTTATTGCCTTATAACACTCATTTCACCCAAAAAATTGTTTAAAAGCTTAATTCGTGCCTCCTTATAGTGAAAAAAAGACAATTTGGGGGAAGTTGGACAGACCTCTAGGTGGTTCAAAATTTATCATCTAGAGGAGGACCAGCTAATCCACAGAGCAGATTAGATGTTCTTGTGCCTTTATTCAGGAGCTGAGCTGATTACTTTGAGCCTGTTGATTATTTAAGGAATCCTTTGAATATCAGCCTCTAGGAATAATAACTGGATTGGTTTTGTTCAGCCTTAGTATCTGAAGATACACAGGGACTGCGAGCAGAGTCCCATCAAGATAACACTCAGTACTGTTCGGAAGGTGGCATATCCAAATATTCACCTAGTTATTGCTCACAAGTAATATTTCTTATGATAAGTGAATATGTTTAGAGTGAGCCCTGGTATATGTAGGTACGGATCTCTGGGTTTTGGTTCAACCAGCGTTTGCCTTGGCAGGGCCGTGGTGAATTTGTGGCAGCAGATTGAGCTGAGCACACCTGGGCTTTCAAGAAGGTTGTTCAGCAGAGCCTGAGATGTGGAAACAGAATCAAGAAGACCCTGTAACTGGTTATTAAACACCTTTTCTCCTGTGTTTGGTTTAGAGCTCAGCACCGCTTGGTTCTTGCTTAACCCTTTGTGCTGTATTTTAGGGCCCCAGTTAAGTACAGGTACCCACCTGCTCAAGGAAACAATAGCAACCTCTTGTTCCTCCACGAAATTCAAGCCTGGGCTTCAAGGCAAAGAAGCCAAATAGTTCAAAGTACACTGCATGGAATCTTTTAAAATATTACCAAAAAATTAAAACTTCAGTTTAATTTTGTACAGTTGCAAACAATTTATGTATGTCCTTAACACTTTAACATCAGTGGTTCTTCCAGGTAAGGGTCTGGATAGCACTGATCCGTCAGCCCTAAGAAGGGATCTTTTCTACAGTAAAAGATCAGAAAAAAAACCCCAAGATAGAAGGTATCTTGTCTGAGCAGAGCTTCAGAGAGTAATATTATCAAAGGTTTTTACCTCAAAAGAAATACAAAATGGAGTTCTACTTGGAAGCCTTTATTTTTGTTTTTAAAAAAAAAATTTGAACAGACTTAAAATGTGCAAATGAAGAAAAAGTATGTGGGTATTATAAATAAGTCAGATAAGTTACATAGTAACACTATAAACATGCCAGTGGGGAAAGAATGTGGTACCAACAGTGGCCAGAGGTGAAGCGATTGCTGGAAGAAAGGAAGGACTCTGCTCAACTCGAGTGCTCAGCCTTCATCCCTGATACTTTATCAGATTTCCAAGTGTGGAAAGCATGGTGATTCTCTACCAGAATTACCAACGAAGCAAAGACCCCAATTCAGCATCTTCGTGCGGCGCTTCGGAGAAGTTCTGCAAGTATTTGCTGTTTCTTCCTGTGAGTCCTGGCACAGCAGAGATGAGTAAACCCCTTCTCATCACTCAAGCTGGCTGAGAGTTTGTAAGGCTCTGATGTTGAACATGTACAGTTTTCTTGGCCTTTATAGGAAGCTGTGGGCGCTCCACATGGTGGAAGTTGATTTAAGTAACTTAAGGGAAAATGCTGCAGTTTGGGCTGCGGAGCTTGGCGCTTCGCTCGCTTGAGCTGCTTCCTCTCTTCCCTCGAGCAACTTGGTAGCAGATCTGGGCAAGCATGTCTTATTTCCAATTTAATTTGAATCTAAAGCCCAGCCATATTATTCCCACACAAATCACTTGTCAGTAGGAGTAATCTTACATGAATTCTGTTGCTGGATTCTGAAAAATGGAAAAATTACAGCTAGGGGTGTGCTGGTTGATACCAGCAAACAGTTTGTCTTGGACAGCTGTATTAGAGAGGAGGAACGTGTCACCTTTTTCCATGCTACGGAAGGAATCCTGTGAGGACCCAAATTCCAGCGGTATGGGGAGGTCTTGGTTGAGATGAGACCTTGCTGGACAAGCGTTTTTGCAGAGAAATGCAGAAGAAATGGGCAGGATGGACCCAGGGTGGGAGAGATGCAGCTGCATGTGCTTGTGTGTTCCTCTAATATTTATTGGTCATAAGTTACCCCAAGGTCTTTCGGTCTCATCCAGAGCTGGATGAAGGTGTCCCCAGTGTCACACATGGCTTTGGAGACTCTCAGTTCAATGTTGATCAGGGTCACGGTGATGCCTTTCTCCAGGAAAGGACTGGATGATCTGCTATGTGAAATAGCCAAGATTTTCGGCTTATTGCGGTTTGTTCTTCCATGAAAATGCATGTGAAGCTTATGAGGTTATTCATTTACAGAGGAAAAGGTTGAAGTATTATCCTTTCCCACTGAGTTGGAGGGGGAAAGGGAGCTCAGGGCATGGGAGCAGCCTGACATCGAAGTCACCAGAGTCTCAATCTGGCAGTTGTCCCCTTTGCCATCTGAGAGGGGGTCCCCACTGCCAGCCCCAGTGTTCGTACCGTCCCTTGGAGAGTCACCTCACTAAAATTCCATATGTCCTGACCCCCCAACCAGGTCAGAGGCAGGAACAAGATCAAGAGGCAAGAGGAGGCTGGGCAGATATTGGCTGGATTTGGGTGGCAGAGTGACCAGAGCAGTGAGCTCCAGATGTTGGGTGACTCCTTTGTCACCCATGGGTGTCTTCCCAGGGTGTGATTGTATTTTTTTTCAGCCAGTGCAGCTGTTGTGGCATCTGCTGTCACTGTAGTTCCTGACTGACTCGGTGTCCTTGGAAGGGACTTTGGGGTGCGGTGACGTTCCCTTGGGATCTCACTGTGCAAGACACACGGTGACAAATGAGCAGGGTGGGACAATAGTGCCACCTCTCCTTGTAGGTGGTGAAGGCCAGTTCTGCTGAACAAAGGCTTTTTTCCACCCCGATAGCTTCATGCTGGTTGGCAGAAAGGAGATTTTATACCTAAAATCTGATTTCCCTTGAAAGTGTTAATAAAAACATCAGCCTGAAGTGGTTTGGGGACAACCAGGCCATTGACATATAAATGCTACTGAGTGAATGACACAGTGAGGCTTCTTAAATCCCTCTTATTTTTCTGCTGGTTTAGAAGTGACTTCTAATCCCTCAGACATATTGGGCTCTAAGCACTTTTTTTCAAAGAGGAAAATAACCCAACTCAAGCGATTTGGGTAATAATAGTACTTAGTGCTTAACGAACGTTGTGGAATTAATCCTTCTGGGCTAATAAATTTAAATGAGATGGTGTTGATCTTGGCTGGGAAACAGGGGAGTGATGTGAAATCAGGTTTCCTATGGGCACAGAGCGGCTCCCGGCTGCGGCTCCGCTGCTGCCGGTGGAGATGGAACTGGTGACACTGGTGACACTGGTGAACGCGTGGAGTTTGGGTTCAACCTGAGCCCTGTATCTTGGTTCTCTTTTAGCTCTCACAACTGTGCTGTGAATCAGGTGTTCTCCAGCCTTGTTGAGTCAAACAAGACTGAGGAATATAAATAAATATCCATGAAGTGAAATGGTTTCAAATTGGCCCAATTCCCTTGGGTGGCCGTGGCCTTGGCCCCAGAATGGAGTGGTCAGTGCTGGGGGGAACCTGACATCTGCAACAGGGAAAAGCAGCATTGACATGGTGATGCTTAATAGTTTCCTGTACCAATTGATACACTTTGCCTGCCAGTTATTCTAAGTTTAAATGGTTTGATTTCTTGTTTTCAGGTTACAAGCTGATTGGAAGCCATTCTGGGGTGAAGCTCTGCCGATGGACAAAGGTATGCTCTCTTTTTTCCTTTTATAAACTAAAAAAAAGCTAGAGACTTTTTCAGGTATTAAAATTTCCGGATGAGATATCCTCTAAAAATGCCATATTACTTGCACAAAACCCAGTTTCATCTTCCAAGCTGTAGTTTTGCATTTTAAGCTATTAAAACCCTGCTGTGAAGAGTGAGAATGCGACCATGGCGCAGAGCAGGGAACATCATTTTCTCTTGTTGTTTTCTTTCCTGTTATTCTGCTGTCTGCTAAAATATCTCCTGCCCGCTGAAATATATGACAGGAGCAGAACATCGCAGAGACAAGTGGGAAGGTTACGTCACCGGTGTGAGGTCTTAGGAAACGAAGGTTCCGCTGGCAGCGTCGCACTCGAACGGGCACACGAGGGCATTTAAACCCGTTGTTCTGTGGCTGATATATCTGGTTTGCGACAGCCAGTGCTCCTCATGCTAGTCTTCAGTGTTTGTCAAGTAAGATTTAGATAGCGAGGTGGCTGTCACTTGTTAATGCTGGGGTTTTTTTTAATTAAAATGTGGGAGTGTGTACAGACACATATATGGTTGTGTATAATATGTCTGTGTATGTACACATATACCCTGTTTCCCTAAAAATGAAATAGGGTCTTATATTAATTTTTGCTCCAGAAGATGCGTTAGGGCTTATTTTCAGGAAATGCCTTATTTGTCCATGAACAACAATCTACATTTATTCTTGAATTAAATCAACATTTATTTAAATACAGTCATGTCATCACATTCTGGAGTATCAGCCTAACTCTCCAAACCCTGGACTGTAACTAGGGCTTATTTTTGGAGTAGGGCTTATATTTTGAGCATCCTCAAAAAACATGCTGGGTCTTATTTTGGGGATAGGTCTTATTTTGGGGATAGGTCTTATTTTGGGGATAGGTCTTATTTTGGGGGGAAGAGGGTATATAGGAAAAAACCCCATCCTTCAAGCACTGCAGTTGTGTATTTTAGGCTGGGTAAGTCAGGAACTTTTCACGTATTTTGCAAACTTAAAAACATTCCCAGCAGAGGCACAGAGAACAAACTTCACCCCTTTCGCTGTTTTGTTTTGGCTGTTCTGTGCAATCCCTGAGATGCTCAGAAGTCAAAAGCTGATCTATAATGTCACACGTTTGGGGAATAACATTGATTTTTAACACACTAAAGCCTTCAGCATTTGTGGGATGATGAACCATGGGAGTCATAGCCTTGTTAAAATGCTGGCGCATCTCTGATTCCGGGGCTGCGATCGGTGCCTGGGTCTCTCGGCTCTTTTGCTGCATGATTAACGTTGTTTCTTTTGGAAGAGAGCTCTTGGAATGGCAAATCACCAAAGCGGGTGGCTGCGTGTTTGCATGTTGAAATGCCTACTATCAATGAATTACACAGAATCCCAGAATGTCAGGGGTTGAAGGGCCCTGGAAAGCTCATCCAGTGCAATCCCCCCATGGAGCAGGAACACCCAGATGAGGTTACACAGGAAGGTGTCCAGGCGGGTTGGAATGTCTGCACAGAAGGAGACTTCACAACCCCCCTGGGCAGCCTGGGCCAGGCTCTGACACCCTCACCGGGAACAAGTTTCTTCTCGTATTTAAGTGGAACCTTTTGTGTTCCAGTTTGCACCCATTGCCCCTTGTCTTGTCACTGGTTGTCACCAGAAGAGCCTGGCTCCATCCTCCTGACACTCCCCTTTCCATATTGATCCCCATGAACGAGTCCCCCCTCAGTGTCCTCTTGTCCAGCTCCAGAGCCCCAGCTCCCTCAGCCTTTCCTCACACGGGAGATGCTCCACTCCCTTCAGCATCTTGGTGGCTGCGCTGGACTCTCTGCAGCAGTTCCCTGTCCTGCTGGAACTGAGGGGCCACAACTGGACACAAGATTCCAGGTGTGGTCTCCCCAGGGCAGAGCAGAGGGGCAGGAGAACCTCTCTGACCTACTGACCACCCCCTTCTAACTCACCCCAGGTACCATTGGCTTCCTGGCCACGAGGGCCCAATGCTGGCTCATGGTCACCCTGCTGTCCCCAGGACCACTAGCTCCCTTTCCCCTACGCTGCTCTCCAACAGCTTGTTCCCCAACTTATACTGGAACCTGGAATTGTCTCATCAAAAGGCAGAAGAACCCATTGCTGCACTGCCATGAGTATCTGTGAGATCCCACCGATGCTTCTGCTGTTTATTCTTACAAATATTTTTCTCTTCGATCATTTTTAGTGTCAGAGAAGGTCCTGAAATGTTTAAAGCGAAGCTTATCAAAGTTCACCAATGCTGTGACAGAGAGAAAGCCCGAGAACCTATTTTTATTAAAGAACAGATTTTAATGCAGCGCTGTAAAGCCATTTTACAAAATAAATAGCAGCTCTGTGTGCTCAGATAGAACCCTACTATTTTTAGCTTAAGCAGGAATCGAATGTAAAGGGTCCTACAAAATTGAGCTGAAATTGGTTACAGGCAGCTGCCTTGACTGATTCACACCAGTGTGTGAATATTGTCCGACGGCTTGTTTGAGATTCGTATCAGCAGAAAGCAGGAGCAGGGCTGTGAGGATCAGTAGCAAGTGGAGTTTTAGTGATATCTCAAATTAACACAAATGTGTTCGTCATATTCTGGGAAAGGGCAGAAAACCTGCAAATTTTAGGAAGAGCCTGATACGCCTGTCTTATGAAATCTAAAACATAACTTGCTCTCCTAGACTCTGAATATGCTGAAATATCTATTGTTTGACAGATGAGTAGAAAATCCAGCATTTTCCATTTGGTTTAATCTTCCAACTGTGCATCTGTCAGGAGTTACCTGCATGTTTTCTTTCCCCACTGCTCAGTGGAGACTTTCTCTTGGATCACTAAGACTCTTCAGGTAGAGGAAGGTAGATTAAAAGTGACTCTGTCATATTGTAAATTTTCTCTTGAGAGGAGTAAAGATTCTTTCTCATTTATTATTATTTAACTGCGGTAATGGCAGACAGCCTTTGCTCCAGGCAACTCGCATGCTAAATAGGAGCTGGATCCCAGTGGGAGCCGCCAACTGGTGTGAATGAGGGTTTATAAGGTCGGAGTATTTATTTAATTTAGCGCTAGAAGAAATAGTCTACTAGACAAATGAAAAGAATTGAGTGTTCAGTGATGCAGCCTGGAAATTGATCCTTTTTGCACTTTTGTGGGCTTTTACAGTAATAGTTCCTGCACTTTAAGTGGCTTCACTTGCTTTCTTTTGTCGGCTGATTCAGGAAAGCACGTGGTCGTGCTGGGGTGTTGCGACTGAGAAGTTATTGATTATGTTAAAGTTTCTCTCTAAAGCAGTTGTAAATTTAACACCATAAATGCCTGGTTTCTGTAAGGACTTATATAATCAGACTGTATGCTGATCTGTGTGCTTGGAATTTTCATCTGTCATCATTCAAGCTTGTTCCGCAGCTGTGACCTCACTGCAGGACTTTGAATGCTGAAGTTACCGGTGACTCGGAGCTGCAGATGTGCCCAGGGAGCAGATGTCAAACCTTGGCGCTCACTTTGGTTACGGACGGTGTGTTTTAACTTTCTCGGTGTCTGTCTGTGTCTTTCTCCGCTGTCAGTCGATGCTTCGAGGCCGAGGCGGCTGCTACAAACACACGTTTTACGGAATCGAGAGCCACCGCTGCATGGAGGCCACGCCGAGCCTGGCTTGTGCAAACAAATGCGTCTTTTGCTGGAGGTAAAATACTGGCACAGTTTTACCTTGGGTTCGATGGGGTTTGTTCTACTCAGCCCTTGTCCGGTTCCTCAAACCCAGGGCGGTGTTGTTTTTGTGCTGTTTTCACTTGGAAATGGCGGGGGGAAGAGTTTGGAAGGGAGCGTTGCTCTCCCTTCCCTGGTACCAGGGAGCTGGGGGGTGGATTCAACATCTTGGGGGGCTGAAGAGAATCCAAGGGCTCCTCAGTGCCACCTCCCCTAGAGCTGTGTCCTCTGTAGCCAGGTCTTGGGCCCCAGAGCATTAAGACTGGTTGGGAACCAGTGGAAGGAAGAATCGGGGAGGCAGGAGACAGACCCTGTTCCATCTGCTGCCCTGCAAGTCCCAGTGCTGCCTGTGCTGAGCACTTGTTAGAGGTTTGGTTCCCTCTGGAGGTCACTGGGACTCCCTGTGGCTCCTGGTGCTCTGGAGAACATGGGCTGGCTCATGTTCTCACTACAGGAAAGACCTTGAGGTGCTGGAGCGAGTTAAGAGATGGGAATGGGATCTGAACTGGCTGGATCGATGAGCTGAGGCCAGTTCTCTGAGGTTCAACAAGGCCAAGTGCTGGGTCCTGCGCTTGGGTCACGATAACCCCATGAACTCTACAGGCTTGGGGAAGAGCAGCTGGAAAGGAAAAGGACCTGTGGGTGTTAGTGACAGCAGCTGAACATGAGCCAGTGTGTGCCCAGGTGGCCAAGAGGCCACAGGATCCTGGCTGGTACCAGCACTGGTGTGGCCAGCAGGCCCAGGGCAGCGACCGTCCCTGTGCTGGGACCTGGGAAGGCCAAACCTCGAATCCTGGGGTCGGTTTTGGGCCCTCACACCATGAAAGGCCTTGAGGTGCTGGAGCGAGTGGAGAGAAGGGAACGGAGCTGGTGAGGGGCTGGAGCACAAGTGTGATGGAGCGGCTGAGGGACCTGGGGGGTTCATCTGGAGAACAGGAGCTGAGGGGAGACCTTCTGATCTCTGAACTGCCTGAAAGGAGCTTGGAGCCAGGGGGGTCGGGCTCTGCTCCCCAGGAACAAGCGCCAGGAGCAGAGGAAACGGCCTCAAGTTGCGCCAGGGGAGGGTGAGGTTGGATGTGGGGAACAATTTCTTGCCCAAAGGGCTGTGGGGCATTGGAACAGGCTGCCCAGGGCAGTGCTGGAGTCACCATCCCTGGAGGGCTGGACAGACGGACATGAGGTTCTCAGGACATGGGGCAGTGCTAGAGTTAGATGATTATTGGACTCAATGATCTTAATGGTCTCTTCTAACCAAAATGTTCTTTTCTCTTCTACATTTGGCAAAGCCACCAAGGTACTGAACAATGTGTATTTGTTTTGAGATTTGCCCATTTTTCTCACTGAAACTAACTTTATCCCCACCAATTCTGTTGTGTTCTCAATGAGCAAAAACTGATGACTTAGTAACTGCTGCCTTCCTAAACCAGTAGTTAATAAATGACTTCTCATTTTAGTCAGTAAAGCGACCCCTTTTCTCAGAGGAATGATTGTTGTTAATTCTCTCAAGGAAATGAGCTTTGCGCTTACTCACCAGATCGCCGGGATCTCGAGGGAGATTTTTGCCGGGCTGGGGAGCGCAGGGCGGGATGGTGAGAGACCAGGAGGCTCGACAGAAATGGAATCAGTGACGTGAAAGCGAGCTGAGGGGGAGGACGTGGTTATTTTTTGAGCTCCTTTGTCTTCTACCTTTCTATCTAATTCAAACCACGTGGGCTGCGCTTCCTTTGGTGCTGATGCCCACCCCAGGCTGCCAATAGCACCCATTCCATTGCTGAGCCTGGGTGTCCAGCATCCCAGTATTCCCATGCAAAACTGGCCAAATTCTGCTGAGTATCATTTTCTGTCTTTCATAGTCATCAGGCTTTAATAATCCAAATATTTCATGGGAATATTTAAATGGCACCATCAGTGCAGAAGAACTGCTATAATTTGAAGCTGTCCTGTGTTATAAGCGTTAGACACTGGTCATCCTGTTAAGTTTGCATTTGGGAGTCTATTCCAAAATGTTAATTGGTGCCCTTGATGGGCTTTCAGCATCTCCCGGCTTGAGAGGACACAGAAAATGGCATGTTTAATGTGCAAGTTTTGCTGCTTTTCTTCAGAGCAATGTAATTACTGAGAACAGCGTGCTGCTCGTTCCTTGTCTCCGTGTATCGGCGAGCGATGGCGCATTGAGCTCTGCAGTGGTGACTGTACTGCCAGCAGGAATATTGCCGTGCAGATTATTGCCCCTCTGTCCCTACACATAAGGTACATCATAAACAGCAAATCGAAAGCAATAACATCACCAGAATGAGGCGTTTTGTTCCTGGTGTTGCACTGCAGACTATTCAGCACTGTTCCTCTTCAAAATGACCGAACTCGGGTATTTCTTCGCAACCACCGGCGGTGTCTGGAGTATGGGATTGAATTAGGGAAGTCAAACGAGTAAATTGAGAAGTGCAGTAATTGGGATAAATAGCCATGTGTGACACCTACCGTGTGCCTCCAGCTCATCGTCCGGTAGCTGTTGTTTGTCACTTTGAAGAGGAGACCTGGAAACAGGAGGTCTAATGATAACGAATGCTAGAATGCTTATTTTACTAATGCTAACAGCCTGAATGCAAGGAAGCAGCTTTCCAGGGGACTGTGCTGAAAAATGCTCTCATTTATTATGCTTCAGATTGGGTCTTGGGAACAATTTCTTCCCCAAAGGGCTGTGGGGCATTGGAACAGGCTGCCCAGGGCAGTGCTGGAGTCACCATCCCTGGAGCGTTGGACAGATGGACATGAGGTTCTCAGGACATGGGGCAGTGCCAGGGGTGGGTTATGGTTGGACTCAATGATCTTGAGGAGCTTTTCCAAGCAAAAGGATTCTATGATTATTGACCTGCTGTAGGTGAAATGGGTTGCAGCTGGTGGATTTTCCATATGCACTGCAGCTGCCTGTCTTCTCAGATCTCTGCTGAGCAGGAAGACTTAAAGGTTAATTTTGACATTCATCTCAAGTCTCACATCACGCACACCTTAAGCATGATGTAAAGCGGAACTGAAGCTTTCTCCGCTTTGGTTGGTTATTCTTTTTTAGACCCCGTGGTTGGGGTGTTACAGCCTCTGTGTGGCTGTGAGCTATGCTGGTAATTTGATTTGGTGCAGGAAGACAGGAATTCCATAGCCACGCTCCTCTCTACTGGTTGCGCGTCAGCACAGCTCACTAATCCTCCAGCCAGGACTATCTGTACGCTTTTTATTTTAAACCACATTTGCAGATTCTTAATCACGTAAGACTGAATGTAGAACTACATGGACCAGTGGGTGGGTAGGATAAATGTTACCTTCTATTAGCAGGTACCACCTGTGCCATTGGAGATGTACAAAGTGATAGTTTGGATCTACTGTTGGCAAAATGTTTCTAATACAAATTTTGTGCCTTGCTGTTCTCATCTCGCGTGCACTAAATTGTAGATAAGGTGGCTGCAATTCTTTTTCTTGATCTCTTCTTTTAGGCTTTTGACACTTGTAGATTCTGCCAATGTTTCCAGCTCCCCAGGATCTCTGAGGAAAAGCCTGAGGAGCCTGTTTGTTTTCTCTGCATCACTTTGGCAAGAAATGCTGCAGTTCAGCCGCTTTCCTGGGAACTGGGTATCACTGCGTTTGCCTGGTTGTGACTGACACGTTTTGGCCCTGTACCAGATATCACGGGTGGAGCCAGCATCCAAACACACTCAGAAAATTAGGGGTTTTACGTAAAAAATGTAGCTTGACTCTGCACTGGAGAACTTCCCCCTCATTCCTGGAAGTGCTACAGCCCTGGTAGATGCCAAACATGCAGATTTAGCACGTGGCAGCTTTTCTGGAGGGCAGGAAAAGCAGATAATTCGTTGGTGTGGTTCCCTGCAAGGCAGCGCTTGTGCAGCGTTGAGCTCCTGAGGCTGCTGCATCAGGAGCAAACGGGAGAAAAAACCCACCTTAATTACTGCAACATCGCTATGTCATCATTCTCCCTAGAAAAATAGACTGAAAGGATCCATTATTGCTCTCAGCTGGTCTTGCTGTGTTTGTAGTGTCTCTTTAGCTTAATTGTCTAAATAGAAATATGCGAGTGACCAAATGTTTTAATCAATTAGAGCAAGTGTGAGGACTGAGGGCTTCTGACGGTGTTGCGGCACAATCACCAGGCAAACCTGATTTGATTGTGTTTTCTGGCTGAGTGTCTAAAGCCCAATCAATTATTGCAGAGAGATGGAACAGCTAAATAAGATTTAAATTAATAGGGTTTATTATTTTTGCAGCTGAGGAGGTGGCAAACCAGACAGAGTGAAATATCCTGTAAAGAAATTGGTTCATATTTCTTCTGTAACTTTATGGTGTTTATACCTGTACTTGGATGTTCAGCTCTAACTTACAGACAACAGCTGAAGTTCTGTTCAGATGAGCTGAGTCAGTGTGTGGCCAAAAGCCAGAGATCACAGTAAGCCCTGCAACATGAAGAGATGAATAACAGGAGAGCCTATTAATGAGGTCTTTTAAAAAAACTTAAGAAACCGAAAACATAGATTAAAACAAAAGTTTCTTCTCATTAAGTAACTTGACTCAAGGGCCTAAATTCTTCAGGGAAATATGAAATATTATGATATTAAAGGTGTCGACACTGCTGGTTTGTGAAACTTAGAACCTCAGACTGAAAGTTTAGAGTCTCCATCCATCTCCAGCCACCAGTCCTTGTTCTGCTGAGTTAATAATCTCTTCTCCCAGTGTTTCAATCTGCTTGTTTTTTGTTTCCAGAATTAATAATTGTGACCCAAGCTTCCATGTTTCCTTCAGATGAGATTATTTACTGGTTCCTTTGGGCCTGCCTGTCTTCCAGGAGCTCTTGAAATAACCCTCTAGATGGGGTGAGGGACAGGACATGAGAGAATACACCTAATTCATGCCCCTGTGAATGGGAAAAATGAAGTCTTGGTGCCTTTCTGTGCTGCTTTGCCAGCGCTGTAACAATCTGAGGCTTTTCTAGGAGGAAAAGTGAACGTGGTCGGTGAGGTGAGATGGGTACGGACCCTGGTGACCGGATCTGCTGAGTGCATGTGTGTGTGGGTTTACCCATCCAAGTGACAACATTGCATTTAAATTAAACATCTCTGACCTGTTCTCTCCCTACTCCAGTCTGGGCTCTTCCCGTTGCCATCCAGAGAAAGGAGAAGGTGCAAACAAGTCTGTTGTTATCACAGAGAAACACTAAACATTGTGTGTTGGACAAGCTTTTTCCTTGGTCTTATTGCTCACATCATTATAGGGAAAAATCTTCCTTGTTAGCGCTTTTGGATGCCCTTTGTTAGTTTTATCTGATTTTCTGCCTTGACCTTTCCGATTATGACCCTATGTTCTTGTGCTTTTCCCTTTTTTTTTGGCTGGAGGATCACAAGGGTGCAGAAGAGCCTGTGACTCTGCCAGATTGGTTTCTTGTTACTCTTCCCATCTTTCCTTTATTATTGGCACCGTTTGCACTTAATAGGGTTTAAAAAACTGCCAGTTGTCCTCAGCTCCTTTGCCCTTCAACTCTTCTCCTCTGGGATCTCACCTGCTGGTTCAGGGAAGTTTCGTTTCTTGAGTTTTCATGTTGTTGTTCTTCTTCCCTGGTCACCACCACCAGCATCTCCCCACCTTCCTGGTCCCCACCAGGTATCAACATCAATCACTACATCACTGGAGCCAATGATACTTTATACCTGTGCTGCATTTTCCTTTGAAGTTTCTTCCAAGGCTGCACAGCACTAAGCATTGCTCATGGAACAGAGCAACCACTGTGAGAGGGGATAAAGCAAAAGCTGATAAAAATAATACCCAAGTGACTGGGGAGGGGGACGCGCTGCTCTGCCAAAGCAGATGCATCTCCACTAAAAATGAACTATTCTGCAGGCATCTGGGAGAAGTCTCTAATAAAATAAGGGCTCAGCGATCATGAGACTTCTCTGATAAAAATCTTTCTGCTGTGGGGGGTTTTGAGTGAGATTTTTTGCTTATTTTTGGAAGGGCAGGAATATTGTGCACAGTTACCTGCTCAAGAACTGAGTAACTGGAGAGGTGGATGCTGCAGGGGGTCACAAGCCATTGCTTTCCCCCCCTTATAGAAATAAAACTGCTTTTTGCCAAATAAGCTGATTTGTAGACATGACCTGGTATGTTTATTAAACAGTTGGAATGTGTAAAAATTCAAGGACTTCTAGACACTAATAATTAATAGCTGTCCAGTGTGCCTCAAGAGCCTATTGATTTTTCTGCCAGCTTGCTCTATTAAGTATACAAGGTACAAGTTATGTAGTTAAACATGTAAGAGTTTTATAAATGCCTTTTTATAGTTGGCATTCAGAAAACTTCCCATATTGGCAGACAGAAACAATAAAGGGAGATTCAAAAAGCAAAGCTGTTGTAGCTTAAAGGAGCTTTGAGATGGTAAAGTTGTTTCAGAGCAGTGTTTGAATCTTTGCTCGAAGTGGATGGAGAGATGTTGGGGCCAAAGGGCTGTTTTTGTTGCTGTTAGGTGTAGAATTAAGTAGGACTAAGTGTGGAACTGCAGGTCTTTCTCACTTGGAGAAATTAATGTGACTCTTTTGATTGTTTTCAGCCAGCACCACACCAATGTTTTGGTTTTGAGAAGGTACTTCCCTCTGTCTGTCCTCATGCAGTTGAACACGGGGGTCATGTCCTGCTACCTGTGGAGCTGGAAGGCTGAATGCAGCAGGTGACCCTGTGGTTGTCTCCATGGCCAACTTCCAGGGGTGATGGAGAGCAGGATGGGAAGCAGATCAGCTGGTCAGAAAACAGGTTCAGGACTGTGTTGCTTCATCTTGTTTTCTTGTCCAGAGCATCTTAATCCAATAGGGCTATTTTGAATCACAGAATCGTTTTGGTTGGAAAAGACCTTGGAGTTCCTAAACATGGGGCTGACCCTGCAGAGCGCTGCTTCCACCTGGGATCACAGGAGCAGCCTCCAGCTCTTGTTGGCTTCTTTTATTAATGTTTGGTTGTTTCCCAAACAGTCATAGAATCCTTTTGCTTGGAAAAGACCCTCAAGATCATTGAGTCCAACCATAACTGACCCCTGGCACTGCCCCATGTCCTGAGAACCTCATGTCCGTCTGTTCAACCCTCTAGGGATGGTGACTCCAGCACTGCCCTGGGCAGCCTGTTCCAATGCCCCACAGCCCTTTGGGGAAGAAATTGTTCCCCACATCCAACCTCACCCTCCCCTGGCGCAACTTGAGGCCGTTTCTGTTTGTCTTATTGCTTGTTATGATTGGGGTGATGAGAGCCTGTCCCAGGTTGGCCAGAGAGGTGGTGGCTGAACCATCCCTGGAGACATCCCAGGCCAGGCTGGACGGGGCTCTGAGCAACCTGAGCTGGTGAAGATGTCCCTGCTCATGGCAGGGGGGCACTGGGGGAGCTGGGAAGGGCCCTTCAGCCCAAACCTTTCTGTTGTTCCTGGGGAGCAGAGCCCGACCCCCCTGGCTCCAAGCTCCTTTCAGACAGTTCAGAGATCAGAAGGTCTCCCCTCTGCTCCTGTTCTCCAGCTGAACCCCCCAGGTCCCTCAGCTGCTCCCATCACACTTGTGCTCCAGCCCCTCACCAGCTCCGTTGTTCTTTGCATGCACAATGTCTTTCTTCTTCAAAAGACACTCCAAATATGCTACTTTCCATTAATTTATTTTATGAACCATGATGGAGTTTGTAGGAGAAAAGTGGAGGAGCTTTTGTAGCATATTTTGGAAAAAAAGCAGGAGAAGACACAACAGGAAGGTGGAAGCACAGAAATTCATTGGTTTTTCTTAGGATGATACTTAAAGGCTCAATTTTTCCTAGTTTGATATCAAAGTGCAGCAAGATTAGTGGGAAGTTCCTTGCACAGGGAGAGGGTGGTGCCCTTGGACAGATTTTCTCTGGGTTGTTTGTCCAGGTGTGAGTCCAATGGGAACCACACCAGCTGCTTGTAGTATTTGATTTACTGGTCAGGGTGCAGTTTTTTCCACGTGACTTACAATGACTCTAATATCCTCTCATGCTAATCAAATAAGAATGGGGAGAAACTCCATGGGTCTTGTTACTAGAGCGTTACATGGAGATTGGGTGAGAAACAGATCCTGCGTTTCTCAGGGTGGCAGTTGGTGCATTTGCAATGGAACTAAAAATGGCTCAGGGACCTTCTTTTTCCAGTGCTTTGTGCAGCAGGAGGTAGAACCAGGTTTCCTTTCTTTACAGAGGTCTTTCTGGCTGTGTTTTAGCTTAGAAACCTTTTACCTGTGATTCCGAATAGGTTTGTGATGTTCAATATATGCTGCAAGGTCCATTCTTGCTTCTGGGGAGAGCTGGAAGGACAGAGGGATGAGAATGGTGTTCAAAGGTGACACCTGAATGCTGTGTCAGAAGCAGGATATTGCAGAGAATTTCTGGTTGCTTTTAATATTGTTAAACAATGCAAAGTCTCCAGGGGGACAGATCTTCCATGTATGTTCCAAATGACAGTGAAGAATCATCTCTCTTTCCTTCAGACATCACACAAACCCAGTGGGCACAGAGTGGCGATGGAAGATGGACCAACCTGAAATGATCTTGCAGGAGGCCCTTGAGAACCATCGCAATATGATCAAGCAGTTCAAAGGTAACTTTTCCCACTCTTTCCCTGTCAATGGTGCTTTTGGAACCGGCAGTAAGGTCTTCAAAGCATCCATTAAAAACGTCCTGATCATCTGTGAAGTGCTGGGAAGGAGACATGAGGTTTATAACATCAGAAAGATGGGTGAGTGAGGAAAAACTTTTGTGGCAAACAACGTTTTCCAAGATGTTCTGCCTTGTTTTTTATATTAGAACCTCAGTTGGCCATTGAGTATCTGCTGCTGCCTCAAGAGAGTAGGACGGAGTTGCCTTGTGTGTATCTTGGTCGTTGTCATGTCCTTTTCTTTCCTTGGTGTGCACGGAGGCTCCTGTGCTGTTTAGAGTTGGCCTGGATGACGAGGAATCTTGATTATCTTATGTAAAAGTAGGGGCAGGTAGAAGGCAAAAGGAAGCGGTTCTAACCTGATAGAAAACACACTGCCCAGTCTTAATCCCCCGGGAGCTCTTGTGTCAGCTCTGGAGCTTCTTGATTGTGTTTTGGTCATTAATGAGCGAGCATCCAGAGTATTATTATTTTCAGGAATTACTCAGTCCATCTGTTTGTGACTGAAGCTGCAGTTACACAGCACCTTTGAAAAGTGGTGGATTTTGCTTCTTGTAGGAACTCCTTGTAAGTTTGTTGTTTGTTTATTACATATCTATATCTTCATGTGTAGATGGCTGGTTTTCTTTATTTCTTTCCCAGTGTTCTGAACTTGGTTTCCATGCAGGGTCAGCTCTAGGGCTTCGCTCTCCCCAGTGGCAGCAGAAGGGAATGAGGAATCTATAAAACGTGCGAGATGAGCCTCAGGCTTGGCTGTGGTTTTGGGAACTCGCTTGTTTATGTTGGCTGCGCACAGAGAGAACCCAATGGATTTAAATGTGACAGGCAAAAACAAACCCCAACCTTCTGTCAGCAGCGCGGAGAGGCTGTGTCTCATTCACTGGGCTTATAAAATAGGCAGAAAAATAACTCACATTAGGGCCTCATGAGCTTTATTTTCATCACGTGGCTGGTTTGAATCAACTTGTGCTCTCAGACCAGCAGCTCTGGCCACGTGTTGTGTGAAGTGATGAGCAGATCTGTGTGCAGTTGAGGGTGGAATACTGAGGTTACGCTTGTAAAAGCTGGTGCGGGTGATGGGTGTGTTGCCGTCCATGGCAGAAATGTGTGGTGTTTGCATGAAGGAAAGGTGAAAAGCAAGTTATTTTGCAGATGCTCTGCTGCCTGCTGAAAGCTGAGTGCGGGAATCTGTTTAAACCCAGCGTCAGACTAAGGAATAACCCCGTCCTTCCCTTACCATGCTCTGCTGTCTTCCTGAAAAGGAAAGATGATAGATGGACTTCACAGCATCTGAAAATATTCCCAAGGTATCAAGAGGCCTGTAAGGACATCCCAATTATCTCTTTTTGCGGCTTATTTTCCATTAGATTTGTAAATATTCCCTGAAACTTGCATGTGCATCCTGAGCACAGTTACACTTCACCTGAAACTGGGAAAGGAGAAAGACCAAAAAGGCTCTGGACTAGAACTGAGCTGCAAAGTGGAAAAAGAAAAGATGTGTTACCTTTTCAGAGTGATAGATGGCAACATGCTTCCTGTCTTGGGAGCCTCAGAGCAAGAAGGTTTATTAAAGGGAAGAAAAATCAGTAAGAAAAGCCCAGTAGGTCGCTGTTACACTTAGTGAATTTTACATCGTCGCTTCCCTGAGGTGCGTGTGAAAATATTGTTAGAGTAGAATCAGTGAAAGCAAAATTGAGTTGAAATGCTGTGGTGAGCTGAAGGCAGGGAGATGAAGTAGAAGATGCCGGGTGTCTTGCCGGCCGTGTGTCCCCGTGTGTGGGATGGAAATGCCTCGGGCAGGAGACGCGACTGGCTGTTACACTTCAGCAAGCTTAGCAGAGCTCCACAAATAGCAGGTTGGATTTTATTATGATTTGAAAAGAAGAAAATGAACACCAAAGCCCTACAAACCAACCCAAGGCTTGAGCAGCGCGATGGATGAGGTTGCTTTGGTGCAGCGGGGCAGGGATAGAGACTCCTGAGTTGGGATTTTCCTGCAGGGTGATGAGCACGTCCGAGATGTCTGAACCTCGACCACACCATTTGGGCTCCTGGAGAAGAGCAACGTGGGGAAAAAGTCTAAGCTAGAGAGGCCTTGAGGCTGTTGAATGCTACCCAGATAATACCCAAAGCAATTTGAATTAATTGGTACTGCAGCTTTCAGGCACACACGTACCTACATCTTTGTGTGCCAAAGGAAACGGTGAGCTCATCTGATGCTTTATTAATTGCATGCATTGTAGGAAAATACAGATCTTCTTGTGCTGCTATCCAGCAAGACCTCAACAGGCTGGAGAGCTGGGTGGGGAGAAATTTAATGCAATATAACAAGAGCAAGTAGGGTCTTGCGTCTGGGCAGGAACAACCCCAGGTTCCAGTGTAAGTTGGGGAACGACCTGTTAGAGAGCAGCATAGGGGAAAGGGACCTGGGGGTCCTGGGGACAGCAGGGTGACCATAAGCCAGCACTGGGCCCTTGTGGCCAGGAAGCCAATGGGACCTGGGGTGGGTTAGAAGGGGGTGGTCAGTAGGTCAGAGAGATTCTCCTGCCCCTCTGCTCTGCCCTGGGGAGACCACACCTGGAATCTTGTGTCCAGTTGTGGCCCCTCAGTTCCAGCAGGACAGGGAACTGCTGCAGAGAGTCCAGCGCAGCCACCAAGATGCTGCAGGGAGTGGAGCATCTCCCGTGTGAGGAAAGGCTGAGGGAGCTGGGGCTCTGGAGCTAGACAAGAGGACACTGAGGGGGGACTCACTCATGGGGATCAATATGGAAAGGGGGAATGTCAGGAGGATGAAGCCAGGCTCTTCTGGTGACAACCAGTGACAGGACAAGGGGCAATGGGTGCAAACTGGAACACAGGAGGTTCCACTGAAATTTGAGGAGAAACTTCTTGATGGTGAGGGTGTCAGAGCCTGGCCCAGGCTGCCCAGGGGGGTTGTGGAGTCTCCTTCTGTGCAGACATTCCAACCCGCCTGGACACCTTCCTGTGTAACCTCATCTGGGTGTTCCTGCTCCATGGGGGGATTGCACTGGATGAGCTTTCCAGGGCCCTTCCAATCCCCAATATTCTGTGATTCTGTGTAATTCTTAGGGACCCTCCATCCTATAGTATATCCTAGAGGATAGCCGTATACTCTGTAATAGTCCTGCGTGTGTTTATACAATTATGTCATCTTCTCTTTCATTGTTGCTGGTTTTGGAGACCATAGATGTTTGTTAATGTCACATCATTCTCCTTTAAAGTAACTGATGGAGAGGCATCTCACTGGTAGGAAGCGAAGGCAGGAAGGTGTGAAGCAGTTTGTTTGATGGATGCATTTTCTAGGTGGTGACCAGTAAATCTCTGTGTCCTTGCGAAGGGCACACACAGAATGGAACCATCATTCAAAAATAGGAGAGTGGGAGTCTGTGATAATACAGCACTGGTCTGACATGGGGAAAACTGCAGAGGAAAAAAAAAACATGACCTGAACTAAGAAATCTTCAGAGTGGATAAAACAGGTTCCCTGGGTCACCGGGACACTGGTGGCGACTGGGACTTGCAGAGGGGCACCCAGAGTCACCAGCCCATCTCTCTAGGGTGATGTGCCAGATAGATGGTGCTTTTCTTTCCCAAATTAAAGTGCACCGGTAGGAAGGCAGCTGGAATCGGCTTTCCAAAGGAGATGTGCTGATCCAGGGCAGTTTGGCTGCGTCCTGTGCTGGGACTGGAGCTTGGCAGGAGCTGGGAGCTGCTCACGCTGCCTCTTGCTGCGGCTTCTCACGTTCCTGCAGCTCCAGGCTCCCGGGTTGGACCTGCCTGGTGCCCAGCAACATCTGCCAGCCGCTGGATTGGCTGGAGTTCATTGCCTGAGACACAAAGAGGCTCATCTGCCGGAGCAGAGGCCAAGCACCTTATGGTACAACAGCCAAAGTGCAGGGAGTTCATGTGCTCCCTGGAAAACCCACTAATCCCGTTGAGTTCATCCCTGTCTAGCTTGTGATTTATGTGGTCAAATGATTGTGTATAAAACCTCTACCCTCCTCTGGAGCGTGTTTACTATATACCACACTTGCTGTAAGCTGTTTTGAGAAAGTTACTCTGAAGCTTTAGGTGATGTTGAATTTTTTTTCTGGCTGCTTATAAAGCTGGCACGGTAATTATCACAGTCCAATTGCAAGATGCTGAGAGGGAGAAATAAATTAATTCCAAAAATGACTTACAGTAGCTTTAGGAATACGAAAGTTAGTCCTTTAATCTCAGTGTGTGGTTCAGATGCTGCTTTCTTTTCAAATAAAGTTCTCATTTAGTGCTGTCAGGTTTCTGTGGAATAACCATTAGTCCTGTCACTTATTCCGGACTGAGCCTGGCTGGTTTAAAATCCACTAAGCTTCGCTCTGATCCCAAACCAGCTTTTCTACGTGAGGCTAAAGCAATATCCACGAACACCTCTTTTTTATCTTGGCTTTGCAGCATAGCATGTAATTTTCTGTACTGCTCGAGCTCCAGCATCCAGGCAACGAGAGGTGAGCTGAGGACCTGGTTTCAAACTCAAGTCTGTTTATTTTTTAAAACCAGACTAACCCCCAGTCTAAAACCTCTGATATTATTTGAGTGCATCAAGGCACGTCAAGGAAATGTGAAGCGACATATTTGGAACAAAAGCTTGTTTGTCGTCAGATGATTTCACACAGGGTCCTGAGCGCTTGGTTGGATATGGATGGGCCGGAGGAGTATTTGCCTCTCCCGTGGGTATAAGAAAATGTCTCAGATTGGTTAAACCAGCAGAGATGTTTTCACTGGGATGCTACAGTTGAGCTCCTTGTGTTTCCCTCTTCATTCTGCAATATTTCTCGCTGTTCAGGCTGGTGTTGCGTGTTGGGTTTTCTTTTTGACCGCATCCTCTGGGGAGTTACATTTGATGTGGTTGAAAAGATGATTTTAAAGCTGGTAGTTAGCGCTGTGCTCAGTGAAGGGAGCCCCGTCCCTCAAGGGAACTGCTCTTTTGGGAGCGGAGGACCACGGTGGGTCAGTAGTGAAACAGATAGAACCTGGTTTTCCCACTTGAAGTGGCATTAAACTGGCTCTTTTTCTGTCTCAGCAGTCAGGTGGCATCATTGAGGTCTTGGCAATGGAAAGCTTGACTCAAATGTTACTGAATAATTCCTTGCAGTAGTTAGCAGGGCACACAAATCATAGAACTGTAGAATAGTTTGGGTTGGAGGGCCCTTCCCAGCTCCCCAGTGCCCCTCTGCCATGACAGGGACATCTGCACCAGCTCAGGGTGCTCAGAGCCCCGTCCAGCCTGGCCTGGGATGTCTCCAGGGATGGTTCATCCACCACCTCTCTGGCCAACCTGGGCCAGGCTCTCACCACCCTCAGGGCCAACAATTCCTTCCTCATGTCCAGCCTGAATCTCCCTCCTTTAGTTTAAAACCATCACCCCTTATCCCATAGTAATAAATCTCCAGGCTCTGCATGTCTGGGTGTTCGCTGGTTTAGGTTCCTGCAGTGCTGGCAGTGGGTGCTGGCTGGGACCTGGTGTTCCCCCTGGTTTGTGGGTTTTATTTCATTTAACCCTGTTTTCCCTCTTTTTGTTTTTGTTCCAGGTGTGTCAGGAGTGAGAGCAGATCGCTTGGCAGAAGCAATGACGGCAAAGCACTGCGCGCTCTCGCTGGTGGGAGAGCCCATCATGTACCCAGAGATCAACCGGTTCGTGAAGCTCCTGCACCAGCACGGCATCTCCAGTTTCCTGGTTACCAACGCGCAGTTCCCAGATGAGATTAGGTGAGAGTCAGACAAAATATCTCCCTACTAAAACTTCTGAGTGCTGCCCTGTGTTTTAGTCCTGTTTTCTCATTCACCAACATCAGCTCTGCATGAGCACTGACAGCCTAAAAGCCGACTCGACATCTATTTGATTTTAACCTTCATCTCCCCATGCTCTTTCTCTCCCCCAGTTTGATTTTCTTTCCTCTATCTCTTAAACAAAGTGTGATTACTTCTGAAAGTGAAGAGAATGTAATAAAGTACCTCCCAGAGGTGCGAGGGAAGGAGAACAGCGAGGGAGCTGCGTTTTGTGCTTGGAGATGTCGATAACTGGTGTGAGTGTTCCCGACAGCGAGAGCAGGAGACCAAACTCATCAGTTGCCTTTTTGGGTTGTGTGCTTCTCGTGCAGTCTGATCTTTGTTCTAACTCCATCAGACCACCCATGAAGGCTCAGACTAAAGATCTGTCCAGCCCAGCACCTTGTGCAGGATTGGGAAGGGTGAAAGGCGCAGGCTCATCTGCAAAAGTGGGATCAGCTCTTTTTTACCCCCCTTCTCAGAAGGGCTTAAGCTAAACACTCAGAACATTTTAACAAATGCTGAGTCTTTACAAATGCAAAGAATCCTTGTTTCTGATATTCTGGAGCATCCAGACTGCTTTTAATGAAACCTGAGGCAAAGCAGGTGTGTGCTGTGAGGTGATTGGGAACTCGTCACAGTTCCATCAGCTGATAACGCTGTGTCACATCCCACCCAGGGTTATGAGTTTGCGGAGAAGTGACACAGGTTTGTGGGTCTCCTTGGTTGGAAAACAGTACACATGGTGCTTAAGGTCTGCAAACAAAAGGCTTTTATTTTGCAGCTTGGCCCAAATCATATATGATTTGGTGGCAGAAGGATTTATGTTATTGTAGGTTGAATTGGTAGACATTAAAAATTTGTGGCAATGTGGGGCTGTAAGTCTTAGGTTACTGTGCTACTTATAAAAAGGGAAGCAAAAAAAGTAGAAGTATGGCAAAGAACAAAAAGAGAGAGAAAGATTTACCCATCCTTATGGCTCAGTTTTATGTGTGATGGAGTTTGCAGTCTCGGCTCCAGCGATGTGCACTGTCCTCTGGTGTCTTGTTCTGTTCATGTGGGCACACTGGGCGTCAGGATGGGTGGGTGCCCTGGTGCTTGCACAGGGTGGGTCTTTATAGCCCTCTGCATAATTTGTGGTCTTTTGTGGAGGTGTTATTCCAAAAGATGGGGTGACCTCATTAATGTTTACTGATTTATAAAGGGTGAGTGTCAGGAGGATGGAGCCAGGCTCTTCTCAGTGACAACCAGTGACAGGACAAGGGGCAATGGGTGCAAACTGGAACACAGGAGGTTCCACTTAAATATGAGAAGAAACTTCTTCCTGGTGAGGGTGGCAGAGCCTGGCCCAGGCTGCCCAGGGGGGTTGTGGAGTCTCCTTCTGTGCAGACATTCCAACCCGCCTGGACACCTTCCTGTGTAACCTCATCTGGGTGTTCCTGCTCCATGGGGGGATTGCACTGGATGAGCTTTCCAGGTCCCTTCAACCCCTGACATTCTGGGATTCTGTGATTCTGTGGAAGATGGAAGAGTCTGGGGGAGGGTGGTTGTGAAAGAGCGACAAGTCTTGGGCCATGTTGAAGGGTCTCAGCTTTTCCCTTTGTGCCAGGCTGGGTGCATCAGAAGGTGGAGCCCTGTGCCACCTGTATCGCCAGCCAGCCTGGTTCGTGGCTCATTAGCTTGTCCTTGATAAATAAATCACTATTCACCTTATACTGAGTATCCCATCGCCTGTGGCTGCATGAACTGGTTTTGCCGTGATGTTTGAGCTGTTCTCAGTCTCTGACACGCTGACCACGTCCAACCCCGGGGTTACGTGAGTGTGTTGGTGGTTTGTTGTGTCGCTCCGTTTTACATTCAGCTCATCGCCTCCCTGTTCGCTCTGCTGGCAGCGCTTCCTTTTCCCTTCCCGTGGTCTGAATGTGGCAGCGAGAGGGAAGGGCATGTGGTTTTTTGAGGGAGTAATTATACACTACAAAGGCATTCCAAATGATTAAATAATTGTGTAATCAAGTTACTTTAAGTTATGTATTATGTGCCTGATAGACAGAAATTGCTCTTTCCTAAAAATAGCGTTGCAAGAAGAGAGCGCACATTATATTTTGAAGCTACGCTTCTTAGGATCTGCTGAATGTTTTTAACAAGACACAAAAAAGTGATAAAATGCTAGATTTGCTGCTTTAAAAATTGCAACTGATTTTTTTGGCTCATCAAAGCAAATGATTTGCTTAATATGGGAGCTGAAGTGTGCACCGAGCTCAGTTTCCTGACAAGGAGAGGGGAACTGTTGTCTGAAATAAGGAACATGGTAGCCCTGGTGTCCAGCCTGGTGCTGCCTGGGCCTTCCTCCCGACCCTCCTCCTCCTCCTGCATCTGGTCTGCAGCTTCACCTGCCTCCAGGGACACACGTTTTTATAAAGTGAATGAGGTTTTATAGCCTGTGGACTCATATTGAACACTCACCTGTCTCTTCTTCCTCCTCTTGTTTCTGATCAGTGGCTCTGAACAAGAACCCTTGTGTGCGTCTTCATTTCACACCGAATCCCAGAATGTCAGGGGTTGAAGGGACCTGGAAAGCTCATCCAGTGCAATCCCCCCATGGAGCAGGAACACCCAGATGAGGTTACACAGGAAGGTGTCCAGGCGGGTTGGAATGTCTGCACAGAAGGAGACTCCACAATCCCCCTGGGCAGCCTGGGCCAGGCTCTGCCACCCTCACCCCAACAAGTTTCTTCTCATATTTAAGTGGAACCTCCTGTGTTCCAGTTTGCACCCATTGCCCCTTGTCCTGTCCCTGGTTGTCACCAGAAGAGCCTGGCTCCATCCTCCTGACACTCCCCTTTCCATATTGATCCCCATGAATGGGTCCCCCCTCAGTGTCCTCTTGTCCAGCTCCAGAGCCCCAGCTCCCTCAGCCTTTCCTCACACGGGAGATGCTCCACTCCCTTCAGCATCTTTGTTGATTTATGAGCATCAATAATAATAATGAACAGATGCTTTTTATTGCCCCTAAGCAAATGCTCCTGTTTATTATAGTGATGTTTCTGGGTGTTGTATCGTTGACCAGGCTGTGTCCTGTCTGCCTTGTGAAACTGGCTGGTGGCCTCAAGTCAATTCATCTTTCTTGTCTCGTACCGTGCTGCTTGCTCATGTTTTGTGCCCAAGTTCATATGTGGTAAATGCCATGAATTTGATCTCCTGGGTGCGATCTCGGCCAAGCGAACTTGAAAATTACAACTAAAAAGTGAGGAACACTGGAAAATCCATCCTGGATTTGAGATCCTTGGAGAAGAGATGAGTTTTTCTTTGCTCATATTTTGAAAAACTTGCTCCATCTTCAGTGAGGCCCCATTAATTAAGCAAATGGATCATTAAGTAAAGACAGGGTATTTTGGCTACATTCTTTGAAACGGAATACTTCCATCTGCTTAGGCCTGGAATATTTGGTCATTTTTGGAGATTGTAGTTTTGGGCTGCTGGTCCAGACAAGCTTGTCTGCAAAACAGGTGGGGGTTTTTTTAACCTAAAATATTAAATTTGCACTGGGCTATTTCGTTCTTCTAAATATACACAGAAAGAACATGTTTTAATAGCTTGAGTGCCCAAGGGAAGTGGATTTTTCTGGGCACAGAGCTCTGCTCGGTCTCATTCTGCACAGTCACTTTGTCACCTCTGGAGATGACAGGGGGTTGTTGTATTTTTTGGGTGCGCTGTTTGGCAGCTGAACAATAGTTTCTAATTTCTTCTCATCTTCTGTAAAGAACCCAATCAAGCTGGGACTGTAGCCTCCTCATTAACAGATTTCACACAAACCAAACCAAACCATCCTACAAGTGTTAAAGCTGAAGAGCAGGATGCTGTCACTTCATCTCTGTGGAAGATGCCACAAGGAGTGGATGTGTCTTAACTTAAACTCACTGGCTTTACCAGTGTTGTCTGTGAGCAGGGAGCTCGTTTCAGGTTGTTCCTCTCCATGTCCTTCGTTAGCCCTTTGCTAATTGCCTGCAGCGTTTTGTCCTCTCCTGTGGTCCCCGGGGGTGGTGGGAGGGATCAGGCTCAGCTGGCTCTTCACACCTCAGAGGAGGTTTAGTCTCTTTAGAAGCTGTTGGGCTCACACCTGAACTCAATGTGACCAGAAAGACGATAAATACTGAGCTAAGAGCCTTGGAAGCGGAGGGAGAACACGTTGGGGGATTGTGGCTGGTTTTATTTTCCAAACAACTTTGATTTCCCTTGAAAAAAAAAGAATCTCACTGTGTTGCCAGCTACAGGTCAGGTAAGTTCAATGTGTCCAGCAGTAGAAACTGGCTGAATTTGACTGTATTTCTATTCAGTGGGATTATTTTTTCATAGATCAGGGCAAATAGAACTTGGGGCAGGGCCTGAGCTTTAAGTTTTTGAGCCATGTGCTGAGGAGTCTTGCAGTGAACCCCTGGCAGCCTTTGAGAAGCCGTTTGGAATGTGTTGCAGCTTCAATGGGCTGAAATATGTTCCAGTACAGTGAAGAGAAGATAATTAAATTGTCAGCCAAGGCCTCTGGATGTGACATTCTTAGCTTCGGGGTGCGTTATTTCTTGAAAGGGGATTGTAACGTCTTGCTATTAAGATGATGGTCACTTGGTGGAGAGGAACCACTGGACTTTTCCTACCAAGGCACATATGAAATGCAGGAGCTACAGGGAAAACTACCCAATTCAGCCAGTAGTCATGTCTGAAAACAATGATCCCCTTCTCTGTCTTTCCAAGGAACCTGGAGCCGGTAACACAGCTGTACGTCAGTGTGGACGCCAGCACCAAAGAGAGCCTGAAGAGAATTGACCGGCCCCTCTTCAGGGATTTCTGGCAGCGCTTTCTGGACAGTTTAAAGGCCCTGTCTGAGAAGGTACCCCATTACCAGTGTATTTTTAAATACCTTTTTCTTCCTTCAGCACCTCACCTACTCAAAACAGAAGTAGAAGACTCGTGATGCTGAACACTGACTGTGTTCTGGGTGTGTTGGGAGCGTATTTACACATTCTGTACGTTAAACTTGCTGCACTTTATACATCTTAATTGGTTTTCCATGCGAGGAGAAACTTAATGACAAAAGGAGAGCAGAATGTGTGTCAAATGGGACAGGAGACTCTGCTGTGAGTATAGGATGTTGTAAGAAATGAAGCGATTATAAAAGAATAGATTTCCTAATGAAGCATTTCCGCCAAAAGCAGTGAAGGGAAACTGGAAATTCAGGGAAGCTTAAGAGTCATAAACCCCCATGTGGCACTTAGTACTGGTTCTAAAAGGTTCCCTTGAAACTGCAGTATGTAAAGGACGTTAAAATGTGTGAAATGGAGTTTAGTGGCTTGATTTGCCTTCCTGCTACATAGAAATCTGCTTGTTTCTGGAAGATTTAACCAAACTGGTAGATCATAGCAAGGGTGGCCCTTTGCACTGTCAGTGGTTGTAGCAGTTTGTGTTTGAGACAATGACCTGAAGGCCCATGGGATCGTGTCTGCTGCTGTGAGCTCAGAACTTAGCCTGGGTAACGGCTTTTGTAGTAATTAATGAAGCACTCATGGTCCTAGCATCACATGAATTAGTAAGAATAAGCATATCTTCCCTCTTTTATTCACTGGTACCATGTTCTGATGGAAGCAAGTGCTTCTGTTTACCGACTTGGCAGAAGTTGACATGTTACCTGCTGGGATGAGCAGACAAGAGAGACTGTTTCATTTGAATAATGAGGTTTTTCTGCCTTCCAAGATGAC
Organism: Nesoenas mayeri; assembly: GCF_963082525.1. Classification (NCBI taxonomy): domain Eukaryota; kingdom Metazoa; phylum Chordata; class Aves; order Columbiformes; family Columbidae; genus Nesoenas; species Nesoenas mayeri. The sequence goes on along the minus strand of NC_137569.1, from coordinate 9,914,151 downwards.
AATGTTGGGCCATTTTCTGCCAAATTAGTCGATCAGGGCGACTCGCTGTAATTGAGCGATGCTTTTCTTCTGCAAAGGCGTGTGAGTAGCTTGATCAAGGTGTTTGCGTGTGAGTGTGGTGGCTGATCTTGTTAAGCACAATCTCAGGCCAAACTCTGAGCTTAACTAAAATCAGGTCTAAACTTCCCAAGTTCTCTGTGAGGAGGCTGTGCAAGGAAGGGGAGCTCAACTATTGAAGGCAGAAATATCGAAAGAAGTCTTTTGGGAGCTTTTGCTCATCATTCCTTTCCTTCTGCCTCTCTTGCCTCTGGGTAGGTTTGGTTCATCCATCGCTGTGTGTTGGCAGAAATTTCCTTGCAAAGAATTGAAGGTGAAACTATTGGCAGGTCTGTCCATACAGCTAAAAATACTCTGGTCGAGGTGAAGAGAAACTCAACCAGCAGGTGCATTTTTCTCCTCTAAGCAACTGTGCTTTAAAGGGTCCTTGAAACACTGATAACCCAAGAGCCAATTAATAGTTGCTCTGGTCGGTAAAGCTGTTCTTGCTCAGCTGCGTGTGGCATCGTCACGGGTGTGGGACAGCAAGAAGTCTTGGGGAAGCTGCTGTTTTGTAGGTTTGTCTCTTAGTGTTATACATGGTTCTGGTGCCCCAAAATTACCTTGAACTGCTCCTGGGCAGAAGCACCTTCTGTTTTATTTCCAAGCGCATCTCTTGGTGTTCACGGGTGATGTTGAGCACCGTTGTGTAGAACTTAGATGGACGGAAGGTGCTGAAAGCTGCTGCATCTGCTGATTCTTGAGAGATACAGCTCCTGTTTTAGAAAAGCCAGGGAAGCGCTGGTGCATCATATTGGGCAAGCGATGCTGATATATCTGGAAACAAAATACAAGTCCCTTAATTTCACGCAGCCTGACAGACCATCCAGGCTTATTCAGTTCTCCTGAGACCGAGACAAGCTGGTGTTGCAGCTGATATGAGTCACTGCTAATAAGAATCATGGGTAGGTTTAGTCTCTGTGCATTAAAAAAAAATAAGTAAAAATGGGAGAAGGGAGTTATTTTAAAAACCACACGCTGTGTTTGCTGGTGGGTGTTTGGCAGAGCTGGTGTGTCTGGGCTCGGTGCTGCAGGGATGGGTCCTGCTGTGAAATGGGGATCATTCCAATAAGTGAGTGGGGAAGAAGGAAGAGGAGAGTCCACAGTCCCTGGGGAGAAAGGAGTGAGGATGCCCTTTGGGGCTATGCTACCAAAACCCACACTGATTCTGATAAAAATAGAAATGGCAGGGCCTGGGCAGAGAAATAAGTTTCAGATTGGTTGCCCTAGTGCAAGTAGTTAAACTGGTAGTGGATTTAACGTTAGCTGGAGTTCTGCACGAAGTTCTTGAGCCCCGACTACCTAAAGGAGTGAATCAGTAATGAATTGTTTCCGGTATGATTTGACAGCATTGTGCAGTGTCTTGGTGATCAGTTGCTACAGCGTTTTTTGGTGCAAGTTCAGGAATAAAAGATAAAAATCTGTGATATTTCTTCAGCAAACAGCAAGAAACCCCCTCCTTGTCCACTACTATTTGGAACAAGTTTCATCCTTTTGTGGAGTGGTTCTCATTGAGGTGATTTTTGTGTTAAATTTTCAATGCTGAGAAATGTTATTTGAGAGAGGAGTTTGTTAAGCAGCAGGTAGAGTCCCGGAAGGCTCCATTTGTTTCTTGTCATGTGTCTTCTTGCCCTCCAGATTAGATTGAGAGGAAAAAGACGTTAACGCGTGCAATTTAGAAAGTGCCCTTTCCAAATGTCACGTCTGAGGAGTCTTGTAGTCTGTGGCAGCCTCGAGTTCATCAGGATGATTGAGAAGTGACTCAACTGAGTAGACAAGTGCTTGGAGGAAGCACCGAGGATGTGAATCCTTGTTCTTGTCGCAAGGAGGAGAAATCTCTGCTCCAGTGGTTGAAAGACGTTCCTTCCAGCTATTGCTGCTTCATAATCCTGAATCCAAATGGGAAATATGTACAAATTAATAACAAGGGTCCAGAAGCTCAGGAGGGAAGAGGTAGATTTTCCGTCTTGTGAACTGTATGATAAAATTGATGCTTTTTTTCAAAAATACCATTAAGCAAACATGTACTGTCTGAGCAAGAAAATGAGGAACTGGTGTTCTGTGAGGTCTGAGCCACCAGCAGCCAGACTCGTGACCCGTTTGTGTTTTGTCTCTGTGCTCTGATTCCCTCACTGTTACCAGACCTGATTCTGTAGGTTGAGAAATTTTTGAAAACTGTTATTGTTGTTGTCGTCCATAAATCACAAAGTGTTTTCTGAAGTAATAGGGATGTTGCCTGAGACAAATAGGAATCCTTCACTGAGCTGCTGAGAAATGAAGTGGGAATGCGCTTTCCCAGCACGGCAAAAGTCCTCACAGATTTCTCCCCAAACACTTTGAAAGTAACTGGAGAAAAGATAGAATCACAGAATCATTTTGGTTGGAAAAGACCCTCGAGATTGAGTCCAACCATAACCCACCCCTGGCACTGCCCCATGTCCTGAGAACCTCATGTCCGTCTGTCCAGCCCTCCAGGGATGGTGACTCCAGCACTGCCCTGGGCAGCCTGTTCCAATGCCCCACAGCCCTTTGGGGAAGAAATTGTTCCCCACATCCAACCTCAACCTCCCCTGGCGCAACTTGAGGCCGTTTCCTCTGCTCCTGGCGCTTGTTCCTGGGGAGCAGAGCCCGACCCCCCTGGCTCCAAGCTCCTTTCAGGCAGTTCAGAGATCAGAAGGTCTCCCCTCAGCTCCTGTTCTCCAGCTGAACCCCCCAGGTCCCTCAGCCGCTCCATCACACTTGTGCTCCAGCCCCTCACCAGCTCCGTTCCCTTCTTTCAACTCGCTCCAGCACCTCAAGGACTTTCTTGGCGTGAGGGGCCCAGAACTGACCCCAGGATTCGAGGTTTGGCCTCCCCAGGTCCCAGCACAGGGACGGTCACTGCCCTGGGCCTGCTGGCCACACCAGTGCTGGTACCAGTCAGGGTGCTGATGGCCTCTTGGCCACCTGGGCACACACTTTCTCATGTTCAGCTGCTGTCACCAACACCCCCAGGTCCTTTTCCTTTCCAGCTGCTCTTCCCCGAGCCTGTAGAGTTCATGGGGTTGTTGTGACCCAAGTGCAGGACCCAGCACTTGGCCTTGTTGAACCTCAGAAAACTGGGCTCAGCTCATTGATCCAGCCAGTCCAGATCCCTCTGTAGAGCCTTCCCACCTTCTAGCACATCACCATTCCACCCAACCTGATGATGGACATACATGCCCAGTTTGTGATTCAACAGGACATTAGAACATCTCCAAATGTTGAGAGAATAAGACAACTCTTAAAGCAAGTGGTTGATGTTCATGGACTTGATGAGTGCTGGGGAAAAAGGTCCCTGGTGTCACTCTCGTGCTCTGAGGAGCACTCGTCCAACCCTGACGCGGTGTCACCTCTTCTGTCAGTGTCTTCTTGACTTAATCATGACAAATCCTGCCCATTCAGCTCTGTGCTGGACCTGGTAGCACTTGCTGTGCTGCCAGGCCCCGAGCCAACATTGCTGAGCGGCTGTGACCCTCAGAGGACACGGGCCAATGTTCTCTCCAACAGATTGGAGCCACACACAAAGCAAACGGGAGGTGGGGGGGGGGAAACCAACGACTTTAGGTTAATAGATGTTGTGGCACTGCAGGAACTGCTGATGAAACAGAACCTTGTCCTTCCAGGAGGGTCACAAAAATGAAACAGTTTATCGATGCTTTGTGGATTTCAGTTAGTCTTGTGTTTTTAGACATCCTATGCAACTATTGCTTTAGATCTCAAGTAAAACCTTGCCATTTTTTTTCTACTTTAAGGGAATTAAGGTTTCATCGAGTAACGAGGTCATGGCTCTGTGGGTGGGGTGTAGCAAATGCCTTTTTAAATTTTTCTCCTATTAATAAAAGGAAAATCCTTAGCTCTGCTTGTCCGAGGATATCGCATTAACAGCACGTGGATTTGGGTGCCCATCACACAATCACAGAATCACAGAATCGACTGGGTTGGGAAAGACCTCAGAGATCATCGAGTCCAACCCTTGGTCCAACTCTAGTCTGTTTACTAGATCATGGCACTAAGTGCCATGTCCAACCTCACTTTAAAAACCTCCAGGGACGGTGAGTCCAGCACTTCCCTGGGCAGCCGTTCCAATGCCTGACCACTCTCTCTGTAAAGAATTTCTTCCTAATATCCAGTCTAAATTTCCCCTGGCAGAGTTTAAGCCCATGCCCCCTTGTCCTGTTGCTGATGCCTGGGAGAAGAGACCAATCCCCACCTGGCTAGAACTGCCCTTCAGATAGTTATAGAGAGTGATGAGGTCACCTCTGAGCCTCCTCTTCCCCATGGCTCTGTTCTCCTTGCTGGAAGGTGACACAGGTGGTTTATCCAGAGAAAGACATGAAGTATAAACCCATGGCCTTTCAAGGCCCTTTCCAACCTCAACTATTCTCTGGTTCTGTGTCCTATTACCATCTTCTATCTACTTTTACACACTGCTCACAGGTAGTTCCCTCTCCATTCCTGGATGATGAAGACACCAGCTTGCACATTTAAACGTTTTCAGACTTGCATCTGGCGCTGTTTGCTTTAATCTTTTTGTTTTCCAATGTATTCCTTTCTGCCGAGTTCCCCTTGGCTTCTATATGATTACAAACGTAGTGTAAATACATCGAGTTACATCTTAAGCGTATTTTAGTCCTTATTATATATGACAGTGAGAATGACTTTCATGAAATGAGCATATTTGATTTGGGTGTCGATTATTTCTGTGGTCACTGGGGGAAGGGAGCTGGTTCCGAGAGCCTGGGCTGATGTTTCTGAGCTAAGTGACTTTTTAAGGAGAATTTAAATGTAAAATTTGCAACAGATGTTCGAATCAGTAATCAATTTTGCCACTATAAATTTAGAAGGATTTGACTCTTCTGCACAGTAAATGCTCTCCACCAGCTGTGTGCTTGTTTTAATGGTTTTGCTAATGAGACTTCTGGTGTAAGCCTTTAGAAATGTGGTATGATGAGTGTGACAAAGGTACAGTGGTTAATATTAAGTTACCGTTGCTGAAATACATCATATCCTTTCAGTTTAGCTTACAGCGAGCAGCAACCCAAATGAGGCTTCAGCGACATTCTTGGCTGCGGAGGGAGGGAAATCTGATTTCTTCTGTCTGTTCCAGTACCTCTTGGTTTGCTTGCAGGCAAGAAAAGGGGAAAAAATGTTCATAAACACACTTCACAATCAAGAACGATGTGCTATTCAAGCTGCTGGGTGTTGCTGTATCTCACATGAAAACAGGATGGTGAGGCTGGCGGTAGACAAGGTGTCCCTGGCGCCCCAGCCAGAGGCAGAGCTGGGAGTACAATCCATGTTGTCTTAGTCCTTGTGTGATGCCTTCATAGAATCACAGAATGTCCTGAGTTGGAAAGACCCACCAGGCTCATGGAATCCAACTCCTGTCCCTGCACAGGACACCCCACAGGTCACCCCGTGTGTCTGAGGACGGTGTCCAGTCTCTTCTTGAACACTGTCAGGTTGGGGCTGTGACACCTCCCTGGGGAGCCTGTTCAGTGTCCAGCACCTCTGGGGGAAGAACCTTTTCCTCATGTCCCACTGACCCTCCCTGGCACATCTGCTGCCGTTCCCTGGGCTCTGTCACTGTCACAGAGCAGAGCTCACCCTGCCCCTCCTGCTCCTGCTGAGGAACCTGCAGCCCATGAGCTCTGCCCTCAGGCTGCTCTGCTCCAGCTGAACAAACCCAGGGACTGCAGCCGCTGCTCATCCGGCTTCCCCTCCAAACCTTCACCAGCTTCGCAGCCTCCTCTGGACACTCTGCAGCAGCTTTGTCTCCTTTTCTCCCGTGTCCCAGCCCTGCACACAGTGAATGCTGCAGGTGAGGCCGCCCCAGCGCAGAGCAGAGCGGGACAATCCCCCCTGCCCGGCTGGCCGTGCTGTGCTGGGTGCACAGGACACGGGGCCCTCTTGGCTCCAGGGACACTGGTGGCTCATGTTCAACCTGCCGTCCACCAGAAGCCCCGATCCCTCTCCGTGGAGCTGCTCTGCAGCAGCTCGTCCCCCAGTCTGTCTGTACAGCCGGGGCTGGCTCAGCTGCAGGACCCGGCACTTGCTCCTGTTGAACTTCATGTGGTTGGAGGTTGCCCAGGTCTGTATTTGTCCCGGTCCCTCTGCAGGGCCTCTCTGCTCTTCAGAGTGTTGACAGCTCCCCTCAATTTTGTGTCATCAGCAAACTTGCTGAGCAATCCCTCTAGTCCTGGGTCTAAGTCTTTATAAAGACACTGCAGAGCGCTGGCCCCAAGATGGATCCCTGTGGAACCTTTGTTTGTTATCCCACGTCAGTCCCCTCCTCATCTCTGCCTGGTGCTCTGGGGTAGCCAGGCCTGGGGGCTGATGATTCGCTGTTGTTCTTGCTGGGGGAGCAGTTCTGCTGCGTGGAGGCTCCCCGGCTGCCACCCTTCTTGTTGGGAGAAGGTATTTCTCCCCTTCCCACATCTTTCAGAAATGGGCTCTGACCTACGAAGCATAAATGGGAGAAACAGGGTCCTCTTTGCTTTCCTCCAAGTTCTCTCTCGCTCCTTAACTAGCACACATTATTTAGCTTTCCTAACTTTTCTGCTACTTAACGTTTACAAAGCATTTGCCGTTCTTACCCTTTGTTAAACATGATCTTTCTTTTGCCTTGAGCTCTTCCTAGAGGCTGCACGAGAGATGCCAGACTTGGCTTTTAGAGAACTTGGTTCCAACCTGTCTCTGTTCCCCCCTTCCAGCCCTTCTGTGATTTATTAACCCCATCAGCAGCAAAGGGCTGATCTGTTCCTCTGGGAGCCACAACTGTCCCAGCTCTGTGCTCCTGGGGACATCATCTCCTGTTTTCCATCTCTAGTTGTGAAACAGAGCAGTGGTCTTCATGTCAAAGCACCCTGGGAAGACAGAGCATGTGTGTATTTTTATGCGAACTCTTAAAAATGAAAGAGCAAGCCTAAAATTCTGCTTGTGGCAACCAGGCAAAGGAAACTTGTAGCTGTGCTTTATTTTAAAACATGTTTTTATTTAAGCTTATAAAGCTTCAGTAGCTGGGCCAAGTGCCATAGATGGGGATTGTGCAGAGTGTTGCATGACAATATTCCATTCTGCTAAATGCATTAGCTGTTGGATTTCTCTACTCACTGACCGATTATCAGTGGCTCTAGCGTGATGATTCAGATAAGAAGATTTTATTGGGTTCATTGGATCTATTCATTTGACACTTCAGGGAAGATAATTTGACAGAGCGTCTGCAAGAGTCATCTATTTTCTCATCTCGGACAGCGAGTGTATAATTGAGGCGAAAACACTGCAAACAAGAAAATGGATTTTATGGGGATGTGGTCACAGGTTTGGTGGAGCGGAGGGAATGTACACATGGACTTGTGCAAGGTAAATAAAATCAGGAAGATTTACTGCTGTGGAGGGGGTGAGGAATCCTCTGGTACGAGGTCGGTTACGATGGACTGGGCAGCGTAGGGGTGTTCGGGCTGCTGGGTCTGGGCTAAAGGAGCAGCTGGAGGAGCACATGGAGCACACAGCCTTGGTGTCTCAGGGCTGTTCAGTGGGCTCTGGGAAGGTTCTCTGGGGCTTCCAGGGTGAGATCAGTGTGCTCAGCACAAACTGCTGGTGAAGGTGATTTGCCCTTACTTAATTGGTTTGGAGCTGAGATGTGCTTGGTCTTTTCTTCCAGTTCTCCTGTAGGGCAGGATCCTGCAGCAGGTCGGTGGCAACAGAGCTCAGGGAATGGCCATGTCTTCAGTGCTCTGCTTGTCAGTGATCTTCCTCAGCTCCCATTTCACTTTCTTTGGGTTACCTGAGTGCCAGCGAGACCAGAATCTGACCCCAAACTTCCTTTGTCAGATCGACTTCTGGCAATAAACCAGCTCACGCAAAGACGTGCTGGTTTGCCATGTTGCCTGGAGACGTTTGTGCCTTGGCCCGGTTCCTTTGTATGGTGCTCTGCCCCGAAAAAAAACCAAAGGGAGCTGGTGGTTCGAGTTGGGTGTTTGTAACTTCGGACACTTGCTGGTGGGTGTAAGCGCTGGATGTGGTGGGTGGGGTGGTCTGTGACCTCCCATCCGCATGTCCCGTCCGTTGTTTCCATAGCTGCTGGAGTTACCCATCTGGAGCCTTGTTGACTTGCAAGTTGAGCGACTGAGCGCCAAGTCCTGCATTTCCTCCTTGGATGAAACTGCCGTTAGATTTGCCAACGTCAGAAATGCAGGAATTACAACACATGGATTCGGAGTCTCCTCTGAAGCCGCAAAGTCGCTTGCATATACATTTGTGGAGTTTGTCTTGTACATACTTGAATACAGAAAGTCAGTAATTGGAAACAGCAACAAAAGATCAAAGCAAACTAGCAAATCAAAGGTGACTTACTTTTAATTTTTTACACAATTAAGGCCTTTGTGATGGCTGAGCTCGGCTTCTCTCAGCTTTGTTCATCCATTTCATTTTCTAAGTGCAATAGGTGGGTGCAATTATTGTGCTGGCTAATTTGGGGATCTCCCTTTCTTGTTATCCCAGAAGAGCACTTGGCTGCTCGTAAATCTGTTTGGTGGAGGAATTGATATTAGATGGGCTGTAAATTATCTCCTCTAACTGCTTAGCTGTAAAAACAGAGTAATGTGGAGAGTATAGGCAGTGATGAGCCCTGGAACTGCAGAGCTGATGATCCGTAGCATGAATGCAACTGTTTACAGACCTGTAAAACCGTGTGTTTGCTTCATTGCATTTATTTCATTCTGGCTTTGTGTTGAAATTTGCTTTAATCTTGAGGAGCCTCGTCTCCCTGTAGGGCTCTTCTGGAGAGTCCAGCCTGCTGGGAAAGCAGGGGGATTTGCAGTTTAGATTACTTCTACAATCTCTTTTAAGAGATTCAATCTCTTTTTTTCTTTATCTTACCTTGGAGGTCACTTCCAAGCCAAACTGTTCTATGATTCTATGAAATGGGCAGCCCCTTTGCAATCAAAAGTGCCGCTTGCTCCATGAGCTGCCAGCCTGTGATCTCTCCAGACGCTGCTCCGTGACGCTGCCCGGCCTGCGAGACTGGGGTAACTGGGGGGAAGACGCATTGTCAGCAGATGGAAATGATGGGGCAGGGCAGAGCAGTGCAAGTGTCACTGCCTGCTCTGGAGTGCTCAAACTCTATTTTCCTAGAGCGTATCTGTAGGGAGGAATCCTCTGAAGTGTTGGGAACAGAAAGGAGTCGTCATCTTAAGGCTACAGCTTGGAGGGGAACTGCTCAAAATTAATATCTCCATGGTGGGTGTCAGAGGATGGACCAGACTCTGTTCAGTGGTGCCCAACGCCAGGGTGAGGGGCAACGGGCACAGACTGAAACACAGGAGGCTCCATGTGAACATGAGCAGAAACTTGTTTGCTGGGAGGTGCCAGAGCCTGGCCCAGGCTGCCCAGAGCGGGTGTGGAGTCTCCTGCTCTGAGCCATTCAAACCGCCTGGACCCACCTGTGTGATCTGCTCTGTGACCCTGCGTGAGCAGGGCTGGGCTGGGGATCTGCAGAGCTCCTGCAGCCCAGCCAGCCTGGGGTTCTGGGAAGAGCCAGATACAAAACCTGTGCACCCAAACACTGGGGTAGGTGCTGGTGAGGGTGTTTGGAGAGGGGTGAGCAGCAGCCCCAGCAAACAGCTGTTTTGCAGCAGGATTGATCTCCAGCCCCCAAGTGTGTTCCTGAGCATCATCCAGGGGCTGCGCTCACAAACCTGCCAGTGTGGAGCATGGTTCCGTGTGTGCTCGTGTGGGGAACGTCCCCTCTCCTTGTGTGAGCTCCTGGCACATCTCGCTCTGCCCCAGCCCCGGGCAGGAGTGTCTCAGTCCCCAGCTCAAGCCAGAGCTCAACTGTTTAATAGGATGGTCACTTAAAATGCTTAGAACCTATTTACCTTTCCGTAATGTCTGTTGCTTTATAGCCAAACTCCCGAGTTAGGGCTTTACAAGAGCAGTAATCCTGAAATAAATTTATTTCAGGCTCCTTGTTTATGTTATTCTTCGTTAAACGAAATGGGGAGGATTTTCAGCAAATTGTGGTGGGGCTTTCAGTTGTATTTTTAGACAATTTGGACAAAACCCAGAAGAATGATGTTATAAATCTTTTGCTTTGCAGACTGTGAGAGTGATTTTTTTAATGAGATAATTATGTTTTTATGGCAGATTAATCTCTGCTTTCAACGCTTGACTCTTGAAGTTGCATTGCTGGTTTGTTGTTTTGTGAGATAACGAGTGTCAGTTTATTCTCTTAAATACAGCAGAGCCTTCCCAGCCTTTGAGCCTGTGCTTGCTGTGTCCGTGTCCGCATCGCTGTGCAAGTGCCGACATTCTGTCAAATCATGGATTCCCTTTTTACCTTACAGACATCATGTCTCTCCATTTTTTATTATCCTGCAATCGCTCACTGAAAGCATCATTATTACAGCACCATTTAAAATGCAGTTTATTCCTCCTTCCTGTATCCCCCATTGCTGAGTAAAAAGCACTGAGTTTGAGGAATATTCTTCTCAAGCGTTGCAAAACTTCAGTGGGGTTTTGTTTTTCTAGCTGAGATTTCCAGCTTCAGAGGCCCGTAAGGCACCATCCAAGTCTTTTTGGCAGGGTGTATAAATAACTACTGGGATGGCTTAAAACCACTGAACACCTGGCAGCTGCCGTGGGGCAGACTGGGCTGCTCCGCTGATCCAGAGACACTTTGGTGGATGTTGAGTTTGTTCTTTAGCCAGCAGCGTTTGGCTGAAGTTGGGCTCTGTTTCTAAACTGCTTGAATCACTCTTTTTTTTTGTGCAGACACTGCCATTCAAGTTTATTTCCTGATCTGTGTGTTAAGATATTTTGCACGTAGCTGTTAGAAGCAGAGTTTGCTCCTTGTCCCCTGCTTTGGGGCTCTTCTCCTTGTTCCCCTCCTTGGGGTTCCCCTCTTTGTCTGTAGTTTGTTCTTAATATCTCTGGATATTCTTGGATTTCTCTGCTGGGGTTATAATTGTGCACTGTCAGGTGAGGCGTTTGACACGGTCCCTCTCCAGGACCGTCACTCCAGGTTACCCTCGTCTTTGGACAAGCAGCCAAGCAGAGATGTCGGGTCACAGAGCCAGAGGGACATGGGAGGTTGGAGCTGTGAGTGGGACATGTGGCTCTTCTGGGGAATGTGAAACTGAAGGAGTGTGTGGAAAGTCAAGAGTGTGGTTTTGGCTCTTCCCCATCACAAGACTGGCTCTGAAAGCCAACTGTGGCCTTTCTGGACTTAAAAGGGGCCGATAAGAAAGATCGGGACAGACTTTTGAGTGAGGTCTGTTGTAACAGGAAAAGGGGTGATGGTTTAAACTAAAGGAGGAAGATTCAGGCCGGACATGAGGAAGGAATTGTTGCCCTGAGGGTGGTGAGAGCCTGGCCCAGGTTGGCCAGGGAGGTGGTGGATGAACCATCCCAGGCCAGGCTGGACCCAAACTGTTCTAGGATTCTTTTCCCCACACATAGAATCACAGAACAGTTTGGGTTGAAGGGCCTTCCCAGCTCCCCCAGTGCCCCCCCTGCCATGAGCAGGGACATCTGCACCAGCTCAGGGTGCTCAGAGCCCCGTCCAGCCTGGCCTGGGATGTCTCCAGGGATGGTTCAGCCACCACCTCTCTGGCCAACCTGGGCCAGGCTCTCACCACCCTCAGGGCAACAATTCCTTCCTCATGTCCAGCCCGACATGACCAGACTTGAGTCCGTCTGCCCCGTGCTGTGACCTTGCACACAAAGTGCTGACCCAGATGAAAGTGGAGAAGCCTCCTCAGCTTTCAGTGAAACCATTTTTATGGTCAGATCAAAGCAAGTCAGCAATTCTCTTGAGTTTTGCACCTCTTTGAAGGGGCTGTTCTGCAGATGAGATGGAGCCAAGGTGGCCGAGCTCCTCTGCTCGTCCTCGCTTTGGCTTGAAAAGCGGCAGCTGGAGCTGGACAGAGTCCTTGTCACTTGGTGCCCGTGTGGCAGGTCCCTGCTGCTGCCGCAGCTGCTGCCGCGCTTAATTGGGAGTTTAATTCCACACCCCTGTGGAAAAGGTCCTGATCTCGCCTATATTCAGGAGCCTCCACAGGAGCAGCCCCTGTCAAGCGTCTGCCCCAAGTCCTTGCAAAGTCAGTGGGACGTGAACACAAACCTGGCGCGTTGCTGAAGCTTTTGTCCTGGTGAAAAGGGCTTTTGAGTTTCACGTGTTCGCTTTCTGCTCAGATTTGAGCCTGTCCTTGGCACAGGGCTCGGTGGGAACACTACCCAGGCTCATCCTAATGCTTTTTCTGGCTGTTCAGTGCTAAACATACTCTTATTTCCCCAGAAAATGAAATATCATCAGGCTGTGTGGTCTGTTTAACAGCAAACTTGAAGTGGGTTTTTTTCTGTTTTAGTGTTATTCTTCTATTTTAAGTTATATTGCATTAGGCTTTTTTTTTTCCCTTGGTATAAATTTTATATGATAATTCCTTGAAACTGCCCTAGAAATAGGAAAAAGAAATAAATTCTCGCTGGAATATTGTTAGTGCTGATTTACAAGAGTAAGTGTATTATTATTATAAAAACAAGTTCATGGATAAGGGATAAGGAGCAGTCACAGTTCAGGATTTACTTAAGAACACTTTTAGGTCTCTGAACAAAGCTGTTCCTGTACTTTGTTTTATTTCTGGAGGTTTTTAACTATATAAACAGATTAATCTCTGCTGAGGTGTGAAGCAATAAAGTAGATGACAAGCAATAGGTGACGAGTACAAGAGGAATGATTGTGGAGGGGAGCGCGACTTAGGATGCTGGTTTAGGGAGGTAAGATAATGCAATTTGATGTATTTTCTCCTTGGTTCCCGGTCTGGATGGCTTATTCTTGTGCTCTGTGCATCAGCAGGACTGCTCACAGGCTGGGGGGCTTTTCTACTTTAAAAGTCCGGCTCGGGAATTAGTGCTGATGTGCTTGTCTTCTATTTCATGGCAGAATTTCAAAGCTGGTCAATACAAACTGATTTTGCATGATACGAGAACAGTTATGCTGACTGATTCCTGTCTTTAAAAAAACCTGGTGCCAGCCAGAATTCCGACTTTCATGTTTTTGTAATTATTATTCATGACAGTTTTTTTCATCTCATTTTCAAGGCTCTGGAAGAATTAAGAAATTTTATATGGCTTGCAGACTTGGCACCTCGGAATAGTACTTGATAGAGACAATTTTGTTTCTTATACAAGTACATTAAAAATGAAAAAATGACCATCTGCTTCGTTCTTTGGCCTCTAAGGGGACTGACCTGGGATCCAGGTATCACGACAAGATGTAGGACCAGCCCCGTCGTTTGGACACGTGCAGCTTGTTTTGTCACCAGTGTCTCTTGCAGAGGGCAAGAGGAGGTTTTGTATGAAAAGAATATGAGGTTTGGGTTTGGTTTGTGGTTTTTTTGAAGAAGGGGGTGGTGATTGAGGTTGTTTTTTCTCCTCCATCCTGGGGATGACATGGGGACAACTTGTGCTGTCAGGTCCTGGCAAAGAGCGAGGGCTTTGCTGCTGATCTGCAGGGAGATGCTGGGGCTGAGCAGTAGAATCAAAGTTCTGAGCTCTGCTCTGGTTATACAGCACAGCAGCTCATGTATTAATTATCCTATGGTAATATGCACCTTTTTAGCAATGAAGACAAAGGCTCAACTTGCTTTAAGCTGGTGTATTAATAGCAAGTGCTCGAACAATGTATGTTTTCAGTAGATACCTATGCAGCATAACCTATTCATTTTTTTTGCGTTAATGACTGTATTAGCCTGAAGAAAGGGAGCTGAAAACTTCTGTGCTCTGTGCTGAGTTAATCTTTGAAGGAAAAGAAGAAGTCCTCCTTTGCTGTGCAAATCTGCTCTCAGATATTTGCAATGTGACTTTTTGGAGGACGTCACCTCTCCAGTGCCCGTGTTCAGGGCTGGCTGTGCAGTGATGGATGAGCCCGAATGAAGTGATGAGCCCTTTATTTAAGGGGAAGGGTCCTGGCTGCCAAAAGAATAGATTAATCTGGCATCTTTTCAAGGGCACGGAGTTGTTCTGTGATGATGTTCTGGAGCTGACGGGTGTCACAGCTCCTCAGCGAAGCTTCTGGGGACCCGGAGGCTCAGCAGTAATGGATTTGGGAGAGACAGAAGTGATCTCTAGATCTCAAAGATGATCACAGGAATGATCACAGGACCACAAAAATGATCCGAGGCTGGATCAGCTCTGCTGGGAGGGCAGGCTGAGAGAGTTGGGTGTTCAGCTGGAGAAGAGAAGCTCCAGGGAGACCTTAGTGTGGCCTTTCTGTGCTTAAAAGGGACCCACGAGAAAGATGGGGACAGACTTTTGAGCAGGGCCTGTTGTGATAGGACAAGGGAGCTGCAGTCCCTGGGTCTGTTCAGCTGGAGCAGAGCAGCCTGAGGGCAGAGCTCATGGGCTGCAGGTTCCTCAGCAGGAGCAGGAGGGGCAGGGTGAGCTCTGCTCTGTGACAGTGACAGAGCCCAGGGAACGGCAGCAGATGTGCCAGGGAGGGGCAGTGGGACATGAGGAAAAGGTTCTTCACCCAGAGGTGCTGGACACTGAACAGGCTCCCCAGGGAGGTGTCACGGCCCCAACCTGACAGTGTTCAAGAAGAGACTGGACAACGTCCTCAGACACACGAGGTGACCTGTGGGGTGTCCTGTGCAGGGACAGGAGTTGGACTCCATGATCCTGGTGGGTCTTTCCAACTCAGGATGTTCTGTGATTCTTTTAAACTACAGGAGGGAGATTCAGGCTGGACATGAGGAAGGAATTGTTGCCCTGAGGGTGGTGAGAGCCTGGCCCAGGTTGGCCAGAGAGGTGGTGGCTGAACCATCCCTGGAGACATCCCAGGCCAGGCTGGACGGGGCTCTGAGCAACCTGAGCTGGTGCAGATGTCCCTGCTCATGGCAGAGGGCACTGGGGGAGCTGGGAAGGGCCCTCCAACCCAAACCCTTCTCTTATTCTCTGATCTCCAGTCCTCTTACAGAGACTCTGTCTCCAGCCTGAACTAGAAGGGTTTAGAGATCTGTGAAACTTGAAGTGTGTTGGCGTTTGAGATTTCCTTTTGCTCTGTTCTGGATCTTTTCTCCTTTGTGGGGTTCTATGCATAAAGATGGGTATTACTGAATATGGTGAATAGATACTTGGCTGCAGTGTGGTGTGGGGTTTTTTTTTTGTTTCTGATCTCATCCCTGTGACAAGTAATTTCCAAGTGTGAAAATTGCTTTGATATCTTTATTCAGGACTTGCTCACTTGGTAAGGCATTGCATAACCTGGAGAAGGGAACCGGGTCGAGTTTTTGGAGGGGACGGACGGCTTCTCCCCCTGCAGGGCTGTTGTTTGGCAAGGGCAGCTCTCCCAGCACTGCCATGCAAGAGCAGGGGACCCGCCAAGAGCACTGGTGTGGGATTGCACGCGCTTTTCTGATTTCAGGCTGGTTTGTATCGCGATCAGAGCGAGTCCTTGCCAGCTGGGAAGCTCTGAAAATGTGTCATGAAGTCGGTGTACAAGTTGAGCCTTTCGTTGAAGGGAACAGGAAATACTAATGAAACTAAGAAGCTGCCTTTTGAAGTGGCTTCTTATTCTTCATCTAATACTGCAAAGGATTTGTCAAGTTGTGTGAAAGGAACAGCAATTTTTGTTTAGAGCCTGCACCACAATTTCTTCTCCCCCAAGAGTGCTTTTCCCATTTAAGCAAAGCAATGTTTCTGTCAACATTATTGCTTTTGTTATTTGAGCTTCATTAGCTGCAAAATATGGATTTATGTTGAGTCGCCTGTGAGTGAAATGTCATTTTTCTAGCAATACAATTGCTTTATCTAAGAAAGGTATATGAATGGTGAGAATATCTGGCGTTAAGCTAGTGAGTAGAAGTATGGGGTTTGGGTTTTTTTCCAAAGAGTAGGACACTTGTTCTACTTTGTCACCAGAGCAAGTTGAAGTGACACAGTCCAAGGTGAGGGGTTTGCAGGACCTCAGTGCGTGGTGAGGAGGAGGTTTCACTCTTTGCCCTTTGTCTTTTGCAATCCCGTGAGGTCCAGTCCTGCTGCCAGCAGGAGAAACTGGAGAAAGGAGATGCCTCCCAAGCCCAACCAAACTTGGATTGATCCATCAATCCCTCGACCTGCTCCTTGCAGCACAGTTGACGTGTTCACCCCTCCCTCTTCCTCCCGAGATAACACCCGGGATGTTTGATGAAGAATAATTATATTTCATCTATGAAAAGATGAATGTTGAGGAGGAGGGAATTAAAAAGAAATGATAAAAAAAAAGCCCCAATTCCTCTTGGTTATTGAAGCAAGAAGGGAGCACTTTGTCAAACTGACGTGTGAATCCTTTATTAACATTTTCTGGGCCAGGGGAGCGGTGTCACCTCATGGGCTCCGCCTGAGGGGTGCTCGGTGGTTTGGCCACTGGCACAATATGCATGTGCAGAATATATTAATTTGCAAATGTTCTAGGACTAGGACAATTTTAGAATGGTTTCAATGGAAAATGTAACCGCCTTGGAAACAGGCAGAAACTTCCGTGCTGCTGCGCTCTGCACCAGGCTCAGCTGGCTCTGTTCAGTTCATCTTTTCCCTTGTTCTGGCGTTCAAAGGGTGCAATGCCTTTTGGGGTAGCTTGGAAATAGTTTTAGCTAGAGTTGCCTAGAGGGGAAGATGCTGCTTTTCCCCAGGTTGGTTCTCGGTTGCTCTGTCTGAAGCGTTTGCTGGGTGTCCAAGCTGAGCTGGCCCTGCTGACTCGTGTGTTTTGGGACCCGTTGTAAATGGGTGACAGTTGCTCTGCAGCTTTCAGAACGCAATGAGAGTGAACATGCAATATCCCTGTTTCTTAAACGTGCTGCCAACACTGATGTGGTTTGTGTCCTCCAAATAATCAGGTTTGAAAGACTTGGGTGAATAAGTCACAGTGTGTTGTGGGAGGTGCCAAAGGGGGTTCTCAGTGGTTTTCCTTTTTTTGAAGATATTTCTTTGTCAGTATTCTGTATTAAGGTGCTTTTCAATGGACTAACTGCCACATACAATCCAAAACAAACCATGCTTGCTATGTTTTAGAGAAGTCTGCTGCAATTACCTGGGTGAAGGTTTGGGGAGGCAAGAAGTGTTTGTATAAAACTTCCCAGTGTCCACCTGTGTGCTCAGTGTCCTGCTGTGGGACAAGAAAGCCTCACCTTAACCACCTTTTATACATGAAATTGTGGGGTGAGTGTTGGAAAAGTTCATCAGAACCAGGCAGGATCACAGGAACATGGTGTCCATTTGCTCCCAAGTGCTGTGCACCAGCCTGAAGGAGCATCTCCCAGTCTGAAGGATTTGCAGAACCTGAGGATATTGTCCTGAAGCAGCAGCACAGACCCTTCCTGGTGCTCTTGTGGTGGGTCTTAAGGACGAACCTTGTGCTTCTGGTGTGCATTGTGACCTGTGCTCGTTGCTATTACAATGTCACACTCCATCACAGTAGCATCATCTCCTGAGTAAACTGATGTACCAAGGGCAAGAGAAAGAGCCTGGCTGACCCCTGAGCTTTAGGACAGAGAAGGGAGAATCCTCCAGGGATGCTGCTCCCTGGGGCACAGAGCACAGAACCCCAGCCTGGCTGGGTTGCAGAAGCTCTGTAGATCCCCAGCCCAGCCCTGCTCACGCAGGGTCACAGAGCAGATCACACAGGTGGGTCCAGGTGGTTTGAATGTCTCAGAGAAGGAGACTCCACACCCGCTCTGGGCAGCCTGGGCCAGAATGTGAACAGCTGGAGGAACCCAACAGTGATGCTCCTCTTGGGTGGCTGCTGAAACTTTGGCAGGGTCTGACTCTTCCATCCTTGGACCTCCCGCCTGCCTGGTCAATGTGCTGTGACCCACAACTGTTCAGCAGCTTTGTGTACCTTGTAGTGACAGAGGTGACCTCTTGTCCGCCACTTAACTGCAGATTGGACCAGAAGCATCAAGAAAGCTGAGGGGAGACCTTCTGATCTCTGAACTGCCTGAAAGGAGCTTGGAGCCAGGGGGGTCGGGCTCTGCTCCCCAGGAACAAGCACCAGGAGCAGAGGAAACGGCCTCAAGTTGCACCAGGGGAGGTTGAGGTTGGATGTGGGGAACAATTTCTTCCCCAAAGGGCTGTGGGGCATTGGAACAGGCTGCCCAGGGCAGTGCTGGAGTCACCATCCCTGGAGGGTTGGACAGACGGACATGAGGTTCTCAGGACATAGGGCAGTGCCAGGGGTGGGTTATGGTTGGACTCCATGATCTTGAGGGTCTTTTCCAACCAGAATGATTCTAAAGGAACCTTCTCTAAAAGCTGCTGCTTTTAATCCTTCCTCATGGAGGTGCTCTGCATGTTGGTTCTCCTTGGTTCTCCTCCCAAAAGGCACCTGAGAAATCTCTGCAGCCGCTGGATGGGCAGGGTGGGAGCTGTTGAGGTTGGGTGGCTCCTCTCAAGACCATCTAGTTCAACCCTCCCACCCAGAGCAGAATCAGTTCGATGGGTTGGGTGTGAATATCTCTAAGCATGAAGACTCCTCAGCCTCTCTGGGCAACCCCTTCTGCTCTTCAATCACCTTCCTTGTAGAAATTCCACCTTAAGGCAACTTTCTGTGTCTCAGCCTGTGCCCGTTGCCTCTTGTCCTTTCTCTGGGCATCACTGGAAGACTCCAGCTCCATCTGCTTTACTCCCCCAGAAAGTTATTTATTTAGAAGGACATACTCCACTTGTTTTCTTCCCCATCTCTTATTCTCCATTGCCACCCATCGGGCACGTGCTGTCCTGCTGGGCTGGAGCTGCCCCTTCCTGGCAGATCCATCATCTGCATAAAAAGCTTTCTTGGCATAAAATAGATACAGTTTCACGCCCTTTCACCTGTTCAAAAGCCTTGTTATTGTATCAGCTTTTTCTTTTCCAGTAAAGTTATTCTGGTGGCTGGCTGAAGTGAAACCGGTTGTTTCTCATGGAAATAAGGGCGTAAAGTCTGGTTTTCTATCCTCATGGTTTAGATCATTATATTCTCAGGGCTTAAGCTCTTATTTCTTGTCTTTCAATGCTTATAAGAGGATCTCCTGGGGCCCTGTTGTACAACCAAATACACATACTACATTAAGGAACCAGGGCTGTGTGTTTGTATTGCCGGCAGCCTGCCCGGATTACTTGTATACAGCATTTTGCAGTGTTAGGCCCTTAGTCATTTTGATCTGTCCCTTCTACTACGTTTTTAGGAGTGTTTTTTCTCTCTGCTCAGACACCTCTTGGGAGACATTGCCCTCTGGGAAGCCGTTTGTTCCCTTGCAATATTAATTTCCGATTTTTCTGCCTTTTTTCTATATCCCTTTAGCAGCATTTTAATTTACCTGCTTCTATCACTACCGGTTGTGGTTAGTTAATACAGTTTTTGTGGTAGTGCAGTTGTTGAATTGATGGATAATACCCACAGGCTGCAGTTATTGCTTGTCGTTTAGTGCTGCCCTATGGGGGGAAAAGCCCTTTTAAGATGCTTGTAGCAGTTTTAGTTTTATGAAGTACTTGAACTTTGAAGTTAGACTTCTGAAATGATCTAGGGTATGTATTAGTGAGTATTAAAATGAGATTTAAACAGGAGAAAAGCCCTCCCTTCATGCAGGCGTCCATTGCTGGAAGAAGAAATGCTCACTGGAGAATTTTACTTAATGCACATTAGAAAACGTTGTGATAAAATTAAACTGATCGGGTTTCATCCTCTTTGTAGAACTGTTCTTGCGCTGTTGTGTTTGCTCAGCTCTGCAAACATTGCTTATGTCTTCAGCCTCAACTTTGAACCATTTTTTGGTGGCGTTTTATGTTTTGTCCCTTGGCAGAATGGGTGAAAAATACCTTTTTTGCAGGACAAGCGTTCGTGGGGCTCAGCCACCCAGTTCCAAGGTGGGAGAACAAACTGTTAAAAGAACAAAGTGTGAAGAGCAATTAGGGACTAGTCCCTAAAACCACTATTTAAATGAAGGAAGAATTGAGTTGATCCCTCTAGCGCCAGCACATGCAGTCACAGAGATGCTGGGCAGAGGGTGTCCCCCTCCCTGGACTGTGAGTGACAAGTGACAAGTCAGACACCAGTGGGAAGGGCAGGGACGGCTGGCACACTGCTCCGTGGTTGTCATTGCACAGGGATGTCCTCTGCAAACATGGGATTTTTGCAAAATTGGTTTGGGTTTTGCTCCTGTTGCCTGGCTGTGTGTCCCCTGGCTCGGGCCAGAAGAAGCTGGTGGTGGCTGCAAGTCTTCATTCACATCAGCTTTTACGTCACCACCTCCCTTTGCACTCGTGGCAGATACTGGGGCCAGGGCAGCTCTTCCAGTCACTGTGGGTGTTTCGGGACCTTCCCTGGACCTGCCCCATCTGATCCAGCAGCTACAGAGGAGGTTGAGGTTGGATGTGGGGAACAATTTCTTCCCCAAAGGGCTGTGGGGCATTGGAACAGGCTGCCCAGGGCAGTGCTGGAGTCACCATCCCTGGAGGGTTGGACAGACGGACATGAGGTTCTCAGGACATGGGGCAGTGCCAGGGGTGGGTTGTGGTTGGAGTCTATGATCTTGAGGGTCTTTTCCAACCAAAGTGATTCTATGACTGTTTGGGAAACAACCAGGCATGAGTAAAAGAAGCCAACAAGTGCTGGAGGGTGTTCCTGTGATCCCAGGTGGAAGCAGCGCTCTGTAGGGTCAGCCCCATGTTTAGAAACTCCAGGGGGACCCCCTGTTTTCTGTGTGATTGAAGCATCAAGAACAGTGATGGAGCGAGTTTTGATTGGAAAAGACCCTCAGGATGATGGAGTCCAACCATAACCCACCCCTGACACTGCCCTATGTCCTGAGAACCTCATGTCCATCTGTCCAACCCTCCAGGGATGGTGACTCCACCACTGCCCTGGGCAGCCTGTTCCAATGCCCCACAGCCCTTTGGGGAAGAAATTGTTCCCAGATCCAACCTCAACCTCCCCTGGCGCAGCTTGAGGCCGTTTCCTCTGCTCCTGGCTCTTGTTACCCCTGAAGGTTGGACAGGATGGTGGTCGCCCCACTGCGGTGATTGCAGTGGGAACACGGCCTCCCAGTCTCTGGGGTTGGATCAGCCTTTGGCAGGGGCTGGTATTAAAAATACAGTTTTTATTTACTGTATCTTGCAGCTGCCCACGTCTGTTTACCACTGCGAGTTGACCTTTGGGGAGACATTTCTGGATTAATTGGGTGTCTAATCACTTCAGGCGATTGGCAGGTCTGTGCGTATTGGAATTTTTCCTCTCGTTAGATATTTTCCTGCTGGTTTCTTCTTTCTCTGTTATATGGCAAAGGATGCAGTTATCTTTTTGTATCAGTTCCTCCCTTTGTTTTGTTTTTCCCTTTAATGAACTGTTGGTTTCATATTTGCCTGTTGTCTCTGGGCCTAAACCCTTCTATGGACTGTTGATTCAAATCATAAGAGCTGCACCTTCTTGTTCTTAACTATGTGCTTAAGCTACATGTAAAGCAGAGGCTGCATAATTTAGTTATTGTCATATTTGGCCTTCAATTATCATTCAATAATTCTTAAAGTTACTCAGCAGGGACTGGTTATAGAACCAGCTCCACCTCTAACTTATTGTCTTAAATTCTGTAGGTGTCAAATCCTCACTCATGTTTATCCCCTGGCTCATTTTGCAGGTTTACCTGGTGCTTTGGGTTGCCAACAATTTCTGCCTGTGCTTGGTTCAGTTCTCTGTACATAAATACCCTAAAATCCTGCCCCTTGCTCTGCTGGGATAACACCGGGAGGAAAAAGATGCTCCTCATGTTTATTTGTTTGTCTTTTAATTATTTGCTAGTAAATAATCTGAAAAGTTTCCATAGCAAAGTCATATAGAAAATCCCTTTTTTTGCCCCTATAAAAAATCTGTGTTGGTTTAGTGATGTTTTCATTTTGATACAGAGGACAGAATTATGTGGCATGTAGATCAGAGGCTCTGAAAACGTAAAATGTGGCTGGATAGGGGATTTGTCCTGGGAAATATTGGTTTTGTTTGGGAAGTGGAATAGTGTGAACTTTATAACAGCCTTGGGCTGGGGGTCTGTCTGAGGTTTAGCAATGGCAAGTTCAGTTCTGTAGCAGGTCTCATTCTCAGCCTGTCCTTCTGCGTGAAAAAATGTGTTATAAGAAATAATAAAGATTAATAATAATTAATAATTATTATTAATAATGAATAGTGTGTGCGCACGTGGCACTGAAGGTTGGGTGACTTTGTGGGCATGTCACAGGTAAGGGAGGATCCCAGCTCAGCCTGAGCCTAAGCCTGGACTTTGTGGAGCAGAACTTGGTCCCAGCCCTAGGATACAGCCCTGGATTTGTTAACCAGAGCAAAAGGGCCCCCCAAACTGGTGCTTTTGTCACATTTTGCAGTGTGTCAAGGAAAGAAAATGTAAGATTGCTCTATACATAAATTGCAGAGATAAACAAAACATTAGTGGCAGATGATGGGAAGGAGAGGGGGAAGCTGGAAGCGAGCAGATGTGAGCAGTGAGGCTGGATTTGTTGGTGGCCAAGTGCTTCTATTGATAGTACAAGTCTTTTCGTCACCAGTTGCTTCTTTGGTGAGCAGCTCCCGGAGGGGAAATCAAAATAACCCCAAGGACAGGTGCCCTGGGTGCTGCCGTACACAGGAACGGGTCAGGTTTGGGTGATAAGGGGACAGTGCGGCTCTTATTAACACCATCTCTGTTCCTAATGGTTTGCACCACGGTTTTTATCAGGCAAGGTCATAATTTGCAGTGCTTCCCGGTTGTGGTTTTAATTGTCACTTTGTGCTTCCTATAAAATGTTCTGCATAACCAGTCACGGCAGGTCTGCAATATCGTACCCGACGTGCTGGAAGAGTTCGCACGGGGCAGACGTTGGTCTGTCCTTGTTCGTCCCATCCAAAAGTCACCGATGCCAGATGATCCAGCTGGAGGAAATAAAACTATCTGTATAGCAACTAATGGTGAGATTTTATGCCCAGAGAAGTGAATTAGAGAGAGAAAATTCATTATTATTTTCCCATTAAGTTAAAGCTCCTGTAAAAACACAAAGTGTCTGGTATATACAGAGGGAAGATGAGTTTTGTGCCGCAGAGGCGGCTCAGCTCACAGATGCTGCGGAGCAGCTTTCTTGAGAGAACAAGTGAGGTGGCTCCTGGCTTGAGTCTGCTTTATTTTAGCCCCCAGATTCTTGGGATTCATGATGAATTTTCCCTCCCTATTTGAAGCTGTACACAAGGCCGGAACCTCTTCCCTGGGTCAGAATGCATTGCTAATGTAACTTTTTCCCTTTATTTCAGCAACAGCGCACTGTTTATAGGCTGACGCTGGTGAAAGCCTGGAACGTGGATGAACTCAAAGCCTACGCTGACCTGATATCCCTCGGTAAACCCGACTTCATCGAGGTCAAGGTGAGCTGGTTTTTTTCCATCAGTATTTTACTTCTTTCCTCCTGCATCCCGCTCCCCACCAGTTTTAAATTTACACGAGTAAATGCAACTTGCACAAGCAAAAAGCCTTTTATGAGCACATAACCAAGTGGATAGATGCTGGTGAAACAGTGGATGTGGTTTATCTTGGTTTCAGTAAAGCAAGTTTGCTGATAACACCAAGCTGGGAGGAGTTGGTAACACTGGAAGCTGTGCTGCCATCAGAGACCTGGACAGGTTGGAGAGCTGCGCGGGGAGAAATGTAATGAAATATAACAAGGAAAAGTGTAGAGTCTTGAATCTGGGCAGGAACAACCCCAGGATCCAGCATAAGTTGGGGAATGACCTGTTAGAGAGCAGTGTAGGGGAAAGGGACCTGGGGGTCCTGGGGACAGCAGGATGACCATGAGCCAACACTGGGCCCTTGTGGCCAGGAAGCCAATGGGACCTGGGGTGGGTTAGAAGGGGGTGGTCAGTAGGTCAGAGAGGTTCTCCTGCCCCTCTGCTCTGCCCTGGGGAGACCACACCTGGAATCTTGTGTCCAGCTGTGGCCCCTCAGTTCCAGCAGGACAGGGAACTGCTGCAGAGAGTCCAGCGCAGCCACCAAGATGCTGCAGGGAGTGGAGCATCTCCCGTGTGAGAAAAGGCTGAGGGAGCTGGGGCTCTGGAGCTGGACAAGAGGACACTGAGGGGGGACTCATTCCTGGGGATCAATATGGAAAGGGGGAGTGTCAGGAGGATGGAGCCAGGCTCTTCTGGTGACAACCAGTGACAGGACAAGGGGCAATGGGTGCAAACTGGAACACAGGAGGTTCCACTTAAATATGAGAAGAAACTTCTTCCCGGTGAGGGTGTCAGAGCCTGGCCCAGGCTGCCCAGGGGGTTGTGGAGTCTCCTTCTGTGCAGACATTCCAACCCGCCTGGACACCTTCCTGTGTAACCTCATCTGGGTGTTCCTGCTCCATGGGGGGATTGCACTGGATGAGCTTTCCAGGGCCGTCCAACCCCTGACACTCTGGAATTCTCTGTGTGAATTCCTCCAAAGATTTATGTGATTCAAAAGGAACTTACCTCTTGCTTTTAAAATTAGGCAACCAGGTTTTTAATTTCTCATGTGTGTTTGGAGTATCTTCAGTGTTAAGACAAGGTTTGTACCAGCTGCTAGCAATTTCTACCCAACAGAATTGTAACCTTCTGGTCTTTTTTGTATTTCTTACAAAAACAGAAACCAATAAATAGATATTCCTTCTTTTATGTCAACCAACATTTTGAACAGAATATTCTGGGACAAAGTGGCAGGTTTTGGTATTAAGTTATTCTTCCCATTCTGAAATTCTGCTGGTTGAAAATGTGATAATGTCTGTATTCCTGACATGGTGTTTGTCAGGCTGTGCGAAACAGGGGGAAATACTAATATGGGACTGGAAGAGCTGCTAACAGGAGCGTGTGTGATACAGCAGGGCAGGAGGTGCTTTATCATGGGATTAATCAATTTAGTGTAAAGAATAAGAAAAGGCAGATTACAAAGTGTATTATAAAGAATCACTGTCAGCATTTTCATCCAGCAGCTCCATTGCAGACCGACATTTACATCAGGTCTATATTTTTGCAGCTCTGTTACTTCTGGACTTTTCTTTCTTCTTTTTCTTTCTCACTTTTCTTTGTCATCATTGTTGTTTGTTTTTAACCTTGATTTACTGCTGCTTTAAAGAAAGAACCTGGAGTTTGTTGCAGTTTCCTTATGAAACAAAACTTGAAGGTTTTAATATTGATTTTGAGAGGTCTCTTTCTCTCTCTGTGTCCTGCTAGAGCTGATAGCTTAATACAAAATAAGATTTGGAGCATGGTTTGGGGGGAAAAAAAAGTCAGTTTTACAATGTGTATGAGGCTGGTTTATATTCCTCTTCCCACCTCGCATCTCCCAACTCTTTTACTAATACACGACCCAGCGTGCGAGCGGGACAGAGCTGAGCGTGGAGCCTGAGGCTGTCAAACGTGCTGCTTGGGCTGCTCTGTCGTGTGTAGCGACTTCAATTAGAAAAATTAATCAGGTGTGCTTTAATCAATGCTTCTGAGCACAGATTCCCCCACCGAGCGCCCTCCAGGGTGAACATCTGTCTGCTCCAAGGCAGGGGCTGCTCTTCCCTTGGCCTGCAGAAGGGTTCAGCCTCGTGGTTGTTGTTTCCCAGCAGCGGGAGCTCAGCTCTCCCAGCAGCTCTTCCCCTGCAAAATTATGCCCTGGACTGTCAGGGAAATAGTTAAGAAAAGACATGGTGATAGAGATATTCCTGAGGTGGTCCTAGATGTATTCCCGATGTTCTTGTAGCTAGGACAGGCTCCTGTCCACGCTGCTTTAATGGAAAATTGTCATTATTTCACTCTGAGCACTTCACAGTGCTTCTCAGATCTCAACCAGCAAGGACTTTCTCCAAGGAAGGGATGTAGATTGAGCACGTTGCCATGTTGGGCCCTTGAGGACAAGAAAGGCCTTGAGGTGCTGGAGTGAGTTGAGAGAAGGGAACGGAGCTGGTGAGGGGCTGGAGCACAAGTGTGATGGAGCGGCTGAGGGACCTGGGGGGTTCAGCTGGAGAACAGGAGCTGAGGGGAGACCTTCTGATCTCGGAACTGCCTGAAAGGAGCTTGGAGCCAGGGGGGTCGGGCTCTGCTTACCAAGGAACCATAGAATGGTTTGGACTGAAAGGACCTTCCCAGCTCCCCCAGTGTCCCCCCGCAGTGACATCTTCACCAGCTCAGGGTGCTCAGAGCCCCGTCCAGCCTGGCCTGGGATGTCTCCAGGGATGGTTCAGCCACCACCTCTCTGGTCAACCTGGGCCAGGAACTCACCACCCTAATCTTATCAAGCAATAAGACAAACAGAAATGGCCTCAAGTTGCGCCAGGGGAGGGTGAGGTTGGATGTGGGGAACAATTTCTTCCCCAAAGGGCTGTGGGGCATTGGAACAGGCTGCCCAGGGCAGTGCTGGAGTCACCATCCCTGAAGGGCTGGACAGACGGACATGAGGTTCTCAGGACATGGGGCAGTGCCAGGGGTGGGTTAATGGTTGGACTCCATGATCTTGAGGATATTTTCCAACCAGAATGATTCTGTGATTATTGGTGGGCTGGTGAGCCCCCTGCACTGCTGGGGACGTTTATGTTGGTGCTGTCCCTGCACTCAGACCCTTACCCCAAGGTCTGACCTAACTAAATTAGTAGGTTAACCTTCTTTAGATGGTTGCTGCGGTTGTTTCAGAGACATCCAAGCTCTGCTGTTGAGCAAACGGGGGTTGAGAATTCTTCCAGGTGCTTCATTGTGCCTGTGGGGTAAGGCAAAGATCTGGGGTCTCTGCCTGTGGTGTTTGACTGCTCTGGAATAAAATGTGAGCAGATCTCAGCGAAGGAGAACAGCAGAAGGGGCTGCATCCTAACCCCCAAAACCTGGGGGTTTGTGACTGTGCAGGCAAAAGCAGAGTGATCACATAGATATAATCCCACCGCGTTCGAAGTGATGCTTGATATAATAATACATAAAGTCGGGAGTTAAACTGGGACCCAAAGGAAGCCGGGCAGGTTGAGGTGAGTTCAAATCTATTAACAGCAGTTGTTATTCCTCTCCATTCACTCCATGTAATGATCCATGCTCAGACAAAAACTCCAGCCAGGGTAAGACCCTGGTAAAGACCAGGTCCCACTCAAAGCAAATAAACAAAATAAGAATACAAGAAAACTGCAAAGCATCTTCCAGAAAATGAGGCTCATCTCAGTGAGATTTCCTGCTTAAATACTTGAGATACATGGCATTCATTTAAAATGAATGTAGCTAATCCCCTGTTGCTCCGGAGATGCTCACGGGGTAGAGTGGATGAAGATTTATTCTTGCAGGGCTTGATACTTGTTCTCATTTACATGAGTATCTTACAGCGGTGTAACTCTGTGGGACCCTATTCTCTTATTTAAGCCAATAGAAATTACCATTGATTATCCTTGTGTAAAACCCAAGTCAGGGAAGAACAAGTCATGGTTATTAAATACACATCAGTTTTATTTGGCATACTCTGTTTTAGTGCCATAATATCACTGTCACAGTTGTACAGAGTTGGTTGTTGTACTTCAGATCTGGAACGTGCGACTCGTCTTTGGGCAATATCACCCTCTTTTTGTTTTAAAAGCCAGATACTGTGTTTGTGCAGTGTTTTGCCATTTATATTTCTTAAACCAAAAGGGCAAAAGGATTTTGAGGTGAAATGTGAGTCCTGAGGAACTGAAACGTGTGCGAGTGGAGCGTGCGCAGGGTCAGGTTCCTGGGAGGCCGGGGGGACGCAGAAAACCCAGATGGACCTTTGGTCATTGCAAACGGGTCACAGAGCTGCGGGGCACATTTGGTGGCTGTGTCCGTGTGTCCTCTCTGCACTGTTAGTACCTTTAATGTTGTGCGTGTGCAAGTGTGCACGTGATAGAAGAGAAACACAGAATCATTTTAGTTGGAAAATAGCCCCAAGATAATTGAGTCCAACCATAACTCACCCCTGGCACTGACCCATGTCCTGAGAGGAGTGTCAGGAGGATGGAGCCAGGCTCTTCTCGGTGACAACTAATGACAGGACAAGGGGCAATGGGTGCAAACTGGAACACAGGAGGTTCCATTTAAATTTGAGAAGAAATTTCTTCTCAGTGAGGGTGTCAGAGCCTGGCCCAGGCTGCCCAGGGGGGTTGTGGAGTCTCCTTCTGTGCAGACATTCCAACCCACCTGGACACCTTCCTGTGTAACCTCATCTGGGTGTTCCTGCTCCATGGGGGGATTGCACTGGATGAGCTTTCCAGGTCCCTTCCAACCCCTCACATTCTGGAATTCTGTGTGAGAACCTCATGTCCGTCTGTCCAACCCTCCAGAGATGGTGACTCCAGCACTGCCCTGGGCAGCCTGTTCCAATGCCCCACAGCCCTTTGGGGAAGAAATTGTTCCCCACATCCAACCTCAACCTCCCCTGGCGCAACTTGAGGCCGTTTCCTCTGCTCCTGGCGCTTGTTCCTGGGGAGCAGAGCCCGACCCCCCTGGCTCCAAGCTCCTTTCAGGCAGGTCAGAGATCAGAAAGTCTCCCCTCAGCTCCTGTTCTCCAGCTGAACCCCCAGGTCCCTCAGCCGCTCCCATCACACTTGTGCTCCAGCCCCTCACCAGCTCCGTTCCCTTCTCTCAACTTGCTCCAGCAGCACCTCTGGAAGCTCAAGTGCTCACCTGGCTTTGCATTTCAGATCTTCTGCAATGCTGAGGTGAGATCTGGGTGTCTTGGTCAGAGCCGCAGGTGGAATGACATCCCCAGGGATGTGGTTGTGTTGCTCAAGTGAATCTTCACCCTGCAGCTGTCAATAGCAGCACGGGTCCCTGCCAGTGCAGAGCCTTGCTGCTTCTCTCCATCCATTTTAATTTAAGGACAGAATATAAAAACTCCCGCCTGCTTTGTCCTTTGTGTGAGGGCCGCTCACCCCATGGTGCTGTCTGGGGACAGGACTTGAGCACAGGTGGGTCGTGGCTCTGCAAAGGATTTCCTGGAGCTTTCATGAAATCACTTTTGGGGCACCTGAAGGCACTTGGCCCCGAGGATCGTCCCGCGGCTCCAGTGCAGTGTCCTCATGCTGAGCTGGTGTTGGTGGGTGTGCTCGGTGTCCGCAGAGCTCAGGACCGTGTTCTGGGGCTGCAACTCCCACTCTTGGCATCTGGAGCTTTGCTATGAAATTAAAATGAGCAAGTGAATGCCTGGAAGGAAAAGCCAGAGGGAAGAATCTGTCCCAGTCTGCTCAGTCTTGTCATATTAAACAGCAAAGACTATTTAAGTGCTTAAAATAATGAGGAAAATGAGCCCTGCTTTAATGAGTTTTTAATTGCGTGCAGCAAGAGGCGGTTGCCCCCACCTGTCAAAAGGCTCTTCAGAGTCTTGCTGCCGTTCCAGGCTGCGTTTAGATGGAGAGAAGGTGAAGTTAAGAAAGAAAAATCTCCTGTCCTAGTGCCTGCTATAAAATCCAAACAATGTATAATTTCCATACCTGAAAAAAAAATAGTAATTTAAAAATTGACCACTTAATGTCCTCCAAAGTGCAAGCGAAGGCTCCAAGGAGAAGACCGAGGTGTGGATGTCCCGAAGCCACTCCGGTTGTTATCAGTGTCCTGGTGACAGGAGGGACCCAGCTTGTCTTTTCTGTTGATCCAGCTAAAGGTTACGAGTTACTCTTAGATGTGTCTGAGGAGTTGAGCTTGACAGCAAGGGGTTTTTTTCATGCTATGAGTACATAGTAAAGCTCAATAACAAGTTTCATTGTAAACAGAGGGGAATGATTAAACTCTGACTTTTCAAGTGCCCCTGCCACGCAGTTTTATCAAAAAGTCACTCTTTCATCCCAGCCTGTGGTCTGATACAACTGCGTTTCTGAAATTGAGGAGGGATTTTTGCGGTGCAGCACTGGGCTCAGCTGCAAGCACAAGCCTGATGAAAATCCAAGCTAAAATCGGTTGTTCTCAGTTATTTTTTTTGGGTGTTTCGATAGAGGTTTGTATCTTAAATAAGCGGGAAGCACAAGGCATGGTAATTATATTGGGTTTGTGAGGCTTTTTTTCACAGAATTCCAGAATGTCAGGGGTTGAAGGGACCTGGAAAGCTCATCCAGTGCAATCCCCCCATGGAGCAGGAACACCCAGATGAGGTTACACAGGAAGGTGTCCAGGCGGGTTGGAATGTCTGCACAGAAGGAGACTCCACAACCCCCCTGGGCAGCCTGGGCCAGGCTCTGCCATCCTCACCCCCAACAAGTTTCTTCTCATATTTAAGTGGAACCTCTTGTGTTCCAGTTTGCACCCATTGCCCCTTGTCCTGTCACTGGTTGTCACCAAGAAGAGCCTGGCTCTCACCCTTTCCATATTGATCCCCAGGAATGAGTCCCCCCTCAGTGTCCTCTTGTCCAGCTCCAGAGCCCCAGCTCCCTCAGCCTTTCCTCACACGGGAGATGCTCCACTCCCTCCAGCATCTTTGTTGCCTGAAGCAACAAAGCTTCAACAAAGGGAAGCTGTAGAAAGTAAAGAGCGTATGGAGACAGTTGTGTGTGATGTCCGAGTGTGTCTGAGCTCAGCTGTCTCATAACACCGTTGTCCGTGGCTCTGGTGCTGCAGGAGCAGGGCTGGTGCATAGACGAAGTTCTCAGGGACACAGGGCAGTGCCAGAGATGGGTTGTGGTTGGACGTGATGAACTTGAGGGTCTTTTGCAACCCAAATGATTCTACAGTTGTCTTCTGTGCAGCTGGGGAAACTGAGGCAGGCGGCAGTGGGTCACAGCACGGCAGGTCACTGGCTGAAAATCACCTCTTGCCTTCCAGTCGAAGCATTTTCTATTCCTCCCACCTCCCCCTGTGCAATTGGGGCACGAGGAGCAGGGGGGAGTGATTGAACGTGATTTAACGGTGGCCATTTCTCTATTGATAATCTATGTGGCTTGTTTAGAAGAGGTGGAATGAAAATGCCTCCAGCATTTTGCTGTTACAGGAGAAGTTCCTTTGCCTTCACGGTTTATGGGCAGCCCTAACCACAATGCAATTAAATTAAACAGTATTCCCTAAAAATAAAACAAACCATTTCAGAACAAATAGGAGGCCTTGGTGCTTATTTTAAAAACGTTCTTTAAGCTTCAGTTATTGTTTGCTGCTACCCTTATCTGCAGTCACGCTGAATAACGCTATAGGTAAAAGGCAAGTTAAGTGTATTCACGAGGTGTTACTATTTGTACGTGTAGTGTGTCCAGAGAGCTGGTGTTAAATATCAGGGTTGTGCTGCGGAACCAACCATCTCCGTTCCTGCTTTTCGGATTTAACTGACACAAATAAACCCCATGTCCTTTGTTAAATCAACTTGAAAGCAATTATTAAAAACAACCGACGAGCCCGAATGTGCTCCAGCCAGGAGCCAGCAAGCTTTTGAGAGCTTGTGTATATAATTTGGATAATGCCGCTGCTTGGATCATACACATTTTTATTGCAGAGAGCTCCATCTATCAACATGTCATTTGGGGTTTTTTATACTTGTCTCGGGTCAGGGCTGCCCCAACACTCCAACAGTGGCCCTGTCACTCGGCTTGGCTGACACTTTGTTCTTCTGTTAATTCACACAAGCCTCAATTAAGCACATTTATAATTTGTGGGCTGGGAGTTAAGAAAATACTCTTGTTCCGTAATTAAGTTGGGAAGCCTGGAGTGGCGGAGCTGAGAAACAAAGCGCTGCCGTCCTTAGCTCCCCAGAAACTGCCCTGTGGACTGAAACAATCGCTCGGGATCCGTACCAGGGTAACAGGAACGGCTGAGACGCTTTGCAAAAGGCTTCTGCCTTTCAAGGTATTTGGCCAAATGCACGGCATGATTAGGATGCTAAAAGCACCCTCATTAAAGACTAATTAAGAGGCAGCATCATTGATGTTGCTGCTGCGGGGAAGTTGGTGTAAGAACTTAGAGTTGTAGAATAGAATGGTTTCCTTTTTTTAATATTTGATGTCTTAATAACTGTCTCTGTGTATTACTGAAAAATATGACCACCCTAATCAACCGTTCACGTTCTTCAAGTGGTATCAGCGCTGTTAATTAACTCAGGTTTTAAGTTGGGGAGGTTGAAAGCTGCTGTGCTTTCACTCGCTGTGCTGCTAAGCTGATTTTCATTGATTTGTGCTCGTGGATTAATCAGCTATCTGAGCACTTAGTTATTCCATTTGCTGCTCTGCTTTCTTTGCTTGTAAATGATATCTTTGAAGTTTATTAAGAGAATGAGTCATGTTGTAGTTTCCGAAGAATTTTCCCCCTCTGTAGCCGCACATTTTTCATGCTGCTCAAACCATAATCTGTATAATGAACGCAGGGAAAATATTGCTATACGGGGCTGCATCTATACGGCTGAGCTGGGGAAATACATATCCTATTATCCGCATGGTTGGCTGCTCTAATCTAAGAATGTTTAAAATCTTTTTCAGATTTTCAGAGCTGAGCTAAAAATATTAATGTACTTCCCATTGAACACTCCCCGGCTCGCCCGCGGTTGCGCACGTCAACCTGTTTCCGCGCCGGTGTGAGTTATGGTGGGCGGCTCTAAGATCCTTTGCTCGGGCAGATTAATAGCAGAGGTCCCTCATAAATTTACCAGCGAGAAAGTAATTGCTTCCAAAACTCGTACAGTTTCTAATTAGCACAAATCTGTTTCCTTTGTAGCTCTATTTAAGCATGGCGTGGTTCACCTTGCTTTGATTTTAAGTGTTTGCAAAGTTTAAGTGTTTGTCTCTGTTTATTGCTGGACATGATGGGTTCAGCTTTAATGGAGCTGAATTAGGTTTTGGGGGTTGAACGTTGGCCAGGACCAGGTGCTGTAAACAGCACGGAGGTAAATGCCATTTTTAAAAAAGGAGAAATGTTCTTCACAGTGGAAAAACATGCAAACACAAAACATAATCATCCATAGAATTGTGTGTGCTCTGTTTTAAAGAGCCCTGCTCGGTGGGGTTTTGTGGCTGGAATAAAATAGCTCAGCCAAAGAGCCAAGGTGATGAAAACACCTAGAGAGGTATGGAGGAGTTGGGCTTTTGTCTGGAAGAAAAGCTGAGTTTCTTGTGTGAGTTTTGTCCTTCTGGGTGCCGGGGGGTTTGTGACCCGTGTTGTGACACCACCGGTTAAACCAGCTGCATGAGCCTTTAATGAGTTTTATCTGGAAAGAAAGAAATAAGCAAAAATAAATCTTAGTAAGCTACATACTGCTGAGCTAATTTATGAGAGTTTTACTACTATAATTAAAGAAGGAGCAAAGCAGTAGTGAAATCAAGGTCATGGCTAAGACTAAGTCGGTAATTCAGGAGGTTCAAGTGATCAGATGTCCAGATTAAGAGCAGCTGATCTCAAAATGGTGAGGCTGAAGTTGGATGGAGTCGAGTGTGTGAGAACATGAGGGGTTGCATTCACTGACCAGTAACGGTTGCAGGGATGGGTATGGCTGTGACCAGGGGACCTCAGCTTCTCTTGTCAGTGTATCACCCAAACCAGCAGCGCCAGAGTCTCAGCTTGTGTAAGGAACAGCAGGAACTTGTGAACTTGTGTCCCCCTCCAACGCTCTTTCATTCGATCCCTTTGCTGTATTGGGTGGTTGGGAAGGGAGCTGGAGTGAAAACCAGATAACCTGAAGAAAACTCTTGAGGTGCTGGAGCGAGTTGAGAGAAGGGAACGGAGCTGGTGAGGGGCTGGAGCACAAGTGTGATGGAGCGGCTGAGGGACCTGGGGGGTTCAGCTGGAGAACAGGAGCTGAGGGGAGACCTTCTGATCTCTGAACTGCCTGAAAGGAGCTTGGAGCCAGGGGGGTCGGGCTCTGCTCCCCAGGAACAAGCGCCAGGAGCAGAGGAAACGGCCTCAAGTTGCGCCAGGGGAGGGTGAGGTTGGATGTGGGAACAATTTCTTCCCCAAAGGGCTATGGGGCATTGGAACAGGCTGCCCAGGGCAGTGCTGGAGTCACCATCCCTGGAGAGCTGGACAGACAGACATGAGGTTCTCAGGACATGGAGCAGTGCCAGGGGTGGGTTATGGTTGGACTCCATCATCCTGAGGGTCTTTTCCAACCAAAATGATTCTGTAATCTCTTTTGACTTAATACAGTTAAATCTGAGATGCAGGTGTCTTTTGAACAATGTCACTTCTAAATTAGTGACTAGTTTTGAGCTTCCAGAGAACGATCAGAAAAACTCTTTCTCCAAAGACTCGTTCACACCCGTGAGCTGCAGAGCTTTGCCAGCCCACGCGCAGCTTCTCCCCAAGCTCTGCCCAAGGGAAGCTCATCCTGCTTGTACATCCCACCTCACAGATTACCGATTTTTTTTTTTAGTTGCCAGCACTCCATGACCTCTACTTGTGATAAATCAGGGGAGCTCGGGAGCGAAGGTGCTGGCCTTTGCGGGAGATCCGCAATCAGCGCAAATCAATCCTATTAAAAAATCCCGCTGTTTCCTGTGGGTGTTTTCTCGGGGCGATGATTTGAGCTCTCAGCGTTTCATGAAGCAGCGCACACTCCTCATGGGGTGGTCGGATTATAGAAATCCCGCAATTGTTCTGGTGGCCTTTGACCAAAACAACACAAGCTGCTTTTTCATGTCATCAAGTCAATTGAACTTGTCACTAAACAATAAAAGTTACTCTATGACACCAACTTAAGGCTGGATTTTCACTCTCCCTCTGCATGACGCACTCAGACATGGACTTTTTTCCCAACAGCTCTCAGTATTCACTGAATTAATTTAAGCAAAAGACAGAGTGAGATGAGCTAGAGGGAGTTTTTACAAATGCTCTTATATTTTTGGGTGTTTGCTCGTGTGCTCAGCCCTGAGAAATAACCTGTGTGTTTACTGACTGTTTGCACTGGCTTTACTGTGCCGATGCTATTTTTGCATCTAGCTCATGGCCCTCCATACCCAGGAGGGATATTGAGCAGTTTGGACAAATGCCCCTAATCTCTTATTTTATTTTATTTTAATAAGGGTCTGGAGCATTGAATATCCATCCAGCAGCCACTGTAGCTGTCTGTTATCAGTGAGGGGGGTTTTTAAGTGATTATGCTCTTTAAGCTTTCAAGAATCATACACTTTGCACATGCACAGAAGAGAAGAAAAGGTGTTTAAAAGATATCTGCTGTTACTGAGATCCAGCTGCTGCTGTTTTACTCAGAATCTCCAGTACCCGTATCGATAGCGCCAGGTTGCAGTTCCTGAGCCTCATTGTGTGGGCACCGCGGGGAAGGTGGCAAATGGGTTTTGGGATGCAAGGACTGTCTTTGTGTCTTGATTGCCCAAATGGTCTTGATCTGGGGCAGTTATTGTCTGTAGGTGAAAGAGGTGGCTTTAATTAACTTGTAAGTAAATTGGACAGCTGGAAGCAGGGAGAGCCAGTGCTGTACAGGCACAGGTGCAGAGGAGAAGGTGTTGGATGTTTTTACAAGGGGCTGGGATGGGATTTGTGTGGATACAAAAGGATGGCGGCAGAAATTGCAGCCCTGGCTCGAAGGTGACAGGTCCTTCTCTCTGCGGCACATGGGAAACTTATCTCTACAAGTGTCACCCTCACTTGTTGTGTTGGTTGGTCCAGATTTTCTTCCAGGCGTGTCGTGTGCGAGGATGAAGTGACCTTCTCAAAGGACCTGCAGTAGCTCAGGAGCATCCTCCATTCGGATGCTTTGAAAGGTGCTTCCCAGGATAAAGGAAAGCGGTAGAGTTGCCCAGGGCAGTGGTGGAGTCACCACACCTGGAATCTTGTGTCCAGCTGTGGCCCCTCAGTTCCAGCAGGACAGGGAACTGCTGGAGAGAGTCCAGCGCAGCCACCAAGATGCTGCAGGGAGTGGAGCATCTCCCGTGTGAGGAAAGGCTGAGGGAGCTGGGGCTCTGGAGCTGGACAAGAGGACACTGAGGGGGGACTCATTGCTGGGGATCAATGTGGAAAGGGGCAGTGTCAGGAGGATGGAGCCAGGCTCTTCTGGTGACAACCAGTGACAGGACAAGGGGCGATGGGTGCAAACTGGAACACAGGAGGTTCCACTTAAATTTGAGAAGAAACTTGTTTGGGGTGAGGGTGTCAGAGCCTGGCCCAGGCTGCCCAGGGGGGTTGTGGAGTCTCCTTCTGTGCAGACATTCCAACTCGCCTGGACACCTTCCTGTGTAACCTCATCTGGGTGTTCCTGCTCCATGGGGGTATTGCACTGGATGAGCTTTCCAGGTCCCTTCAACCCCTGACATTATGGGGTTCTGTGGTCGAGCTGACGGTGCCAGTCTCCACGTTTCTCCGCAGGGTGTGACATACTGCGGCGAAAGCTCGGCCAGCAACCTCACCATGGCCAACGTCCCCTGGCACGAGGAGGTCGTGCGCTTCGTCCAGGACCTGGCCGACCTCGTCCCCGACTACGAGATCGCCTGCGAGCACCAACACTCCAACTGTCTCCTGATAGCCCACAAAAAGGTGAGACTGCGCTGGGGAGGGACACTGGGTGCTGGATCTTCTCCTCGGAAACGTTGCACAATTGCGTTGTTCCAACATGTGTTCTCTCTAGAGTTGGCTGGATGCTTTTGGGGGAAAAAAATGTATTGCAGAGCGTTGTAAGGTGGTTGCTGAAGCCGCTGCGGGTTGTGATAACTCAGCCTTTCTGTGGCAATCTCAGCAAGACGTGCTTAACGGCTCCAGGAGGAGGCGGGGGCAGCATCTCCTGGGCTTTGTCCCTCTCGCTTTGCATTTTGAGAAGGAAGAACAAGTTTTGTTTAGGTGCATTAGCTGGTTTTGTCTTGCTTCTAGATTTTCATGATGGTTTCCAGTGGCACAGACAGCTCACTAAGGAAGTTAAGCCAGAATAGGCTTGGGGGGTGTTTTTCCTCTTGTTGATCTTTGCTATACCCACTAGAACTGCAGACATCCTTCCCCTCAATCAGAGTTCATGTATTTTTCTTCCTTCGGAGAAACAATTTTGGTAAAAGCCATTGATATGTGGATGTGAGCAGAGGATGCTTTCCTTGTGAACTGGAGCTGCCTTCCTGCAAAACTGCTTTCCAGGACAAATGAAGCAGCTAGGACAGTTAACCACGTTCTCCATCCTGAGGATGGAGAAGAGATGAATGAAGCAGCCTGTATGTGTAAAATGTTGCGTTTGAAGCTTGGGTTCCTTCATAAATACCATCCACACAGTTTGGAAATACAAGTGAAATGCCAAAAAGGAAAACATAAATTAAAAGATGGTAGGATATGAAAAACCTCAAGTACAGTTTGGCTTTGTGAGGTTCGGAAAAGCTTAACAGAAAGATAATAAAACTGTATAATAATGGGCTAACTTGGCAACTGACAGAGCAGCTACTTGTGATGCTGATCGTGATGGTTTTGCTCTTTGCATGTTCTTCACTTGCGTTTGCTGAAGTCACGAGCGCTCTCGTGTCCCTTGCTTGAACAGGAGCTGGTGTGAGTGGTGTTGGGCTTTCCATGTCAGGCAGTTCACAGTATGCACAGGGAACAACTGGTTAAAATCACTGTTTGCAAAATATTGCAACATTTTAAATCAGTGTTTGATTAGAATCTCATAGTTGAAAACTGCACCATTACAAACCTGCGGTTTCTTTGGCAGTTCCCAGTTTTACAGGCACAGCTCTAAAGGAGCAGAAAACAGAGTACCTGCCGCAATTTGTGTTTTAACTCACCTTAAAGTTGCTTTATTACAGTCTTGGTCTTGGTTGTTGCCACTGGCAACTGTGCCTGTGCAAATCCCTGAATGCAAAATATTCTAAGGTGAAAGGCCCAGGGAAAGAAAGGAA
Organism: Nesoenas mayeri; assembly: GCF_963082525.1. Taxonomy (NCBI): domain Eukaryota; kingdom Metazoa; phylum Chordata; class Aves; order Columbiformes; family Columbidae; genus Nesoenas; species Nesoenas mayeri. Next base: position 9,876,282 of record NC_137569.1, on the reverse strand, counting down.
CCAAATTGCCCCCTAACTTATTGAAGCATAATTTAAACAACACTGTTAGTAACAAGAATAGATTGATACCGGCCCAGGAGGAATTCAACAGCTGCTTTGCTTTCCAAAGCCATTAGGAGAGGGCGTCTTTGGGAAACAATCTATGCTCGGTACTAAAATAACTAATAAAAAATAAATTTATTTCTATTATGTTTAATTCAGAATTTCAGGCTCCAGTGGAGAATAAAATTTGTCAGTGTCTATTATTTGCAGAAAACCCGTGCGCTGGGAGCAATCAAACCACAGTGAGTAATTGCAAAATCAAAGGTGTCTTTAAAAAGTTAAGGAGCCGCAGGAAGACAGTAATAAAAATCGTTAGGGAATGTGATTTATTTCACTGTGTTCTTCCAGGTCTGAGTTTTGAGGTGTTCAAACAACACTCACATTAATAATTTTAGATGCCAATATTGAAATGCCAGTCTAAGTAAGTCTGGAAATGCCAGGGGAATAACGTGTTTTCCGTGCAGCCTCTGCTCCTTGATTTATGGAGAAGCACTGATTGGCACCTGCCTACTGGATAAGTAGTAGTTCAGGACTTGGGCTCTGAAGTCTCTTAAGGTGGAAAAGGGGATTTTTAGGTAGATAAAAACTGCAATTTGTGTGTCTGAGGTTGTTTTCTCAGGAAATCAAGAGGCAATACAGAGACATTTTTTCTTGCCGGCCAGATGCGGGTTCTCTGCAGTTCCAGGCGCTCATGAACCCATCAGGACCCGTTGGGATGTGCCGAGCTTCACCTCGGAGACCTTTGGATCCGGCACTACCTGAGCAGAGCTTAACAAGCCTCATATACTTCTAGCCTTACAGCAAAATGTTTGTTTTCCAGTTACCCTTCACATAGCGCCGTTTTGAGCCAGCTGGGTATCAGCTGCTTTAAGCCTAAAGGATGAGGGAGACGGGCAGGGCTGGGCTGGGCTCCCATGGGGGGGCATCTCTTCTGCATCCCCCTCCCCTGCGTGCTGATTTCCATCCCTCCTCGAGAGCTGTTTTGGCTCCATCCTCTTTGATTCTTTTCTTCAGCAATAGTGCTCAATTCTTGAGTGATTATATTTGCGTTGTAGCAAATCCTATAAGCGCCATGGTACAAAAAAATCTAATTTATTACAGCACTTTTGAACTAATTGGCTGAGATATTGAGACAACAGCAACTTTATAATTTAACGGTTAATTCAAGTAACCTTTTCCAGAGAGAGACCTTAGGCAGCTGCTTTTCCTGGGTTGTAACAATAAACATATCCTCAAGACAACCGTAACAAGTGCCTGAGAAGGGAGAATGTGCTGCAGCTGCCTCGCAGCCAAGATTTTGTTTTGAATGAGAGTTAACATCTTGGTAATTTCTAGAGTAAAACCCTCGGCTCCACTTTGTTGGATTTGCTTTACACATGTTTACCACCCGCTCTGTTGTGTCGAAACGCCTGCGTGCCAATTATCTCCTGTTAATTCATTTAAATATCTACCTTGCTCTTGCAAGCGCGTGTTTCCCATCCCTGTTCTCCCTGTTGTTTTACAGCTGCGAGTTTTGTGTTGGTGCAGTTTGTATCGGCTGCTGCTCGGGAGTTTTGCTGCTCGATCTGCTCCGCGGCAGGTTTACCAGCACGTGTGAGCATCCCTGCACCAGCCTGGTGGTGCTGGGATTGATTTTCATGTTCATTACTGTGTGTAGCACAGGGAATAGTCCTGCGGTCCCATCCATCTTTGCTGTGTTCAGACATCTCAGTTTACAGGGTGATGTGATGGCTGGAGGTCTCAGAAAAGTGTCGTCATCGTCCTTTTTTACCCTAATAAATGGATAAGTCTGATTTCCACAAGCAGAACCTGGATGCAGATGTTTCCTCATTGTCTGGATACAGTTCTATGTCACAGAATTATAGAATCATAGAATGTCCTGAGTTGGAAGGGACCCACAAGGATCATCGAGTCCAACTCCTGTCTGTATCCTGGACCTCCCTTGGACACTCTGGAGAGCAGAGAGGCCCTACAGAGGGACCGGGACAAGCTGCAGAACGGGGTAATCACCAACCACATGAAGTTCAACGAGAGCAAGTGCCGGGTCCTGCAGCTGAGCCAGCCCCGGCTGTACAGACAGACTGGGGGACGAGCTGCTGCAGAGCAGCTCCACGGAGAGGGATCGGGGCTTCTGGTGGACGGCAGGTTGAACATGAGCCACCAGTGTCCCTGGAGCCAAGAGGGCCCCGTGTCCTGTGCACCCAGCACAGCACGGCCAGCCGGGCAGGGGGGATTGTCCCGCTCTGCTCTGCGCTGGGGCGGCCTCACCTGCAGCATTCACTGTGTGCAGGGCTGGGACACAGGAGAAAAGGAGACAAAGCTACTGCAGAGTGTCCAGAGGTCAGGCTGCGAAGCTGGTGAAGGTTTGGAGGGGAAGCCGGATGAGCAGCGGCTGCAGTCCCTGGGTTTGCTCAGCTGGAGCAGAGCAGCCTGAGGGCAGAGCTCATGGGCTGCAGGTTCCTCAGCAGGAGCAGGAGGGGCAGGGTGAGCTCTGCTCTGTGACAGTGACAGAGCCCAGGGAACGGCAGCAGATGTGCCAGGGAGGGTCAGTGGGACATGAGGAAAAGGTTCTTCACCCAGAGATGCTGGACACTGAACAGGCTCCCCAGGGAGGTGTCACGGCCCCAACCTGACGGTGTTCAAGAAGAGACTGGACAACGTCCTCAGACACACGGGGTGACCTGTGGGGTGTCTTGTGCAGGGACAGGAGTTGGACTCCATGATCCTTGGGGGTCCTTCCAACTCAGGACATTCTATTATTCTGTTTCCCTGCTGGATGTGGTCCAGGTGAGCTCAGTGTTCTCCAGGGTGAGTGTGGTGTCCCCTGCGCTCAGGAGTGAGCCACAAAGTGACCCAAGGCAGCTGCTTTTAGGAAGCTCCCTGTAATAATTTTATCTTTTCCAGGGCCAAAATGCGGTGCTGAGGGTACACAGGGTGCCACCGAGCAGGAGTCACCGGTACTTTGAATTGAAATGAGCTGGGGGGGGAGATGGGAACGTGGCTGGAGGTGCTCATTGCTCTCCATCCATCTTCCCAGGAAAGGGGGAATTGGCCTTTTCCTTCCCACCGGGGTTTCCAGCATCGCCCGTGTTTGCACCGCGGGGCTCGGGAGGGACCTGAGGGCTTCACGTGCGTCCCGGCTGCACTCGCGGAGGCTCGAGAGGTCGGGTGAAAGGCGCTGAAGTTGTTCCATGCTGAGCAATTCATCTATATTTAGGGAGGAAAAGGAAGCACTTAACTACCAGCTGCAGATCCACTAACAAGGGTTATATTAGAGAAAAATAGTCCGTCGCGTTTTATTTCCTTCCTGCCTTCAAACATCACTTGCAGGGCGCACGCCGTCCTTGCGATCCAAATCCAGAATTGGGACTGCGTTCTCTGCCTGCTCGCCCATCAGTCACCCCGTCCCTGTGACAAAACCACAGCGCAAGGGCAAAACTCAAACCTGGGTTTGCTGCTTCGTGCTATAATGTCCCCCAATAGGCGCAATGTCCATTGTTCTGTGCAGATGCAGCGGGTTCCCCAGCTTAGGACAAGGTGTCTCAGTAGCCAAAGAGCCACCTTAGTGCAGGTGTGAGCACAAAACATTATGTTTCCTGAGGGTTTTATTTCCTTTCTGTTTTCTCCATCCAAATAGGAAGGCGGCTCTGGGCTTGATCTGTTGGTTATTAAAAGAAGATCACAGTTATCCCCTTTTCATCTGTCGGAATTAAAACTGTCTGCATGTAGCCATGATTTAATTGGCAGATGAGATGTTCTGTTCCGCAGTGGGTAAGAATTAAAAAAAACCAAAAAAACCCTCAGCAATAATGAATCTTTTCTTTAGAACAACTCGAGCAAGATTCACTGGAATAGGTGGAAGGCAGCGCGTTGCGGAGGAGCCATCCGAGGCGCTCGAGTCACCTTCGGGTTGCTTCCCTGGTGCCTTTTTATTTCACTTTTGGAGAACACGACAGCGGATCCCATTTCCAGACATTCTAGATGCCAGATTTGGAAGGTCTTTCATCTCCTTTAATGTGTCTCATTGCTAATGAGCGCTGATTTAGGTCACTGAATGTATAACTATTAATACGAGGCTGCTTTTTGTTTCCATCTAAAATTGATGGAGACTGTCGGTGCTGTTAATTGTTCATAGACACTGTTTGTGAGGTTGTTGGGGGGCTCACAGCTGGGTTATTCCCAGGACTCGCTGCCCCTCCGCGGATCTTGGTTTAACCCCATGGACGTGCCCGGTGTCCTGTTCCATGGGTTATTGCCCTGGATTGCACACATTTGTAACTTAACAACCAGCTTAATCTTAATTTCTTACCCTTAAATTCTGAGGTTACAACAGGTAATTAAAAAGAAAAGTTTTGTAGCTTTTTCACAAGCAATATGACCCTGTTTAGGTAAATTAATCGACAATATTTCTTCTTTTCCTGAGTAACTCCAGCTCAATCTGGCGAACAAAGGGAGCCTTAAATAATTGTGAGCCTTAATTATATGAGAAATTGTGTGTAATAATTCAGTGAATGATTTGATTGGAGAGCTCCTTAGTAGCAGGTGGCAAAAATAGTCACAGCAGTTGCGTAATTTAAGTGCTTTGCACTCCTGTTATATATGACCTGTTTTAATAATAACCTGTGTGAAGGTGCAAAAGCCGGTTTGTTTACTGCGCTGACGGGCTATCTTCAGGTTGAAATGAAGGAGCTCAAGGCTGGAGCTGTGGAGATTGTTTTTCCAGCTGCCTTTTTGATGCTGCACCCAGAAAAGTGATTGACAATGGAGACCAGCACAAGAAAACCTGGGAGCTGCTGAATTGCAAATCTCAAGGGGGAACTGATCCCCAAGTGGCACATTTGACATGTCCCATTTCAGGTAGCAGCGGAATTAAACATTTCTAAGCCAAGTGACATTGGGAGGTGACGTCGAGCAGGAAGATGTGACTTTATTTTTCAGAAGAGGGATTGTCAAGGTAAAACTCACCAGTCGGCCATGGTGAGTGCGGGATGAACTCACCCATCGCGGCTTCTTGCTTGGCCTCGGCTGCTGGGGTATTTTAATTCCTGCTGCTGCCAGAGCCCAGCTGCACCGTCTAGACAGGGCTGTCTGTCCGGTGTAGAAAATCCAGATGTTTGTTACCCCACTGAACATGTGGACATGGTTCACAGAGCCGTCGTGGCAGAGCTGCGCTGCACGTGTGTCCCCTGGTCCCTGCGGTGACCACGGAAACGTCCGAGGAAATAAAAGGGATGACGAGTGTTCAACTCCTGTGCGGCCAGGGTAGAAAGTAGCTGGGATGCATTTATTTCTGTATTCTGAGATTTATCACAGGAGTTTGATGAGACTTGCAGGGCTTTGGTGGGGGATTGTTGCAGCTGTTGCCAGAGGTGCTGAGGAAGAGTGTTTCTGTTACGGATTATTTTTTCTCAAGATACTCTTAATGAAAGTGTGTGGGTGTGGGATGAGCGCTCTTCAGTGACCCCATGGGCCCTGAGCTCACTTGACCTGAGATCCACAATCTGCAGAGGCAAGAAAACCTGAAAGCAAGTGTTTGAGGTTCAGGAGCATAGATATGTAACCATGGAATTAAAAGTAAATAAACCTGCTGAAGACCTGTGCGCAAAGTCACACCCCATCTCCCCAGAACGAAGCTGTTCCTTCATAGAGAAAGAGTATGTTTAAGCTCGGCAAAGAAAGTATTTTAAAGAAAACCCCTGCAAAACAGACTGAGGATCTCCTGGCTGCTGCTCCAAAGATAAGTTGTTTTCTCAGGCAGTATAAATGGAGTAGTAGTGGTTTGAGGGTTTTTTTAAATCTCTCTGTGTGCTTCAATGCTCAGTGTAACGTTTGCAGGCTCTGAGTGCGTTACTTCCCTTAAAAGTCTTTGTACATTAAATGATTTTGTTCTTTTTATTTTTGGGCAAGCAAACCCCTGCCTGCCGTGGGCTCTCCCTGCCCCCTGTGTGTCACACCGGTTCCTGTGCTTCCCTGTGCTGTTTTATCTGCTGGATTTACTCATTTTTCGGTGCGGTCTTTACACATAAACCTGCTGTACTTAGCCATTAAACCCCGTGCGTCTGCCCGGGGAGGAAGCCATGTGTTGGACGACTAAATCTTCACATCCTTGAGCAATTTAAGAGCGGCTGTTGCGAGACCCAAAGCTCTGTGTTCTCTGTTCCTCAGGAATGCCGCCTTGCGATAGCCACTACTATTTAGTCCTTTCCTGAAAATACCTTATATTTTTTTGGTACAGAAAGACCAGAGTGAATGGATGATGAGGAGCCTTCTCATTTCAGTGTGTTTTTCTGTGCAGAAAATACAACACGTTAGGACAAACTAATTGATTTTTGGCTGGCTTCCATTTTCTCAGTGTTAGAATTTCTTCTCTGCCTCTCTTCTATATTTTATCCCTTCATATAAACCCTGTGTTTATTTCTCAGGAATTATGCACGTCTGGAGGAATATGTAGTAAATTGTACTACTATATTAGCCTCAATATATGCATATGTTTTTAACCCCCAAAAATTGCTTATGCAAATATGTCGATAAGAAAAGAAATACGTAGTGTTGTGGCTCTTCTCCTCCATGAATGCTGATGGGTTTCTGTAGCAAGAAGCTTCTCTGCAGTCGGAGCAGCTGTAAACCTACTGCAAAAGATAATGTAAAGAAATTTCCTGTTCGTGTCCACTGTCATGAATTCTAGGAGAAGAGGGAGGTGTGAGCTGTGCTATGTTGATGCTCCCAGGTGTCTTGGCTTCCTGTTTTAGTCCTGACTCCTAGTTGTCTTTGCAGTACATAGATTAATTTTGCTGTGGACTGTTGGAGGGACTGGCTATGTCCATGGACACCGAAACCCCAGGCAGGTCACTCTGTCCCTTTGCTCCATTGCTCTCCGTGATGCAGCTGTGCCGTTCTGGTAGGGGTGTATAACCTTCCAACAAATGTCCCCAGTGCTGGTCCAGCATCACACCTAAATCTGCTTTTCTGGCCTTGAAGGCCATGATGAGTTTCCCTTCTCTTGTTTTTGCAGCATTAATGTCTCCTTGGGGCAATGCCCCTGCTGTAGGATCTGCAAAAATCAGGCAAGGTTTGCATTGCAGTGCACCTGGATCGCGTCTGCAGGGACCCAGCAGTGATGGGACCGTGGGGACTAGAGCTCAGGGACCCTGGAAATACGAGCTCCAAGGAGAAGGTGTGCACTGGCTCCTGTGCCATCTCGCTGCCTGAGTGAAGCCTTCGCTGCAGGACAGACCTTGAGGTGCTGGAGTGAGTTGAGAGAAGGGAACAGAGCTGATGAGGGGCTGGAGCACAAGTGTGATGGAGCGGCTGAGGGACCTGGGGGGTTCAGCTGGAGAACAGGAGCTGAGAGGAGACCTTCTGATCTCTGAACTGCCTGAAAGGAGCTTGGAGCCAGGGGCGTCGGGCTCTGCTCCCCAGGAACAAGCGCCAGGAGCAGAGGAAACGGCCTCAAGTTGCACCAGGGGAGGTTGAGGTTGGATGTGGGAACAATTTCTTCCCCAAAGGGCTGTCGGGCATTGGAACAGGCTGCCCAGGGAAGTGCTGGAGTCACCATCCCTGGAGGGCTGGACAGACGGACGTGAGGTTCTCAGGGACATGGGGCAGTGCCAGGGGTGGGTTATGGTTGGACTGGATGATCTTGAGGGGCTTTTCCACCAAAATGATTCTATGATTCTATGAGTTTGATTTTCCAGACAACCCAGCCTGGCTTCAGAGCCGGCAGCAGGAGCTTCATTACTTTTTTTTATGATGCTAACTTAAAAAAAAAATGAGGAAAGTGTTTCAGCCATTTGTCTTTTGCTGATGTATTTATCTACCTTAAGAGACTTAACCAGGTAGTGAAAAATTCAATAAAAAACCAACCACATTACTCTCAAATAGCACTGTTGTTTAGCATTGTCTCGCCTATTATATGGATGTTGTGAAACTATTTTGAGTCTTAAATCTTTTACTATCTGTGCAATAATCACAAAATTGTTAAAGTCCAATCTGCAAACATTGTGGGTAATTGAGGCTGTTCTCCCCCACCCCGTGTTTGTCTGGTTTTTATTCCCCAGCAGAAGTAATTGCTTTCCATGACACACTTAAAAGATTGCTCCCATTTCTTCGTGTTTTATAGCTGTGCTGTTGCGGCACTAAAAATCTTTAATATTATTTAATCTGCTTGTCTAATGAAACCCAGACAACCTTTGTCTGGTTGTTCTGGGGGGAACAGTATCGTCACCTTAGAATTTCTATGATTCTGTGGCTCCCGTCCTTAACACCAATGTTGTGTCAGAAGCTGCACGCTCAGGTGGAATCAAAATTAAATAGCGTAAAATCTCACTTTGGTCACCTAGCCAGAGTTCAGGGCACAGAGCAGCGCAGGTGGTTTATGCATATCTGGAGGGGTTTTATCCTGTAAGGGGGTAGTTTAATGTCCAGGAAAGCAGAGCTGGGGCTTTAAAGAATCAAAGAATTATTTTGGTGGAAAAGACCCTCAAGATCATTGAGTCCACCCATAACCCACCCCTGACACTGCCCCATGTCCTGAGAACCTCATGTCCGTCTGTCCAGCCCTCCAGGGATGGTGACTCCAGCACTGCCCTGGGCAGCCTGTTCCAATGCCCCACAGCCCTTTGGGGAAGAAATTGTTCCCACATCCAACCTCACTCTCCCCTGGCGCAACTCGAGGCCACCGGGGCCAGTACCTGATGAAAGGAGATGGAGATGGTTCTGTCTTTGTTCTCAGCAGCAAGAGACCAAACCCTCCCGGTTGTGAGCAATCCTAACAGCCCCAGGTATACATGGTAATTTCTCCAAAGCTTCTACCTTTATAACTAGTGTCAGAAACAAAAAATGGGACATTTACAGGCTTCTGTGGGTGACAGAGAGCTGAGAGCCTTCACAAAAGGACTGGAAAGCCTTTACCAAGCTTTTACTTCCATGCTTGCTTTTGTCTTTCAGTTCAAGTTACCCATGACTGTCATTTTTGTTCTCAATGAAGCACATTTGGGGAATTTGAGGGAGCTTTCTAGTGTGTCGAGCTGTCAGCTGTAGTGCAGCAAGTGTGACAGATCCCACCGAAGGGGATCTCGGCTTTTCTGGCAAATCTGCACTGTGGATTTGAATGGGAGCACAAGGAAAGGGCGAGTGGAGAGGAGTGACCGAGCTGTCCCAGAACTGTGCCCGTGCCTTGGCTGGTCTGCTGAAAACTGGGGAACAATGGAGAAATGCTATAGAAACATCCAGGGTGGGAATATCAGCACCTGCTGTGATGGTCACTGTGGTGGGCATACCAAGGACACTGTGGTGGCCTATGGGTGTTTGAACCACAGTTTAAAATCCAGCTGGGAGGTCTGGGATGGCAGATGTAGAGGCCGTTCCCAAATATGCTGCTTGGAGAAAGAACGAGGCTTAGACATGATCATCTTGCAGCACACTGGTGGGAGGACATGGTGTCCTCACCAGAGCCGCTGTGAAGCCACCACAGCATCCTTATAAAATCATAGAATCGTTTTGGTTGGAAAAGACCCTCAAGATTAAGTCCAACCATAACCCACCCCTGGCACTGCCCCGTGTCCTGAGAACCTCATGTCCGTCTGTCCAGCCCTCCAGGGATGGTGACTCCAGCACTGCCCTGGGCAGCCTGTTCCAATGCCCCACAGCCCTTTGGGGAAGAAATTGTTCCCAGATCCAACCTCAGCCTCCCCTGGTGCAACTTGAGGCCGTTTCCTCTGCTCCTGGCGCTTGTTCCTGGGGAGCAGAGCCCGACCCCCCTGGCTCCAAGCTCCTTTCAGGCAGTTCAGAGATCAGAAGGTCTCCCCTCAGCTCCTGTTCTCCAGCTGAACCCCCCAGGTCCCTCAGCCGCTCCATCACACTTGTGCTCCAGCCCCTCACCAACTCCGTTCCCTTCTCTCCACTCGCTTCAGCACCTCAAGGCCTTTCTTGGCGTGAGGGGCCCAAAAGTGCCCGCAGGATTTGGGGTGGATGCTCAGGGGTGTCAGGGGTGGGGACAGATGTCCCTTCCTGCCACCCACCAGGTCACCTCTCAGCATCCCCCCTGGCTCAGAGGCACAACCTGAGGGCTGGTGGCTCTGGACACGTGTCCCCATCCTCCCGTCTCCTCTGTGTGTTCCTCCAGTGACCTCTGAGAGCTTCACTGCCCAACTCTGGCCCCGCCCGGGGCAGAGCAGAGGGGGAGGAACAACCTCCCTCAACCCGCTGCCCACACTCCTCACCCACCCCAGGAACCACTGGCCTCTTGCCCACAGGCCACGTTGGTGCCTCATAGTCAACTTGTTGCCCGCAATATGATTAACGAGTGTTGGATGAGTTAATGGAAGGCGAGACTCGTTCCCGCGGTGGCGACTGTGTCGTCCCCCGTCTCCGCTCCGCGCAGGGACGGCTCCTGCAGGAACACGCTGTAGTTCCGCAGGCGGCCATAGACGAGCGTTAGCGATGTTTGATTGCAAACTTCTGCAGGTGTCAGCAGTTTTTCCAACCAAAAAAGCTTTTAGCTCTTGGGCAGAAAGTCAAATGCTGTTTTAAATGCATAGCCATCAAGTTTTTGAAAAATACAGGGAGTCAGTCCGTTTTCCCTCTTTTTCTTTTTTTTTTTTTGGATGAAGTGCATAATAAGCTCTTAGCTCAGATAAATCCTAATTGAGGATTCAGTCAAGGCTGTTGCTAAATTAGCAGAGCAGGTCTGCTAGACAAACGCAACCTCAGCTTGCCAAAATAAGCAGTTCTTAAAACCCTACGTGGAAAGAGGATTCGTGGCACTAAACCGTTTTGTTTTCCCTCATTCCCCAACACGACCCTCTTGCACCTTTCAAGAGCTGCCCAAATGCCCCCAGCCCAGCGCACGGCTCTGGTGTCGCTCCGGTGTCGCTCCCGCAGCGTTTTGCCGGGTTGTGGCTGCGCTGGGGCCGTGTCACACGCTCCGGACGGGGCCTTTGGCTGACCTTGGAAATGTCCCTTCCTCAAAGGCTTCCTCAGTATTGCTTCAGATAGACGCTTTTCCTTCAGGGCTCTTTCCATGCCTCAAATCGAGGTCTTTCAGGTATAATGACACCTGGCAAGACCTGGAACATGTGGTAACCTCCTCCTGGCAAAGTGGGGACGAGGTGATGGTGGGATCGGGGTCCAGCAAAGCACCTGTCAAACCTTCCAGAAGATCATCTGCTAAATGACTAAAGCTGTAAGAGAAAAAACCCATCCTGTATCTGTGTGTGTGTTGCCAAACCTCAGCAATGAAATTTGGCTCAGAGATGGTAAGTTCTGGATATTTGTCCACCTGATTTTTTTTCTGTCCTATGTTAGTGTCTGGCTGGCTTTACCCTGGACCGTAATGTGGCTAGAAAATGAAAAGACTACAGCTGCGTAACCAATTTAATGTGCACCTGGCTTGTCTTAGCGTGAGTGTGGTATTTCATACTCCCCATTCTCCCCGGCTCACTAACACGTTTCTTTTCCTCCCAGTTCAAGGTCGATGGCGACTGGTTCACCTGGATCGACTACGGACGCTTCCAGGAGCTGGTGCGAGAGCACGAGAGGAGCGGCGGGGCCGAGACCTTCACAGCGGCCGATTACACGGCCAGAACGCCTGAGTGGGCGCTGTTCGGGTCCAGGGAAAGGGGCTTCGATCCCCTGGACGTGAGGTACCAGCGGAAGAACAAAGCGAGAGACATCTTGGGGTGCTGAGGGCAGCTGGGGCTCCTGGCTGCCCGATCAGGTTTGGGCTCCATTTCTAAGCTAAAACCAATTTTTTTTTTAATATAGATCACTTAGATTTTTCTGACATTTGATGTTGAGAAGGAGGGCGAAGCCTTTATTTAACCTTTCCTTCCTGTTTTTAGGGCTTTTTGGATGAAAATATTTATAATGATCTTTATCGCAAGATAACTCCCAAATGGTGCTCACCAGTGATTTATCGTAATTAGCGCTGTGATGAGGGAGGCAGTGGCTGTGGTGGCCACAGTGGAGAGGATTTGGGGTTGGATGTGGAGGGGGGAGCGCTCGTTTGACGTTGGTCTCCAGCACGTGCTGGTGCCCAGAAACATTGGGCATCCATGAGAACAAGCGCCGAGGGGATTTCAGCACCACAGAGACACACAGACGGGTCTGGATGTAAAAGCCCGAGCCCTGCTGGAACTATCGTACTGACAGTAACAAAGATTTATATATTTTAAACATCGGTGCTAATTGCCGTGAAGACCCCGTCCTACCCTCAGGAAGCTGCAGCTTGGACCTGGTGTGAGCAGCAACATCCCTTTAATAGCATCTCCAACTTCTGATATCTCCCCAAATATTTTCCAACTTTGTGGGTTTGGCAATGAATATTTTCCGAGTAGTTTTTATCGCGCTCCCCCAATGGCTCTGAATAACTCATAGAGTTCTTCAAATCCCCATTGGGTGGTGAGGACGCGGTTTGGGGAGCCCACAGGGTGAGATACCAGCACACGTCTCCGTTGCTCCATGCGGATGCGTCGGCAGCGTCGCTGCTGGTTTGGGTGAAGGGGGTAGCCTGATGTAGGCAAAGCTGAATCTGGTTGAGGTCTTTGATGTCAAAAAACCAACTATTTTAATCTGGAGAGGTGATGTCTAGGTGTGAGCTCCAGCTGCCGAATGGCTGAACGAGGGTACAGCGCTCCCTCCCGTGACCGTGTTCCCCACTTCGGCAGCTCCCTGGACGTGTGTCCTTCAGCCTTTTGGGGTGACGGGCTGTGCTGTGGGAGGACAGCGGGGCTCCCCGTGACCTGCACGGTGGCTTGTTCTGCTCCAGCTGAAGCCCTTGGGCCAAGGAGCCTGATGGAACCAGCTATGGAAAGAGCTGAATTTAGCCCCAGAGGTTTTGGCTGCTGGGGGAAGAAAACGCGATCGTGCTCAAGCGGTTTTGTGTCTGTTAAACTCCTGGAGCAGAGTTCAGAACCTTCACGACGTTCCCACCTCAATGGCGAGTCCGTAAACCTGCGATTCCCAGCGCCCGCGGTGCTGCGGGTGGGGAGCGTTCCTGAGATCGTGGCTTTATTTCTTTTTGAACAGAACCTTGTTTCTTAAACTGTAAAAAGTGTTTCTAAAGACGAAAGAAAATAAAGTGATTTTCCGTAGAGCGCCTCTGGTGTGTCACTGCTGTACAGGACTTTGCAAGGGGGGACACCAAATGGATTTTAAATGATCCAAAGCACAAGTGTTGCAGAATATCGTCTTCTTTCTTAATAGCGTCTGAAGTCCCTTGGCCTGGTCACCACACTCTTCCTCACACACCCCGGGAACCATTGGCCTTGGGCACGGGGCCAATGCGCATCCCAGACCCCAGCCGGATGGTGACCAGGGCTGTGTCCCCCCGTCCCTCCTGGGGTCCCGCTGGCACCGGGAAGCTGCTCCGAGAGCGGTTGGGGAGGATTCACTCCTGCGATTCCACTCGAATTGTCTTGCGCTTGAAGGAAGTCTTGCTGTGCACGTATCTGAAAGAATCCTCAGACTCTCAGTTGTCCAACTTCATACAAACCGCCAGCTCCAGCTATTTCGGGGAGACGCTGAACTGGGGACCTGGGTCAGTGCTGCAGCTCCAGGTGGGCACAGGGATCATGTCCTGTGACCAAAGAGCCTTGCTGCTGCTGGAAGGGTTTGGGCTTTTTTGTGGTTTTGTTGGCTTGTTTGTTTTTACCTGCTCTCCAACAGCAGCATTTCATGCTCACCTGAAATTGCTTCCTTTATTCCTTTAGATTTAAAATAATCTGCTGCTCACCGGGATGCTCGTGCAGACTGGAGGCTGTGAGTTTTTTCACAGGGAAGCTGGGATGGGATGGGATGGGATGGGATGGGCTCGATGCACTCTGAAAAAAGTGATCTTTGATTAAATGAAATCTTCTCTATTATTCTAAAGATCAGTAAAAGTTCCCAATCTGGAATGACCTCTCCAAAGTCACAATCTCAGGATCAGCCCCTGCTCTTGCAATGGTGACGTTCTGTCCCTGTAAATATATTTGACTTAATAACTGGGTCGTGCCAACCCATTTTCCGTACGTTTCCATCTGGACCAGAGCCACCTGCCGGGGTGCAGGGGGGTCTCTGTCCTCCTCGCTGCTCCCAGGACTGCCCAGGACCCCCCCAAAGAACTGACCTCCCTCTGCTCTTTGCGATTTTGCCCAAAACCAGGGCATAACGTGCTTCCCAGAGAGTGTTTCCAGCGAAGAGGGACCTGCTGCTTCAACAGCCAACCTGAAGGCTCAGGAGGTTTGATCTGAAAAGCAAAATGGGCAAAAATTATTGTAACCACTTAAAACCAGGGAGCATTTGAGGAGCCCTGTTTCATTTTTGACTGAGGATAAACATATTTGTTTCCAAAATCTCCAGCAGAAAAACATCCCCCAAGCAGGGAGCTGTCATCCATCAGCTTTGTCTTCATCTGGCTCCGCTCCTAAATCATTTATGATGTTAGAGCCGCTGTTGTGCCTCGAGGGGAAAGGAAGAAGATATCAGGATTAATTGAGGGAAGGGCATCGTTTTCATTGCAGCAACTGCAAAAGGAGGCGGGAGCCGGCAAAGGCTGCAGGTCCCGTGGGAGGGGACCCGGCCCAGCAGTGAGACCGTGTCAGGAGGAGGCAATTAATCCTGGGGAAGTGTTTCATCAAAGGGAGCCCTTGCTTTCCTGGAGCTTTCCCGGAGGTGGGAGCTCACCAGTTCCTTCCCCTCGTTCTCCTCCTCCGCTCCGTCTCTGTCTCATCCCCATCCCGGCCAAGCGAGACCGACCAGCGACCAGCAGGCTGGAGGTGGTGGGAGCTCTGGGATGTCATTTCCATCACTGACAGGACATTTTGGAGGATGCAGGGACCCCAGGGCAGACATCACACAGCTCCCTCAGCCACTCTGAGTCTTTGCTTCCAAAATCAGGGAGCAGCGGCTTGAAGAAGTGACTGGACAACGTCCTCATACACACGGTTTGAGCTGTGCGGTGTCCTGTGCAGGGACAGGAGCTGGACTCGATCCTTGTGGGTCCCTTCCAGTCCAGGACATTCTATGACTGAAGCCAATGAGATTTTGTGGCTGTCACCATCCACCACCCCGTGCCCAGGTCCCCTTTCCAGCGTGGGGCACAAGCCCATGTGGCCACGTCCTCCAGCTTCCCGGAGCAGGACCCCCGTGCTTGGGCTGTTTCCCCGGTGCTTAGAAAAATCCCAACCTCTTGCTTCATCCCCAAACCTTCTTCTGTTATTGCCTGGAAAGACTGAGGAAGAAAAGGTCTTTCTGCCATTTGCACAACCCTGGTGACCCCACGCCACAAGCAATCCTTCCACAAGTGATGCTGAGATGATCTCCCATCCCGGGAGACACTGGGAAAGGTTCGCAGAAACACGGCAGAGGTGGGATAACCACCTCCGAGAGCAAATCACTGGATTAAATCAATGATCAGCATCTTCTGGAGGAGCCCTGGGTGGAGAGGGGGCGCAGGAGGGACAGGACAGGGGGTGCCCGGGGTGGCCCAGGCAGAGTCTCCAGGTCCTGCAGCCGCTGGTGCTGAGCGTGGCCGGAGCCGCAGCCGCTGCAGAGGCAGCTGCTGGGAACAGATATATTTAGTCGGGCGATTTATAGCATTTCCCCAGAAGCTGCTGTTCGTGTCAGACTGGAAATAATTTACTGTCACAGCAGGCTGGCTATTAGTTCAACCAGTTGTTCTTTTTATTTTTTCACCAAAAGCCAGCCCTGTGCCCAGCGCTGTCCCCGGGTGCTGCACCCGAGCTGTGACCCTCTGCCCTTGGGGACCGACGCAGCCGGAGCTCCCAGTGCCACCTTCCACAGCCCAGGGGGACCTGGCGTGTGTCCCTGATGGGACATCACTCTGCCTGACCTGGCCTTTTCCTTTTATACCTCCAAAAACCTGCTGTGATGGTTTGGAAATGCTGCTCGGTAGCACCTGCCTGGAGGATGCTTGTCTGGCTGCAGCGCCCAGTCCTGGGGACACCCCATCCAGGACACCCCATCCAGGTGACACCACTTCTCTCTTTCCAGCCCCTCTGCCTTTCGGCTGCCAAGGCCACGGCTCCATACACATATTGAAAGTGTCCAAATTGGTTATTCCCGATGCCGGATTTCCCTGCAGGCTCCTCCAGTGAATGCTGCGGGGTAGGGAAGATGTAGCTCTGCATCAGGGATGACATTCCTGCATGGGGTCCCCACTTCCACTAGGAAATTTGGGAGGATCTGACACAGAAGATGCCAAAAATTGCTGGATGTGCCGTGTAAGGTTTGTGACGGCAGAACAAGCGGTAGCAACGGATCCATCATCCCAACCATGCTGGTGCCGTCCAGGTCAAAGGGTGTGGGGGACAGTCACCTGGGCTGGGGGCTGAGCTTCCCGCTAAATGGGAAAAACCTCAGTTTTGGTTTTCTGTGACATTAGATTAAATATTTTGGAAGATCTTCTTTTCTCTCTTCTCTTCTCTTCTCTTCTCTTCTCTTCTCTTCTCTTCTCTTCTCTTCTCTTCTCTTCTCTTCTCTTCTCTTCTCTCCCTCTCCCTCTCCCTCTCTCCTCTCCCTCTCCCTCTCCCTCTCCCTCTCCTTCTCCCTCTCCCTCTCCCTCTCCCTCTCCCTCTCCCTCTCCCTCTCCCTCTCCCTCTCCCTCTCCTCTCCTCTCCTCTCCTCTCCTTTCTCTCTCTTCTTTCTTTCTCCCCTCTCCCTCTCCTTCTCCTCTCCCTCTCCTCTCCTCCCTTTCCTTTTCCCTTTCCTTTTCCCTTTCCTTTTCCCTTTCCCAACAGGGGTGGGTTATGGTTGGACTTGATGATCCTGACAGTCTCTTCCAACTGAAATGCTTCTATGATTCTAAACCAGCTGAGGACTCGTCCCCTGTTTGCAGGGGAGTTGGAAGCCCTCGATCATCCCAGCCGGTGACCACGGGGGACAAGGGACATGTCCATTTACCTCCTACAAACACCGGCGCCCGGGGTGGCTCCATCACCTCTCTCCTGCCTCCACGTTGCTGGGCGCCTTTCCCATCACTGGGATTTTTGCGGGATGCTGGTAATAACATAATCCTCACCTCTGGGGCAGCCATCTGGGAGCTTCAACTGCCGCCGTCTCGTGAAATTTCATCCTCTTTGCCAGGGGCTCCGATTAGATCAGCTGTTTAAATCATCTTAGCGCTAAATACATGTTATTTGGAAAACAGAGAGAAAGCATCAAAGACTTGAATAATTAGCTGTTAAACACCGCAGCCCTGCGTGTTTTCTTGCCCCAGGAAATGTGAAGCCTCTTGTCAAATTATCCACAGCCCCCCGAGTCGTTGGCAACTGGTAATTTCTCCTCCGGGGAGCTGGCAGGTTGGTTTCCCCCATAATCACAAAGACGGGACCTGGCTGTGAAGGTCTGTGGTGAAATGGGTTTGTCACAGCTCTGCTGTCGCAATGTCCCAGCCTGTAAGGGCTCTATAAGGGGGGATGACGCTTTTAGGCAGCCCATGTGTCACCTACAGCGTGTCACACAGAGAGGCCTCGCTTCCCCAGCCTTGGCGTCGATATTTCCAGTTCTTTCTCCAAAATACAAGAAGCTGGGGGGATGTGGAGCCCCAGGGGGGTTTGCACGGAGCCACCGACCCCTCAGGCACCCCCTGCCCAGTCACTGGTTCCCCTGCTGAAATAGGGGATAGAAACCACATCCACTTGCTTTTATGTTTGGGTTGTTTCATCAGTGTTTCATTCATTTTTTTTGAGCCTGGGAGTTGTAACTTGGACTTTTCTCCTTTTGTTGTTGTTGTTGTTTTGTTTGGTTTGGTTGGTTGGTTTGGATTTTGGGGGGGTTCTTCTTGGTTCGGTTTTGTCTAAGTTTTTTGTTTTGGTTTTGTTTGTTTGTTTGGGGTTTTTGGGAGGTTGGTTGGTTTGGGTTTTGGGGGCTTTTTTTCCACTTCTTACCCAGGTGCAGGCTGGGCATGTAAAGCCTGAACCCATCGTTCCTGTGTCTGATGAGCATCCAGCCCTCAGCCTGTGAGCCGCTGCACACCAAGGTCTGTTTTACCCCCCGGCCATGGTTGGACCTCACCAGGGGCTGGTGGGGCAGCCCCCAGCATGGGCTGTGACATGGGTGACATCAGGGTTGTCCTCTCCACCACATGGTGACCGCGTGTTTTGTTGCCCTGAGGCTGCATGGTCCTTGTGAGGGAGCTAATAAATACAAACCCCCCTCAAACCATTGCACACAATTGATGCTGTGTGGTGTATTTCAGCACAATGTGGGGTTCCCCATGGGATTTCCAGCGTGCTTCGGTCTCCTTCAGCTGACCACCCCACGAATGATGCGATATATTGTCCATGTATTATGGAAATCCACTCTGCAGCTCAAGGCATAAGGAGAAGCAGCGCTGAGCTCTGCAGGCAGGGGCTGAGGCTGCGAAACTCTGGATCGTGGCATTAGCACGCGAGTAATAAAATATTGTTCTTTGGCGGCGGGCTTACGGCATTACAAGAAAAGCTGCTCTGAGCTCTGCTCAGCTTATGGGGGTAGCACCTGTGCCGCTGCTCTCCCAGTGTCTGATCAGAACAAAGCTTTTCGGTTTCTTTAAACAAATAAGCTACAAAAGCTGCTGAACATTGTGGAGAAACAGCAGAGAGAGAGCAAGGCCACAGAAATTGAAATTATTATCTGGCTTTTTCAACTGGAGTCTCGCTAGGATGGATGGGGGATGGAGCTGGCCATCTCCATTCCTGTAAAGGCTCTGAGATCACAGAACCACAGAATCCCAGAATGTCGGGGGATGGACGGACCTGGAAAGCTCATCCAGTGCAATCCCCCCATGGAGCAGGAACACTCAGATGAGGTTACACAGGAAGGTGTCCAGGCAGGTCTTGAATGCCTCCAGAGTTGCATGCTCATGACATCTCAGGGTGATGCAGCTCCACGTGTGGCCTCATGCAGCGGCCAAGCTCAGCCCTTGGGGACACAGGGGCACAAAAACCCCCAGTCCTTTGGAACTCGTCTCCAGTGCTGAGCTGCGAGCTGCCCTCGTACCCTGGGGAGCACACAGTTTCCAGAAGGTCTGCAAATGCCCACCTGGAAAAGGAGCAAACATGCGTGGTTATGTGTGGTGGGTTGAGCTTGGTTGGCTGCAAGGTGCCCACGCAGCCGCTCGCTCACCCTCCCTCCTTGGCGAGACGGGGAGAAAATAGATAAAAATGCTTATGGGTTGGGAGAGCAGCAGCAAAGTTGCTCAGAATGAAGCACCTGTTTTGAGGATGAATGTCCCCTGGCCACCACGGATGCTGCGGAGCAGAGAGCGCCCGAGAAGCAGCGCAGCCTCGGCGTGCGGTGGCGTAATGCACGGGGCGAGGACGTGGGGCTGAAATCAGTGTTGTTGCTTCCTTTGGTGCAGGCAGCAGGCATCGCTTGGAGGAACGTGCCCAGGTAATCAACACCTGTCCTTGGACACTTTTGTGGGCACTTATAAAATGTCAGGGGCAAAGCTGGTTGCTCAGATTCCCTGTAACTAAACTAGCTTGTTCATCTCATGGACATGGCCCCTCTATGGTGAACTCTGCAGTGGTTTTGTGTTAGAGCGAGATAAGGACTAAGCAAAACAAGTCGATTCAATGTGAATCACGCTAAGCCATTTATTACAGAAACAAGTCTCCTTATATACGTAACTATATTCTAATCACGCGTCCACGCTCCAAGCATGAATTCGCTAAATGAGTATCGTGGGCTGTCCGTGCACTGGAGTCTCACTGATGGTACGTCCGATGATTCACTCCACACCTGGACCCCAGTGATTGTGGAACGCCCCTCTTTCTCACAACAGACTCTGCAGTCAGCTCCCCGAAGTGGCCTTGAGATTCCTTTGAGCCTGACTAATTCATCAACAAAGTCTTTATTTACCAAAACCCCCTCCACAGTTTTGGGGTTCACCTTGCAAAAAGGGATCATGCTTGGGGCAAAGCTTGACTCGGGGATGGAGAATCACCTTGTCCCTGGGTGTCCTCTGGTCTTGGAGGTCTGCAGTGGGGGTTACAGCTGGAGATGGGATGGGGACACCACATTTTCCTGCTTCACGTCCTTTGTGTGTTCCCCTGCCCTTGGGAAGAGGATGAGACAGGTTCCCCCAGCCCCAGCAGGGTGGTTAATGTGAGCTTAAAGACAACGAGTGAACACAACGTGGTTTCTCAACAGCCCTGTATGAAAACAGCAAGTTTTAATTAACAAAATGAGGGGTAGTTTCTGGCTGGGGTCTCAGCTGGGATGGAACACCTCAGTTCAAGAAGGGCCCCTCAGTTCCAGAAGGACAGGGTGATACAAGGAATTGACAATTAACTAATTAACAGTTAAAAACCCAACACTTGACACTTAAAGAACTAACCCTACCCCACATCACTGAAGAGAGCTGACCCTTTAACCCACATCACTATTGCCCAGCCTTGCTTAACTCTGTGTAACTTATTGTACAAAATACAGGACTTCACTGATGCCCTGCAAGGATAATAATCCTTGATGCATCCTTGGGTGCACTAGATTACAGAAACTTGGGCACAGGAGAGGAGATACGCCAGTTTTAACCAACTCAGCAGTCTGAGACTCAACCAACTCATCACACTGGACCAGAGGTGACCGTGTACAGAGAAGAGGACCCGGGGTCACGATCACTGCGCAGCTGCAACCGGGATGAACCGGAGGTGGAGACTATGGAAATGGTCTCCCAGAACTCATTGTAATAAGAACCGCCTTCTTGGGGACAGGTTATGAATATGTACAGGCATTCCTAAAACTTTCATGAATGTGTAACACTTTACTGCATTTAACCAAGTTCACAGCTACTGTAATTTTACACACGTATTAGGTGAAATGATTCCCCGTGTGTCCAGCGTCATAAATAAATGCATACCTTCCTTATAACTTCAAGGGTTGTAAGGTCATTCCGTGCCTCAAGGGAACTGCTGCAGAGAGTCCAGCGCAGCCACCAAGATGCTGAAGGGAGTGGAGCATCTCCCGTGTGAGGAAAGGCTGAGGGAGCTGGGGCTCTGGAGCTGGACAAGAGGACACTGAGGGGGGACTCATTCATGGGGATCAATATGGAAAGAGGGAGTGTCAGGAGGATGGAGCCAGGCTCTGCTGGTGACAACCAGTGACAGGACAAGGGGCAATGGGTGCAAACTGGAACACAGGAGGTTCCATTTAAATTTGAGAAGAAACTTGTTCCCGGTGAGGGTGTCAGAGCCTGGCCCAGGCTGCCCAGGGGGTTGTGGAGTCTCCTTCTCTGCAGACATTCCAACCCGCCTGGACACCTTCCTGTGTAACCTCATCTGGGTGTTCCTGCTCCATGGGGGGATTGCACTGGATGAACTTTCCAGGTCCCTTCCAACCCCTGACATTCGGTGATTCTGTGACCTGCCCTGGCTGTGCTCATCCTGGGTGCCTAAGGGAGCAAGATCTGCCACCTGGCATTTTAAAAGGGAAAATGTGAGAACAGCAAAGGGGAGTTGGATCCCTGCTGGGGCTGCTGGTTTGCTTGCACCACTGCGGGCAGGAGGGGGTGAGCAGGACTCACCAGCGCCCTGCAGCCCACTGTGCTGGGGCTTAGCAATACGTCATTCCCACATTGTCACTTTACAGAGTTTTTTTTCCTTCTTTATATTTTCCTAAAGGTTTTTGGAAGCCTCACAGCAAGGGTGGTGGGCATGGCTGAAAGCATCATGCTTGGTGCACACACGGTGCTTGCTGGGTACGGGAGAGCCGCGCTTAGCCCAAACTCCCATAGCAGTTGGCAATATCAGATCTTTGGGGAGGAGATGTGTTGATCTGTGATTTGGAGGCATTTGCTGCTTCCCCAGCAGCCCACCATGGCGCCTTGGGAGCTCTTCCAGAGAGCAGCAGCGAGCTGAATGTGGACATGGCCAACAGCAAGATCTATTTGGTCCCTCTAGTTATTTTCATAAATCTTCCACTTTCTGCAATCTGTGCCTTCCCAGATCAGTGTTCCTGATGATGTTTTGTAATTGTAATCCTGTGAGGCTTCTATAAGAACACAAATGAGCTCTGTACAGCCAGCTGTGTCTTTCTGAAGTTGTCTTGGGTTTGGGGTTTTGTTGTTGTTTGGGGTTTTTTGTTTGATTGTTGGGATTTTTGCTTGTTTGGGTTTTGTTTTGTGTGTATGTGTGTGTGTTTGGTTTTTGTTGTTGTTTTGGGGTTTTTTTGGTGGTATTTTTGTTTGTTTTTATGTTTGTAGGTTTTGTTGTTGTTTTGGTTTGGGGTTTTTTTGTTTGTTTTTGTTTTTTAAACCAGGCTTTCACATTATTTCTATATTCAGATTTTTCAGAATGAGGAAGGCTCAGTAGATGTTCTGCCCGTGTTGGCAGCCTTTTCTGTGCACCTCATCTGGCCCCATGATGTGCTGAGCATCACTGGGCATCATTTTTATTGCAAAGGGATGGGAAGCGTTTGGATCGATGCCGGAGCATCACTCATGCTCACCCATGCATCAGATATTTCTTGTGTTTGGAGGTTTTTTTATGTTTCTTCTCCTCCCAAGATTAAACGGAGAACACAGGGAACATCCAGCTCCTTTTGAACTATCCTTGCAAAGCTCTGATCTCTCCGAGGCTGTTTGATCTCTGCTCTAAGTGGTGATCCACCAGTTTTCCTTTAGGGCTCGTCGAGGCCGTGGGTGGGATGTTTCAGGTCTGGGTTACCCGGGAGCTGAGCCATTGATTCGTGGCATGACTGTTAACCCAAACCTGGCACTGAATCTCCCTAAATCACTCTAGTCTTGGAAGTGTATTAGAAGGGGGTGGTCAGTAGGTCAGAGAGATTCTCCTGCCCCTCTGCTCTGCCCTGGGGAGACCACACCTGGAATCTTGTGTCCAGTTGTGGCCCCTCAGTTCCAGCAGGACAGGGAACTGCTGCAGAGAGTCCAGCGCAGCCACCAAGATGCTGCAGGGAGTGGAGCATCTCCCGTGTGAGGAAAGGCTGAGGGAGCTGGAGCTCTGGAGCTGGGCAAGAGGAGACTGAGGGGGGACTCATTCATGGGGATCAATATGGAAAGGGGCAGTGTCAGGAGGATGGAGCCAGGCTCTTCTGGTGACAACCAGTGACAGGACAAGGGGCAATGGGTGCAAACTGGAGCACAGGAGGTTCCACTTAAATTTGAGAAGAAACTTCTTCCCGGTGAGGGTGTCAGAGCCTGGCCCAGGCTGCCCAGGGGGTTGTGGAGTCTCCTTCTCTGCAGACATTCCAACCGGCCTGGACACCTTCCTGTGTAACCTGTGGGTGTTCCTGCTCCATGGGGGGATTGCACTGGATGAGCTTTTGAGATCCCTTCCAGTCCCTGACATTCTGTGACTCTGTCTCATCTCTGCAAGAAATCTGACATCTGGAGCGGACTGGGAGCCCTGGGCAGGTGATACACTAGGGACCACCAGGTAGGGTCACCAGGGAATAGTGCTGGGCAGTGCTCATACCCTGTCCTGGCCCCCTGCTGCCAAGCACATCTGTCCCCATGCCTCTTCGTGGCCATCAATGCCACCTGGTTTGCAGGAGGAGGGAAGGGGCTTTGCAGGGATCACCTGTGGGAGGGGGCTCTGGGGAAACCTTCTGGGACCTCCCTGCAGACAGATTCCTCCAGACAGCACTTACAGAATGGTCCTGATGCTCACGGGTGTGTAATGACCCAACATATTCATTATCATTAAATACCCAATGGTAGTGTGTGCCAATACTCCTATTTATATCACCATTTGTGGTCTCAGAGTAGTACAAAATGCAGCTACCAGTAGTGTAAATGTTTTTCTCCCTTTCTTAACAACTTTGTAGACTGAGATGCTAAATTTTAACCGATGGGTGGAGGGTCGGTCCTGTAGGAACACTGGCAGCAGTCAACCTCTCCACATATGAAACACATTTCTAACTCGCATAAGCTGCTTCGTTTGCACATATGCGTTGAAATTGCATTAAATATAAATAGTGCTGAGTAAACTCGGAATGATTCATAGAAAAATCAGGAGAGTCTGACACAGAAAATGAGACTTAATATTGGTTAGGTATTCAATTATTTATATTCATAGTATTTAATATTTTCTGAACTGTTTCCAGATTTGCTTCACTGTAGCTTTGATAACATAATGCAGTGGATTTTGATGTTTCTTATCTTCCATCTAAAGCCTTCACAGGGCTTTGTTGCCATCACTGAAACGCGCTTCCCCACACGGCTGTGCCGGGGGCGATTTGTGGTCCTTGCTCCCCGTGTTTCTCTGTGCCTGGAGGTCCTGGCGGTCAAAGCCTCCTTGTTCATCAGGCTTTGCATGAACACAAGCAGTAGTCACAGCAGTTTTTTCCTCAGCATCTTCATTGGCTCTATCTGTGGTTTGGAATTTTTGGGGGGCATTATCTATTTTTTTTTCCTAAAGATCTTTAAATTTTTACCAAAAATCAAAGTTTCCCTAAGGCTTCCGATATTTAATCAGCAAATATCATCCAATTATATGGGGATAAAGTAATTATGTCTCCCTCAGCAAACCTACTTCTCTTTCTTTCCCAAGGGGAGGAGAGGTCTTCCCTCAGGATTATGTGATTAAATAGAGGTTTAGAAGAGAAATCTCGCTTTGTTACTTAAAGAGCTTAATCTGAAATCCTCTCAGATGTGAACCGCACTTTGCAAATGCTGAGTAAGGGAACCGTGAGCTGATCACCCGCCTTGGTTGCACTCCCCATGCCTGGACGCAGAATTGAGCTGCCGGTGGGATCAGCCCTCGAGCAGGTCTCGGGACAATCCCTGTGTCCCTCGTTATGTCTGGTCACCCCTGCTTTTCTCCTGAGATGTGTTTTGAAACAGCTGGAGGGGTCCCCTGTCTTTTGATGGGATGTCAAACCTCAGGTGGAGCCTGATGGGGATGAGCCCAAGCATTTCTCATCCACTTAACACCATGGGAATTGGATGTGGCCAAATTTGCCTCCAGAAGCATCTTGCCCGTGTCTCTCCCCACCCTGGTGAAGGTGCATCCCTCCCAGGTCTCCAGTGGTGCTTTGGCATTAGGCTGCTCCATGTCCAGATCCAGCCTCGCTGATGGTTTTCTCTGGTTCAGCTTCAATTCTGCTCCACAGCACCCATGGCCCTGGTGCTGGAAGGGGATTTGCTGCTGACTCTGCTTTGGCAGGTAGACAGCCCAACATCTTACCCTAAAGAAAGGTTGAAAGCCATGTCACACGTGTATACCTGCATATATATGTGTTCATCAGCTCTACAAGGCACAAGAGCTGTGGGCTTGCTTGGGAAAGGTCTCTGAGCTGCTGGAGGGAAAGACCTGCTGCATTAAATCATTCAGTAACAGGTAAAAAGTGTCTGAAAGGCTGTTGTGTCTCCTCAGCAATAGTTTGCCCTGCTATGCCTCTGAAATTCTATGTGCATTTATGGTCTCATAGAGAAGTGCTGGTCCCACATGCTTGACAGGTGTGAGAACTTTGGAGAATAACACGTGTTATGGTCACCGGGGCCAGTACCTGATGAAAGGAGATGGAGATGGTTCTGTCTTTGTTCTCAGCAGCAAGAGACCAAACCCTCCCGGTTGTGAGCAATCCTAACAGCCCCAGGTATACATGGTAATTTCTCCAAAGCTTCTACCTTTATAACTAGTGTCAGAAACAAAAAATGGGACATTTACAGGCTTCTGTGGGTGACA
Organism: Nesoenas mayeri; assembly: GCF_963082525.1. NCBI lineage: Eukaryota > Metazoa > Chordata > Aves > Columbiformes > Columbidae > Nesoenas > Nesoenas mayeri. Next base: position 9,850,609 of record NC_137569.1, on the reverse strand, counting down.
GAAAGCTGAGAGCCTTCACAAAAGGACTGGAAAGCCTTTACCAAGCTTTTACTTCCATGCTTGCTTTTGTCTTTCAGTTCACGTTACCCATGACTGTCATTTTTGTTCTCAATGAAGCACATTTGGGGAATTTGAGGGAGCTTTCTAGTGTGTCGAGCTGTCAGCTGTAGTGCAGCAAGTGTGACAGATCCCACCGAAGGGGATCTCGGCTTTTCTGGCAAATCTGCACTGTGGATTTGAATGGGAGCACAAGGAAAGGGCGAGTGGAGAGGAGTGACCGAGCTGTCCCAGAACTGTGCCCGTGCCTTGGCTGGTCTGCTGAAAACTGGGGAACAATGGAGAAATGCTATAGAAACATCCAGGGTGGGAATATCAGCACCTGCTGTGATGGTCACTGTGGTGGGCATACCAAGGACACTGTGGTGGCCTATGGGTGTTTGAACCACAGTTTAAAATCCAGCTGGGAGGTCTGGGATGGCAGATGTAGAGGCCGTTCCCAAATATGCTGCTTGGAGAAAGAACGAGGCTTAGACATGATCATCTTGCAGCACACTGGTGGGAGGACATGGTGTCCTCACCAGAGCCGCTGTGAAGCCACCACAGCATCCTTATAAAATCATAGAATCGTTTTGGTTGGAAAAGACCCTCAAGATTAAGTCCAACCATAACCCACCCCTGGCACTGCCCCGTGTCCTGAGAACCTCATGTCCGTCTGTCCAGCCCTCCAGGGATGGTGACTCCAGCACTGCCCTGGGCAGCCTGTTCCAATGCCTCACAGCCCTTTGGGGAAGAAATTGTTCCCACATCCAACCTCAACCTCCCCTGGTGCAACTTGAGGCCGTTTCCTCTGCTCCTGGCGCTTGTTCCTGGGGAGCAGAGCCCGACCCCCCTGGCTCCAAGCTCCTTTCAGGCAGTTCAGAGATCAGAAGGTCTCCCCTCAGCTCCTGTTCTCCAGCTGAACCCCCCAGGTCCCTCAGCCGCTCCATCACACTTGTGCTCCAGCCCCTCACCAGCTCCGTTCCCTTCTCTCAACTCGCTCCAGCACCTCAAGGTCTGTCTTGTCATGAGACTTCTCCTCTCTTAGCACTGGAACATACCCAAATCCTGGTGAAACATGCCTGGCAGCTCTCCTGCTACTTTACCCTTGTGTTTTACCACATTTAGCAACATTATGTTGCCCTGTCCCCTTCCATTCCCCATGCATCAATGCTGGTGGATGCTGCTGAGCAGCAGCTTGTCCCTCTGGATAACCCAGGACCAGGCTCTGGTCATTAAAACTGCACGAATATTTTCCAAGGTTGAAGTGTGATTGAGGCTCCTCTCCTTCCCTCTGCTCTCGCATGGCTGTTGTGTTCCCAGCAAGGTTGCAGGCAACTATAGAGATGGGAAAGTGCGTGTGTGAGTGCAAATCAGGGCAAGGCAGAAGGAGAAAAAGGAATGCAAGGAGATACAAATCTCTCAGAAGCCCCTGTTAAAAGAAGACAGTAAGCTGGGATGAATGATGCATAAGATACAAAGCCTAGGGACAGCGAGGAGGGGAAAGAAAGAGTTGCGTAAATGGGGAAAATATATGAGAGCCATAAAAGCACGGATGTCATTTATCAGGACGTGTTTCATGCTTGCAAGGAAAAAAAAAAGAAAAAACATAAATCCACAAAACTGAACTTAAAACCTTGTGGCAAAAATTCAAGTGAGCCTCGGGGAACATCTTGGAGGGTGGGTGGTGTGAGGCTTCGGTAAGCTGAGTTGAATGATGTTATTTGCAATTGTTTTGCATATCCCAGAATGAGCAACAGCTCTGAGCAGCCCTGCTTGGGCACCCCCCCGGCAGGTGCCAGGTCCCCCAGCCAGGCCAGCAACGCACAAACCTCATTTAAATGATATTTGGGCTGTAAGACAGATGGAAAACCAAGGGAACAGAAAGCCCTCAGGCTCTTGAAAATTGCTAAATTGATAATGCTCGGTCTCATCAGTCTTAGCGATCTAAATATATACGTGTGTGTGCATATATATGTGTGTATAGTGCAGGAGGAGGGATTCAGGAAAGGACTCCCAATGTCAAAGACCATGCACAAGGAGGATGGAGATGGATGCTCAGCATGGACACCAGCACAAGAAGTTTGCAAGGCAGTGAGCCGGTGTGGTGGGGAAAATAGGGCAGAAGAAGGGAGCAGGGGCTAGGGGTGACGGTGTTCTGGTCCCCTGCAAGAGCAAACGATGTGGCTGGTGCGGCTCAGGGCAGGGTTTGCTCTGGAATGGTGGACTTTGAGGGTATCTGGTCTAATAAAAACCTGAGCTGTTGGGACAAGAGCTGGGGCTGTGGCTGCGTTAACGGGGTCCTGGCGGCAGGGAAGGAGCTGGTGGCTGAGGAGCAGGAGGAAAGGCAGTGAGTGTCCTTCCATAGGACACAGAGCTGTTCTCCTTGGAGGGATGTCTGGAGAGGAGGCTGTAAATCTGGAGTGCGTTGCGAGTAGAAGTAGCTACAGGATATTCATCATGTCCATTACCACGGTGCAAGAGCTGCTCTGTCATCACAAACCTCCGTGTTACTGTGGCTCGGGGTTATCAAATGTTTCACACATAGATATCGCCCATCTCCCAGGGGTTACAGCTGCTCCTCTGTATTGTCTGCAGTCACGTCGAGGCTGGGGGTTGGGTGTTTTCCATGACACCCCCTGTTTCTGCCAACAAGACCCCAGGGAGGCTGTGGCTGGATGACTCTGCCCTGATTTGTATGGGGACTCGTGTCCCCAGTGTGCTACAGCGGAGAGAACAGGTCCAAAAAACGCATTGCTATGAAACTTTAAAACCCTCGGACTGGATTAATTCAGCTGACCTTAGCGCTCTGTGGTAGCCTAATAGCCATTGATTTATTCTGCTAATGTTAAACCTTTAACACTAATACCAGGCTTTGGAGAAAGGTCTTTGCTTCCAATGACAAGGTGTGAGCTGAGTAGCAAGAAAACAACTGCAGTAACTGTAGCTGCTTTCTCCCCTTTCCTGACCACCCTGCTGAGATTTTCCAAACCCCTCTGGGACAGAAGCCCCTTTGCCAGTGGAAGGTGCACAATGATCTGGGAGATGTGCTTTGGGGCATGGATCCTCCTGGATCCCTGGTCCTGCTCCCTCCAGGGCTTTTACACCCAGATCTGTGTTTTAGTGGTGGGCTGAGCGTGAGCTGGGTTTGCCAGGCTTTCCCATCCTGGTTTATGCACACCAGCTTGTGTACACAAAGCATCGCCAGCCCAGGCTGCCTGCTCTCAGCATGGCTGCACTCCATGACCTGCCTTTTCGTGGCTGTAAATATTAACGATATGAGTTAAGTGGAGTTAAGAGACTGCATTAATTATTAAGTAGTTCTTGGGCAGCCTTTTTCTCTAGGAAAGGATGGTAGCACAGCACATCTTTACTTTTATTTCGCAGATGCTGACTGAATGCATTAAGCAGTCCAGGAGCATGGGGTGGGCATGTTTTGCTCTTGTAGTCTTTGCAAAATGGGTGAGTTTTGGTGCTTTTGCTGGGTGTGAGTTTGAGGTACCAGCTCCTCCATTCCAGAGCAGCAGGTACAGGATGTTCTGCAGAAATTAACAGTGATAAAATTAATCTCACCTCCAAAACCCAGAGGCAGGCAGGCTGTGCTCGTGGCTTGGCCAGAGCTTCCCCTTCAGTATGACCTCTGCTCCTTGATTAAAAATGCAAAGCCCCTGGTGATAATGCTCATCATTGCTCTGACATGGATTTTTCAGCAGTCTCAAAATCCAGCATCACAGAGTGGTTTGGAAACTGCAGATTGGCTGGTGAAGTAACACTCCAGTTAAAATCACCAAAAAATGCAGCTGCAGAAAGAGAATGGTGAGAAACAGGAGTGATTTGTTTATAACTGTGATACTAGAGGGAGGAGTCGGGCTCAGTCCCTGCACTTCGTTCTTCCCACTGCAATTTGGCAAATTTTTCTGTATCTTTGCTTGAAACACAGCCGCTTTCTGATGGCTCTGCCCTTGTCCTCTTCTTTGTGAGAAACCCATTAAACCCAGAAAGGTCAGATTTTCAGAAACACATGGTGCCCAGACTGCACATTGAACATCTGGCTGTGAGACTCCCAACAGAGGCTGGTGGACATTGTTTGAAATACTGAGGCTTATTTTGGTGGCTGGCTTGGAGACAAGCTTTCCAGGAATCCTGTCCATATGTATATGCTGCTGTCTTCACCGTACCAAGAGGCGAAATGCCCATACCCCTTCACAGCATCGTCCTGTGTCCTTGCGTGCAGGCTGCCCACAACTCCTTAGAAATCCAGATGTTTCAGAAACGATCTGCTCTTCTGGGAAACTAATTTAGTTGAGCCCATAATCCGCTTAAGTCTGTGATTTGATACACAGACAGCAGCAACTGAGCCAACAAGCAAAGATCTACATAGAGGTCCTGGAGTCCAGAAATGAACTTTGTGGAGTCCCCTATCCTGCTGTTCGACCAGCCAACGTGGAAAGGCTGAAACGATAACCTTGCATTGGCCTGTCCCTCAGCATCATATCAAGACGCTTAGAAAAGCTTTGCTGATAACCTCATGCTGGCAAGTTTCTTGAAATTCCACCAACAAAACCAAGGAAAAGAGGAAAAACTCTGTAGTCTAAGATTAAAAAAAAAAAAGTCTTGCTTGTAGTGAAGGGAAGACCTATTTTCCCAGCAAAAAACGCTGCTGTAAATGCCTTGCAATGGACAGCTGAGCCTCATGGCACCATGTGAGGATCCATTTCTGAACTCAGTAGAGGATTTAGGGACTGCTTGATGTTAACTTCATCTGCCAAACGCAGCCCTTCCTTGTGCATCAGAAAACGTTTATAACAATGCGAGTCTTTCCTGCTTTGAAAGAGGCTCTTCAGGTCATACTTGAACTCAACAAGGAGGACAACTTGTTGTGCTGTGTACTCAGCAGTCTCAAGCCTGCGTTACAAAAGCTGTCATTAAAATGCAGCTCGCCTTTTGCAGGTATAACCAGGGGGCGTTGCTGTGCCTGCTCTTGGTGAGGCCCAGGGGAGCCACCTGAACCCCAAGAAGAAGCGAGACCACCTCCTTCCCCAGCCCCATGGCATCCTGCTGATCCTTACAGCGCGGTGAGAGTTGGAGAGCTGCTGTGAGAAATACAGCTTAATACAGGACAGACCCCTTCCAGTCCCATGTAGAAGGGTGTGAAGAAGCTGGCAAGAAAAAACCCAACCAAAAGCAGCCTTCCACATCCACACAGGTGTTCTTTGGTAGCTCATTATCCCCACTGACAGCAGTGGAGGTGACAGTCAAGTCATTAGTGCCCTTGGGAAAAGGTGTCCAACACCTGCATCCATTTCTGATTTCTTGTGGCAGTTGTAAAACCCATGAGCATAACCCTGACACACAGACTGATGTGATTGCTGCTGCTTGGAAACAGGAGAAGAACAAATCCCGCAGGAGAACAAGAAATTGCTCTTTGTGATCCTTAAAGCACCACGAGGTGCTCTTGTCCCATCATTTGAAGCACCACAACATTACTAGTAGAGAGATTGGTGGGAATTACAGTAATTCTTCAGAGAGACCTTCATGGTGAAGAGGAAATTGTGCCTTTCTCCACCTGAGATACACACAGCCCTTGGCTGATACTTCATTTACTCTCCTTTTTAGCATCTCACTCTATAGACTCATTGTACCTATAGCTGCTGCAAACTTTGTCCTGCAGACATGACAAGTCCCAACCCTTTAATCTTTCATCTCCGCTGTGTTTTTCCTCTCGTGAGCCATCAGGACCTTGGATTGAGCGTGCTATAGCCTGGGTTCTGCTGAGGCCATGTGGAATGACAAGTCGGAGCAAGGTACAATGCTGTGGTGGCCTTTGCTCTGAGTGGGAGTGGTGGCATTGCAAAGCCTGCAGTTGGTTTGCAGCATCTGCTCAAGCCATAGGGATGTCCTTTAATGACACAGGTTGAGCTGCTGCTTCTGGAGGCTTTAGGAGAGACCTTCCCTGAAGAGTCAACATGCTGGTTAATCAGCAAAATCTGCACCCAAGGTGGGGAAGATCACTGTGGTTCCTGGACTGAGCAGGAGCCCAGAAGGCCTGGAGAGCACCAAAGTGCAGAAAATTTGAGGTAAGATGTTTTCATCACATCTTTTGATAAAAGGGCAGCTCCACTTGCTGTAAATTGGACCCCAGTGGAAACCCTGAATTTGGGAGAGGTTGGAGGGGCAGATTTGTGTTGATCCTGGAGCTGGATCCATTGAGCACAGGTGCTTGTCTCCAGCGGAGACGCAGAGATGGTGTCTCCTCACCTGTGACCCCCCAGTCTTGGCATTTCCCCCCCACAATCAGACTTGCTTTCTGCTGCCTGATTTAGAGCTCACAGAGCTCCGGCATTATGGAGGTTTTACTCAGCGGGTGTTCCTTGGTTTTCTTCCTTTGGAAGCCTTCTGGTTTTACAGCAACAGTCATTGTTGGATTACTGTGTTTTCTTGTACATTATGTGTTTTCTCTTATTACTTCAATTATTTTGCCTTCCTCTGCAATTTACTTCCATATTTTATTCTATAATAGTCTTGCTGTGCCTAAGGATCTTTTCAGCTCTAGTAATAATTGTAGGAGTAACAATATAAATCATCCTGGTGCTACCTGCAAGCATCTGGGTGCTTTCTTTGCATTTCTAATAACAGAGCTAGATGGGATCAAACAGGGTGTTTTGACGTTTTTCTTTTACCTCTCAGAGGAGAATTACCAGATTTATCTGTTTCTCCAAAAATTCAATTCAACATGTCATCGATGGGTACCAGGTACTATCAGGCTGTTTATAAGTTGTCGAGGGTCTTTGCTGAGGTTTTTTATTGTGGTACATTAAATCCAAAAGCTTTGCAATAAGGGATGACTGTTCAAAGATCCCAAATTGTAACATTCGTTGACTTAAGGCGCTGTTATTGATGATGTGTCAGCATTATTGAGCTTTTGATTACTATAGCCATAATGGAAGTATTCATTTGCATTGAGGAAAAGCCTAGTGACAGTATGATTGTCTGAACCATCCCTGGCCATGGCAGTTTACAATTCTGATACAGAAAACCAGCAGAAACTTGGAGAAAACCAGTCCTTAACTGTCCTGCTTTCGCAGGTTTTTAAACCTGTTCAGCTTCACACCAGAAGTTGTGACTGAGTCATAAGCACCATTCCCAGAGTAACAGCTTAGGGCTGCAGCCACATCGCTTCTCACTCTGATGGGAATGATGTACTCGAATGTTATGTTCTCACCTGAAGGCAAGAAAATATGAAGTTTTGTAGATGACAGGGAAAGGTGGGTTGTCTGATGAGCTCGGTGCCTGTGGGACTGAGCGTTACCCATCATGTCCCTGGAAGTCTTGGCTCTGTAACCACAGGCTGGGAGTTGCTCAGATAAAGGTCATTTTTCATGTGTGATTGCAGAGCCTGGAACATCGAGACCGCCCCAGGTACGCCACAAATTTCCCAACAGAATGACACCTGCAAAAGTGTGAAGACAAAACCTTGAAGTGTCAAGATGGTTTGATTGGTGTCTGGTAAAAGAAACGTCAGGGGAAGGCATACTTCTCATTTTGCCCTAGATCTGGCTCCTCAGTATCCCAAAGAAGAAAGGAGGAGGCAACGAGGCTTTAAGGCTGCAAATAAAGTCATTTTGAGACCAGCTGAATAAGAACGGAAGAAACCATTCTTCAGTTCCTTCCTCCAGCTTCAAGCATATCTGCCACACAAGGATTTATGAAGCAGCACATTTGGGGTGTGTGCAAGTGCCTCAGGCCTCTAGAGTTCCTCTGTTCATTTTGTATTTTTGGTATGAGAAAACCAAGTTTTGGCAGAGATCAGGACAAGCTGGAGAAATGCACTGAGCCAGCTCCAAATACAAGCCAGCCAACATCCTGAAGACCCTGAGCTGAGTCATAACTGACCCTCCTTTTCTGCTTAATTTTGGCCTCTGTGCCACTCATTATGTTGCACCATTTCTATGTCTTGGTCATGGAGAGTCCTGAGGAAATCCATGATCAAGGGCTGAGGGACCTGGGAGCTGAGGAGCTCCCAGGAGCTGAGGGGAGACCTTCTGATCTCTGAACTGCCTGAAAGGAGCTTGGAGCCAGGGGGGTCGGGCTCTGCTCCCCAGGAACAAGCGCCAGGAGCAGAGGAAACGGCCTCAAGTTGCGCCAGGGGAGGTTGAGGTTGGATCTGGGAACAATTTCTTCCCCAAAGGGCTGTGGGGCATTGGAACAGGCTGCCCAGGGCAGTGCTGGAGTCACCATCCCTGGAGGGCTGGACAGACGGACATGGGGTTCTCAGGACATGGGGCAGTGCCAGGGGTGGGGGATGGTTGGACTCCATGATCTTGGGGATCTTTTCCAACCAAAATGATTCTGTGATAGGCTCCAAAACACAGTGCCTGAGGGTGGTTTCACCTACTGACAGCACTCCCAGCTGCATGTAATGAGGGCAATGCTGGAGCCCCTTCTTTAAATTTTTGGAAAGCAACTTAACCTGGTGGAGTGTCACATTCAAGAAGGAATGTTCGGAAAAAAAAGGCTGTTACCACCAGGAACCATCCCATTAGCTTCTTGTTGTGGAGAGCTCCTGAGGCTGCTGGCGTCTTTGGAGGAGATGACCAGTGTGGGACCGTCACTGGTGGATATTTCTGGACAAAACACCCCGTGGATGCCCTGGACATTTGTGAGCTGATGGGCCAGTGGATCATTTGGAGGAGGAAATCTCTAGATAAACAGAAATGTGAGTGAAATGCAGAGCTTGTGCTTCCAGAGCTGCCCATGTCCTGGACTGGATGACTAAGAAGAGATCAAATGGATCAGGATAAGCTTCCTTGACAGCAGGAATACTAATGAGAAGAGAAAAAAAAAAAAGGCACTGGAGAGGTTTATCTGTACCTCCTTGCTAGGAATTAAGCAGCATTATTAGGCAGCCTCTCCCCCAAGGCTGATTTAACCAGGGGAGAAATACCAGACGGGTCTCCGAAGCGAGGAGCTGTGACTGGATCACACCCCAGGCACCCATTCTGTGAATCATAGTAACGAAGTGGCTGTCTCTGGCCATCCCTCCTTTTTGTGCTCACTGAACCTCTTCTCTGCTGTTATTAATGTACCGGTGAGCTCTGATCGTGCCCCATTGTGCACATCCACGGCTCTGATCAACAGGGTACCGCGTGTCCCCTGGGCAGGACCTGGGCCCTCCCTGCCATTGCTTTATTCTCCTTTTTCAAGTTATACGAGCCCATGTCTGCAGCCTCCTACCTTTAAGTCCTTTTTGGATCTCTGGTTGTTGTTCCTGGACTCTATTTACAAGCGGTAAGTGCAGCCGCTGCCCAGACGACGCTGGGCTTTTGTCAGTGGCTCGGAGCCACCTGAAGTGATTTTCCAAATGATACTTTGGAGCCAAACTCTTTGTGATGTTCATTTATAGAAATGGGATCCGTGGCGAAGTTTTCAGGCTGTCCCAAATCTCATTTCTGAAATAGCTGAGGCTCCTGGGAGAGAGGTGGAACCAAACCTGCACGAGTCTGGCCAGAGGTTTCTAAACATGCTGGTCACACAGAGGAATTCTGCACGGTGAATAACCTGCAGCCCCTGAGCTCAGAGCTGCATTTCAGGGGTTTAAATATCCTTCAAGTCAGGTCCCCTGTACCTCAGACCTTCTCTGCTCTTGTGGAAATTAAACTCCAGAATAAAAAATAGAATTTAAGCTTCCGAAACCACTTTTGAAAATGTCACCTGATTTCTCTACTTGTGTCTTTATTTCTGTTTACCTGGACCCTCCATGGCAAGTTTTCTATCTCTCCTGCCATCTTCAAATGCTGGTCCTTTTTCATTTTAGGTACTAATCATTTTCTTCGTGGCATGAAGTGCTTCAGTGGGCTGAGCAACCTGAGCACTCACTCTTCTTTTATACCTCCACATCATCAAATACTCCTGCGTGCTCTGTCTCATTCCGCTTTATACCCTGGACATTGACAGCGAGTCCCAAAGCCTGAGCATCCCTGGAGATTCTTGCTGCTACCTCCAAAAATCAAAGATTTCTGGCGTTGGGCAAGAAATGCTGTGTTGTGGTGGGTTTTTTTGTTTGTTTTTCAGCCAGATGTGAGTGTCGTGGAGGTTTTGGGGTGCTGGGAGCAGCAGGGCACAGCATCCCGCCAGCCTTGGCCCCCGGAGGGATGCGCTCGGCTGAATGACATCGCCGGCTGATAAGCCCTTCCCAGCTCTGTTAGAGCTCAATCAGTTTGATCTGGATTTTGACACGGCATCTCTCTCCAGTCCTAACATAATGGGAAAGGAAATTATACGTATTTGAAAAAAATCACATCACTTTGACAGAAGTCAAGAGCAATTTTTCAGAAGCTGGATTCGTTACCTTACCTTGTATCGCTGAACGAGCAGGCAAGACTGTTAATTTTAACTTTGTCCCTTTAAATAACAGAAATGTGTGATGTCATGCCTAATACTCTATCAGGGCCTGTAATGCCATCAGTCACATGAGAAATATTATGACATAAATATTTTTTTAATGGTGAATAGCTTCTATAATTTTGGAAAAGATCCCGTCTTAAATGGATTGAGCTTCTGCAAAAAAAACCCCAACCCTTTAGATTAGGTTTTTTATTCCGTTTAAGTGAAGTGAGGGTTGAATTGGCTTTGAAATGATGTTTGAAGTGGGAGACTGTTGCAAACCTGAAACCTCCCTCGCTTGAGCGTGCACCAGAGGGCACTGCATGACGTGCTGGGAAATGTGGACAAACCCAACTGCGCTCAGCCAGGATTTGGTATTTTAATTTATATTTTTGCAAGCGGGCAGCATTTGTGCTCACACCTGGAGATGCGCATCTCATTTTGGGGAGAGGTGATTCAGGGCTTCATCCCACTGGGGTGATCCAACCGTCCCAGAAGGTTTAGCACAGCCACTGTCCCCGGTGTGACCGCAGGCTCTGTCCCGTGAGAGGGCACAAAGCACAGACCCCCATGTGTGACAGCTCCTGCCCTGACCCATCTCATGGCGGGGATGATGACATGGTGTCAGGAGCTCCTCACGGGCAGGAGGCATCTCACCACCCTGCTTCATGCCTCTGCATGTCACTTGGGGTGCCCATCGCTGCAACAACTCTGAAATTTGTTTCCCCTGAGTTTCTTCCAAAGGTTTTTATTGTGTGTGTTTGGTGGTGGTGGTGTTTTTCGTTGCTGGTTCGTTGGGGTAGGTTGGTTGGTTGGTTTGTTTTTTGCTGTGTTTTGTTTTGTTTTTTAAACTATTGAGCTCATGTGCAATACACCACTGCTTCAATCCTTTCCTCTTAAATTGGAGAAACCTGTGCCCTCCCCCTTTGCTAGTTGTGCACCAGTGGAAATCCCAGATGGAGGTGGGGGTAGAGCTGTCTTTCTGGAAGAGGTGTTCTTCATACAATCATAGAATAGTTTTGGTTGGAAGGGCCCTTCCCAGCTTCCCCAGTTCCCCCTGCCATGAGCAGGGACATCTGCACCAGCTCAGGGTGCTCAGAGCCCCGTCCAGCCTGGCCTGGGATGTCTCCAGGGATGGTTCAGCCGCCACCTCTCTGGCCAACCTGGGCCAGGCTCTCACCACCCTCAGGGTAAAACATTTCTTCCTTGTGCCTGGCCTGAATCTCCCTCCTTTAGTTTAAAACCATCACCTCTTGTCCTATGGCAATAGGGACTGCTAAAAGTCTGTCTTCATATGGTCGGTAATGCTGAGGACATGGTTGGGAGCTCTTCCCTGGCTGGTGCCAGCAAGAGGAGAAGGGTGGAGAGTCAGAGCAGCCTTTCTTGACCCTTAAATCTGCTGTGGAAGTTGTGCAGGTAACAGAGTCCCATGATGCTGCCAGAGTCAGCCTCAAATAGTAGACACTGTGTCACAGCAGTATCAGAAATGGGTTAATACAAAGCACACCTATGAAAATAACACTGCAATCATGACTATGATTGAGTGAGTACGTATGGGAAACTGGAACGGGACAACTGCCCAGGAATTTCCACTCTCGGTTCAATCTGGGAAACGTGTTTCCCGCAGATCAAGGGGTCACGGTGAAGTTGGCCTTTCTGCAGTGCAGGGCTGTGCTGCGTGATGGCACGGTAGCAGGTAACCTGGCAGAGGTGTGTGCTGCCTCTTTCTTTTCCTTTGAACAGAAGGATTCCTGCAATCCAAATTAACCCCATAGGACTGGGTTTGCATTTTTAGCATGCCACAGCTCTGCACGGTGCGAAGCCAGGCTGCTTCTGGAACTGCCAGGAGCTATAAAGGAATAATGGAGCTGGCAACCCGCTCCTGCACCTGTTTTATATTATTTGTGGGCAAAATCCCGAGGCCTTTAGTCACTTGCTGAACAACCACAGGAGGAATAATGCTTCTGGGGGAGGAGGTGTTTGTGATGGTTGTCTTGCAGATGTCTCTTTGGATAATCCTTCGTCAAGAGGAGCGTAGTGGGAACCCCCTCTCTGCTCATGGAGAAGGCCAGAGGATTATTCCTAAGCACCTTCCTCACTGTGGGATTGCCTGCATGGAAAGATGTGCTCATTCACTCAGGGTGCTTGTGAATGCGCCTGTAAATCATCTGGAAAAAAGCCCCCAGCTCCTGCGCGGTGGCCCCGCAGATGCGGTTCAGGCAAGCCCAGCTCCAGCGTTTTGGCTCAGGCTGTGCCATGGGAGTGGGGCTGGAAAGGAGCAGCTCTGGCTGATCAGACTGACCACATACCCAGGAATGAGCCCCCCTGTCTGAGTCTGCCATCCCTCTGCCCTCTCACCTCCACCATCCCTTTTGCCCTTAGTGTCTTTTCAGGTCTTTCTACAGGGTCCCACTCCCAGCTAAGGACGGTCCCCTGGCAGGCTGGGACCAGGCTGGAGGGGCTTTTTTTTCTTTACTGAGCTGGAAGGACCCACAGGATCACGGAATCCAACTCCTGTCCCTGCACAGGACACCCCACAGGTCACCCCGTGTGTCTGAGGACGTTGTCCGGTCTCTTCTTGAACACTGTCAGGTTGGGGCCGTGACACCTCCCTGGGGAGCCTGTTCAGTGTCCAGCACCTCTGGGGAAGAACCTTTTCCTCATGTCCCACTGACCCTCCCTGGCACATCTGCTGCCATTCCCTGGGCTCTGTCACTGTCACCAGAGAGAAGAGATCCCTCATCTGAGCTTCTCTGCACGGCCAGTGTGTCTGGTCCCATCAGTGAGGGCTGTCCCTGCTTGGATGGTGTTTTCTGGCCAGCTCCTCTACTAAAACGATGAATCAATGTGTATTCAAATGCTTTTCTCTTGCAGATCAGGCCCTGTTACACCCTCCATCCCTAAGGAGCTCCTGGGTGGCTGCAGTGTTGCCAGAAGGTCAGTGTGCAGGCAAATGGTGGCACTTGGGCACTGTGTCATGGGCTTGTTCTCCCCAGGTCATTCAAGTTTATTCCCATCCTATTTCCCCATTTGCTCAGGTTCAGGATCCATCAGCACCCTTTGTCCCCTTTCCAACCCCAAAAAGGAGGATGGGGGCATCCATGGGCTCCTCTCCTTGGGTGTCTACTCCAGCTTGGGGGATGGCTGGTGGGGTGCAACTGACAGAGAGGTTTTCCAGGAGCCTGCTGAGGAGCTAAGAGCCACACAAAGGGTTAATCTTTGCTCTCTGAGACTGAACTGAATTTATGTAATCCCACATACACTAATGGGAAGCTCCATGTGACGATATTAGTTGTTGTCATGTCCTAGTCCTTCAATTACTTGATTCATTCACATTTAGTATAAATACAGGATTAACCCAAAGCGAGGGTTTAGGAGGAAGAGTCTCTTACTCTTTAATTTTAATCTAAAATGTGCTCAGAAAAAAAAAAATAAATCACTCTGGTGATTGAGGGGAGGTGATTTAGAAAAGATACAGGCATGGGGTGGCATGGGGCCTGGGGCAGCCATGGCAGTCATTGATGTCTGCTTCAAATAAAGCAAATGCTTCTCTCTTCTTTCCCCTCCAAGACCCCTAAATAAGGTCTTTCTCCCAACATGTGGTTTTAGCTTGTTTGTTTGTGTATTTTTCCCCAAGCAGATACTCAGGACATCTCTTCTCTGAGGCCTGCATGAACATATGAATGCTCCACTGGGCACCACAGACCACCCTGAGCAGCGGGTTTGTCTATCCCTTACACGGACATTGCCAAGCACCACTCAACGTGATGACCATCCCGGCAGGACAGCACCTTCTACCCAGCACGCGATGGTGAGGAGAACTTGCCGCACTTGTTTCCACCCTGGGATCCCAAAATGAGGCCAGATTTTGCATAGGTTGAGGTTGCTGTGCTAAAAGGATGACGCAGACCCATTGCCATGGAGACGGAAAGCCAAGGTAAGGAGCCACGCTGCTCCTGGCAGCATCCCGGGAGCAGAGACCTCACCCCGAGTCCTGCAGTCTGCTCAGGGAGAGTGCGGAAAGATGCATTTTCCCAGCTGCAAACATGCGGTTCAACATCTCTGGCAGGATTGTTCTGTGATGCTTTTATTTTAAGTAAATGCATCGGCTCTATAAGGGATGTAAATATTCAAGCACAGGTTGAAACCTTCCCTCCTTGCTCTCCTGCACACTCTCTCGTGCCAGCTCCACATAAAGGAGCAAACACAGGTTGTGTGGCGTGCGGCCGGATGCAGGTTACATAATTTGGTTGCATTAAATCGTGCTTTGCATTTTGGTCAATAATAGCTACACTTCAAAGAATTGCTTAATGACTCTTTTGTTGAGCCCTCTGAGTTGCTCATACAAGAGCAGCACAGCAGCTCATAAAAACCCAATTAGCGGCTGAGAGCACGCTGGGGCTCTTGAAACACTGAGCGGGGTTTTGCAGAGAAGGCAGCAGCCCATGGGCACAGCATCCTCTGCCACAGCCCCTGGCATGCTGGTGTCTGTCCAAAATCATGGTGGAGAGCGAGCGCAGAGGGGCTGGAAAGTGCTTGAAAGATCCCCTAGTTGTCAGGACATGGTTTTCTTCTCCTAGGAAGAGGGGAGCCAAACTTTCTCATCCTCTCAGGGAGCACTTCTGCACAGCCAGGGTAGGATGCTGAGGCTGGGTCTCTGTGCTGGCCATTGTCCATGCCAGGCCTGTCCACAGGACAGGGTTCCTGGAGCTCGTCACGAACTGCTCAAGAACTAGGTTTGGCCACACTGCATGAAGAGCTGGTGAAACAGCACACAGTAAAACTAAACAGGGAGGTGGCTGTTGGGGTCTTGTAATGAACCTGGGGTCTTGTAAAAGAAAAACCAGCATCTTGGTTTGTTCCATCGTATGGGTGGGTGCAGGCTACTCTATATCCTCCTGAAAGAGCAAAAGAGAATCACAGAATGGTTTGGGCTGAAGGGCCCTTCCCAGCTCCCCCAGTGCCCCCCCTGCCATGAGCAGGGACATCTGCACCAGCTCAGGGTGCTCAGAGCCCCGTCCAGCCTGGCCTGGGATGTCTCCAGGGATGGTCCATCCACCACCTCTCTGGCCAACCCATTCCAGTGTTAAGGTATCATGACTTCAAGGCAGAAGCTGCTGGTTCCCAATCCTGTGCCCAAACTTTCCTTCCTCCTCTCTTGTAGTCTGTCTTCCCCGGTTTTCTCTCAAAGAAACAAAATAACTTTTGAAAACCTTCTTCACACTGTGACCCATCCTCAGTTTTCTAAGTTAAAGTTGTGAGTTTACCGGTTTTCTCTTGAGATGTGAAGCTCAGACCTATGTCCATGAACTCAGCCCTGGATACAATAGTTTTGTTGTCTAGGTGCAGAGAGCAGGATCAGGCTCTGACAGAAAGTCTGTCTCACACTATTTCAGAAATGTAAGAGCTGTTGTTGTTGTTTTGAACTTCTTAATCCTATTTCATTTTTCTTTCTCTTGTTAATGTTGAGCAAAATGACCACAGTGGTGTGAAACACACAATGGGGACAAGATATGGTAGGCTCTTTGCAGAGGCTCTGTTTGGTTTTCCCCTCCCGTAGGCAAAGATGACAGCGATCAAGGGCTGGTGACCACGTTCCAGCCACAGCGCAGGTTGGCAGGTGAGAATTGCCGTGATGGATGAGCCCTCCAAATCCATCCAGCCCTGCAGGTATTGCACTGGGAGGTCGTGCTCAGGAGCAGAACAGATTGCACAGACCAAGCCTTGGTGGATTTCACTTGAATTGTTTTCCCCAGTTCAAGGCAACTTGAAATTTTCCAACCATGTCTCTAAGTCAAGAGGGAAAAAACCCTCAGTCATATAGCTCTGTGGACAGCAGAATCAACAGGGCCCGTTTTCCTATGGATTTATGACTTTCAACTCTTCACTCAGTACTTCCAGCTCATTCCCTTATCCCCCACCAGTTTGGCAAGGCAAGTGGCACCATGTGCTGCTGCTGGTTTGGAGCTACATATTTGCTGATGGGTTGGACAGTAGACCTGTTGTCTTGGGCAGTAACTACATGGCAGAGTTGAATTCGCCTCTTGCACTTATAGACATTATTTTTAGGTTTCTCTTTTATCTAGCCAGTTGTCACGAAACCTGCTGGAAGGGCAGATCTTTGAGATTTTTACTCCAGTATGAAACTGAGTTTGAGTTGGCCAATATATGCAATTATTATTATTATTATTATTTTTAATAGCGAAGAAGGATGGACAGGTAAATGAGTGGATGCACTGGCTCTGTGACCTTGGCTTTTCCCTAGACTAAAGCTAGGAACAGCCATAAAATGAGTGGCAGTTATTAAAGCTGTCAGCAAACTGTTTCCTAATTTTTCTTTTACATTTTGAAAACTTCAACCAGCCCATCAATAAGGAATCTGTTGTGTCCACTGTTAGCTAGAGGCTGATTTATGTCCTGAAGCAGGATGATTTAGGTCTCCTTCACGTTGTTTTTTTCAAGCTGTTTGCCAGTGGAAGTCAGGGCTCCCATCACAAGCCTGTGAGCCTGGGTTCTGTCGGTGTGTTTTGCACAAAATATCACCCACGAACTGAAAAAAAAATAAAATATATATATATATATATCCCTTTTTTCAGTTTCCAACTTCGAAAAGCCATTATCTGGAGCACAGACACTGTTATTTTATGTATCTTCATCATATCCCCTTGCACTAGACCTAGTAAAATTTAATGTCCCACTGTTTTCTGCCTTATGAGCCCAGGTGTAGGGTTTGGGGTTTTTTTTGCCAGATTTGCAATTTTGAAGGCATCTTTCCTCAGGGGACAACCTGACATCTCTCAGGGTTGGCTAAAACCTTTCATCAGGTGCACACGTCCCTGCTGAATGTCGCTAAATTGCTTCCAGGGATACAGAAGTCATTGAGACAGATGGACACATGCACATCCAGGTGACATAAATCTAGTTTCATTTGTAATCTGGGTAAAAAGAATAATTTGTGATTAAATTAGTGAAGTGCCCTTTTATTCTAAGAGATGAACGAAAGCTTTCCCCATGGCCTGAGCTTGAACGTTGGTGTCCAAGAAGGATTTGAAAAATCAGCAAAAGGAGAGATTGGGGGCAGATATACAAAAGTGGATTAAGCATCAGCTCCTCCATGTTTAGCTAGTTTTTCTGTTTGTTTCCAAATTCCTTTTGAAGTTCTAAATAATCCCCTGTGATACTTGGTGAAAGCAAACAAGGTTTTCAAAGCTTCGCGTTTGAATTCAGGAGAGCAAATCTCTGCCTATAGGTTCCCAGCATGTTTTATTCTCTTTGTTTTTTATCTTTATTAAAGGGCTGTAATTTGTGTGATTAATTGCATAGGCAGACAGCTGTTTTCTTGGCCTAACACAATATTGCACTGTGAGAGTCGTTGTCTGTCCGGAGCAGATACACCAAATCCTACTTCCATGTCAGCAGAAGAGGGGTTGTCTTATAGACTCCTCCTTGAACTGTTAATTAATTAAACCAGATTTAGGGTCCTCAGCCAGCATGGCTGTCCTGCAGTGATACATCAATGAAAGTCTCTAGTCTGTGTTGTGGGAAACTCTGAACAAGAAAAGCATCAACGGGGTCTTCCAGCCTTGAGAAGATGGTTTACCCTCCAGAAAACATGATGTAGAGAGACAAGACACATCCTGATGTATCAAAAACATGCAGTCACGACAAAAGGTAGCACTATTTGGCTTGAGAGAAGAGTAGTCAGCTCATCAACATATTCAACCATCCCTGGCTTTCTAGACATCCTCACCATTTGGGTCAGAGAAGGAACTTAACAGCAACATGATGTATTTTTTGGACAAGATCTTGCAGATCTCTGCATCTCGCTGATGGGTTTTCTGACACCTCACTGCCTGGATTGCACGTGATCTCCCTGCATAACTGCAGTTGGCCCCAAGGATTTGGGGAAGGATGGTTGAGCTGGTGTAAATAAGAGATACCCCATGCAAGGGCAAGCAGTGTCCCTGCTTTCTGCAGAGCTGCGTGCTCTGGGCAAGGTAAACGGACCCAGGATCTGATTCAGTCTAACAACTCTGCAGCTCCTCTCCCCTGAAGTGCCTTTGCCTTGGTGCTTTTTCACATGTTGCTATAATACCCAGCTCTATCTTTTCATCTTGTCCTCAGAAACCCTCTGTTTTCCCCAGCGTCACAAGAAGCTATCCCCTAACATCCTCGTAAGCAACAAAATCAAAGTGACGCCGTTTCCATTAAGAAAGCTGCGACCAACCAGAAGTAAAATGAGCCGTCAGCTGCTGCGGTGCTGGATCTAGCACTGCTGGAACCTTGGTAAATGCAAATATCTGCAAACATCAATTTCTGCCTGAGATTAAATATCTTCCTAGCTGCAAGCTTCCCAGGAGACTTGTTGCCCTGCGGAGACAGGACCAAATGAGGTGAAGTGCAAGACTGAGGTTGCTGGAGAAAAGAAGACATGAGCAAACCTCCAGTGAACCAATCTTCGTGCTTAATGGTGTTCAATGAACCCAACACTCAAACCATTGCAGAGGGAAGACCTCCTGTGCTGTGGCCATGGCTCAGCCCACCATTAAGAAAAGGGAAGAGATTAGTATTTCACAGCCAAAAGCCAAAAAATCCAAGCATCCAGGGTGGCATCATCCTGAGGTTTATCTACCCCTCACTCTTAACTTCTAGCTTTACCAAAATGGATAGAATAAATGCAAAATTTGTTTCAGAAGCACAAATCTGTGGCTGAAAATACAAACAAGGCTGAGGATCTTCCAAAAGCTGGACAGCTTGGTGCTGCCGCTTGAGCCTGGCCAAGCCAGCCAGCATGCAAGGCATTTGATCTGGAAATCAGATATAGCACACGCCATCCTGATGAAAAATGTCACACGTGGTCTGTACTTCAGGCTACTTTCCAGTATCTCAAGGAAGGGATCTTTTAATTGAAAGCCTTAATGTTTCTCGTTATATTTAAAATTAGAGCGGAACGGCAATAAAATTGGTCATGGGATCGAGACAAGTTTTAAGGGAGAGAAGGAAATTTATTCTTCATTTTTTACATCAGAGCATCCTTTAGAAGCCCATGCACATTTGAATACGTCAGTACAAGGATTAATAATTAAAGAAACAACAACCACATGTCTCTGAGATACACACAAGAAAGCAAGAGCTCAGGCCGGAGGCTGGAGTGTCTGGGGACACGCTGTTTTTGCTGTCATTTCCCCTCCGCCTGGTATACCTCATTATTTACAAAAACACTTTCCCACCAGCTTCTTCCAAAATATGTCTTACCCAGCAATTTGCAGCTGATGGCCAACCTCAGCGTTAGCTTAGGAAATGGTATCTATGCTTGTTATCAGATTGATTTTGAAGGAAGATGTAGAGGTGTTCACATAGATAAGCAGTTCGAGTAGATGTGTTTTGGGGTGAAACCCTCCAGCTGGCAGCAGAAGCCCCTGCAGAGCGGTGGTGACGCTCCAGCAAACCCCACAGCCCCAGCTCAATGTGACTGGCAGCTGCGGTTGCCCAGCACTTGCAAAAAAAACGGCTCCAAAAACACTTCTTCTCCACTCCCTGGAACCAGATGGGTGTCAACGGCTACAGCGACGAGACGGAGCCGTTTCGCTCCCCGGTGTGGCCCCCGGCCAAGCAGACACCTCGTCGCGTCGCTCTGCAGAGCCGCACGGCAGCCCTGCAGCCAGGAGCATCTCGCCAGGTGCCGAAGGCCGTTTAAAGTGTTAGTTTGACAAAGGGAATCTCCAGCTTCAATGTGGTTTCCCTAAACAGACCCAAATTGCTCTTCCCCTCCCTCCCCATCCTTCCTTTCTCCATGTTGGTAGTCTTCTCATTCGTTAAAAACCTGCTAATTATCTCAGCAGCTTGGAACTGGGTTGCAGCATGGAATTAAAACCAGCTTTTCGTTTTGGCATCCACCGCCTCGGGTAATTAATAGGACAAGAGAAAGCCAGAACATGCGGGTCAGCCCTGAGTGTGAGGTGGGGACCGAGCGGACGCAGCTCGTGCCACAGCTCGCAGACGGGATGCTCTGAAACCAGCCTCGCCAAGGCTGGGTTGCATTTGGGGCCAAACCGGGGAAAAGAAAGAGGAGATGAGGTTCTTTCTTGGTTGTTCTTGTTTTTTCCTCATTTTAACTCAAAACATGGACCAGTGAAAAGCCTGCACTCAATCTTCAGCATCTCTTTGCTGGGGAAGGAAAGGAACTGCAGTCCAGTGTGATTTGACAGCATGTTTTGGCCACTCTTGCCCTGCTGAGCAGACTGGGATGCTCTGGGAGTCTGGACTGTTGCAGATGGGTCTTTTGATGGAGATCTGAAAAAATAGCTGGAGGAACCTGAAACCCAAGGAGATATCAGCATCGTTTGCACTCCCGCCAGTGCCAGGTCCTCTCTCCACTGCCTTGGCATGAGAGAGCAGCCATCACATCCAAATGGAAACACTGCTCTGCTCACTGGCAGGAGAAGGCTGAGGTCCCCATCCTGCAGAGCCAAGCTGGGGTGACTCAACCCTTCCCCACAGCCCCCCTTCACCCAGAGCCTGGGCTGGTGAAAGGAGGGCGATGCCTTTGGGCACCGTCACAGAGCGGCGGCAGCACCAGGACAGACGGGACATGATGTTCCTCCTGACTCACCAGGGCGTTGGTAGAGCACAAACTTTCCTTCCTGCATCCACAGGAATGCTCGGGCTCCTCTCGCCCACCGCACTGCCGACAGCATCTCCGCTTGCCACACGCCATGCCTGCTCTCTGGAGCACTGATTTGCAATTTGTTGCCTCTGCCACCAAGTAACTACTCTTGCTGCTCTACTACGGACTTGCTCAAGCTGCCAGGATGCCCCCGACGGGCAGTGAGATGCTACCGGAGCTGATGGGCCAGGGTGGGAGAGCATCGCTCCTGGGGCAGCAGCGACGACAAATTGGGGTTCTAGCCCTTTAAATCCGATCGAGTACTGCAAAAAAAACGGGCGAGCGAACAGGAGAGAGCTTTCAGACTCTTTTAATTAAAGCTTGTACCATATTCTGTCTTCCCAAGTCGCGGCAGTCACTCCCGCTTCTTCAGGACGTCTCGGGGCTTGCCGGTGCCGCGGCATGGACGGGGGGACTCGCTCACCTGGGACCGGCGGCAGTAGGTACGCACGGAGGGCCGGGGCTGCTTGCATGGCTTCTCCCCCTCTCCTCGCTGTCAGCTGGAAGCATCCCTTTTTTTTTTTCCTCATGTCTTTTCATTTGTCAAAGTCTAACACGTTGCTCCTGGCTCGTGGGGACAGTGGCAGGCAACATCTTCCCCCAACAACACCTGGGGACAAGGGGCTCCCTGTCCCACCGCCGCCACTCTCTTCCATCCCCTCTCTCTCCCTTTTAAATAAGCAAGTGCATGATCTGGAGACTTTTGGTTTTGTTTTATTTTTTTGCCCTCGCTCCTTTAATCAAAGAGCTGCCATTCGGCAGAAGATAAGTTGGGATGCCTGTTTCATAAATCACTGCCGAAGTTGGTCCCTGTCGCGCTCTCTCCTCCGGTCGCCCCCGCCAGCTCTGCTCGCGGCTCCTCTGCTTTTGCAAGTGCACCAGGTTAAGAGAGTTTTTGCCATATCCTTTCATGCGCATTGCACTCTCAATGCAGAGCATTTCTTACGAGCCTCACGGCCCGAATCCCGGGGTTATTAGGAAAGACAGGGTTGCATTCACACCAGAGTCTCATCTCTTCAGCACTATAACCCATCACAGCCGTAGCTGGGCTTATAAATTGCCCTTCAGTGCCAACATTGCGCAGGCAGAACATTTAACTGCTAACTATCCCATTCACCGATCGATTTTTCTCTCCCCCTCTGCTCCTAACTGAGTGATCTCTTCATTTGTATTTCTACGCAACGCAGCTATTTCTTTAAATTATGTATTGCCTGTTCCTGCCTCGCTCCCTTGGGCTGGTGCGTGGTTGGGATGCTCTGACCTTCCCCACAGCCCGTGTTCCCCTTTGCGGGCGGGTCCCAGGTGAATGTGGGTCCCAAGGACCAAGCCCCTCCAGGGAACAGAGGCTCTGCCAGGAAAACATTTATCCTGGTACCTGTCTGAGGTTAATAACACTTTTGACAAATGGCAGACCTCCTCCAGGCTTGAAATAGGGTTGAAAAAGCAGCCACTAATCTCCTTGAGAAGTGCTAGATGGTGGCCACCGCTCTCAGTAAATCAGGAGGCAAGCTGTTTACGTACGGCATGTTGAGATGTTAGCAGAGCAAAAAAAAATAAATAAATTTAAAAATCCTTCTGTTAATCCACTGGCAAAATCTCTGCCTTGCCGGCGTTCTGCAGGGCAGCAGGTTTGTGCAGGGAATGTTGTGAACAGCGTGGCCCAAAGGACGCGGGACCACAGGGCTGCCTGGCAGGGTCGAGAAAAGGGGCTTTTTCTTACCAACAGCTTTTGCCATAAGTGGGAGAGCGATGGGATGGGGAACTTGCAAATGAACGAGGGAAGCGGAGCTGTATATCGGTGTATGAGCAGCCGAGCAAAAGCACCTGGTGGTTTGTGGGCAGGAAGACGTTTCGACTTGAGCGGTTGAAGCAATGAAACTTGGAGAGGAGGAGGCACGGTGCCTGCGAGCAAAAGCAAAGATGCCAGGGCAGAGGGAAATCTGCAGCACAGGCTCCGCGATTAACTCATACGGGTGCAGGACTGCGGAGGAAAAGAAATGTTGTGTGCCCTGGGGTTTTGCATCTATCAGTTTTGCTGGCTGGGTTTGCTTTCATCAGTGACTCCTCTCTCTTTGGTGATGATTTAACCATTTGTGACTTTCGGTGACGTTAGGAAGGAGCTTGACCCTTGCAACTGAGACGCGGGATAATAGTTCCCTTGTTCCCAGCTCGCAGCAGCAAATGACCTGGCAAGGAAACCTGAAAGTGCCTGAAAGTAAAAAAAAATAAATCCCTGTGGCCCAAGTGGGGCTACAGACAAACTCCTCTCGGGTGAAGCTCTCAAAACCTGTTTCCAGCTCGAAAGCCCAGAGTGGGATTTGAAAACCACTTTACAAATACAAGCGGGGAGAGGAAAGACGAACAAAACATACATCTCGGTTCAGCAAAGTGACTCAAGCCTCGCAAGCATACGGAGGATGGGGAGTAATTATTTATAGTGCCATCAGCAGAAATAATAGAATGAAATGAAGGGCTGAAAAGTTTTGCTGATGCTCAGGGAACGCGTCCTGGCACGGGCTGATGTTTCCTGGGCCCAGCCCTTTGCGTCTCCAGCGCTACCGAGCGCGCAGCCGGATGACCCAGCAAAGCCAAAGGGTGGGACCCGCTGAAACGGCCGCGCAGCAGCGAGGAGACGAACCTGCCCGCAGCATGGAGTTAAAATTTCAGCTGTGACTTCCACCCTGGGCTGCCGCGGACGCCCAAACCTGGATTTTGATCTGAACTTTTTTGGGAGCAGCGCCCTGCGGCAGGGGAGGGCTGGGTGGCCAGGTTTGGCTTTTCCATTCTAATTCTATGAGCACTGAGATTTTAAAAAGGCGGGGCGGGGGGGTAAAGCCATTTTTGAGATCAGCAGTTAGTGTAATTCAGCGCTTTGTCCTCGGTAATTAAGCTCTGCTTTCCGCGTTTCAATACGGCTCCTGAACCGTGGTGACAAAAGGAATTAGAAGGAATGGCAGGCAGAGAATCGCTCACCTGGCATTACTCAAATTAAAGGTGACCTGCATAAGGTTTTCTTTTCTAAATTGACTCTGGACTCCTCTTTGCAGTGATGAAAAGGCCTCTTTTTTCCTTTTTTTTTCTTTTCTTCCATGACTTCTGAATGACAAGTAGTATCACACTTGGCTCTCCCCATCTGGGAGGGCTGAGATGGCCACTGAGGTCATTGCTGGAGGAAAAGGTGAACTCAAACCCTGATGGAGCAGCCAGTCCTCAGCAAGGCTGGCAGGCAGTCACCAACATCCTGCAGAAATCATCCGCACAAGCAGTTTTCCATGGTCCTAAAACCCTTTTCTTCCCCCCAGGCTGCTTGATAACACCACCAGAGACCAGTTCACGGGTGGGCACAAAGATCAGAGCTTTATAGAAGTCCCAAAAGGCAATTTGCTGCATCTTGCCCTGCTTTCTGAGGTTCTCCTAGTGCAAACAAGACCTGAATTTCTGATGAACAAGTAGAAAAATAATTATTCTTTTATTGTAGGTAATAACCTTTTCCACTTCCTTCAGTCCGTAGACTGGAAAGAGCACAAACACAAAAGGCACAGGTCTTGTTTTTGCTTTTCCTTCACCAGCTACCCTTAAACAAAAGAAAAATAGCAGGGTATCTGGAGCAGGAAGGGACCAAAATGGATCTGACTGAGATAAAATATGAATTTACTCTTTCTATCTGCTAGAGTCTAATACATTCTTCTATTCAGAGCAAGGGACGTATGTCAACCCCATTCTACATTTCTGGCAGGGCATTACAGATTGAATTAGTATGATAAATGAAAAACAGTCATAAAATTCTACAGAGGTCTTAAATAGTAAAAATGTATCATATGAATGAAATGGCACAGTTATTAAGTGAAATGTCTGAGATATAAACATTAGTGTGGCGTGTCAGTCTAGAAGGATGTGAGCAGTCACGTCCGGGGGATCCAGATGTGGATCACACTGATCGTCCGATCATCTTTGCTGATCATCTGGATGGTTTAGCTGGGTTCACATAGCCTTTCAGCACCGGATAATCCACCATCTGTTGTGGTATTTTCTTCTTTGATTTTTTTATATATATAATTTTTTTTCTATTTCCTTCAGGATGCGTTTTTCCCTTTGAACATAAGCTACTTTCAGTGTATCATTTAAAACCTACGTTTTAATGGAAGGAGGTAAGAGGCTGCACAGACAATGTAAACCTCGTTTTCCGTGACCACCCAGAGACTGCCAAAAATCAATCGTCTGCTAGAGGCTGGTCTTTAAATAAAGTTAAGCTAAATTGTATCAGAAGCCCTGGGGATCATTGAAAGTAGGTTTTCGAGAAAGTCATGTACAGATGTTGCCTAGTTTGATATAGGTTTCACCCTTTAAATCCTTTTGTGCTGTAACCTGGTCTGCTCAGGAACTGAATTACTCTGAATTACTTCTGGCTCTCACCAAAGCATTGACTCCAGTTTGAGAACTGCCCAAGCGCTTTGGGAGCCTGAGGCACTGTTTCAAAGTGGATTAATAAGCTCTGAGGAGCTGAAAGTGCTTTGCTGGAAGCTGGCGAGATGCCCCTGGGTGATTTTGCAAAGGTTTCTCTTGGAGGTTCTAGTGCAAGAGTAAAGACAGGAACAGTCTGGCATACATAGACCCGTAAATGAAATGGGAATCTATTTAAAATGTATTTTTCTCTTTCCTCCCTCATAAATACACTGTGGCGAAACAGCCTATAAAACTAGGAAAGGATTATCTTGACAAGAGTGAAGATGTCCCAGGGTTTAAGCACAAGAAAGCTGCTGTGCTGCAGGATGGGCATCCTCGCGGAGGGGATGCTGAGCCTGGCTGCCCCGCGGATGTTCGCTCTCCATCACAATGTGCAGCACCGGTGACACCCCAGAACCGCTCCAGATCTGCAGCTGTGCCCCGGAGGAGAAGGCAGGAACGTGGTGGCACAGGGAGGGATCGTTTGCCGGCTGGTGGCTCCTGGGACGGGCAGAAGTTCTGCTGTGGCCAATGGTGATGGTGATGGAGATGATGTTTTTATAACGTGTGTGTTATACACCTTAAGATGTTGCAATGTGTGAGTTGCGATGGTGCCAAGAAGCTTCTATTAGGGTGGCATTGCCCCTTGGCACTACACATGCACTCCGTGCAAAGCTGTGTTATTTTTTTGTGTTATTTTTATACATTCCTTTCAATGAGCTTGCATGCAAAACCCCATATTCTGGAACAAAAGCTGTGTTGTAATGCTAATCACACCAGCAGGATTAATCCTGATACTGGCCTCAGAGAAAAATCCAGAGAAGAGCCAATGGGGCAGGACCTCCGTGCACAGCAGCTGGGGCTGTGGTGCGGCAGCCGGGGTGTAACACAGCCCTGCTCCCCCCGATGGAGCTCAGCCCCTCAGCCATTTGCTTTCCGAGCTTCTGATGTCTGTACGGAGTGGGAAAGAAGATTCAGGCATTTTAGGTAATCTTTCACGTGTGAAAAAACAAGCCAAAAGAGTAGATGGATTCTTGTCTCCATCATATTGGACTGAAAGTGCAATTTTGTCCTGGGACTTGCTGATTGAAGAAAGAAAATTGTACAGTGCTGTCTTTGGAAAGTCTGGTAAACATTTTGTTCCCTCCTGAAATGTCATTAAGGAGAGATACTGGCTTTCTCTGGGGTACAAGAAGAAGGTGGATCTGTGGAAAATACCGTCACTGCTCTTTACGACCTAGCTGAACTGTATGATTCCGACAGGAGGTTTTATGATGCAGTGATAGGGGCTGATATAGTTTGTGGCACAAAAGATGACAGGGGCTCTACCTTGGGTCTCATTTAATGCTTGAGCAAACAGCTACAGCTCTAGGCAGGCTGAGAATAGCCAGAGGCATCAAGAAACCTGGAATGGTCCTGCTGCCCCCTCTGGTAACACTGATGCTAATTTTGCCCCGTGTCAGCTATTAAAAGCACAACAGATGTTGTTCTGGGTTGGGAATGGACCTCCAGAACTGCTCGAGGATGATCCAGGGTCAGCTGCAAATTGTCAAAACCACTGGAGTGGACAAGCCTCGGCAATCATATGATAGCCAGAAGGATGTCTCAGGTAGGGTGGCAGGAGAGGAGCAGTTATGTGTCCATGGCCAAGACAGCACAGGGGTGCCTGGGACCCTGGGAGCAGACATGGGGCTACAGACTTGGATCTCCATGTGCTTCAGTCTGCTGTCACAGTGACACAGGACCCATGGTCATCTTAACGAGCACTGGTGGAGCTCTGGCTTGGCCTGGCAGATACGAGGAACGCTTGGATCTCCACAGAATCATGAAATAGTTTGGGTTGGACAGGACCTTCAAAGCTCACCCAGTCCAACTCCTGCCATGAGCAGTGACATCTTCTCCCAGATCAGGTTGCCAAAACCCACATTTGGTTTCTTTTGATCGGTGGTTTGGCTTTTTAAGGGAGGGAAGCAGATAGTGCTGTGGTCATGGGCACTGCTGTCAGAAGGTACAGGAACAGAAGGAGAGGGGAAGGCTGAGGAGCTTCCTCTGGGCTTTCCCAGTAATATTTGGTTTTGAATTGACATCAGTCCACATTTCAGAGAACAAAGCTCTGCAGTGGGCTTTTTGTAAAGAAACACAACATTGTCTATGGCCCTATCATTGTCATACGGACTGTCCCCCATAGGTATCCCATTCATGTGGTCTCACGTGCTGTTAGAGAAAAAACTTGAAGAAAAAAGAGGGCTTTTAATAAAAATAGTAGCAGGGCAGATGAGAGGAAGCTGTGAAGGAAGTGTAAAGCTGGAGACACATGCTGGTGTCCCCCTGACCCTGAGATGTGTCACCAGGCAGGGGTGGAGAACAGAGCGTCGCGATGTCAACCACAGCAAGCATCCTTTGCATCAGTGTTGGTGCAGCACTGCGGGCGCTTGGTCTGACAGCAGGACACCAGAACTTCTTCTGGGACCTGGGGGAACCAGAGTCTGCCATGGTGGCTTCTTCCCTTCTCTCCCCTCCCCTGCACTGCCCTCCTCTCCCCTCCCTGCCCACTCCTCACGTGTGCATTAGCCATGGCTGCAGCAGGTCCAAGCAAACGGGAGGAACTCAGGAGCAACCAGAGCTTGGTGAGGACAGCAGATGGGACAAGGGATTCGCCAGGTCCTTGAGGTTCTCTGCTATTTCTGGAGTCCACTAGGGGAACCTAATTGTATTTGGAATATGAGTTAATAAGAAAAAGGGTATCAAAGGACATGACAAGACAGAATATCCATCCTTGCTGTGCAGTTTCTTGAAGACAAGCCCATGAAAGCCCCTGGGAAAAGGATTTTTTTTGTGATAACATCCCTAAGCCAGATTCACCATAGAGGATTTTAAAGAATAGATTAGCTGACTTTAATAGTATGAATTATGAAAAGAACCTGCTCTGTGCAAAGTACAGGGTCACATTTGATGATTCACCAGGCTTTTTCTTGACCATTACTGGAACACTTCACGTCAAAAATGTGATGCACATGAAATTGCTGGAGGCTGATGGAGAAGCTCTTCCAGCTCCCAGTGTCCAGCAGCTATAGGAGGAAACATTTTCTTCTCTGCCAGCAGAATAAAAGCCACACAGCCTCGGGGCAATGGCATAGGAGCCTCGACACAGCCTCTCCACACCGTTAGGATGAATTCTACTCTCACCTCATGTCCCAGAGGAGAACAAGAGCAGCAAACACCTTTTCCTGAAGGTTCCCAACTTTTCTGATCACTCATGGAAACTTTCTGAGCTGAGGGCTGTGTCTGTCTCTGTTTCAATGTATTATTTTACCCCACCTTGAACCTATTTCTCCTTTTGAGCACCATGATATCTCCCAGCAAAAATTCTACAACTTATCGTGTACTATTTGCAAAAATACTTCCTCTGGCATGACTTTTTTTTGTTTGTACTTTGCTGTTATTGTTGTTTTAATTTTTCTCTTGATAATTGCACTGGATACCTCTTAGGTCTGATGCTGATGGAAATGTCAAGTATTTGTTCTCTATTCACTTTCTCCCCTATGTCGAGTACAGGATAAAACTCTGCTTTTGTAGGTGTCTCCTGCATCCCTTTCAAGCACCTCTTTGCCAGACTGAAGGGCTCTAATGTGTTTTAGTCTATTTTTGTGCAGAAGCTGCTCTCTGTCCAATTCACTTCCTTCCTGTCACCCCTCCCCGTTCTCTTATCTCCTTTCTCAAATGCACCGAGCAGAAATTTATTCATCATGAAGGCGCACAATGGATTCAGACAACAGCATCATTTCAATTTTGTTCTTCATTTCTTTGCCAAGAATCTCTCACATTCCATTTACCCAGGGCAATGCTGGACGTGGAGTGGATGTTTTCAAAGAACCATCTGTATTCCTCCCGGTAACTTGTTCCTGAACAGTAATGGTCAATTCAGAGCTCACCGTTTGCTGAGGAGCCCACAGGCTATTTTTTCTCATGTGCATTATTTTGCATGGACTGCCACTGAAATTCAGCCATTTATTCTTCAGACATCAGATTTTGGTTGGTTGGTTGGTTTGTGTTTTGTTTTGTTTTGTTTTGTTTTGTTTTGTTTTTTAACTGTTGCAAACCACTCAGGATTTGATTATCCTGATTAATTTTGTATCAATAATAGATGTTGTTGTCTCACACCTCCAATCCCCAGATAATTTCTAAATAAATTAGGAGATCTATTTCACAGGTCTCTCTGGGATTGCCAAAGGAAGTTGCTCTCATGATGAGAACAGATTGTTTATCTTTATTTCCTGGCTTCTTCTTGCATCTCCTTCATGATGAAAAACAACGCAAACAGTTCACTGAACCATTCTTCAATGACCTGTCTCTCCCACTTGTGCTTTTTGTTCGGCGATGGTCTCCCGGCCACACCACCTCTGGCAAACTTCCTTCCCCTCCTGGTTCTGAAGAGGTTTTATCGTTACCTTCTGTCTCCAACAAGTTGTTGCTCAAAACACTTTTTCACCTGCCATATTGTTCTTCTCCATGCAAACTGTCACATCCAGGGCTCTGTTTCCTCTCTTGAACATGGCTTGTGCTGGTTGAGAAATGCCTTTTAACTCTTCTACTCTGCTGTGTATCTCCACAAACCTTTTTTCCTTTTAACTCTCGTTGGTTTGGCAGTGTGTGATTATTCCAGGCTTGTAATACAGACTTTAAAACCAGTTATTTTACTCTTTTAACTGCTCATTTTCTTTTCGTTTTGAGCAGCTTTTAAATTTTTCATTTACTTTCAATTCTTAATGTCCTATGAGCGATGCTTACGTCTTGAATAGATCCTAGGCACCTCTGAGCTGAACTGAGGATTGCTTTTCTGCTTCTAGAGTCAGTGATTTTAGCTCCAATAGTTATTTATTATGTCCAAAAGTTATTTCAGAAGTGAGGTTTGCTAGACAAATTCTACCCTACTGGCATCAGATAGCCCCAGCACTCAGCCTCTTCCCAAAAAATGAGTGACAGCTGTACAGAGGTGTATTTAAGTTTAGGTGGGATATTTGAAGTTCTCTTCATGTAGGTCATTTTCAGTTTTTGCTTTTAGGTTGGTTTAAGTTGTTTGGTTCACGTTGTTTGGTTTAGCTTGGTTTAGGTCATTAGGTTTAGGTATTTCAGGTTATTTTAAAGTTGGGTTTTTCAGGTTGGTTATTTTATGTTGCTTCTTTTCAGTAGGCAGTTTAGGTAGGCTGGTGTACGTATGTGGTTTTAGGTAGGCTGGGTTAAGTAGATTTGGTTTACATTGTTTAGGTTGTTTTCAGTGTTTCTGGTGACATTGATTTAGATTGTTTGGTTTAGGTTGGTTTAGTTGTTTTTAGGTAGGTTGGTCCAGGTAGTGTTGCTTGTAGGTTGGTCCAGGTAGCGTTGCTTATAGGTTGGTCCAGGTAGCGTTGCTTGTAGGTTGGTCCAGGTAGCATTGCTTATAGGTTGGTCCGGGTAGTGCTGCTTGTAGGTTGGGTTGGGTACCCTCATGCTTTGACTTCCAACAGTGGCAAAAAATATTGAAGGCAACTGCTCTGAACTGTGCTGTGTACTCCTGCCTGCTTTGGATGGTGCTGATAAACCACTGACAGGTGCAGCTGGGATCCGCTTCTCAAAACACAGTGATACCATTTGGACATCGCTTGTGGTGCCTCTTTCTTCAGCCACCAGCCAGCAGAAGACAGGGCCATGCGAGAACCTGGATCCCAGCCCTTTTACAATCCCAATATACCATTTTAACCCAAAGCAAACCCTATGTTTTTCCTACCTGGCTAAGCACATCTCCAGAAACAATAAAACTATTTAGAGGTAGAATCCACCATATTGCATTACATCATAGCATTAACATCAGCGCTTCTAGGGACAATTAAAAATCCTTTCATTTTGAAGGCACTGCTGTATCGCTGTGCCAATGGTCAGATTAGACACAGCAGGACTATTCAAGCAGGCCCAAATTAAGTAATAATTGAAATGTTTGAAGGAAAATGAGTATGGTTGTCAGGGTCAGCCTTAAATATGTTTTGTTAACATCTTGCAGAAATATTTTGATAAAAATCGCAGTCCTGTGTGAGAGATGTCTGGCTTTTATTTCAAAGTAGAATAGGGGCGGGGGAAGGACACACAAGAGCACAGTTAATAAGATGTATAATCAAATAAAAACTTTTGCACAGTGATACTGCATGAGGTAAAACTTTAAAGTTTAAAAACAGAACATGTTTTGCTTACCAAAAAACCCAAGTATTTGACTATAATATACATCCCATGCTTTATGGTGTATTTATTTAACCTATGTAAGTTGGGGAAATGATAAGCAACGTCTCAAAGTGCTGCTGAAAAACAACATAAACATAGCAAAAGTTGTTTTACAGAACTCAAGAGCTGCTAGCAAAGTCGTGTTTTGGAAAAACATGTAACTTCAAGTGCAGTAACTTAAATCAACGGCACGTGAGCACATGCTGAGGTTAAGCAAGTGCGTTGGGGTTTTTATAAATCCTCATATTTGCGTTCTTGAGCCAGGATGAAGCTGGGTGCAGGGATCTAGCAGAGCAGGACAGTTTGCTCTGCTTTGCAACCGATTTCATCAGGAAGAGCAATTGCCTCTTGCTGTACCAGAACAGGTGACAAGGTTTTTGGTATTCAACATCCAAACCCCAATCCCACCATGTTTCTGAATGCTGGGATCAAATAATGATCCAGGAGCTCATTTAAGCCCAGCCCTTGGTCATCAGACCCAGTTTGTGCTGGAGCTGTGCCTGCATCCAGCCAGTCTTAGCCTTCTGGAAGGATCTCAGACCTATATTGTAAGTAGCTTTTCTCCCACCCTGTCTCCTGTATGGACCTGCCCTGTAGCTTTGTTTTCAGCCCATCTGCTTCTCACTGAGCTTCTCAGGTGGACCTTGGACCTAAATTCTTGCTTTATCTGGGCATGTTGCTGTACCCCGTTACCAGCACTGAGCTCTGCTCACCACGGTCAGATCCTCCAGGATTTCTATCGATGATTTCTGCCTGTGCTAGGGCCGCCCTTGGCTTCTGCTTCTGTTTTTCCCATTGTGGAGCATATCCACCTCTGCTGCTCCCTGAAAAACCTGTTCCTGAGCAGACATTTAATCTCTGAATCTCTCGTGCTGAGTAGGTGCCAGCATAAGTAGTCGTGGTGTGTGCTGGGGGTGAGGTTGGCTTCGTAGCCTGTGAAACTGGGAGCTAATGCTGTAGAGGTCAGGAGCAGGATGTGAAAATGCGATTGAAAAAGCCTCCTTAGGCTCAAGTAACTACCGAGCACCATCAGATCAAGCCTGGACATCTCTTGCATGTCAAGGTCTTGATGTGTGCAACGCTCGGTCAGCAAAGGCTGCAGCTCTGAGTTCAAAATAACTATTTGCTGTTCTGCATTTATTGCATTGGCCTTCCAGTCCAGCCGTCCTTATAAAGAACCTGCTGAAGCTTAGCTTAGCTCTTGACCTGCTAGATTTTTACCCGAACCCTATTTCTCTTTGGTTCCCTCGCTGCTGCCTGCGTTCCTGGTCAGGTCTTTGGGGACAGGAGCCTCTTGCTCTGCCCAAGGTGACAAACTGGTAGTTCCACCTTTGCAGCAGAAGCATCTCTGGCAAATCAGCTGCAGCCCACAGCAATTACGCCACGGAAGTTGGGTCAAAGGGAGCAGTAATAAATTGCAAGTTCTGCCAACAAATTCCCTTTCATTTTTGTTGTTGTTTTTTTCCCCTCCAACCCTTGGCAAGACCCTTTCCTGTTTTTCTTTCATTACACGGCAAATGCACAATAGGAACAAGAGGTCATTTACTCCAAATCCTTGATTTTATAATTTTTCTGACATTGCTAGTTGCTTTTTCTAAAGACAGTGAACAATGTGCAAAGTCCTTGTTAGGTAACAGTCATAATTAGAAGCTTTCTAAATTTCCAAGAGGTTTTGAGTACTCAGCACACTCCTTCCCTAATATCCTATGGCTCCATATTTATGTGAATAAACTGAGTTGTGTCCAGTTGACCCCAGAACTGCTGCCCTGCGGGTCTGGAGAATAATATATGAAGGCAAAAAAGGAACAGCTGGAATGGAAGATCCTGTGCAAGAATCCCATGATGTCTGGATTTGTAGAGAAATAATATTTTTGACAAAGTTCTCCCAGGAAAAGCTTACAGGGTCAGCCCAGGTACAAAAGAAGGAATAAGAAACGATTGTTTCAGATCCATGTGGTCAGACAAGCATGGCTTTGTGGATGGGGAAAACATGAAGTGCTACCTATGAAAGTAAAAATGAGTGAATTTTCAGCTGTTTGGGGATGAAAAAGGCAGCTACAGGGAGGAAAAGAAAATTTCAGTTGTATTATGATGAAGCTGACAAATCTTCTCTGCCAGAATGGTACCTTCTGGTTTTGGTCTGAATGAATAGTTTTGGATCAACTGAAGCAGTACTTGAATTTGATGAATTTGGATTTAGAGGAATGGTTTATTTAGTGGTTTTTTTTCAGCAGATCATTTTAGTTTGCATGGGAAGTTCTCCAGGGGGTGAAGGGGAGAGCTGGGTAACCCACATCTCCGGGCTGGGAGCGAACAAGCCACCAAAGTCTGCTGGAGATGCCCGAGTTGGCCACAAACCCAACCCAGCTTCAGGCTGCAGTGTAGGTCCTGTCCCACTTCCCCCAGATTTCCTGGGCCACAGTAGATGTCTTGTGGTTCTTGACCACATGAAATCGTGGTTTGCAGTCTCCAGGGTCAGGGAAACGTGCCAGTCTTTGATCCAGCAGTGAGTCAGGAGGTGGGATGTGTTGGCTGAAGGCATCTCTGCACTCAGTTCGAAAGAAAGTCTTGAGCCAGGGACTCTTGCCTTGTAGTGGAGCTGCCTCCAAGATTGTATCACATCTTTGGGTAGATTTCCATTATGTTCTCCTGCTGCTGCTTCACACTGTATAAATAATTGTATATTCACTGGACATGGAAAAATAACGATCTCCTGTCTGTTTTTTTGCCTGGTAGGATGAGATGTACAAGCTCTGCTCTCTGTCCTGCTGAGTAATTAGGCATTTTTTTATACCTGGAGCCAGACTGGCTCCTGATTTCTGACAGCCTGAAGTTTGGGCCATGCACTTTGCTGTTCTGAACCCGGACAACTGAGCTCTTGGGCATGGGTCACCCTGAATGTCTGAGAGCGGAGGGCTCAGAGCAGAGCAGAGTGTCACAGCCGCCCCCTCCCTGCAGCGGGCAGTGGTGCCTGGTGAACTTAGCTGTTCTTCTCAAATGTTCTTGGCCTTTATTAAGTGCCAGAAGTTGAAGTGTTTTACATTAGTCACTGCCTTTTGTCAGACTTGCTTTTCCTTCTTTGGCTTAAAGCCACACATGAATTTGGGATTGGATCAAGCTGAACTTCAGGTTCTGCTCAAGAAGATCAAGAGAAAGAGAAGGTGATTTGCATGACCCTGTATTGTCATTGATGCTCAGGTGGGCTGGAGATGGTGAGGACTGGGGGCTTTGCCTTTACCATTGCTTGATACGACATATGAGCTGCAGGTTGTGCCTTTTGGGAACAGCCATTTACACACATGCTTGTCTCAAGCACACCCTCACCATTACCAAAGTTCTTGCCCAGCCTGAATCCTACCTAAAATATTGTCAGAGAGCATCTAAGGCATTTATGGCAGAGTGTAGAGGTATGTCCATGGTGATGTACTTCCATCCTCACCAGCAACAGAGTGACCCAAGCTAAAAGAACCTTCTCACTACTCCAGATGCCAAGTGCATTTCTCCAGCCTATTCTCCAACTCACAGGGCAACATATGCATTAGGAAAAAAAATCATTACATCAAAGCACCTGTAAGCTGCGTTAGTCATCTTGGATGCTGCAGAGCACCCTGTGAACGGAAGTGTTTTGTATATGAAGGGGACAATGATGCAATTATCTCCCTTCTGTCCTGTCTGTGCTCTTCCAGCCTGCTCTCATATCTATGATCCTCTCCTCTGGAAATAAAAAAGAGATGTGAAAGGAAAAGAGTGCTGATGAAAATCTGGGAATCCAGATGTCTCAGCAACAAAGACGCGATCCAAGCTGAGTCCTTTACGGTTTGTAACGAGGTGTGTTGGGGTGACTGAAAGCCCTAACCCCCAGCAGGCCATCGTACCTGCTCTCACCCACTTCTCTGAGAGGTGAAGTCTGGAGCAGCTGCTCCTTTTCATTTTAAGTCTTAGGATCTGAGCTATTAATAAGCCTGGAAAATAACCACATGTTCTCTGAATTATCTAACAGATGTTAAATTCCCCAAGATGAAGAGGTGTCAGCCTGATGGAAGAAGTGATGTGAGGACCTTTCTTTTTCCTTTGAGCTGGGTTTCTCTTATTAGCAAAATTGGTTATCTGCTGGTTGATGTAACAAGAAAATTAGTATCACCCCACCAGTTTTGACCCAACCCCACTGTTCCCCCCCACTCTTTGCTTTGTACCCATGTTTATGCATTTCTTGCTTTTCTCCAGCATCAGATTTTGAAGACAAGTGCCATTCAAAATGAAGTCCCATTGAAAGAATGTGTTGTGATGAAGAGCTGTTGAATGAGTCACTGTGCTCGCGCTGGCAAAGCGGGCCGGGGAGCGGGCCAGATCCTTACGCTTGGCACGGGAGAGCGAGAAGCAGAAGAGGAAAGTAAACTTAGGGCCAGGAGCACTGCAGTGCTTGGCCAGCCAAGGGGCTTCAGTTGCAAATGCTTTTCCACTTAACCATTTCAGGGATGCAGCCACCATCAAGGTGGGGATGTATTCAGAGCCTCCTGGAGGTAGTGGGACATGGGCTGATGCAGAGGACGTGTCCTATGCAGGGGATTAAAAAGGGTTCCAATTCTGTCTTCTTTTTGACAACCATGTTTTTTTTTAAGGTTGTCTTCTTCCTGATTCTCTTCTGTCTCAGCCTGAGTGCTCGTGGCTCCATGTGGGGAAAGGTCCTCAGCAGCTCAGGGTGGTATTTAACCAGGATGGCTCGTCATAGGATCTCTGTCTTATAGAATCATCAAAACATTTTGGTTGGAAGAGACCCTTAAGATCATCAAATCCAACCACAACTTAACTCTAGCACTAACCCATATCCGTAAAAGCCTCCTCTCCGCATCTGTCCAACCCTCCAGGGATGGTGACTCCAGCACTGCCCTGGGCAGCCTGTTCCAATGCCCCACAGCCCTTTGGGAAGAAATTGTTCCCCACATCCAACCTCAACCTCCCCTGGTGCAGCTTGAGGCCGTTTCCTCTGCTCCTGGCGCTTGTTCCTGGGGAGCAGAGCCCGACCCCCCTGGCTCCAAGCTCCTTTCAGGCAGTTCAGAGATCAGAAGGTCTCCCCTCAGCTCCTGTTCTCCAGCTGAACTCCCCAGGTCCCTCAGCCGCTCCATCACACTTGTGCTCCAGCCCCTCACCAGCTTCATTTCCCTTCTCTCCACTCGCTCCCCCACCTTTCTTGGTGTGAGGGAACTAAAACCAACTCCAGGATTTGAGGTTGGGCCTCCCCAGCACTGAGTACAGGGGAATGCCTCTTGGTACCTTCCATAAAGATGGAGAGAAGCTGGTCATCAACTGTGTGTAACACAGCTAAGCAGACCCTTGGGAGAGATGCTTATATATGTGGATTGAAGATGTTGAGCCCCAAGGGTACCGCATTTTCTGTGGGTGTAGATACACAGTGAGACTAATAAATCGGCTTCTGCGCTAATAGAGATGCACACACTCTTGACTGTGACCCTGCCGGCTGCTCTCTCCGAGGGGTGACTTTGCTCCGACATTTATTTCTGAGATCTGATTTAGCCTCTCCTGTTACACGCCCGCTGGCATGACAACCGTGAGCGCTTGTTCCAACACGGCGTGCCCTTCCCTCCCGGGGATGCTGCTGGGGAAAACAGCTCAAGTCAGAACAAGCTCATGGGGGAAAGTCCTGCTGGAGGTGTGAGATATGTTCTACCTCTGCCTCCATTCGTGTCATGGGACACTTCTGGATTCCTCTCTTTTTTCATGTCCTGTACCAGAGAGTGCAAGAAATTACAGAAAGTGAGTTCCTGCTAAGTGTGAAATCTGCGGGATTGTGAATGTAGTGGGGATGTTGAGAGTACCAGGGTCTAATCCAGCCAGCAGACTACCTGGTACAAGTCTGGGTTCCCCATATGAAGAGTTGGTTACTGGCTGCTTTAAGGTAGTAAAAATAAGAAAGCTGTGGAGAGCAGGGGACCAGATTTTGAGTGGTTTCACCATTTCGGCACAATTCCCTTTGGCTTGTCCTTCAGGAGTAGTTGACAGTCTTGAACTCGGTGCTATTCACTGCTCGCTTCTGATTAATGGGCTTCTAATGTCATTACTCATTTCATTATCCAACTAATCTGGAAGATTAGCCATTATCTAGAAAAAAAAAAAGACATTTTCTTATTGACATTAAGTGGTTGGCCAGGAGGGTAGACCATAAGGTTCACATTTAAGAATAAGAGCAAGACATCATTAGCAAGAAAATTTGCAGTGAAAGTCATCTGTAAATTTGCATTTTCCTGACAAAGAGTGGAATCCGGCTATCAGAGACAGTGTTGCAAAGCACAGAGGTAAGTGAGGTAGTCCAAAAAATATAAAGACTGTATCAAAAGCCCAAATGGAGCCTCAGAGAATCAGTAATAACAGTGGTGGTAGCAGTAGTAATAATAATGGTAATAACAATACAGCTTGGAGGTCTGGTCCTGGGTCAGGCCTGAAGTGCACTAGGTGCTGTGAAATTGCAGATAAAATGGTAAATATATTCTTGCTTCAAAGTGCTTAAAAACCATGTAGAAGGAGAACAAGGCCAGACGGCTGGTGACAGATAGGCAAGGGAGGAGAAAAGGAGGTAAAGGTGGCTGGTACAGGGAGGGCATGTCTGAGGGCACCACCTATGGAGGTGGTTTGGGGAAGGATAATGAGGAACATATGTAGCTTATTTAGGACCACTTACCCTGGTGCAAGGGCCAGAACAGGGGAAGGAATCAAGTGCTTGTTCAAAGTACTATAAGAGCCTGATAGTGGCTGGCATTGTGGGTGGTTGAAGGCCTGGGCTGGTGTCCCAACAGGATCTGGGGATGGTGGATCAACCAGGTACAAGCCATGAATGTTCCTGGCAGTGGAGACAGTGGCTTGTTTTGGATGCAGAAGAGCAGGGGGAGAGTGGAGAGGTATGGTCAAGGGAATGAGTTTTGCAGGCGTCTTCAGAATGGCGATGCTGCAGCAGGTGGGTGGTGATGCTTAGTGACACAGTATTGGTCAGACTTTGAGATATTGCTTGTCACAACTGGAGAAGAGATGCTCGCCGATGGGGACACCCTGCCTGGGGCCTTGGAGGTTGGGGTGCCCTGCAGAGATACCTGTGGGCCTTGTGGCAAGTGCGTGGGTGGCCTTGGCTGCTCCTCTTGTGCAAGGGCACTTGCACCCACATCTGTAACATGGAAACTTTGGCTGGGACCAGCTTGCTCCACAGAATATCAGCAACATCTCCATGGCAGGGAGGTGGACACACTCTTGACCATGTGCAGGGAACCTGTGCTGATGTGGGAGTGGACACAGAGCATGGTTTGCTCTTCGGAGGTCTCATGGCATCGCATGTTCACGTTCAAAGGTGCTGTACTAGCATCTGTCCGGCGTTTCAGAGGAGACGCTGCAGCCACAGACGCTGCAGTATTTGGTGTCTGCTGCTGCACGTCTGCTCTCCCACTAGCGCTGGGCTGCAGATGAAACCAGCCCTGGATGTCCCATTTGATCTCTGCCAACTCCACATTGCAAAACATATGAGCAAATCGTTGTTGCCCCCTGGAAGGCACAGGGCTGTGTCCCAGAGCACACTATTCCCATGGCATTTAACATTCTCTGCAAAATCAGCTTTTATTTAGAACTGAACATCTGTTCCAGATGTGGTTATTCTCTGCCTGCCTTGCTGCACTCCTGCCATTGTTGTCCTGCTGCACAGTGAAAGGCTGGCATGAATTATTGAAAGATTGAATTTGAATAAATGATAAACTGGCACTGTGCGTGCAGTGATGTTTCTGTCCATTCCTTTACAGAGTCACATTCCCGGTTTTGATGTCCCCATGATGAGCTCGCACGTCTCCCAGAACCTTTTGTCTCATCTGCCTGATGGGGCTGATCGAAGAGCGTGGAGAGGGGCAGCCCAAGCATGAAGGTGGCCAAGGGGACGAGTCTCCTGGGGAGAAGGAGGAGCCGCAGCAGAGAAGCAGGCAACCTGAATTTCCCTCCTGGCAAGTGATTTTTCTTATCTCAAACCGTTCCTTGCATGGGGGCTGCTTGTCGAGGGCGATGGGTGGGAGGGGTGCTGCCAGGTTGCAAGAGTGGGCAGTGGGGACAGCGCTGGGGACCAGCAGTGGGTGCACATGTTGGGAATCTTACAGTGTAAAGGATTCTTAGGTAAAATCCTAGAGGAAAAGCTCATCCCAGGGAAACATCCCACAGGGACTGTGCTGAACGCAAATATATCTGGACCATCAATGCGCACGTGATGTGAGGGCAAGGGGTAGTCAAGTGGGTTCAAACCAGCCAAACCCTCTTTTTCTGTTGGCTGTCACCTGGGAAGCCCAATTGGATTTTTGGAAGCCTGATAGTCTTGGAATTTGATTTTTTTTTAATTATTTTTTGTCTTCACCATGTCGAAAAGCGGCTTGACTCACAGTTGCAGGAGGCTGTGGGGATTCACAGCAGACCATCTGTTTCAGCTGTTAGCAGTCATTAATTTTTTTTCATCTTTTTTGCTACTTTTGAGATACTTCGGGAAAAAATATGTTCTTGGTGGCACTGCAGGACTTCAAAGGCACATATTTGTTTTTCTCCTCAGAGAAACAATATGGAGTGGATGCGGTTGTTATAAAAGAATTAAATTTTTATTGGGCTTTCTAAACAGGGAATTTGTCTCCTGTGGACAAGCAGGAGGACACAGTATATTGTTTATCTCCTTTCCACCATGCATTTGGCTGATACCTCCCTTGCTACTGTACTGCTGTACATCTACTAAGGAGTTTTTCTTGTGTGAACTCTAATGCAGAAAGGCTTTAAAAAAATAAAGTGAGATTTTTCTTTTAAGCCACTATGTTTCTGGAGCTAAGTACTTACTGATTAAATCAGCCTTATTGTCTCCAGTTATTCTACCCAGAAACTGGAAAATTACTCAACTCCTTGACAGGTGTTCACAGCTGATGGCTCAGATTTGTGGCTCGAGTGCTGGGGCATATGGCACGATAAATAATAGAACAAACTCATCCTATTGACACTGTCCACCCTCCAGCCTGTGCACATTTATCCTCATGCGTGCGACAGCCCGTTCCCTGAGCCAGCTCCTCTCGGAGGTGCCACTGCTGGCCCACTGGCTGATGAGTTTGGGTCATTAGTGTTTGAGCAAAGTATCGTAATGATGGTTTTGTGAGGACCTCAGCTTGGTCTGATGGGCAGGTGTCCATCATGGGTTTACTCCCCATACAAAGAATTTCTTCCCCAAAGGGCTGTGGGGCATTGGAACAGGCTGCCCAGGGCAGTGCTGGAGTCACCAGCCCTGGAGGGTTGGACAGACGGACATGAGGTTCTCAGGACATGGGGCAGTGCCGGGGGTGGGTTATGGTTGGACTCGACGATCCTGAGGGTCTATTCCAATCAAACTGATTCTATGATTCTATGATTAGTTTATTCTGCTGGTGCTCATGATGACACATCGTGCTGAGGTTTGCCCGAGAGCCCAAGGTGTTTTCCCTGTTGTTTGCGTAGGGCTTTAGATGCAGCCAAGAAAATTTCATGGAGTTTAAGGGGTGCTTGGAAGTGGCAAAGGCTGGTAGCACAAGAGAAGGTGCATATCTTACATGGAAATATGTGATGGGGAGATGCTGGATGCCAAGTCTGGGCTTTGTGCAAACATGAAGCTGTTGCCTGATAACAGGCAGGGCAGAAAGCTGTGCACCAGTCTCACGGCTGTGCTGGTTTGGGTCATGCGTCCCTGAAAGAAAGCTCTGGACAGGACATGAAACAAGAGTTATGAACCTCTGAACCTACTCTCGAGTCTTACAATGTGGGGAGGCTGCAGAACAAAAACTGAGTAGGGCAATGAAGCTGGTGAGGGGCTGGAGCTCAAGTGTGATGGAGCGGCTGAGGGACCTGGGGGTTCAGCTGGAGAACAGGAGCTGAGGGGAGACCTTCTGATCTCTGAACTGCCTGAAAGGAGCTTGGAGCCAGGGGGGTCGGGCTCTGCTCCCCAGGAACAAGCGCCAGGAGCAGAGGAAACGGCCTCAAGTTGCGCCAGGGGAGGGTGAGGTTGGATCTGGGAACAATTTCTTCCCCAAAGGGCTGTGGGGCATTGGAACAGACTGCCCAGGGAAGTGCTGGAGTCACCATCCCTGGAGGGTTGGACAGATACGGAGACGAGGCTCTTACAGATATGGGTTAGTGCTAGAGTTAGGTTATGGTCATACTCGATGATCTTGAGGGTCTCTTCCATACAGAATGATTCTATGATTCTTTCTCAGACTTGCCTGTGACACCTGGGTGCAGTGACAGCCAGGGAGCTGTGGAGCATTTCCAGCCATCCATTAGTGCTGTGGCTTTCAGCAAGATTACAAAAGCGTCCTGGAAAACACTCCTTGGTGCTGGCCAAAGAGCCGGGATTGTTTCTGGGCGCGGGATCTGGTTCTGAGCTTGGCAGCCGGTGCGGGGCCAAACCACATGTGTGAACTGTGGAGCGATCTTGCGCCAGGGGACACTACAGGGACGGTGGCTCCTCCTGTCCTGCTGCCTGCCTCAGGGTGGCAAGTGCTGGGAAGAACAAAATATCTCCACAATGCAAAGCCAAATGTCCATAGGAAGTGCATGGACATTTCAGCATCAAGTCTGTAGAGTCCAGGACATGGTTCTGAGACTGGCCTGGGCCACCCCTTGTCCTCTGCGTGCGGAGCAGCAGGACGTGTCCCTTCCCTCCATCTCTTGCTCTAATTTCAGAGCAGTGTCCGTGCCTGAGTGATCTTGGGCAGTGATGCACCGCAGTGCCCGCAGAAGGTAGAAAAATGCACATCTGTAGGCTCAGAGATGTTTGGTGCCTGTGTGGTTTTCATTTGGAGGCCTTTCTGTTGTTGATTGACTTAATTAAAACTTTAAAAAAAAAATGAGAAGCAGATAGGATTGGGCGCTTTTTGTGTGTGTATGTGAAGTGCTTTGCTTTGAGGGCTACAGAGCCAATTCTTTGAGGGCTACAGAGCCAATTTTCATCTTGAAATTTCCTTTAATTTTATTTTGAAAGTTCCCTAAAAACTTTTTTGAGCTGCAAACTGAAAGGAGGTGTTAGACTTTGTAACCCAACCCCTAACCTATTAACTGATTCAGAAAGCATTTTCTGTTTTGCAAAGTCAATTTTTCTGGAAAGTCTTTTATTTTCCATATTAAAACATTAGCTTTTAAAATTAACTGAATTCACCCAAGTGCCCAACACACCCCTCAGTGTTTTGCCCCAGCATGGAGAAACATGGGTCAGTGCTCGGTTGTGGGGTGCTCTCCCCCTTTGCCCCACCTGCTCATTTACTGGGACATGGCCTGAGATGTGCAGATTTGATGAAGGATGATTAGTGATTCTGAGACCCCCATTTGCTCTTTGTGCCCCAACACGTGTCTGGTTTTTCTTGTACCATCCTCCTCCTCCCTCCATCAGGTCAGAGCTCAGTGCATCCCCAAGAGACCCCACTCAGGGCACAGCCTAAAAAATCACTGCCCAGATCCAAGTGAGATGTAAAAGTAAGAAAAAGGAAGAAAATATCTCCGTGGCAGGAAATTTGCCTGTTAACACCCCAGACACAAAAGTCTCAATGGAGCTTTTCCCCTCTGAACCAGCTAAAATGTCTCTCGCTGATGGGAAGTCTAAAAATAAGCGTGTTCTCCG
The DNA here is from genome assembly GCF_963082525.1 of Nesoenas mayeri. NCBI lineage: Eukaryota > Metazoa > Chordata > Aves > Columbiformes > Columbidae > Nesoenas > Nesoenas mayeri. The sequence continues at coordinate 9,807,182 of NC_137569.1, read as the reverse complement.
CAAACAGCTTAAAGATGTTGAAAATGAAAAGCAACAAAGGATGTAGAACGTATGAGTCACTAAATTACAGGGCTATCTTTCTAAGAGCAAAACAAAATAACAACAACAACGAAAAGCCCTCCCCGCTGAAATTCATTGTGAGTTTTCTGGGTTTGGTTTGGGGCCGTTTGCCCCGCGGTGCCTGCGCGGACAAGTCATCGTATTCTTGTGGGCTGGCGAAGGGCTGAGTCCTTATCCGTTTGTATTACACAGTGTGCCAGAGCTGCTCTGGGTAAATAATCGGAGTAAAAGCAGTCTGCTTGGCGGCACGAACAGGAGGTGCTTTTCTCTCGCACATGGGCATTTCTGTTGATTTTTCGGGAGATAACCCCCCCTGCATGGGCTCGCTGGATGTCGAGCTTTCTTGCGGGGAAGAGTGTCAGCGTTCGTTCATCTCGACAGCGTGTTCTTCTGGCCCTGGTTAAACCATGAGTGTTTGGACTCTCAGTTGGGAGCGAGCAGATTTTTGTGGGTGTAATCGCGTTTGTCTAAAGCTTTGGTTTGTTGAGATAATGTAATTAAAAGGAGCTCTAGGTTGTCGGTCTTGGGGGATTTTTTTCCCCCTTGAAGGTCTCGTAATGTGATGAGCTCCACTCGGGTGGACTCTGTTGCAAAAACTGAAGCTTTTTTAGCATTTGCAGATGAGCTTGAACCAAAATCTTGGCGTTTGAGGCAGCAGGAAAGGGGATGGAGCGGTGCCAAACCTGTGCCTACATCTGATGCTTGCAGCCAACCCCAATCTCACTAATAGGCTGAAATGAAACCTCGGATCTCAGCAGATGGTGGGGCTGGAGATGTGAAGCTGCCAGCGTTTCCGTGGCCCAAACCTGCTGTTAGTGTGTGCAGTACCCTCACCGCGGCGTGATGGGGCTGGAGGATACCCCATTCTACCCAGCAGCAGCAGCATCTTCATCCCTCCTCTTCCTCTCTGCCCGAGCCCATTGCAGCACCCGGCTGACTCGCTCCCAGCCTGAATAACCCATCGATCAATAAATCAGTTGCCTGACTTGGCAGGTACAATAAAGACTGTGCACGAGGATCATAAATCCTCAAGCGGAGCTCGCTCGGTAATGATTTAATCTAGATATTTAGTTCTGAAATGTGCTAATTAAACTTCAGAATGAAGCACCCAGCACAAAAGCGAGATGGATAAAAAGTTTAAAAAAAAAAAAAGTTTCTCCAGGAATAATTAACCATCATTAAAACATAAAAATCCAGGCTAGGGAGCAATTGTACGCCTTCCACAAAGTGTTTCATCAGGAATAATGGGATGAAATTAAGCAATACACAAATGTAAGCTGAAAGTTGAAAAACTTATCCCGCTCGTGAGACCCATTAGACTGTGTGATGTTACTGAGCCCTCTCCAGGGAGTGGTCGAATGTGTGTCGAATGTGTGTTTCTCGGGACATTTAAAATTGGACTGGCCAGAGGTCCCCTCCCCAACATTGTGAGGAATAATTACAGCTCTCCTCACTTCAATGGGCCTTACAGATTTTGCAGTTTTAATTTCGGTGGGTCATCCCTAACTGAGCAAAACCATTTCATTTCAATAGAGAACTTTCTCATCTAAGGGACCTCTAAGCTTGACTCTCCGGGCCTTGCATCTAGATATTATATAGGATGCTTTTAAACCAGCAGCCTCTTCTAAAATCACACACTGGCTTGCCCTGTCTCCCCTTGGATGCCGCATTTATTGCTGCCATATTTATCGTGTGTTCACCCAATGCTTTCCCTGGTCTCAAAAGAGGAATCGGCAATGAAATGAAGACCTCGCTGTGCCTACGCGGCCGTGGGTTTGCTGAGCATCTCCTCATGAGCTGGGTGGTACCCAAATGTACTCACTCCGACTGGTGTACAACAGCTTGATAGCAAATTACATCAAGCGATAATCCACTTGTTCTTAGAGTGACAGCTCAGCACTGACAGTGACAACTATCGCCGGTCCCCAGCAGGCAGCCAGGCAGGTCTCTCACAACAACCTCCCCTGCCTTGCATAATTTTTCAGCACATTACTTTGGCACATTAGTATTATATTGTCTCTCGCCGTATCATTTTCGGGAGCGCAACATGAATGTCGCGGTGCTGATTTCCGAGGTAGACCTCTCCTCCCAGAGAGCATCCCCTCCCATTGCCACCCCCTACTGGGGGACCTGCCTTTCTACCATCTCCTTAAAACAGAACAGTTGACATGATCAGCTCTGTATTTTAACAAAGAAAAAGAGAAAGGGGCCACTGGCTCGTTCTCTTTATGCAGACACAAGTTTGCAGATATTCTGGATGTATTTAAGGATTAACGAGAACTTGGTTCTCTAACAATTTTTAATAACAAATATATAAGCCTAATGGATTTTCCAGCTACTGTTTTCAGCCATGAAGGTTGGAACCTTTTTGGCTAATGTCTTCCAGAGCTGAAGGAAAGGAAATTAGCTAAAGGCAGGGAATAGTGTTCTGCCAATGAGGGGCTTTGCCCCCAATTTGCTCATCCAAGCAGCCCAGCTGAAGCTGAGGAACTCACGGCTGAAAGTTTCCTTATGGGTCAAGCAAACAAAGAAATTAAGAGATTGTGCTGAAACAGCACTTAGTCCTGTCATTCACCTTCCACTGATGGTGCTGAGGGCCACGTTACTGGACCGGGAATAATCTTCCCACTGGACACAGGAAGGCAGCTAACTTAATACAAATGGTAAAACTGCAAGATGTAGTCAGGCCTGCACAGCCCTTATGGCTTATAAGGGACCATGGTTAAATTCCTGCATCTCCATTCCAGCCCCTGGTGAGGGGCAGAAAGATGCAGAAATCCTGTGCTTGGGCAGCACAGCTCAGCTGGTGAAGCAGAAATAGTTTGATATCGATGGAGATGGGATTTCTAGTGTGTGTGAGGAGCAGAGAAAGCAAAATCCATCTGCCTCAGGTTCCTGAGCCAGCGATCGTGTTCCTTCTGATGATAAAATCCCAGCCTGGGGAATGGCATGGCCTGGGAGGCTGGAAAGAAGGAGATGGGAAGGATTTGACATCAGAAAAGTACAACACAGGAGGATGTGAATTGAACACTTTTGAGCCATAAAATCAACACTTATTCTGCAGCTTTCTTTGGTGCTCAGAGGGTTGCTGGAGATGCTGGGTGGCTCCCCAGGCTGTTTCCCAGGTTTGACCAAGGTGGTTTCAGATGACTTGTGTTGGGTTCTCATTAGAGACTCTCCTGCAGTCAGCTGATTTCACCATCACCTTTCCACGTGTTTACCCTCAAGGATCTTCAGCAAAATTTTACCCTGTTGGAAGAACCCTGGTCCAGTTTTCCCCAGATGTGGTTTTTCCGGTGGGTTTGCCACTACCGGGCAGTGACCAAAGAGCCTCTGGTGCATTTAGAAAAGGAAGCAGAAAGACAAGGCAGCTCTGGCAAGCCAGCGAAGATGACTGCAGCAAGGAAAGGTATCTCCTGGCTGATCTGTGGTGGTAGTTTTAGCTCAGTCGAGCAGCTTGAGGAGATGTTCACAGCAAGCTGGGAGAGGTGCTCTCCCTCAAGCTCTTGTTCTGCCACTCCGCTGAAGTCAGGACCCCCCGGAGCTGCCAGCATCAGTGATTTGTAACTACTTGCTCTGCTGCTCAGCATCAAACAGAGGTTTAGGCAGGCTGGGACACTGGGTTAGGGAAATGCACACCTTTGTGCACGCAGGAGACACGTGGAGATGTGGTTTATTTTCCTCCATTGCTGTTTCTAAATAAGGAACCAGCAGCCGATCCCCCCATGCTAAAAAGAGACCTACAGAGCTTTTGGGGACTGAACTTTCTAAGGAGACTCAGCCTCACAGAACTAATTCCTGTGTGGTCGGGGACTGTTGAGGGTCGGGGACTGTTGAGGGTCGTGCTCTTTCCCAGCTGCCCCGGGGAGGGAGGAAATAGGGGCGGTGGGAGCTGCTGGAGGATGGAGCACCCGGAGCGCGGCCCCGCTCCCCCGCCCGCAGCATCGCTCGGGGTATTTGGGGCTGGGGGGGGCGGAGAATGAGGGGGTGGCTGGTGCCGAGGTGCCGGCGAGGAAGGGGTTAAGGGGGGGCTGCCGCAAGGTGGGCCGCGGCGGAGGGTGTTCCCCGGGCGGGCGCTGCGGCGCCGCCCTGGCCGGGGGGAGCGCGGCGGGGCCGGGGGGCTGCGGGGGCCATGGGGGGCTGATGCTGCGCCGTGTTCTTCAGCGTTCCCCATTTTTTTTAATTTTTTGTTAAATTTTTAAAAATTTCTTTTCCTTTGCTCCGCCATCCTCACCGCCCAGATCTCTGCCTCCTCCCTCCATCCTCCTTTGAATAACTCGGCCAGGAGCGATCTGGAGGAGGAGGAGGAGGGAGGAGGGGGGGAAGAGGAGCCGAGCAAACCTGTGGCAGAGGAGCCGGCTGGTGGAGAGGTGAGTCGAGGAGGGGGTGAGACCCCGCTGAAGGATAGGGAGCACCGGCTGTCCCTCACCCGGGGACGGGGGGGCTGTTTGGAGGGAGCCGGCTGCGCGGTCGCACCCCCCGGCCCCAGGTGGGGGGTACCCGGTGCTCCCCGGGGAACCGACCTGTTGGCCGGAGCGGGGGCTGGTCCAGCTCTGCCGGGTTCATTAGACGGGGCGGCGCGGAGCGGGGTGCCCGGGGGGGGTCTGCGGGTTGGATGCTCATCCCCTCTGGCCGCCCCTGTGCTGACCCGCTGGAGCACTCGGTTCCCCAGCCCCTCGTGTGTGTGTGTGGGGGGGGGGGGGGGGTTGTTCACCGGTGTTTTGCTCCCCCGCTTTCCTTGTGGGCACACGTTTGTGGAGAGGGGCGAGCAAGTTGCCATGGAGCGGTGTCACATCACTTTTGGTGCCCACAAAGCCTTTTTTTTCTGAATTTCTGGGCCCATCTTCCTCGTTGGTACCCTGGGTGATGTAATAAGCGCTCGGTATCTATGCGGTGTCCTGCTCTTGTGGAGTTAGATAAGAATGAAGATCCCAGAGCAGAGGGAGGATCTGCCATGTGTTTGAATAGATGGGTCTTAATGAATCTGTCAAAATCAACAAATGTACCTGACGGAGGAATTTGGCCCCCAACACCTCCTCATGCCGCTATCGGCAACCAAAAGACTCCCAGAGAGAGTCCTGCTGGTTGCCCAGATGCCTACTAATAGCTTTAATGCATTCAGCCCAGCCTCGTTTGATTTCCGATATCATTTGAATCACCAGATTTAATACATGATTTGCAGTGATTGCCTCCTGATTTCCCCTCTCGAGCGGCAAAAGGAAAGCGTTAAGGAAGGCTGAGGTGCCGTGCTTTGCTGGTGTCCTGAGCGTGAGCTGTTTCTCCTGTTACTCACCAGCAGCTCAGACCTTTTTCCACCCACCAAGTTTTACTGTTTGCCGTGTAGCAGCTGCATCCCCCTTAGCACACGCCGCACCGTGTCGCACTAATTCACCGGGTGCCTTGCAAGCTTGTCTCGGCTCTTGGTGGCTTTTGGAGCCTGTGGAAAGTCATCGGGATGCAGCCGGGCCCCGTCAGGAGACGATAGCGGGACGAGATCGGCTGGGCTGTGGTCGCCGGTAACTCCGCCGGAGGAGAACGTGTGTGATCCTGTGTCACCCCAGGTGCTTGCTGGACTACGAGAGGATCTCCTCATTGCCTGGGAAATCGAATTCCCCCATTGTTCAGCTGTAAAATAGCTGCACAAGGCCGCGATTGGCAAAGGACTGGATCACCCAGGTTGCTTACATCACGTAGGCAGCTGCCACCGAAATGACACACTTGATTGAAGGCCAAAAGAACCATATACGTAACTGCCTGTGATTAAGCTCCATATGATGCCTCAGAGCAAGTAAAAACCCCTCCTTCATCTCATCTGGTTTGTAATGAGACAGCCGTTGCAGGCATATCATTTGGGTCATGTTGTGGCTTTTTTGGGATTTTCGTTTTGTTTTTGTTTGGGTTTCTTTTAATTTTTTTAATTGCTTCTGGCTGTAAACTTCCATGACCTGCATCAATCTGCCGTCGCACCCTCGCGCGGTGCCCCATGAGAGCCTGGTGCTGTAAGTGTGCTGGTAGCTGGGAATACAGATTTTACCAGGTAAGAGCTCCCGATGCCATTTTTTTTGGACGAGGAATATTCCAGCTAACTTCTTGTGGGGAGGGAGAGGGTCTTTGTGCGCGTCCTTTCCCCACCGGCATGTGTTTGTGGCGGTGTGACTGTCTGTTTCTGGGAAGGGTTTGATAGGGGAAGCTTCATCTTTTCAGTTTTTGGAGTCTTTGTGGAAGCTGAACTGTTTCTTCAGAGTGTGCACTGTACCTGTGGATAAATCCTCTGGTGAGGCAGTTTGCAGATCTCCGGGCAGAATCCTAATGGGGTGGGGAGGGATGGGGAAGGTGATGGACCCGAGGCCAAACCTGCAGCGGGTGAAACGTCCAGGTAGCGTAAGGACCGCAGAGTCCCCTCGGACAGGGCTCTATCGTGCAGGAGCTGGCTCCTGCTCCTGTACTTTTTGGCAGAGTGCAGACCCCATCTGGTCCTCACAACACCTTCCATTAACTTTTTGGTGGGGCAGGGTCAGGCTGGGACCCGATCCTGTAAACTGGCTTCATCAGTCAACAAAAAGCGCTTTCTAAGCATCTCCCTGCTATGGAATCCCAGGGCAAAACTTGCAGAAAAACCCCCACAAACCATTTATTGAGAAATAGTTCGCACAAACGCTAATTTAACAGAATCTCCTTCCTTTCCTGCCTCAGCTGCCTGGGTCGTGCCTCCTCTCTCCGTACTCACACTCTCTCTGATTTCATTATCACACAGTTTTTGTCCAATCATAACATGCTTGGGGATTATGCTGATGCAGCTTATTCCTACCATATCATGATAGATGGCTATATATAAATATAGATGGATATATAAACAACATTTTTGTGGCTGCTTGTCCAGGCTTTCCTTCAACAGCCTGAATCCCAGCCCAGGCTTGGTACGTTTCAATGGCTGGACCCACGCAGCTCTCGCAGCCTCCAGAAAGCCTTCCCCTGTAAGTTATAATGCGATGCAAGTCCTCTCATCTTATTTTTCTTTAAATAACCTAATTTCTAAGCAAAATCATTGCTTGACCAGGTCGTGCTGTGCACGTTTTATCTTCCAGAGTTATCGTAAACTGAACAAAATACCCATTGAGAAACTACTTGTGTTAGAAATACCAGCAAACATCATTTTAGTCGATTTGGGCACGTATAACTTTATTGATTCAGCATGAAATATGACAGGCAGTCTGTTAGGAGACGCAAAATGAAGCAGGCAAAGCCTTTTCAGAATATGTTGAGCATGTTGGATGGGTCTGAGTGTGTTCGTTGTAGCCCGGTGGATTGCTAAGGTAAACTGAAATGATTGTTACGAGTCCTGTAAACAATAACAAGTCAGTTTTATTCAGTTTCATGCAGCCCATAACTGAAGATATATTAGTTAGCTCAGCTGTTAACTGGGGGAACTGATATGTCCGGAGAAGCTTTGCAAGACTGAGTAGCCTTTAATTGTATTTTTAACCCGTGAATGTGGTTAGTGTTAGAAGTGTAAGCAACAAACTAAATACTGGGTATTATGCAATAGTACTTGAGCTATCATGAAAAGAGGGCAATAGAAACAAACTGTTTTATAGGTCTGCTTTTAATTAAATGCAGTCTACTTTGATGAAAGCTCTAAAATGTGAAAATATTTCTTAGAATAAAGACATTAAGCAGTGGTAGTTAAAGCCACAGTGTGGGTTTAGTCTGTCGAACCTGAAGTCCATGGGTAGGACGTGGAAAATGTATAGAAATTCAGTGGGTGGTTCTAAAACTGCCCTCTCATTCCGTGAACTTCATATCTGCGTGTGGAGGCTTACCGGCCATAATTGTATATACATTTTTACAGCATGATAAAAGAAAACCTTAAACATCTGCACTGCATGCTGGCATTGTCTGCTCACAGCTGAGGATTTTGAGCAGCATATACCTCCCTTTTTCATACATTATTGAGCCGTTTAACCCGGTTGGAGGTTTTGGCTCCACGCTGTTCGTTGCCTGTAGCCATACCCTCCTGTGCTGGCAGCCTCACAGCTTTGGGGGTACCAGGGGTACTGGTGTTGCAGTGGGGGGTGCCGAGTACTGGGATTGTGTCTGACCCCCCAGCACGGAATCGATGCCCAGCAGCGCAGGGAGGAGCTTGCTGGAGATGCTAGTTTGGGGCTCTCTGAGCCTTTTCCTCACCCTCCTGTGTTTCCATCACCATCACATGTGTTTATTGTAGCTCTCCACATGGTATCTGCTGAAGGGGTTTGGATATTTATAAATGCTCTAAGGGTTAAAATGTGCCTGCTTTGCTTTTTAATAGGGCACAAGTGTGATGGGAGCGGCTGAGGGACCTGGGGGTTCAGCTGGAGAACAGGAGCTGAGGGGAGACCTTCTGATCTCTGAACTGCCTGAAAGGAGCTTGGAGCCAGGGGGGTCGGGCTCTGCTCCCCAGGAACAAGCGCCAGGAGCAGAGGAAATGGCCTCAAGTTGCGCCAGGGGAGGTTGAGGTTGGATGTGGGAACAATTTCTTCCCCAAAGGGCTGTGGGGCATTGGAACAGGCTGCCCAGGGCAGTGCTGGAGTCACCATCCCTGGAGGGCTGGACAGACGGACATGAGGTTCTCAGGACATGGGGCAGTGCCAGGGGTGGGATAATGATTGGACTGGATGATCTTGAGGGTCTTTTCCTACCAAAATGATTCTGTGATACACAGATACTGGGTTTGCCTGTGGTCATTTAATGTCCTGGAGGATGACACAGGTGACAGGGCGGTGGACACGTGTCCACAAAGAGCATCTGCATGCAAACAATTTCTTTGGGTTTTTTTTTTCCCTTGGTGCTGGCACATTAATAACGTGAGTGAGCCTGAGAAGCTGGAAGCTCATTCAGTCAAGGGAATGGACGTCATTGATACCCTGCACAAACTCCAGCTTGGCTTAATTCCTTCCTAACCTAAATTCCCGTTGTGTTTGTACTAGCTCCCTGGCGGGGGCCCGATTCTGCAAAGAGGTCACTGGGCCAGAGCCGCACTGAAGTTAATGAGTTGCAGTGAGCGCCCGGGATTGATCCACTTTAATGAGGTTTTCTTCATTCTCCTCTCTTTGCGGGACTATCGCTGTTTGCGTAGATACGAGGATTGTCTTGAAGGGTTACCCAATCTGCAAAGCCTTAGGCAAACAGCGGAGTAAATAAGTTGGCTTGGATGAGCAGTGCTGGTGGTTGCAGCCTGTCCCAGTGAGGGTAACTGGAGTTTGACCATTACATCCCATGATCGCTGCAGCCCCTGGGGGGACATGTTTGGAGACCCAGATGTGTTCATATTGCTAACTGGCAAGTTTCTCCAAGGGTTTGAGGACATATCTAGAGGTTACCAAGGGTGTCATGGTCATGTGTTCTTTGAGATGTATTTATATGTTCATCCTTGATTTTAGATACTTTGCTCTGACCCCTTTTAAAAACTGCACTTTAAGAAAAATACCTTCTCTACACTATTTTGTTTTGGTATATTGGTGACCTCCACCAGGGCAATGATTTCCCCATGGAGAGCTGTCGGCACGTCAACTATTATGGAAATGAGGTTCTAAATAGTTGATCATCCCTGCCAGGTATTAATGTTGGGAACAGCCAGCCCAAGAGCAAATCCCAGCAAAAACAAGAAAATAAAGTCCCCATAACTGTTTTCAATTATTCTGTCTCACTGGTTCTCCTTATGTTTCAGGAAGAAACATGCAAATCTCTCTGGGTCTAGCTTGTTTACAGAGTGCTCGTGGGTTTAAAATACAGCCAGCATCAGATTTCTGTTGTACATTTCCTTCAAATAAATGCTGAAATAAAAATAAGGATGCTGTAATTTGTGCCACCCCACGAGCTAAATACTGCGCTCCAGCAGGAAATGATCATTTTGGTTTCTTGGAACAGCTTTACTATAATCTTCCAAAGACCGGTAGCTCACAAAGAAAGAAGCGCAGGCTTTCTCAAGGCAGCTCAGCTCTCTCTGATAGGATCTGGTTTCTTCTGAATTAAGGTTTTTGGATGATTAAGCGCTTCAGTGTGCTTAGATCCCCCTGAGTCGGGGAAGAGCTTCAGCTCTTTGCAGCATCGGAGCACCAGGAGGCCCATCCTGCCAACTGCTGTGCATGTATAGAGGGAATTGCACATTTGGGGTCTACCTATATACTCTTCTCATAAGCAGCTAAATAGTATCGTGGCTATAGAATCGTAGAATCATTTCGGTTGGAAGACACACTTAAGATCATCAAGTCCAGCCATAACGTAACTCTAGCACTGCCCCATGTCCCTGAGAACCTCATGTCCGTCTGTCCAGCCCTCCAGGGATGGTGACTCCAGCACTGCCCTGGGCAGCCTGTTCCAATGCCCCACAGCCCTTTGGGGAAGAAATTGTTCCCACATCCAACCTCACCCTCCCCTGGCGCAACTTGAGGCCGTTTCCTCTGCTCCTGGCGCTTGTTCCTGGGGAGCAGAGCCCGACCCCCCTGGCTCCAAGCTCCTTTCAGGCAGTTCAGAGATCAGAAGGTCTCCCCTCAGCTCCTGTTCTCCAGCTGAACCCCCCAGGTCCCTCAGCCGCTCCATCACACTTGTGCTCCAGCCCCTCACCAGCTCCGTTCCCTTCTCTCCACTCGCTCCAGCACCTCAAGGCCTTTCTTGGCATGAGGGGCCCAGAACTGACACCAGGATTTGAGGTTTGGCCTCACCAGCACCAGCTGGTGTGAAACAGCTGCTGTGGGTGGACAATGCACCATTGGGTGGGTGTCCTGGCCACCTTCTGCAGTGGTGCTGCCAGTCCTTTGTGTCCCAAGGCAGCTGATACCTCTGGCGTTCTGCGTGGATCGATGCCTTGAGCACAGCATCTCTGAACCCTTTCTCACCATAGCTTGTTCCTGGGTTAATAGTAGTTAATATTAATCAGCCTGGTGGTTCTGAAAACGTCTTGTTTGGGCAGGTCTTTATTTGGGTCAGTTGACCCTCACCCAACAAGCAAACGGGGATCCTCTTTTTAAACCTGGATCCTCTTTTAAAGCTGAGCCATAGTATTTGTATGAAGACTCTTTCTCGAGGAAACCAACACCCCTGAATGTTTGCAGTGGGGAAATGCTTGGAGTGTATCTTGGTTTGAATCTTACACTATGATCTACCTCAATTTATATGAGAATTATTCCAGTGTTATGGTTACCCTTGGCTCTTTAATTACCTTCTGGCTCATTTAGATATGTTGATGGCTCCAGTCCTCATAGCTCCTAGGGAACTTTCTGTAGGAACCATCAGCTATTGCTTTTAAAAAATAACCCTCACCAGATGTCCAAAAGCCTTCTTTAAAGAAGAGGCCTGGCATAAGTCATATTTATTGGGAGTAATTAATTGTCCTGTTAAAAACCCTAAATGTTTTGGCATTTCATTAATAATACATAATCAACCAACAGGCTATTTGTAGTGTGTTACTTTGTTAAATCTGCTGTATAAATTGTCATTATTTATATATTTCATGTTTATAATTACTCATCTGTGACGCACTCAGTCTGTTATGAATAATCCATTGTATATTGTTTTCTTAAATAGGATGCTTGCTCAGTGTGCTGGGGGTGCCAGGAATCGCTGCTAATAATGTCTTGATGTCTGATTTATGCCTGTGAAGTGAAGGCAACTGGACATGAGTAAATGAACAGAAGCACGTTCAGAAAACTGTCCTCAATGCACTCGATAAGCAAACACTCAGCTGTTGTGAGTAGAGGTGAAAATGGTTAAACAGAGCAGGGAAACATGTTAGAAATGCGTTACGGGGGGATAAATATGCACAAGTTATTTTTCCTCGCTGTTTTGATGTTTTATTCATCTTGGCTAAAAGTTCTGTGATTGTTGTTTATTGGTAGTTCCAGAAAAAGAGAAATCTTAGGGCTACAAAGATGCTGAGGGCTCTGGAGCATCTTTGTGATGAGGAGACACTGAGAGAGCTGGGGCTGTTGAGCTGGAGAAGAGAAGCTGAGAGGGATCTGATCCATGGGATCAATAGCTCAGGGTGGGTGTCAGAGGATGGACCAGACTCTGTTCATGGTGCCCAACGCCAGGGTGAGGGGCAACGGGCACAGTCTGAAACACAGGAGGCTCCATGTGAACATGAGCAGAAACTTGTTTGCTGGGAGGTGCCAGAGCCTGGCCCAGGCTGCCCAGAGCGGGTGTGGAGTCTCCTTCTCTGAGACATTCAAACCGCCTGGACCCACCTGTGTGATCTGCTCTGTGACCCTGCGTGAGCAGGGCTGGGCTGGGGATCTGCAGAGCTCCTGCAGCCCAACCAGCCTGGGTTCTGGGATTCTTTTGTATTTGAACAGCAAGGGCTGTTGAGGGGGTTGGTGTCATGGTCTGGGTGGTTGCAGGTGATGGTTCAAAGCCTTTCTTGCACCCCCTGATCCACAATTTGTGCTCAGCTAAACGCGTTCGGGGTTGACATTGTCCATACATGGGGGAGGGCAGGAGGACCCCCCACTCTGTGCCGGAAAGGCAGTCCTTGGGCTTAGACATGGGGTGGTCGTTGCTCCTCTTGTCAGCGTTAGCTGGACAGTTTTGGCAGGGAAAATGGAATAAGGGTGAGGTGGAAGACACCTGGGACAGAGCTGAGGGAGCTGCAGGTCCATCAGCCGGACTTGTACTCAGCACCGATGCTGCTCAGCCCCTCAGGGTGAATTCACAGACTCCTGGTTTTTAGGGCCCGGAAGGAGCATCAGAGCATCTAATCTGGAAAAGAAAATATCACAAGGCATTAGATTTCGCCCTGTTAATTCCAACAGCGGGTTGGGAAGCTTGTGCTTGGCTAAAGCGTGTCTGCAGCAAGGCATCTGGGCCTGGCTGGGACACAGCGATGTGTCACTCCTTCTGCTACTTTGTTCCGATGGTTAATCACCTTCGCCATTAAAAACTCTTGCTTAATTTCCAATTTGCATGTTTATAGCCTTCAGCTTCCCACCACAGAAGCCTTTTGCCATGAGATTTTAGAGCTTTTTAGTAGCCTGTGTTGTTTCCCTCTCATAAACTGTTACCATGGTCTCAACCAGTGGTGACACTGCCCTTGGGTGACACATTCCATGGGTCCTGTTGTGTCACAGAGGAGCTGAACCCACGGGAGGGAGCGGGAGGTTGGTATGTGCACGCTGCAGCCTCCTCAGAGATAAAAGCTCCATTTCCAGACTGATTTTTTCATGTTTCCAGGTGAATTATCAGAGGTGGGAAGGGAGGGAGGTTCAGAGATTTTTTTTGCTGCGTTGCTGGCTTTTCTTTTGCTTTTTATCATTGGCCCAGAAGCTTTCAAAGATGCCTGTGGTTTATATGAAAATGGACGTTTTCTACCAATCCTGGCTAAAACTTTACCCCTGCAGCAAGAGGCTGGAGGCAGCAGAAGGAGCAGAAAGTGGGAGAGGGCAGGAAAAAAACCCCTTGGGATTTCTGGCTGCAAAAGGCGAGGATGAGTTTGAGGACTAAGAGCTTGTGTGAATGGATGAAATGCTGGCGACTTGCTTACGATGGTTCTGTAATCACGCAGGGTTAAGCCTGTTTGGGAATGGCAAGGAGTCCTTATCCCCTTAACATGTGTTGTGCTTGCCCTGGAGATCCAGAGCTATCAGGTCATTGCAGTCCTCTCCTCCCGGCACTTTAAGCTGAGGATCAGCTTAGGCCACAGTTAAAAAACAACAAACAACAAGTGTGGTTTAAAACTGTCCCACTGTGCTCTCACATGTTCGGCTTTCAGAAAGAAACGTGTATATTTTACACTCGACCTGGCGTCCGCAGCTCTTCCTTCAAAGGCAGCCGCGCAGCTTCAGTTGTTTAGCGATGTGATGTCTTTTAGCGTGACCTTCCTCTTCTTTTTAATTTCAAATTTTCTGGGGAAGGTGAGGAAAAAGAAGCAGCACAAAACCATCTGAAGCGCCTGCCGCTTTGTACTCCTCGAACCTGGAAGTTTGTCGCTCGCAAAGTGTCTCTGTGGCGCTACATCCATTAGGCTTGTCACTCAGACTTTGTCTTCTGCATTTCAGAGGATTTTCTTCGCAGTTCCAGCCTCGAATGCTGAAAGTGGTTTAAGGTTTGCAAAGTCCTTTTACCCACTGATCGCCGTGGGGAACTTTATTGTTAGTATCCCAACCCACTATCAGCAAGGAGATCTCCATTTACTTGGTTGTTGTCTGGAATAGGGGAATATTTTTTCAGGCTTCTGCCCATAAATAATCACATACAGCACAAATGCCATGTACGGTGTGGTAAGGACAAGGAGGGTCAGGGCTAAAACTGGTCCATAGGGCTAGTTTTATCTGTACCTGTGTCACCACCAGCAAATGCGCAGTGAATGTTGTGTGTGTGCACTGGATTAACGCCTCATGTCCACAGTCCATACATCCTTGTAAAAGGTATGAAATTAATCCGGATGGCTTAATGTGCTGCAAATATCATGTTTGTAAATGCTGGGTCTGGCTTCTGATAAGCAACTCTGCTCCCAGAAAGTGAGAGCACTCCTGTTTTCCAGAAAGAAAGGAAAAGCCCTTTCAGAGGAAGCTTTAGGGCTCACTTACACTCACAGCCCAACCATTTGGCATTAAAGTCTGAGGAAGTTTGGCTTCCAAAAACAGTCCGATGTGTTTCAGCACTGGACCGGGAGCAGGGCGGCTCTTGTCTTTCTCTTCCTGCGATAGGTCTTTATATATAGCCCAAATAGTTCTTTCCGTATGTTTTGGGAGATTTGGCTTTATCGGTATCAATAGTCAGAAAACACAAACTTCCTCAAAGATTTTCCTCCCTGGGAGGATCTATTTTAGAGCTTTGTTAAAGGCTCCCTATACACTAGACTTTATTTTTCTCAATCCCAAGACCCACTTATATTGATTTTGTAGCTACAGAAAAGCCATCTGCCTGAGCACGCTTTCATTCCTGTGTCTCTTTACTCACCTGAGTTGAGACTGATTAAACACGACTTCTGCATCTTATTGCAGCAGCTTAAATCCTCATCCCAGAGCTCTCAATGTGCTCCCCTTCCCCTTCTCTGCGTCCTCCAACCTCCTCCCGTTGCCAAAATGAGTCTTTTTGGGCCCTTCAGGCGTTCCTTTGGTAACTTGGGCTCAAGTTGCACTTGAGGTGCCAAATTTTTGCAAAAAAAATGAAAAAAAATTGTCTCTAAAGCTATTGTTAGCACCAGTGAATGCAGGAGATAAAGGACAAAGTGACTTAGTGCTCTTCCTAGCAGAAGGATTTTGCCAAAGCGATGTGTCTGCAGCAAAACGCTTGGCTTGTCTTCCCTTAACTATATTGGCTACAAACAGACGTGGGGATTTAGTCCAGCTTAGTCGCTTCTGTACCAGAGAGCACAGACTAACCATGATGCTCCTTGGGAGACAGGGAAAGGCCTTTTGCATGGGCAGCAATGAAAGGAAAACATACCAGAATAGCAATAAAGACTCTTTGGAAAGTTGATCGTGTTCCCCGAGCGATGCGTCGTGCCCAGAGCACGGAGGTTCAAATTGCCCAGAAGTTTCCCAGGTGATGCTCAGGAGTCTGTTTGCTCTGTTTTTCCCTTTGGATCCAGCTAAATATTACACAGCCGACCTGAAAAGATAGTGGCAATTGTTCAGCTCTGGGGAAAATGGGATAATTTTTCGGAAATCACTGCTCTTATTTGTCTTAGATGTGATAATGTTGCTCTGCCTGGGGAGAAGCCTCTTTAATACTGTTGCTTCATTTGATGAATTTTTAAAGGGTTTTAGAGTGTACTGGGGGACTTTACAGCTACTGTTCCAGTTTCCTTACCATCTGGTTGCTTCATGGATTTTCCATGTATTCCTGTGATTTTTGTTTAGCTTGGTTTCCTAAGAAAATGAAGGTTATATTGCCGTACTGCATGTGTGTGCTTGTCCAGCCATATAGATGTGTTTTCTCATACTAACAGCTTGAACCCTCTGCTTGACTTCAGCCACATTTGTGGGAGAGATCGAAATCTCAGTTTTACTATCTTCCCATGTTTCTCCACCAGCGTCATCTTTGCCTGGTCCATTTGACACCCATGGGATAGTGGCTGGGGGACAGGTCAGCATCCAGGATGGGGATCCAGCCCAGGTCCTGTACAACCTGCTGGGTCAGGATCCACCAAGTTGCAGTTGAATAGAGAAGGAAAATACAGATACTGGCCAGACATAACACCCAGACAGTGCAAAAGGTGGTGTGTGCTATGTGCCTGAGGCTGTAAAAACCAGGATCAACTCCAGGGCATCATTTTGCGCTGCACACAGGAGAGAGGTTAGCAAGAAATCTTTTCCAAATTGGTAACTACCAAGGGAGATCCAGGATCGATACAAATTGATCCTGATTCCAGCTTGTTGACTGATACTCGAGATAAAACTTCCAGTTTAACAGCCGTGTGGATTTTCAATTGAGTCTGAAAGCCTTTTTTAAAAACATATCACAAGAGCTGGTGAGGAATGTAAACCGGAGACATGTGAGCATCGTGTAGCTGCCTTTTTTTTTTAGTTTATTTTTTTCCCTGACGGCAAATTGCTTATGAACATCTTATAAATTTCACAAACGTGGTTGTGCTGAAAGGAGGGAGCGAGGCTGGCAGCGCTGCCGCCGGGCGATACGGGGGATGTAACCTGCTGGTGCGCCTGGCTCAGAGACCGAAACCTTGGCAAGGTACCATGGTAACATTTCCATCCGCGTGTTTATGGGTTCTTTGAGGGCTTTTTGGTTAAATGTCAATGTTTGCAAGATATTTTTTTCAAAGAGATTTTCGTTGCTGCAAAATCCCACTATGGCTTTGAAAACTGCTTTCAGTTTGCAAGTCGCTTGGTGGAAAGTGTGTTAGTTTTGAGTGCTCGGATATGGAGAGCAAGGCTGCTGCTGGCTGCCTGCTCGGAGGCTCATTTTACTGCTCGGTAAAATGGGGCAAGCGGCAGAACATCTTCCCCATTCCCATCCAAAGGAGGTGGGTGCACATGGCTGTAAATTTAACATGTTGAAGTGATAAAAAGCTGTCGGTGCCCTGAACTCCAGCACCAGCATCTGCTGGTGACCAAGTGCCCGGGAAGGTCATCACCATGGTGTGGGGTGGGTCCCACCAGCACCAGCTGACTTATGGTTTGAGTTTACCCAGGGTCTCAGCCAGCGCTGGAAGGAGCAGCCATAGCCAAGCTTAATGTTACTGTGTCTCTAACACAGACATTTGGGCTAAATCCAGAATGAGTGTGGACCAGCCTTGCTGCGCTGGGACAGATCTCTGTTCCCAGAAAGGCATCGGTCACTCATTTCCATTAAGCTTTTTGGATGTTTCAGCATAGGGTGCTTTGTAAACCGTGGTGCTTTGCTGTATGAGCTCTGCCACAACCCCTTTTTGTGCTGTTTTCTCCCCGCTGTGCAGGCTGGGTGGTGACAGCGGGTTCCCGTGTGCGGGATGCTGAGCACCCCCGGTGCTGCACGTCACTGCTTGGACGTCTGGCACCAGCGCTGCTGCTGGGCCGGTTCTGAGCATCTCTTGTTGAAACTGGAAGCAGGCTGAGAGCTGCTGAATTCCAGCAGGGATTCTGTTGAATAATTCTGCAATTAAAAAAAAATTATCTACTTAGGTGGTAGAATTCAATCCAGAATTTCTCACTCTGGGATATCATGGTTCCCCCCCCAATACTAAAATGCATTACAGGACCTCAAGTGGGAGCTGATTTTAAGCACTTACTCCTTCAGGGGAGATGCACTGCCTTTTATTTTTAATGGTTATAGAAGCAAAGGCACCAAAAATTATTTCAGGAATGCTTTAGTGCACCTAAATACATGGCTTGCAGTTACTCCGACCATGGGCGAGCTCAGAGTGTGTGAGGGGCTGAGCATCCTTCACCTGGTCGGGGGGGGCAGAATTGGTCCCCAGACCCATGGTCTCATAGCATCCTCACCCCACAGCTCCACCTGGGCCATTGCAGGTGTTAGACTGAAACCTCTTTAATTTGGTAAGGGTTTGAAAACCAGTGTAATTGCTTTTACATTGTGTGTGTGATTATCAAGAGAAAACAGGGATCAGTTGCTGCCTGAATGTTTTATGGTGGGCCTGGGAGTTAATGAAGAGGGTGCGAAGGGCTGGAAGTGTCCCCACTTGTCGAGACCTAGAGCAGCAACATCACCCGTGTGTCTCTCCATGGGGAGGTAAAATTCCCATCTTAGCGCGGAGCAATATGTCAGAGTGAGCAATATGTCAGAATGAAATACATTCATTGGCAAGTGCCGGGAAATTACAGGTATGCTTAATGAAAAAGAAAACCTTGTTTACGGTTCCTAATGTGCTGCTGAAGAAACTGGCTCCCAAATAAAAATACTTAAAATTACGATTAGGATTTATTTACATAATTACTGTGAGAGAAATTCTAGGTACGTGCTAAGCAGCGCAAGAGAAACCTCAGGGCTTTTCTTCTCATTCCTGCGTCTCGAGGTTATTTTGCTCTTAGTGAGTCTATTAAAGCTTTTACTAACTCAGTAAGGCAAAAAGGCATTTGTTACAAAATTAATACATATAGATGTATATATCTATTTGTTTTATTGACTGTGGTAAGAACATATGGCTGAGTAAGAGCCAGATCATCCTTGTAATTGTAGTGTTGGCTGGAGAACGATTCAGTAGGTGGCACTTATCTCTTTATGGCAAAGCAAAGCGATGTCCCGGCGTGGCTGTAGTGAGAATGTCCTTGGAGATGGTTTCCAAAGGGGCTCTGGCCCCCACTGGTGTGGGATCTGCCAAAGTCACCATATAGGTTTATATTAATGGTGAGTTCCAAACCGTGCTGGCCGCTTTCCAGCCCCTGTGGAGACCCTGGCCAGATCCTCGGCTGATGGCCGGGTGGTTCTGTTGACTCTGATGATTTATATTTGCTGGAAATGTAGAGGATAAAATGCACCAGGCCCATGATGGGGCTGTGCGGATTGGAACCAGCCAAGGGGATGACAAATCTTCCTCTTAATATTTCAATTGACTTTGGCAAACTTGCCTCTTTTCTTGTGTATCCTAAATCAATGTGTAAGTGCTGCTGACAGTAATTTCCACTTTTGTCTGTGCAGATGGCTGCCCTTCACTAGGCTGCGGTGTTTATACCTGCTAAGTTTGCAAACACTTCCTTGCTACAGCCTCCCATTGAGCTGTATTTTTCCTTAGCTGTCATATTGGTGAGATGAAAACGTTCTTTGTTGGGCCCTGCTCGAATGTGAGTTTGCTTTAGTCAGCGAGGGCCACTGAAGTCTGAGGCGGAGGCACCAACGCGATGCTCGTCCCGCTCGGCACAGACGCTTTGGGCTGGGGGGTTGAACCGTCTTTGGGGTCTTGGTGCTCCAGAGCAGGGTCTGAGATTTGGGGTCCAGACCCTTGCATGGCTTTGAAAGTCGAGCTGCTGGATCCTATGACTTTTTAATTGCATGTCAGTGTAGACCCTTATGCACTATATAATTATTATAAAATAACAAATCTCTAGGCTGAAAGCTGCAATCTGAATGCTACAGACTCCAGACTCTTATTTTCCTAAGGCACTGCCGTTCTATCTCTGCTATCTCTTGTTCAGCATAAAGAAGAAGCTTTTGCTTTTTTATTTGTTTATTTAGCTCCTGTCTTAGACAGCGAATAAAATCTGCAATCCATCACTCATGCACCCAACTCCAGTGTGCGTTCCCTGGTGTGGGATGCTCTAGTCCAGTGACTCTTTCAAGGCAGGCTATTGTACTACTGCAGTAAAAGAAAGACAAGTGACTAAAATAAGCCTTTCTCTTCCCTTTTCTCCTGTGCACAGGGAGAAGATGCCATTCCACCATGTAACAGCCGGCTTGTTGTACAAAGGCAACTACCTGAACCGCTCCCTCTCGGCTGGCAGCGACAGCGAGCAGCTAGCCAACATCTCCGTGGAGGAGCTGGATGGTGAGCAGCGGCCTCGCGGTTTTCCAAAGGGGGCTGGGAATGGGGTAAAGTTCATTTTCACCTTGTCTGGAGCGTTGTCTTGCGATAACCGGAGTTATTCTCCCCGTGAGGCAAGGAACAAAAGGCAGGTCAGATGATCAGGGGCAAAGAAAAGGTCCCTGACCACAGTTGTGTTCAGAGCTGGAGGATGAATTTAGCCTCGGATTTTGTCCTTCTGCCTAGAAATGAGGCAGCTTTTGAAGGACTAAGGCTGCTTTTTTTGGGCAAAAGTTTGCAAGTGAAAACGTTAGACTAGTATCTTTTCATAGAGATGCCTTCAGCCTTTCCCAGGAACCTGCAGAGCTCAATCTGTCTTCCTAGCGAGTCTTCTCTTTTGCTTTGTGGCCTTTGGAAAGTGAGGTTTCTCCCTGTGTCTCGAGATAACAAGGTGTGTGGAGGTGGCTTGTGGCTTAAGAAGCTGGGAAGTGCTTTAAAATTCCCTTTTCCAGGTCAGCGATTGGGAATGCAGGCTGGCAAAGGCTGTCAGAAAGGTTTTCCACATCTGCTGCCTGTAGGATCCCTTAATTTCCTCTCTAGAAGGCGGTTGCTGCTAATTCCTCCTGCCCCGCAGACGGGATGTGAGGCCAGGTCGACTCCCAGTCTGGTTCCTGGTGGGGAGGTCTCTTTTCTGGGCCATTTGTGGCTCACCAGGGTCGTTTATAAGCAAAAGTGAATATTGCTGACAGCTGGTCTTTGAGGTCTGTGGAACACATTGAAGCTTTTGGTTTGCTTCCCAGTGGACATTTGGTACAAGCTGTGATCATGATCAGTGGTTTTGATGGAGAACTTGATGAGGAAACGAGCAAGGGAGTGCTGCAAGGTGGAAATGGTCCTTCCAGGACAGGTTGGAGATGTTCTGGCAAAACAGAAGGCCAGCATTTCTGCCCACCTTCCTCCTTTTCACCTGTGCTTTAGTAAATCGGACCTCAGTTTTCAAGTCTTTTCAGCTTGGAACGTTTGGATTTGCTTTTGCGACCTTTACATCAGCTCATCTTAAGTGCAAAGAGTGTTTTCTGAGTGTTCGGAACTGCTTCTCTTCTTCCTACTAGAAAGAGTGGAGAGAAGGGAACGGAGCTGGTGAGGCGCTGGAGCACAAGTGTGATGGAGCGGCTGAGGGACCTGGGGGGTTCAGCTGGAGAACAGGAGCTGAGGGGAGACCTTCTGATCTCTGAACTGCCTGAAAGGAGCTTGGAGCCAGGGGGGTCGGGCTCTGCTCCCCAGGAACAAGCGCCAGGAGCAGAGGAAACGGCCTCAAGTTGCGCCAGGGGAGGTTGAGGTTGGATGTGGGAACAATTTCTTCCCCAAAGGGCTGTGGGGCATTGGAACAGGCTGCCCAGGGCAGTGTTGGAGTCACCAGCCCTGGAGGGTTGGACTCGATCTTGCAGGTATCTTCCAACTGAAATGATTCTATGATTCCCAATGAATGTGTGCTGAACACAGTTCAGGTGAGAGATACAACGCGTAAAACCACTTTCAGTGCAGCTTAGCTAAGAGCCTGGGAACGCAAGGACTGCAGAGGCACCTTCTGGGCTCTTCCCCTGGGTTACAGGAGCATCACTTGATGATTTGAGTTGGTGAGGAGAACTGAACTGGCCTGACATCTGTGCATCCTATATATGACAAATTATCTTTCAAGGTAACACTTAGCTGTTGTCCCTAGTCAGGATGGCAGGGGTTGGTGGAGCAGACAGGAGAGAGCTGGATGAGAGCTCAGAGTTTGTTCCAAATGCAGAGAACAAAGGTTTTTCTGCTATGCCTGCCCTGATCAGAGCACATCTGCTGTAAACCACCCTTGAGATTTGCAGACAGCCGTCAAGAGCTGATTCAAGTGACATCGGGGCCGCAACCCACTGCCATCCTGTTGCATGAGGGAAGCTTGTCCTTGATTTGTTTCCCTGCTGTTTGCATGGAAATTGTCTGTGGCTGGCTATAAGGAGGAAGCCTAGTCTCATTTCTATCCTTCCCTGGTGTTCCCAGGCCATTTTGGGTGCTCCTTGAGCCCTGTCAACATCACCTTCACCAGCAGCCCTGCAGTGGGAGCAGCGGCTGCCAGACCTGCCTTCCCCATGGAGAACCCAGCCCTCGAGAGGCTGTGGCTCATCTCTGTTAATTAACAGCAAATGAAGCAAAGTAGGTGTGGAAGAGCCGTCTTTGGAGAAGGCAGTGGCCGAGTCACTGCTAATGCAAGCCCTGCACCCATTTTATGTGGCCGGGGCCCCGATTTAAGTGCGCTGTTGAATGGGAGAGCAACAGAGTTCGTTCATCTCTGCTCACACAGAGTATCCCCCTTGTCCTTCAGGAGAATGGTTAGAGCTCTTCAACTAATCATTCATTTATTCTCCGGCTGTTAAGCAAAGGCTTCTCGTTAGAATTTAGTTATATATTATTTTCTTGCCAGCCTTTTGTCTCACAAACACCTCTTTTCAAGGGCTCTGCGTCTTTGCTATGCCCGTTCTGAGCCCAGCACAGAAGAGCTCAAGCTCAGGCCATTTTTTTTCCACCTGCAAACACAGAAGTTGTACCAAACTGATTTGTGTCCACTAAGGCCAGAGCAGCAGAAGAAGCTGAAGATACTCTTTTATGTGCCAGCTACCAGAGCACAACCTGGCTATTGAAAATTACATATAATATTAGGTCAGCAGTCACTATTTTACTGTGTTTTGTCACTAATAGCAGATCAGTGCCCAGGTGAGCTGGTAATTGGTGAAGGTACCACTGTTCACTGCCCAGACCCAAACTAGAAATAGTCTTTCTGCCTTTAAGCATAAACTATCTCAGGGTGAGTAACAAAATGTTCTTCCTTGAGAAGTTAATGTCAGTGTATGGGAGCTTGGTGGATATATCAAGCTGTGATAGCTCGATGCCAATAACATATTTGCATTTAATCTTACAGGCTGGGAAATAGATGCCAAATTCTCCTTGGTTTCTTTTTCAATGAGATTTTAGTCCTGAGGGAGTTCCAGCCTATTGAGAAATTCCAGTCACATGCATGAAATTATTAAAGGTTTAAATCTGAGGAAGTCAGTGGGAATTTTCTATAATGCGCCTTTGCGCTCACGGCTCCGACAAGTGCCTGATCTGTTGGGTTTTTTCCAGCAGATTTCTTTTCCTTTGTGTCTAACATTGTGTGTCTCCATGCCGTTCACTTTGGGAAGGATTCCTGCGAGGGTGGGATGCTACAGGGCTGCAACGTGGTGTCTCCCCATGCACATCCCTGCGGTCAATAGTGATGAACACTCCGGGATAACACTGAGATCAGGAAATGAAAATGTATTTCTGGCTTCAAGTAACGTGAGGGGGAAGGAGCCTGGGTTTGATGAACGTGCGCCGTGCTTAGGGCGCTGCTCTGCTTCTTCGCCGACCGGTTGTTTGTCTCCTATGAAAACTTTTCTGACTGGCACCAGCCATCTGTCGACTTAAACTCCACTCTGTTATTTTCCATCCTGCTTTAAATACTATGCCGGCAGGGAGGAAAAAGGCTGGAGAGATGGCAGGTCACCGCTGATGGCTTCTGTGTTCCTAGCAGCCGCGCTTGCTATTAATATTTGCGGTTCTGTAGTAGTGTGCGGGTTTTTAGAAGCTGTCACCGTCACAAAGGGAATTAACTTACAGAAAGCTATATTAGGCGATGCTTAACTTTGTAACATCAAGTAAATGACGAAGTTGAAGGTGGCAGGCCATCCATAACCTGTCTCTTAGGGACTGCATGGTACGGTGTGCTCTCGGATGGATGTTATTGCCATATGCTTAGCAGTTTCTGTGCATGAGATTGTAAATTAAGGCTGGGAGGAACTGTTTTACATATAGATTTTCTGGCTATTGTTGGTCGGCATAAAATTGTGGCACAGTTTGTGCATACTCTGCCATTTCCACGTCCCTTTTAAAGCCAGTTTCTGTCTTCACATCACAAACTGCTAGGAGTATTTTTAATAAAAAATGGTGGATGGAAATCATCATGTCAAGCTTGAGTCATCCACCTCCATAGGCGCTATCTAAAGGGTATTGTCAGGAGGTAAAAACATTTCCATAGTAGGAATCTGACAAATATCACCTGAAGGGAGGCACATGCATTATAAGTAGGCTTTGCAAAAAGTGTCTGTGAAATGCATGCTAGTCGGTGCCTTGCAGAGAAAATCCAATTGTGACCCATAGCAGCAGCTGTTTGTCCGGAAACACATCAGGATCAATCCTTACCTGACCCAGATTCCTTTGAAATCAGCAGTGCCCATACAGGAGGAGTCATTGCTGCATGGCAGCAGGACAACTATTGGCATCTGGTGGCTTTGGCCGCATTGTCCCTGCCCCAGGTGGGGTCTGTGTGTCTACAGGGCTTTTTCTAGGCTGGGAGATGATACATTTTTTTTGTGGTTGTAGACCTGGCCAGCTTGATACAGTCCTTAAGGTTGAGATTCAGAGTGGAAATGCTGCATACACTGGAGATGTCAGCAGAGCAACATGTGAAATGGGGACAAAGCTGCTGGCTGCAGGACCTTGGGGTGCAGCAGAAATCAAGGCAGGAATCTGGGGACTTCCCACACTGGGGGACTTCTCTGCCTTTATACAACACATTGCAGGACACGCTTTACCTGGTTTCTGCCTCTTCACATTAACCTCCCTTCTGTCACCCGCAGAAGCTCTAACTGGGTCACTCCTGGGCTCATGTGTAAAAGTCAACCATGAGCAGCTTCAGCCTAGACTGGGAAACAGCTCTTGAAATAATTTAAAAGTCATGGTTAAGTGATGCCCCATATGGATTTTAAATTAACAGTTGTCTCCCGTTTGCCAATAAAGCCAGTGGTGCGAAATGGCTGAAGGTGTTGAGGGGTTTCTGGAGTCCCAACAGCACGGCAAGGTGACCAGAACTGGGACTGGGTCCCTGCGTAGGGGGACACTGGTAAAATAGTCCCACATCACAACCACAGCCATGCCATCCTAGCCCTGCCTCTGAAAATAAGGCCAAAATAATGGGTGTTAACCCTCTTGTGCGTGTCTGGTGTGATGGTCCTTGGACACTGTAAGTCCTGGGAAGGGAGGGACCGTGATGCTGCAGAGCACAGTCCCTGTGCAGTCCCATTTGGGGGTTGTTATTTAGCAGAAACCCCACGAGCCATGAGGGCTGTGGCTGATCCAGAGCCTGGTTCACTCCTGTGTTATCAGAAAGGCTCGATAAACACTCCCTTTGCTCGCCGGAGAGTCGCAGCTGCCGTGCGACTCCTCATATCTCTCTCCGGGTGTTGATTTTTCTCTGAGTCCGCTTGTTTGCTTGCAGAGATTTTAATCCCGCTGATGGGCGCAGAAGGCCAAGGGGCAGGCAGCTGGCTGTGCCCTGGCAGCGGCTCAGGCTGATTATCTTTGGTGTCCCAGGTGAGATCAAGCGGTATTTTGGAGAAGCGATGTGCTCGAGGGGGGAGACCCAGCGGGCAGAGGCATTAGTCACTTGACTGACTCATGGAGCAGCAACAAGGCTGAGTCTGCTGCTCTCGGCTTTTTGTCCATGGGAAGAAAAATAAAAACCACTTGGAAAAATGGAGAGAGGGAGAAATAAGGAAGAAAGAGCATCCTGCTGGTGAAGAAGGAATCACAGAATCATTTTTGCTGGAAAAGACCCTTGAAATCGAGTCCAACCATAACCCACTTCTGGCACTGCCCCATGTCCTGAGAACCTCATCTCTGTCTGTCCAACCCTCCAGGGATGGTGACTCCAGCACTGCCCTGGGCAGCCTGTTCCAATGCCCCATAGCCCTCTAGGGAAGAAATTATTCCTAAAAGGAGGTGCAGGGACGTTCTCCTGGGACAGGAGATGTAGCAAGGGGGAGTGTGTGCTGGGTTATGGCCACACTGGGCTGCTCCAATGGCTGCACGTGGGTCTCCAAGACTGCGCTTCAATGTGAGCACTGCAGGCAGCCTGTTAATTAAGTGGATGAAACTCTATAAAGCTCATTTCCTCTTTCGCAGAGTTCTTTTTTAAAGAGAGGTTTATCCACAGTGTCTCCTCTGTGAGTGATCATGGCTGGAAAAGGAATAATTTATGTCTTGTATTGGGCTTTAATAGTGCTTCGTGTCTCTGAATATAAAACCGTGGCATCACTATGTGGATTCTTCTGTGGACAGAAGCAGCTGTATCTCTCACTTCTGCTGAGCGCCTTCTGCTAATTTTCCAGTTACGTATTTTAATTACAGTGTGGGTTTCCTTGGGACTCGGTGGTTTCAGTTATGACGCAGCCTCCATTTAAAAATCATAAAAACTGGCACAGTATTAATATTCTGCAGAATATTATTTTATTGCAAGGTGCACATTTGCTCCAGACGCTGCGTGTCCAGTGGAGGAGTGGAGTTGCTGATGGAGAAATTGTGGCTCCCTGTCCCAGGTTCAAGAGAATTCACCGAGGGAGAGATTTATGGTTATAATTCACTGTGTCTGCCTCAGCCTTACAGCCCAAGTCCTACACAAGGTGCCACTTCTTTGGCAGGTTGATTAGCCAGGGGGATAAATGTTTTTGGTGGTTTTTTTAGGATGCAGCCTTGGGAAGGGCTTGCAGAGGTCCTGAGCCCCATCCCACACCCCCTCTGCCATGGGGGGATGTGTTACCTGGTCTCCTTGCCCCCGAAATACAAGAACAGGCATCAGCATCACCTCTGAGGAAAGAGTCGTTCCAGCAAGAGAGTATAAATAAAGTGAGATTGGCTGCCAACAAATTAGAATTACAGGGACACCATCTGGACAACAATTAAAGAGATTGTTTGAACTCCAGCTATGGTGCCATAGTTATAGGAACTGGCTGGCGAGCAAGCGAGTTATTAGCGGAGGATATTCAGATATCCTTGGTCAGAGGCTTGAGGGTTTCTGGCTTATTGTAGTGGAGGAGGAACCTCTTCAAGCTGGAAAAAGATGTTTTGAGGAGAGGACTGAAAACTGTGTCTTTATGTGGCTCCCAAATCTGCTGAGTTTGTCTCTCAGCGCAGAGAGGCTGCTGAGGACCCCGTGCTAGACTGATGGTCATGGGCCAATGGTGCCCTGGGCGGATGCTCCCTGTGCTGATGCTCCCTGTGCTGATGGTCCCTGGGCTGATGGTCCCTGGTCTGATGGTCCCTGGTCTGATGGCTCCCTGTGCTGACGGTCACTGTGCTGACGGTCTCTGGGCTGACGGCTCCCTGGGCTGGTGCTCCCTGGGCTGGTGCTCCCTGGGCTGATGGTCCCTGGGCTGATGGATCCCTGGGCTGATGGCTCCCTGGGCTGATGGTCCCTGGGCTGGTGGCTCCCTGAGCTGGTGCTCCCTGTGCTGATGGTCCCTGTGCTGATGGTCCCTGGGCTGATGGTCCCTGGGCTGATGGTCCCTGGGCTGATGGCTCCCTGGGCTGGTGGTCCCTAGGCTGGTGGTCCCTGAGCTGATGGTCCCTGAGCTGATGGTCCCTGGGCTGATGGTCCCTGGGCTGATGGTCCCTGGGCTGATGGCTCCCTGGGCTGGTGGCTCCCTGGGCTGGTGCTCCCTGGGCTGATGGTCCCTGGGCTGGTGCTCCCTGAGCTGATGCTCCTCGCAGCCGTTCCCAGCGCCGCCCGTTCACCTGCGATCGTGGCTCTCGCTGGAGCGAGCTGATAACTCACTGCCTGCGTCGCCTCGGGCCATGGCAATGGAGCAAATTCAGATCAAGGGCTAAGCATGCTTTAAAAGGCATTTAAATCTTGCTGCGACACGTTTATACAAATTTTCATCTGGATTTTTAATTTTTTATGCAAGCTCCTAGGCTGGATCATTAATTTTACAAGTTCCTTAAATCCCTTGCCTTAAAATCCTGGCTTTAGCAAGTCACTCCTATTCTAGTAAGTGTTGCTGTGTGGACTTGGGGGTCTCATCTTTGTGTGTTATCTTGTTGCTCTGTAGATTTACTCCCTAGGCAGCGACTTTTAGCTGTGCATGGAAGGACCAGAGCCAGGTGGGGTCAGTGCAGCCCAGACCCATAAGGACACGGCACAGACCCTGGAATTGGAAGCAAAGGAGGGGAGACATCAGCATTTAGTCTGTTTTTGAGATGAAGGCTGTGGGTACAGCGGGGTTTTGGTGTGCTGTACGTTGTCTATACACCCAGCCAGGTGACCAACGCTGAGCACATCTTTTCTTGCTGCTCCAGCTCCGAGTGAGCTCATTTGGGATGCAGTTAATCTGTCCAGAGCATCTTTCTCTGCAAAGGGAGACATCGATTTCTCACCCAGCTCTGTGGCTTTTGGGGCTGAGCAGGGCTGGCAGTGCCATGGGAGTGGAGATTGTTGGCTGAAGCAGCCTGGGAATGTCTTCCCCACCTGAGAAATGGAGGTGATGATGCTTCTTTTTTGAACTGGGTGGGAGACGTCTCAACCATCCGGCTCCATCCCCAGCTGCAGGATCAGGGCACCGGGGAAACTTCAGCTCTGCAAAAGCTACAGCAGCTCTGGAGAGTCAAGCAGTTGGTCCCCAGCTGAAAATTACTCCGATAAGCCATTTCTTTTTATTTAATTGCACAGACATAGGCACAAACCCAGACTCTGACCCGGGTTTAAGCTGCCTTAGACATCCCATCCATGGTGCTGAGCGCTGAGCAAATGGCTCACTCTTTATTTCATTTCCCAGAGCCTCCTTAGCAGCCCTGGGCTCAGGGGCTGATGCACGGCTTGAAAAAGGTTCGGACAAGCTGTTGTTAGAGTGAGCTGGAAGGTGAATGGCTCAGCATGCCGGTGAATTCCAGCAGCACAGACCTGAGCGCTGGTGTGGGTGGTGGCAAAGCAGGGTGGACATGAGGTTGTCATGAGTGCTGCTGGGTCTCTGGTTGCACAGACAGTGTCTCATAGTCAGCATTAAGCTTTGCGAGTCCCTTGTTTAATTACCATGCTTTTAAATATTTAAGGATTTGGAGGTTATCACGATGCTCTGCGTGCCATGCACGAGCCCTTTTTGTGGTTGTGATGCTGTGTCCCTCAAGTGGTGCAGACCAATGTTTTAGCCCGATTGTCTTAGTTTACTGTGTCTTTCAGCACATCAGCTTTAATCAAGTCACAGCAAACCATAAGCAAAGCTGAATCAATTTTCTTGCCTCCGTCAGTGCAGACACCTCACCAAAGTGCAATCGTGTGCAAAAACCCTCTGTTCTGCACTGCATCTGTGTGCTCTCTATAGAGGAACATTCAGAAATAGGTTTGGTCCCTAAATAATGGGGTTTTGGAGTTAAATCTACATATGGAGAAGCAGGAGTTTGGGTATCTATTTGTAGTTCTTCACTGAGATGTTTTGACGATCACTGATATTTTGTGCCTCAGTTTATCCAGCAGCAGTGAAGGGGGAGGTCAGCAATACAATGCCACTGCTTGGGGTGCTGCAAGACCTCTACGTCAAGCATCAGCTGTGGATCTTGCTCCCCATGAGCAATATCTTTGCCTCCCCCATCCCCATCCCACTGTGCCTGTGGTCACAAACGAGCCTGTTGGTGACCCAGGGGGAACTTGACACAGGAGGATAGCGCTGCTACAAAAGTGATGGGGAGAAAAAATCTGTGATCCGGAGAAGGTTTTACCTGGCTCTTTCGAACGAGCCTTTTTTTGAATGCCATTCAAAGCAATGTGACGTCAACGTTAGTGCTCCTGGGCTCGCTTTGGCTATCGGGGCATCTGCTCGGTGGTACCAGACAGATCCCAGTCCTGCTGCGCTGCTGGGCAGCTGCCATCGCCACAGCTGCTCCGTGTGCGCCTGCTCTGCCCGGCGCTGCTCGTGCCATTTTCCAGTCCCTGTCCCCCTGCCCCTGCTTAGCAGAAAGTGCATTTATCTTCCTGAGGACGAGGTCAGGGGCTTGGCAGAGCGAGAAGTCACTTAGCAGGGTGCAAGTCCAGGTGAGGGAGGCAGACAGCAGTAATGTCGGGAATTAAACAAAGAGACCTTGAATTAAATGAATAGTCTTGGCCATCCTCTCCATCTGGCTGGCAGTGTTTATGTCCCAGTTTCCCTTGCCCAGTCATAGAATAGTTTGTGTTGAGGGGAGCTTCCCAGCTCCCCAGTGCCCCCCCTGCCATGAGCAGGGACATCTTCACCAGCTCAGGGTGCTCAGAGCCCCGTCCAGCCTGGCCTGGGATGTCTCCAGGGATGGTTCAGCCACCACCTCTCTGGCCAACCTGGGCCAGGCTCTCACCACCCTCAGGGTAGAAAATTTCCTCCTCATGTCTAACCATGGTCACCTCGGCCCTGAGATGAGAAATAGGTGCAAAGACCAGGCTCATTAAGTGTGCAAGTGCAAGGATGCTCGCTCCCAGGATTTGCGCTGCGCCGTTTTGGAGCAGGGGCAGCCGGGGCGGGATGTGGGGCTGGCTGTGCTGCAGTGTGACGGGGCGGGAGGGTGCTGGGTGGGAGACAATGGAGAGGGCAGAGAGCAGAGACTGGAGCTGGAGAGGAGGCGAGAGGATGGGCAGCTGCATCCAGGGTTGGATCTGCTGTTCCCGGAGCTCCTTGAGCCAGCGGGCAGTGCTACGTGCAGCAGTTGTCAGCTCTCGCAGGATCTGTGGCCTCATCCACCAACCAGATGGGTACAGTGAGACAGAGCAGTAGCCCAGCAGGGAAGCATTTCCAACTTGACTGGCTTTGGTGACATCAAAAAGGATCAGTACAAGCCCTTTGAAGTCACACTTAGCTCCTGCACATGAAAACAAAGGGGTGCAAATCTCCCAGGGTGACTGTGATGCTGTGAGGAGGTGGGTGCTGCACAGGATGGCAGCGAGGACCATGCGGGTACAGCGGTGATCCTGGGCATGCTGGTGAGGCACAGCGGGAGCTCAACCACCTTTGCTTCTCTGACGTGACATTTGATGTCAGAGATGTGTCCATGGCATGCAGCAAAGCTCGCCGGAGCCAGACAGAGAGTGGTAGTTCATAAAACACTTTGCGATCCTTTGGTGCCAGAACAGCCACTGCAGTGGAGAGGGCATGGGCTGAAATCACTGCAGTTCTGAAGGCTGGTGCCAACCTGGCTCAGATTATTCAGTCTCCAAATGAAATGAGTTAAAACTCACA
The DNA here is from genome assembly GCF_963082525.1 of Nesoenas mayeri. Classification (NCBI taxonomy): domain Eukaryota; kingdom Metazoa; phylum Chordata; class Aves; order Columbiformes; family Columbidae; genus Nesoenas; species Nesoenas mayeri. The sequence goes on along the minus strand of NC_137569.1, from coordinate 9,776,147 downwards.
GTGTGGCCAGCAGGCCCAGGGCAGTGAGTGTTCCCTGCACTGGGCACTGGGGAGGCCAAACCTCAAATCCTGGGGTCAGTTTTGGGCCTCTCGCACCAAGAAAGCCCTTGGGGTGCTGGAGCAAGTGGAGAGAAGGGAACGGAACTGGTGAGGGGCTGGAGCACAAGTGTGATGGAGCGGCTGAGGGACCTGGGGGCATCAGCTGGAGAACAGGAGCTGAGGGGAGACCTTCTGATCTCTGAACTGCCTGAAAGGAGCTTGGAGCCAGGGGGGTCGGGCTCTGCTCCCCAGGAACAAGCGCCAGGAGCAGAGGAAACGGCCTCAAGTTGTGCCAGGGGAGGGTGAGGTTGGATGTGGGAACAATTTCTTCCCCAAAGGGCTGTGGGGCATTGGAACAGGCTGCCCAGGGCAGTGCTGGAGTCACCATCCCTGGAGGGCTGGACAGACGGACATGAGGTTCTCAGGACATGGGGCAGTGCTAGAGTTAGGTGATTATTGGACTCAATGATCTTAATGGTCTCGTCCAACTGAAATGATTCTATGATTCTATAATTCTATAAAAGTATGCTGGGTTTTTTGCAGACTGAGGTCAGCCCAAGGTCCTACACCGTGTCGCTGGGTGATGCTCTGTGCAGGGCTGTGCTCCCATGCAACACAGAGGGCTCAGCCAGGGGCTTACTGGGGTCACCGTGGTCCTTGCACCGTGTGGGTTTGTGGGGGATGAGCTGAGCCAGGACCTTGCGTTCTGCCTTGGTCTCCAGTTCATCTCCACATAGAATGACTATTGTGTCCTGGGTCCAGCTGAGAAGATTGAAATGGAGAGATTGTGGTGGTGTTACTGGGACTAGCAGCAGGACTCGTGAAAGCATCACGTGAAGCAACCCTCAAAATGAGTCGTGACACGAGATCACAGACCTCGGTGTCCTGGGCACACAAAGTCCTGGCACCATTCAACACAGGGAGAAGTAGATGGGGTCAAACATCCATCTGGAATTGGAATGGGTTTGACAAGCACTGAGGTGTTGAGGCAGCGCTGAGACCCTTTGCAGCAGCACTCATGAGACAAGAGCAAGGAAAATAGCGTTTAGAAAAATTAACAGTTGGAATTTTCAATCTTTAGTGTGGCAGAACAGCACAAAGTCTTTCTTAAAATGATTCTTTTATTTTCGTAAGAATTCTTTTTAAAAAATATGGAAAAACTGAAAGTCTTGGTAGTGAAAGATACTTCTGTCTCTCATGTTCTTTAACGTACATCATTAGGATGTCATTTAGGAAAAGTCCCTCTTTCTAAATAAGCCATTAGAACACAAGCCTATTTGCAACATGTGGGATGAAGCAGTGTTTTGTATTTCAGGATTATTCTTTTGGGCAATTTCTGTTTAACTTGCTAGGAAGCACAAATCTCATTAGTTTTCTTTCAACTCAATCTAAGCAAGGGCGTGAGATTTTGTGAATAGGTTTGGATGGGGTGGAGGAAGAAATATGGCTGTGTAACTGATTGTAATTGCTGTTGCTTCCCGAAGGTAAAAAAGATTTGAAGCGTTTTTTTTTTTCCTCAGCAGTTCTTCATGTTTGCACATAAGGAGTAAATTGTGCTTTGCAGGCACACAGTAATTTCTGCCTTTGAAATGTGAAACTGTGTTTGCCAATGTGTCTGATGGATGAAATGTCCGTCACAAGTACTTCAGTGTAGCTTGTCACTGCTTTGTAAATTTGATTTCAGTGTTGCAGAAGGGAAAATGAGAAAATAGAGAGTTGCAGAATATCACCAAAATGACGTTCTCTCCTGCTTTGCCCCTCGGGAAAGTGGACAGCGGATCAGCTCAGGTTTTCCTCTATAAAGTCACCAGATGTAATGTAATGCAACGGCTGTAGGAACAGAGTCGGTACCTCTGGGGCTGGCAATGGGGGTTACAAGCCCTAGGACAGGCGCTGCCTCCCACACTCAGCTGTGCAAATATGGGATTTATCAGCTCAGCTGCAGTTTAAAAACAAAAGAAAAAAAAAAGTAGGGGTTTCGTTTCAGTTTGAGTCAAATCAGCACATTTTTATTCCTGCATTTTTTCCCATGAATCAGAAGCTAAGGAAAAAAAAAATCTCATCTGTTCCAAAACAAAGTGTTTCAGCTTTTTAACTTATTTCCGTATGAAGGTGTGGCGAACCTGTCGATTTGGGATGGCCAAGTCACGTGCCTCCATGAAACCAGTCAAACCAAAGCATTTCAGCAGGAGCCTGGAGGCGCAGCTTGTGCAGCTGCTGCGAGCGGCCAAGTTGGTTCACACAGGCTGAATCTGTGTATTCACTTGAAGCACTTGAGGAGACAAATCATCTCGATGTTTCTTCTCCAACCAAGGCAATGACAAGAAAGAGCTTTAGGCCATGACCCATCCACACCAAGTTGCAGAGGTTCCCCAAAGTGACGGCATCTTGTCCTTGTGGCCGGGAAGGCCAATGGTACCTGGGGTGGGTTAGAAGGGGGTGGTCAGTAGGTCAGAGAGGTTCTCCTGCTCCTCTGCTCTGCCCTGGGGAGACCACACCTGGAATCTTGTGTCCAGCTGTGGCCCCTCAGTTCCAGCAGGACAGGGAACTGCTGCAGAGAGTCCAGCGCAGCCACCAAGATGCTGCAGGGAGTGGAGCATCTCCCGTGTGAGGAAAGGCTGAGGGAGCTGGGGCTCTGGAGCTGGACAAGAGGACACTGAGGGGGGACTCATTCCTGGGGATCAATATGGAAAGGGGCAGTGTCAGGAGGATGGAGCCAGGCTCTTCTGGTGACAACCAGTGACAGGACAAGGGGCAATGGGTGCAAACTGGAACACAGGAGGTTCCACTTAAATATGAGAAGAAACTGCTCCATGGGGGGATTGCACTGGATGAGCTTTCCAGGTCCCTTCCAACCCCTGACATTCTGGGATTCTGTGATCTTGTCACCTTGAGACAAGCAGCTTGACACCAATGGGGTCTTCTCAACCTGAGCTACGTGAAGATGCCCCTACTCATAGCAGGAGTTGGACTAGATGAGCTTTGAAGGTCCTTTCCAACCCAAACTATTCCATGATTCCTTCCATGTCGCTGTAGGCAATTGGCCTCTGGAGAGCGTTAATTGCTTCATTGCCGAGCTCCCGTGCACTGGGCTGGCTCTGCTGGGAGCCCGTGAGGAACAGGCGTTTCAGCCCAGCCGTGCTTCTGAGCTGTAAAAATATACAAGGTTTGGTTTGGATCGAGATGCAAAAAGCAAGCACATTTCCCTCCTCCCCACCGATTTTGGGGCTGTTTAAGGGGCTAGGTAGCTAATGACTTCTTCAGAGTTCATTCTGCTTGCCTTCCAGGCTCATTTCTCAATAGCTTTATTTTGCTATAGTCCCCCTCTCTCATTTTTCACAATTAAGGGTGGAATATACGGGCCGAGGAAATGGAAGCAAAGCAAATAAAGAGGCTGTTGAAGCCCAGGGCTCGGAGGGAGGTTCTGTTGGGCCTCACGCTTTCCAGCCGTCCTGCACTATGCTCCAGCATTTGCTGCCCGTCCTTTTTTTGCTGTGCTAATAGCAAATGGAAAACGTGCTTTGGTTTCTGTAACTCCTATTGATAAGGGTAAGGTTTATGTGTCCTTTTAAGGGGAGAAGGTCACATAATAAAAATGCAGAAGGATATTGGATTAGACAAGCAGCCTCTCACATAAAAGCTATTTATCATTAGATATTCTGGGCTTTTTGAGGGTTTTTTTGAGCCAGTGATTGGAGGATTTTTTTCTGCGGGTTAAGTTTATTGTTTTCAGTGTAACAGTGCAGCAAGTCAAGGCTTTTGACTGTTATATATGCGCCCAATAGACACCTTGAGCATGTTGCTATGGCACGACAGGAGTTTTGCTGTGGGAAAGTGCTGACTCCGTAATGCATGGGGCGATGTCTCCGGTGGTGTTTGTTTGCAGTAACAGAGGCCCGGAGCTGCTGTTTTCAGGTGTTTTGTGCAGTTATTGTGCCTTCTAACACTTTCCAGGGTGCTTTGCAGCACACGACAAATTCAGGGTTGGAATCACAGTGTTAAGTCCCAGCAAATAAAAAGCTCTTCTGATAACTTGTTGACCTTGGCAGCGTGTGTTTCTCCATCAGAACAATATTTGGAGCCAAACATTGCATATCTCTGGATTTCCTTGTTGCTTGGCTGCATGGAGAAGCTGCTTTTTGTGGGTTTTTTGGAGGCAGAAGGGTTGATGTCCTCCTCCCTGCCCAGCCAACCTAAGAGCTGCTTTCAGCTTTGAAAGGGACTTCTTGTCTTCCAAGCAGAACGTGCTTATTTTGCAAATGTGAAATTCTGATCCCAGTGATAGAAGGAGCAAATCCCCATTGACAGAGCGGGGCTTTCACTCTCTGTAGCTGAAAAAAAATGGATAACTGGCTAATCTCCTTAGTGTCTATTTCTCTTTCTAATGGAAAGCTTTTTAATACTGACTCCTAGAGAAAGTTTTAACCTCACAGCCTGAGTTTCAGTTTAGAGCTAAAAGACTGGACATCACGTCCCATCATGGGATGCTTTCTGGGATGTAGCTGCGTGTCCATTGTGCAGATGAACACAGGTGATATTGACGTCTCTTAGCTACTGGTTGGTTGAGGATATGTCAGCTCTCGATGGCACGAAACCAGTCCCATCCCAGTTTGTCAGGCACCTGAGCAAGCCTGCCGGTGTGAACGGGCCAGCCCAAGGCTGCTGTGGGTGTTTAGCCTGAGAATTGATGATGGAAAAGGAAGAGGCTCTTTTGAACCTTAGTCCTTTGGGTAATTACCAGTATGATAATTTATGTGATTCGTTAGTAGTCAGCTTTCTGCATTCCTACTTAACTTCTTCCAGCGCTTGTTCATGAGGCCTCTGAGGCTTTGATGGGATGGGAGCAAAACAAATTAAAAGAATGGACTAAAAAAGAGAAACTGTGACACAGGAGGACTATGAACCTGCCTGTTCTAGCTCTAAAAGGCATTTAAAAAGTCGGTTTGAAGCCAGCTTTGACATTTTCTTCCCACCCATGAGGAGAGGTACTTCCTATGTCTCCATTGTGGCCACAACTCTGCTTTAGCAGATGGTTTCAGACTCTCCATGGCCTTGGTGGGAGCAGGACCAGCTCTGGCCATCCGGACGACAACCACAGACCTTATCCAAGGGGGAGGAAGAAATCCTGGTGTGGTTCACAGCTGTGGGCACAGGCCACAATTAATTCCCACAGCTGGAGAGCTCATTGAGGCTTCTCTAACCCCTGATCTTTTGTTGTCCATGGGGACAAATGGGCATCTCCAAAGGATGACCAGGATGGCATTTCCAAAGGAGGTACCAGGGAGCAAGTCAGCCCGTGTAGCTCTTTACAGTAGCTACTGAGGGATCTTGAGCTTCAACTTAAGTCTGAAGTTATGTGGGAAAATGCTGTGACAAGCTTTTATGGATGTCGGCTCAGGGACGTGTGTAGGAATCTTCAAGCCATAAATACTTGGTGAGTGCTGCACTGACTTTTTAATTTTAGTGGGAAAACCAGAATGTGGCAGCCAGAAAAAAAAAAATGATACAAAAATAGTAGTAGCCCTTTTGGGAAGAGAAAATTATCTTCCACTAAAAACAGCAACCCCAATTAAATGGGAGCCTTTAAAGAAGCGAATAGCTAATTACCTAGATAAAGATGAGACGGACTCTTGCACATGGAAAACAGATTTATTGGGGAACTTTTATCTATGTACATATGTCTGAGATTATTTATTTTCTTGCCACGTGCCCCAAATCATCTATGCTTTGTAAATATTGTGGCTGATGGCTGTAAAGATTCCGATGAGATCAAGTTGGAAAGAGTCATATGGTCAACCACAGTTACCAGAATTGGAGAATTTCGTTATTAGGCACAGGGTTTAAATAACAACTGGCACATGAAGGCAAGGGAGCCCTCCCTCCTCTAAGCCCCGGTTGTTCTTGGTGGCCTCCATTGGAACAACATATGGTTTAAAGTAGGTTTGTGTTACAACTTGACACAATTGTGCAAAAGGGGACAATATATTCATTTTTTGACAAGAATGTGGGAAATGGCTCGTGGCTTTGCTGCTGTCATGTGTTGGATATGACTGTGATGTACTTGCATGACATGGGATAGGCACAGGTGTCCTGTACTGTCACTGGGCTCCCTGCACCCCTGGGGTGCCCTTTCCTGCTGTTATCTCTTCTAGTACAAATTTTTATCACTTCTCCCCATCTCCAAGTCACTTACGTTTTGACATCAATAAGAACAGCAAAGAGTTCAGAGAAAGTAGTTTTGGCATCTACTGTATTTAATTTGCACAAACTTTCATGTGGAGTTTAATTTAGACTGATGAGAGAGGCAGTTTTATGAGTATAAAACTCCATTAATTACAGATCCTGTCTTAATTATAAATGGCTCTATTTTAAAGTGAGTTTTACAACCAAAATTAAGACTTGGAGCAGTTCAATCAATACAAACATCAATTAGACCTGACTTTGTACTCCAATTAATTTATAAGGCTTCCCAATGAAGTGTAAAAAGTGTCCCACTTTGTACCCCTCTTCCTGCCATTCCTGGGCATTGGGAGCTCTCTGTGGTTCCATTAGCAGCCTACTAACGATAAGTGTGGATGGAATAACAAACCTCCCGATGGTCTGCTTTTCCCCAAATAAACCACCGGAGTTAACTGCTAAAATGGCCAAACCTGACACAAGCAAGGGGAAAATAGATGCTCTTACAAATGCTCAAACTACACGTTTTGTTCATTTGAGGCCACATCTGGAGTGCAGGGTCCAGTTTGGGCTCCCCAGTTTAGGAAGGACAAGGAATTACTGGAGAGAGTCCAGTGGAGGGACACAGAGATGCTGAGGGGTCTGGAGCATCTTTGTGATGAAGAGACACTGAGAGAGCTGGGGCTGTTGAGCTGGAGAAGAGAAGCTGAGAAGGATCTGATCCATGGGATCAATAGCTCAGGGTGGGTGTCAGAGGATGGACCAGACTCTGTTCATGGTGCCCAACGCCAGGGTGAGGGGCAACGGGCACAGACTGAAGCACAGGAGGCTCCATGTGAACATGAGCAGAAACGTGTTTGCTGGGAGGTGCCAGAGCCTGGCCCAGGCTGCCCAGAGCGGGTGTGGAGTCTCCTGCTCTGAGACATTCAAACCGCCTGGACCCACCTGTGTGATCTGCTCTGTGACCCTGCGTGAGCAGGGCTGGGCTGGGGATCTGCAGAGCTCCTGCAGCCCAACCAGCCTGGGGTTCTGTGACTGTGGTCCAGTGATGTCTGGGGTCCCGCCATGGAGAGCACTGTCCCACCAGGCCATGGCTGCTCCAAGGAGCTCCAGGATGCCCCAGATTAAGACATTTCGCTTACCACGAATGTGAACCTCTTTAAGCCCTGTTCAGGTTCAGTGTTATCATCCTGATTCTACAAGACAGGTAGAGATGTAGCACAGTTTGTTTATCCGCACCATCTTTTCAGCAGGTTTGCCCACTTGGAGTATTTGGTGTTGTAGCTGCTGACGCTGGGGACACATGTCCTCTACAACCTGAGTCAGGTGCTGAGGATCCTGCCCCACTGAGGAGTCAGGATCTGCTTCTGGTGATGTAGCATCGGTTACTTGAATCCTTGCCAGGATCCTCAGTCCGTGCTGCACATGGTGGTGAGCTCACCTAAAATGAAAGTGCACAAAACAAGCTTTTTGTCCCCATCAGAGGATGAGATGAAAGGACCTGAGGATTCCCATGGGGAGCTCAAGCATTAACAGGTGAAGTAAAATATCTTTTTGCTTCTAAACTGAGCACAGGCCATCTACAAGCTGCTGGAAAACAGTGAATCCGGATTGCCGGAGAGTCATCTGGGCATCCTCCTCCCTTCAGCAGAAGGATGCTGTTTGCCCAGGTACAAATGCCATGTGCAAGGTCTTAGGAAGAGTTAAATCTTTAATGCAGGACTTAGGAAGCCATGGAGCTCTCGGTGAGCTTTGGACTGGTCCCAGGTGTCTTCTCCTCCCCAGCTCCCCGGGGCACAGACTCTGCCCTCCCATCCAGTGGCAGAACAACCACCACATGGAACCCCAGCACCCTTGGACCTGCAGTAAAATGAGCAAGAAACTATAATTTGACCATGCATCAGGTCATGAAGGAAGTGGGGAGGGGATGGAGCTAGGCGTTAGCATCGCTTCTATTTCATTTCCGGTGAAACCGGGTGTTTTAGTAAAGCCGAGCTCTGGGCTGTGTGACTGTTTGAAGTTAAGAACCAAAAAGCAAATGACAGGCAGGCAAAAAAAAAAAAGTGAAAACCTGCTCTGAATTATCATAAGCTTTTTTGTTGTTTTAAACCCTTTCAAGCAGAGCCATTTGTACTGGAGCAACTTCTCCCAAGATATTTTTAGACGATATGAGCAGAAAAATATTACTCCATAGCAAGCTGTTTACAAATCTGCTAACCTTGTTTAGCGCTAGTAAAATTCACGGCTTGGTGTGCTGCAGAGCACGCTAATTACTTGACAGAAATTATGCAATGATGTCTTTCTGAAGTGATATACATTGGCTCGGCCCCGCAGCTGGGCCCATGTACAGTGTTTTATATAATTAAATGTGAATGTTTCTGCAGATTTTCCATTAAAATGAGGAGAGCGAGGCAGGAAAGAGGCAGATCCTGCCAATTACTGGCTGCTCTTCGTCCTCTCCTTGTTTCTGTAATGGGGTCATTCTGCGAATGGTCAGTCCGGGCGTTATTGGCCAATTTGAGCAGAATCGGCAGCACGGCTGGCCAGACTGCTGCTTCCACCTCCACGGGAGGTTGGTGGAAATGGTCTGGTGGGTTCCCGCTGGAGATGGCCAGGTTGGATGGATGTTGTTGGCCCATTGTGTGTGTCTAGTTTAGAAGTGCAGATATTGCTCTCTGACACTCCCTGTGCCTTGGCTGGCAATGGAGTGGAGATGACAGCCATTGCTCATCATGTCTTGGATGTGTAAACGCATGTGGCAGGGTGGTATTGAGATGGGAAGGCAATAGGTTGTATGACATTGAAGGCTGATATGGACTTTTATGGGTAGGACATCCCAGTTCCACCCAGTAGACCTCACTGGCCTGTCCCTCTCATGGGTGTATGGTGGTGCAACCGAGCTTCTAGCCCAGTGATCTGCTCATGGTGATCTCAGGGAAGCTCCTGTTCCCATGGAGGCTGCTTCCAGTACTGCTGGTGGCTGCAGAGAGTGTAGGATTTCCACCTTGAATATTTAGGGGGTTAGTTTTGGGGACCTGGAGGTTTCTTTATTTTCTTCTACTGAAAAGGGGTCAGCAACGGACTCATGATTTTCTGGAGGGTTGGTGGAAGCCCAGTGCTTCTGATGACCACTTAGTTGGTCAACTCACTATGGTTGTATGAGCCAAGTTGTAAGGACAGATTAGATGAAGTGGGTTTTGTGATAGCTAGACAAAGACTTATCAACTTGGACACAGCTGAAGATAGAGTAAGCCTGAGTCTACAAAGCGGGTGAATGGTGTGGAGGACAAGAACAGGGAACAGTTATTTGCTGTCTATTCCAAAACGAGAGCTGGAAACGGTCTGCTGGAAGTTGGAAGAGGTGTTTCAGAAGAAAATAAACTGGATCACCATGTATTGCAGGGTTAAACTGTGGAACTCCTTGCCACAGGACAGACAAAAGTAAATGTGATCATAAAAGGAACTAGAAAAAATTAGTGGAAAAAAAGTCTTGGGACTGTTTGAAGATGGGCCCTTGACTGAGTGTCAGATCTACTCTGGCCTGTTATCACCATTCATGGGCATGGACGTGCAACCACTGCTGGTAATTGGAGACATATAGTTGTCCCATGGCTGGCCTGAGCATTTCAGGTATTCCTATTGCCCTTCTTTGGGAAAATGTGAACTCAGTTTGATAAACATTGCCCTAATTGAGCTTCATCCAGGCTTTGGGTGAGCGTAGAGGATATGTGACCGTAGAATCATAGAATCATTTGGTTGGAAGAGACTCTTAAGGTTGAGTCCAACCATAACACACCCCTGGCACTACCCCATGTCCATGAGAACCTCATCTCCTTATCAGTTCAACCCCTTCAGGGATGGTGACTCCGCCAACCCTTTCTGGGAATAAATTTTTCCTAATATCCCATCTGAACCTGCCTTGGTGCAACTTGAGGCTGTTTCCTCTTGTCCTATCACTTGCTACCTAGTGAGAGCCCTTCCAGTCCCTTACTGGGATTTGTGTAATATTGCATGTGTGGTGAACCAGATGTGGGGGAATAGAAGAGGGAAAGCAGCTGATGTGCTACAACAACAAACCAGCTGACCTGCTTGGGATTTTTCCTCCTTTTTTGCTCTTAAATACTTAAATACACCAGAAGAGAATCTCAGCTGAAGATGAAGAACAAGTTGCTGTCTTTATCCTTCCCCCACACCCTGGGGTGCATTGCATGGTTGTGGAGCCATGGTCCTCTATGTCCAGCATCCCTGGTGTACTCGTGCTGGGGCACAGTCCCCTCTGCAGGCAGCTGACACAGGGGACACAGCCTGTGGAGGGAGCACAGTTGGGATTTCCCTCCTCCTTGTTATGCTTGGCCACTGCGAAATCCCCCAGAGCTATTGGCAACATGCAGAACTCGCAGCAGCTTTCCTAATAGCTTGGGGGATGTTGTTTTAGTGTAGTAATGTCTCCAAGATCACAGGCGCGTTTTGTCCAGCTCAGCTGGAGAGGATGCGGGAGTCTCTGTGAGCAGAAGCTGCGCCATGGCTCAGGACACAAACCAGCAGCGTATTTGCTGTTTTGAGAGAGAAGCCACTTTCATGGGAGAGGAGTGGGAATAGAACAGAAACTTTTTCCCCCCCCGACTTTTAAAAACTTCGTCTTCTCTGAAATGACTTGGACGTTGTTCCTCCCTCTCTGCTTTGCCCTGGTGAGGCCAAATCTGGAGTTCTGCATCCAGTTCTGGGCTCCCCAGTTTAGGAAGGACAAGGAATTACTGGAGAGTCCAGTGGAGGGACACAGAGATGCTCAGGGGTCTGGAGCATCTTTGTGATGAGGAGACACTGGGAGAGCTGGGGCTGTTGAGCTGGAGAAGAGAAGCTGAGAGGGATCTGATCCATGGATCAATAGCTCAGGGTGGGTGTCAGAGGATGGACCAGACTCTGTTCATGGTGCCCAACGCCAGGGTGAGGGGCAACGGGCACAGACTGAAGCACAGGAGGCTCCATGTGAACATGAGCAGAAACGTGTTTGCTGGGAGGTGCCAGAGCCTGGCCCAGGCTGCCCAGAGCGGGTGTGGAGTCTCCTTCTCTGAGACATTCAAACCGCCTGGACCCACCTGTGTGATCTGCTCTGTGACCCTGCGTGAGCAGGGCTGGGCTGGGGATCTGCAGAGCTCCTGCAGCCCAGCCAGACTGGGGTTCTGTGACTGTGGTCCAGTGATGTCTGGGGTCCCACCGTGGAGAGCACTGTCCCACCAGGCCATGGCTGCTCCAAGGAGCTCCAGGATGCCCCAGATTAAGACAAGGTCAGTTATCACAAATGTGAACCTCTTTAAGCCCTGTTCAGGTTCAGTGTTATCATCCTGATTCTACAAGACAGGTAGAGATGTGGCACAGTTTGTTTCTCCACACCATCTTTTCAGCAGCTTTGCCCACTTGGAGTATTTGGTGTTGTAGCTGCTGACTCTGGCTGGGATGTTTATTGTTGAGGACAAGAGACTGAAGGGAGACCTTATTGCTCTCTGAACTGCCTGAAAGGAGGTTGGAGTATGGAGGGTGTAGGTCTTTTCTCCCAAGTAGCAAGTGATGGGACAAGAGGAAAGAGCCTCAAGTTGCGCTAGGGGAGGTTTAGATTGGATAGTAGGAAAAATTCTTCCCGGAAACGATTGTCAGGCATTGGAACAGGCTGCCCGGGGCAGTGCTGGAGTCAACATCCCTGGAGGGCTGAACAGACAGAGATGAGGTTCTCAGGACATGGGGCAGTGCCAGGGCTGGGTTATGGTTGGACTCCATGATCCTGAAGGTCCCTTCCAACTGAAATGATTCTATGATTCTATTGCTCCCTTGTCACTGGTTTCTTAGTGAGATGCTTCCCTGGTCCTCTCTCTCCTGCGGAGTTTTCCTAGCAAACCTCTGGATGAAGCTGTGCAGATGTTGAGGCCAGGTCCTTGAGCTGTCCCCTCCCCAGAGACAGCAGCTGCACCGCTCTGGAAGAGCCCAGAGCAGGGAACCAGTGGGACACATCCCAAGTCCACCCCCTTGCTGGATTTAGGGATTTGTGTGGTGATTGTGTTAAGAAAGGGATTAATGCTGGAGCCTTTTTCTTCCTGCAGTTGTTTCTTCGTGCTGGGAATCTAGACTAGGGCCTAGGTTTACTTTGAATTTAATTATGTATTTAATGGCAAATATGCCAAGAACTATCAGGTGGTTTTTTTTTTTCTTTATTGTGCTTCTCACAAGTCTAAATAGATTAATATTTGCAAGAAATACTTCCAGAGTAATTTTATCAAACAACTTCATTATTGCCATGGGAAATTCAATGCAATTTTAATCTGAGACCAGTTCCACTTTACAGTCTGGCTAGAATATGAGTTTTAGAGGTAGGTGCTGCATTGTGTCTGAAGCATATATTGTACATGTATATAGTGATGATATATTGATCCTGCTGCTGTGACTCTGCATATACTACCTAAGGCTCTGTGCTAACATCTCATGTTGACAGTTGATTAGGTAATAGTTAAAAATAATGAATACAATCCCCTCTTTTACACTATTAAAAGTGGGGCAGGTGGTGCACACAGGTGAGCGCTATAACAACAATGGCTGATGAGGATGAGCTGTGTGAGTGCTGCAGCTACTCCAGCCCCTCCTTTAGTAAAACTTTAGCCATAGTGTTTATTTTAGCAGTGAGTTGCTCCCCCTCAGCAAGCCCAGGCAGCAGATGAAGGATGCGCGGAGCAGCCCCGCGTGGCAGCCCTCGAAGCACGCTGTCAGATTGATTGCTTGAAGCGCATTCAAAATCAAGTGCTGTACAGTCAGCTCTAGATCATTTCACAATCATTTTTCATGTGCCAGTAAGTAAAACCACAGTGAATAATGCAGCTGGTTGAAAATGGGGAAGCTACTCCGTCTTGTAAATCTGAACGGACCTCACCGTCTCTTCTCTCTGCCCTTGGGTGCAATGCAATCATCATGACATAAATAACAACTGCAGGGATATAATGGAATTACACGAGGGCTGCTATTGTGAGTGCTGTAGAAATAAGACTGGTAATACTTGGAGGAGCCGAGATCAGAGCTGAAGTAGAGGAGAGGTCGAAATTATTTCCTTTTCTTTTTATCTGTCAGGATAGAAGGTAAAGAAAACAAGTCCCACTGTGTTTGTAAAAGCTTCAAGGAGTTGTCTGTGCCTGTTTGCACGGTGATGGAGCAGCAGGAACACTGCTGTTGGCTTCATCTGAGGCTTTTGCTTCCATCCCCTCCTGAGGCAGTTATGCTGCTTACTGGGGAATAAGCAGGTCTGGAGGTCTTCATGACCTATGATGGTCACTGTGTGGCAACACCTGGGAGAAGCAGGATGCTCTTGGCCACCCTGAAATGGGGGACGTGCCTGCAAGGTGCCATGACACAGCTCGGACAGCTGCTCCCTCTCCTTTCAGTCCAGAATCACAGAATGGTTTGGGTTGAAGGGCCTTCCCAGCTCCCCCAGTGCCCCCCCTGCCATGAGCAGGGACATCTTCACCAGCTCAGGTTGCTCAGAGCCCCGTCCAGCCTGGCCTGGGATGTCTCCAGGGATGGTTCAGCCACCACCTCTCTGGCCAACCTGGGCCAGGCTCTCACCACCCTCAGGCCAACAATTCCTTCCTCATGTCCAGCCTGAACCTTCCTCCTTTAGTTTAAAACCATCACCCCTTGTCCTATCACAACAGACCCTGCACAAAAGTCTGTCCCCATCTTTCTTATGGGTGCCTTTAAAGTATGGAAAGGCCGCAATAAGGTCTCCCCGGAGCTTCTCCTCTCCAGCTGAACACCCCAGCTCTCTCAGCCTGTCCCCCAGCAGAGCTGTTCCAGCCTCGGATCATTTCTGGGGCTCCTCTGGCCGCTCTGCAGCAGCTCCATGTGTGTCCTGTGCTGTCCCCAGAGCTGGACCAGCACTGCAGGGGGTCTCACCAGAGCAGGGCACAGGGGCAGAGTTTCAATCCAAATGGTTTCAGGATGAGGACATGTGCTCCCTGCCCTCAGTCCTTTGCTGGCCACCACCAGCCATCCAGGTGAGGCCGGTCAGAGAATGGCAGATCAGCTGGTGGGACTGAGACACCAGGTCCTCATCTGGAGAGCCCACAGCAGCGGAATGTACCCGGTGCCTAAACTCAAAAGCTGGTCTTCTTTTCTGGTCCTTGTACGTGCAATGGCTCTGGTCCTGCTCATGCTCTGATCAGGGAGGGTGGATATTCCTGCCAAGTCAAGCTACTTTCAGGCTGAGTCTTGCAGGAGAAGGTGGAGAAGGGATGGCGTGGTCTTCAGATGGGACCAGAGCCTTGTAGGGATGCAGGGAAATAAGAAACCAATAGTCTGAATTAAACTGCTGCGCTAGGAAACAGGTTTCCATTTTGTTTCCTGGAGTTTTATCCACGTTTGTGGAGGAAAATACCCAGAATTGCTGGGTAGGCAGCACAGGAGCTCCACGAGGACAGGACACCCTGAGGAGGGACTTGCTTTGTGTGATCCTCTCAACATTCAAAATGGTTTCATGTACTTCTGCAACACCATATCTTCCTGCAGAGGACCTTGAAGTGTTATTTACCCATGGAAAGCTTACGTGGAGCGTGAGCTTCTGTGCAGGGCTGGAAGAAGCAGATGTGAACGTGGGAGTCGAAAGCCCTTTCCAGAGCTCTTGTAGGCATCAAATGGCTCTTCCAGTGCTGGGCTGAAAGCACAGCACACAAGAAAAGGGAGGTTTTCTTTCATCTCACCCCTGCCCACTGACTAAAGGCCACCACTTGAATCAGGCTGAGACGGAAGCAAAAGTTATTTCCATGATTTTATAGGGTTTATTTTTCTTTTTGACTCTTGCTGCACCTTTTGTAACATTCAGCTTCTCATTTCTTATCTAGTTCATGCATGAATAAGATATGCCACATATTTCTCTGACATGTCTCCCTACTATAAATACTCCATCCTTCTGGTAGAGAGAATATGGAATCTATGTGTGTATATATATGTTCTGGATGCATCTAGAATCCTAAATGCCATTTTTCGAATATTGTGTCTTTAATAGGAATTCACTGATTAGGTGCATAAAAGGCTACAGAAGATGACAGTTTCACTGTGCTCAGTTTTAATACAAAGAGTACTACGGTTGCTAAGAGACTGATACTTCAAGTTTGGAAATCTTGAGCCACACTAGATATATTATCTTGGCAAATTGGACTTTCTGAGTTGGCAGCAAATGGAAAAGAGTAACTTTTAAAAATAGAGATAATTTAGATGACGTCAAAGACATCTGGTGTCCTTTTCTAGAAATGAGAGACTGATCTATTTTGCTTATGTGTATAAATCACCCTGCACCCAGTGTGGTGTTTTACTTATGCCTGCGGTTGAGTCTGGTTTCTTAATACATTCCCTTTATGTTTAAGATGTTTAGCCAGGTATATTTGGAATGAATTGGCTTTATGTTTACAACAGATACTGCCTGCGTATCTTGCAAAATCTTTGTGCAAAGCAGCACCTTATAGTGCCCAGAAACACCCACCAGGATCTGCAGTGACTCAGGGGACAGTCACTTATTTACCTTGCTGGGAAATTCTCTCCCTCACCCCCACACGGACCCTTTGGTGCAGACTCAGATCTGCGCCACCGACGACTTTATTCCCACCTTGCTAATGGGCTCTCTCATCCTCACCCAGAATTTGGTGGGTGCAAAGAAAGGAGAGAGGTGAGGCTGGGCTTAATTGCGCCTTCGCATCCCTAATGCGTTTTGGTCTTGGGAAGTGCCCGTGCTCCTGAATGACAAGGAGGCTTGGAGTGACAGCTGGGAATCAGCTGAGGACTCGCTCCTGTCGAGAGGCAGCAGAGAAGAAGCGGGGGAACCGGAGAAAGGGCTCCAATGGGCAGCATGAGACTGACGTGAGAGAAAGGGAATAAATGAGAAGTTACTCAAAGACAGCGAGTGGGAGGAGATGGCAGCGAGTTGCCGGGGGAGGGTGATGCTTGTGTAGCGAGCGCCAGGGCAGGAGTGATGCAGCCTGGGGAAGGGAGAGAACTCCGCGATGCGCATGAGGAGCACGGGCAAGAAGAGGGTCCAACATCTCCAAGAGGGTTTTCCAGGCATCACTTGTATTCCGGTAGCATCTTTCCTAGAGATTCATCACCTGGAGTCACCCAGATAAGGCATAGCTCTCTGTCATCTGGTTGTGATGCTGGGGAAGGCTGTTCCCCCGCTTCAGGTGTGGTTCTGCCTCCCAGACAGAGATGGATGGCCGGGCATATTTCATTTCTTAAGCTTCACTTCTCCATAGTTGGAAGGAACACATTTGAATTTTAATATCATCTCTGAAAGGCACTGCAGCCTATGCACTTGATTGTGTGTTCAGGTTGTGAGATTTTTATGTTATTTTTAGAAATGTTCATTTGTTCCAAGGACCAGCAGATACAGAAATGGCCACTGAAATGTGGACACGTGATATATTTTTAAAGTATCAAGTGAACATAGAGTGAAATGGTGATAAAGGCAGGTTACATGTTTTTTTCAAGCTTAGACAACGAACTTTAATTGTATGTCAGAAGTCATTCAGGTTTGATATCATGCCAGCTAATTAAACCCTCCTCTCCAAAGAGACTTACTGTACTTTCAGCTGTTCTCGAGAACAAAAAAAACTCTCATGTTCAGTGCTCACGCTGACATTCATTGGAACGGGAGCCAACACATGGGCAATGGGAGCTCTGATCAAACCCTCGTCTGGTTTGACTGGTGTGAACCAGGTTTGTTTCCCCCAGAAGCGATAGAAGGGAGAGAGACAATGTCCGCTGTCCTGTCACCCTGTGTATCTGCTGTCACCCAGCTTTGGTGGCTTCTCTCTGTTTAAATTTTCCTTGATCCACGAGACATGAACTCTGCTGTAGTTTTTCTTTCACCTGAGTCATCTCCTTGGGTGTCTTATCATTATGGTCCTTCCATACCACGGGGCACAGTTCATAGACGGACAAAGGTGTGGGCTTCAGTCAGTACTACCCTATTCCCCCCAAAATAAAACAGGATCTACAGAGGTCCTGCAACCCCAACCAGCCTGGGGTTCTGTGAGCACCTCTGGGATTTTGGACAGGATTTAGGAAGATGATTTGTTGGAGTTTCACCCTGACCCCTGTAGCAACTCCCGTGATAATTCAGCAGGTTGCAGACCCACTCAGGAGCAAATTGTCATCTGTTTGATGGGTGTCTGTGGGCACCCTGGGCAGGCAGAGCTCCCGATATGGTTTGTGTTTGGCAGCCCCGGTCTAGCACAAAACCGTATCAGTGAGACAACAACTTGGGGTCAGCAAATGCAGAATAATAGAGTGTGTACCATACGCCAGGACGTGTGGCTGGATGCTGCCCGGAGATAAAGACCACAACGATTTCCATTCCCCTCCCATAGATCTTAGTAGAGTATCAGAACAACTTCTGCTGTTACAGATGCACCTTCAGCCAGAGAGAATGAAAATCTCACATGATGTAGCTCCAGGGTAAAATTCAGATTTTTTGAGTGATTTGCAGTGAATTTTCTGCATAAGGAGATGCTTCGGAATTGCTAAGAAAAGTGCTGAAGCTTTATCAGTTTTGCATACAGGCTGCAAGTGTTGATGTGCTGTTTTGGTGCTTCCTGTCCCTAAACGAGTGTGTTCCAATGATGCTTTGCAGGCACGTTGGGAAAAGCTTTCTTAAATTGCTTTATACTCTGTAAAGCAATAAACTTGGACCAAAAAGTATGGAGAGAGCTGGGGAGCTCAAGCTGATTGTAATTCTTCCAGTGGAAACATTTTCCATCAGAAAAATGCAGATTTGATTACATTCCCTGTTAACAATGGCCTTTTCAACTGAAAATTATAGAAGAGCTTCATTTCAGTAATGCTGAAATATTTTGGTTTGAATTTACAGTTTCACTTTTTAAGATATTAAATAACACGTCCGTGAAATATCAGGAGTTCACTGCGGTGAAGCCTTTTCTGGAAACAATTCCTGAACAGGAATGACAGATGAGCTTGGGGTTGTTACACTGCAAAGCCACCGAAAGAAAAGCAAACCGAAGGACGGATTATTGCAGTGTTTTCCTCACCTTTCTTTTGGCCAGGAGATTTGAAATTAACTCTTTAGATCCATCATGGCCTGATAGCAGCTTAGGAAGAGGTAATGCACAGCTGAGCTGCCCAGAACCCACCCAAGCGCAGGATTGTAATTTACCACCTGGCAGAGCTCACGTTTTGGGAAGCGCCACCACCACATCCCTGGGTCCCGCATCCCTGCTGCCTGCATCCCTGGGGCCCGCATCCCTGCTGCCTGCATCCCTGCTGCCCACATCCCTGCTGCCCGCATCCCTGCTGCCTGCATCCCTCGTACTGGCATCCCTGCTGCCCACATCCCTCCTGCCTGCATCCCTGCTGCCCGCACCCCTGCTGCCTGCATCCCTGTTGCCCACATCCTTGCTGCCCGCATCCTTGCTGCCCGCATCCCTGCGGCCCACATCCCTGCTGCCCACATCCCTGCTGCCCGCATCCCTGCTACCTGCATCCCTCGTACTGGCATCCCTGCTGCCCGCATCCCTGCTGCCCGCATCCCTCCTGCCCACATTCCTCCTGCCCACATCCCTCCTGCCCGCATCCTTACTGGCCGCATCCCTCCTGCCTGCATCCCTACTGCCTACATCCCTGCTGCCCGCATCCCTGCTGCCCGCATCCCTGCTGCCCGCATCCCTCCTGCCTGCATCCCTGCTGCCCACATCCAGTGCTGCTCTGTTGCCATTCTCCTTTCCTTCTCCTGCAACGTACTCTCCCATCTGTCTGCATTACCGAGAGCTCCGTTTTATCTTGTCTTGCAATCAGCTTCCTTTATCTGATGGCACTTCTGAGTCTGGTTGGGCAACCCAGGGAATTTCCAGGGTAATTAATCGGTGTCAGTGGGGGCAGCGGAGCGTTGGTGCTGCCGGGCTCGGGTAATGAGGAGTGAGGAGCACAGCCTGGCTCTTCTATCAGGTTCTTACTGGTTTCCCAGGGATTTGTGGTCGTATGAAGATGACCTTGAGGGAAAAGTGCTCAGCAGAGTTTGGAGACTATAGTGATTGCTGGCCAGAGAAGGTACAGAGGTACCCATTTTTACTGTGCAACTGCAAGTGAAAATAAGGGGGAAAAAATTGGCCCAAACCAAGGGAAAAATAAGAATTTACTTCACTGTGTTAGAGTTTGAGTTTCCGTGAATAAATAGCAGAAATTACAATTTGTCTCTGGCACTCAGGCCAGTACAGCATTTCTGGTGTTCCTGAGTGCTTCCCAGGAAGTTTCATTTCAAAGTGGAGCTGGCTCTTTAGTTTTTCTCCTTTTGAGGCAGGGTCGTTGTTTGTAGGACAAAGCTCCTATTCCTGAGCCTTGAAACAGTGAAGAGGGAGAGCTGGAGACGGTGCGTTAAGGTCAGATTTGGTTTGCTGAGTTCTTGTGCACAAGGTACGCTCTCAGTGAAGCAATTTACATGTTATAATCACTTTGGCTTTTAGAGAGAAAAATTGTCTTTTTCTGGGATGGAGTTGATACTGGGACTTGGGGAACAAGGTGTTGGTCTCTTCTCCCAAGTAGCAAGTGGTAGGATGAGAGGAAACAGCCTCAAGTTGCTCCAGGGGAGGTTCAGATTGGATATGAGGAAAAAAATCTTCCCAGAAAGGGCTGTGGGGCATTGGAACAGGCTGCCCAGGGCAGTGCTGGAGTCACCATCCATGCAGGGGTTTAAAAGGCATTTAGACAAGGTTCTTAGTGACATGATTTAGTGCTAGAGTTAGGTTATGGGTGGACTTGATGATCCCGAGGGTCTCTTCCAACCGAAACAATTCTATGATTCTATGAACTTTGAATAGCATTAAATCATTGGCACAGTGTGGTCCTTCCCAGGGGGAGTCTCTCACCTTGGGTGGTGATACCAGAGAAACAAGTGAATAAATAAATCCAAGGGCCAGGTGATAAATCTGCTGATTGGAGAGGGACAGGGGGATGCTGAAGGTGTTGCTCCCATCCCACTTGTAGAAGTCGGTGGAAGAGCAACAAGCAATATCTCACCATGGGCTTAGAGCTGCCTGGGCTCATCTGAGCAAACCCTACCAGGGACTGAGATGTTTCTCTGGTCTTTAGTACAAGTGTAGTAATGACACATTAAGTTGGGTTTAATGTGCCACTTGGGTAGCCATGTGGATGTTAATTAAAGGCAGAGGGACTGGGAAAGCAATTGAACTCCAGTAAAACTTGCCTTGGGTACCACCTGTCCTGACTCGAGGGTCATTTTGCGATGGGAAGAAGGATGCCAACTTGTTATCCTTGTCAGAGCCGACTCTCGGGGTGTTTGAGATGCTTGTAACAAATGGGGCTCTGCGCAGCTGTTTCCAAGACTTTATTCTAAATGGCAGATACCTACGTTTGAATATTGAGCAGTAAATTTCCAACAGAGAATGCTTAAAGTCTAATTAAACCACCTTTGCAAAGTCTAAAGAAAAGAGCTACAAATGCCGGGAGACGTTCTATTTCCTATGTAGTTATTGCCAGACAAGGCTGCAGAATGAAACTCTCATTTTGGTGTGAAATGAATGAAGACTGTTCTAGCAGTAAGTCAGTACAGGATGCAAATTCTATATATTTATGTATATATATAAAATGGGAAGCTATTATCTCTTCAACATTAATATGAGTCGGCCCTAAGCGATCTTGAATTAAATCACTCTCCTTCTCCGAGATGCTCCAGGGGAGGGTCCTGAGCTCATTACCTATTTATGTCAGGCAAATGTTTCACTTCTAATGATGAATGGAGTATTGATGTCAATAAACTAGCTCCCAGATATTACAGGTTTATGTCTAGGCAGCTTAAAAAAAGGTTGTGTAGTTAAACAATTCTGTCCATGGCTCAGCAGTTCCCAGGAGAATACGTCCTGTGCAGGAGGTGCTCTGCCCTAGTGTCATGGCATGGAAAATGTTGTGTGCCTGTTGTATGTGAGGGTGAGGGAAGGATGAAGATTATTTCCTAATAAAAAGAATTAGTGAAAGAGGAGATGGAGGTTTCTTTGGAAAACAGCGGAAATATGTTGTCTCCTTATTCGCTGTTTTACAGCATGTTCTTAGGTTGTAAACAGAAGTTGTAGCATGTATCTTAAATTGATCTGCTTTCATAGTGGTGATTTTCATTCTTAGGGGTGGCTTTTCCTTTTTCCAACACCCATCTCAATGCTGCTGTTCATAATAATGACTTGTTTGATCATGGATGCTCAAAAAAAGACTCACTTTATAAGGCATTTGGTTGAGACTGGGGAACCACAGGGCCAAGGATGCAGCAATAGAGCAAGAGGACCAGAGATCTGAGCGAAGTTTTCAAACAGGTATTGGCAGATGGGGATCCTGAGTCCATGATTCCTCATGTAAGAATTAACACGAAATCATGGTTTTTGCTGACTGCTGCAGTGTGCACTGATATACTTGGAGTGAAAATTTTCTTAGCAGGCGGAGGAGTAGTGACGTGGGCTGGAAGAGGTTTCTGAAGCTGGTTCCTACTGCTAGAGATGACTCGGTGACAGAAACTGAAGCTGCCCAGGATGGGTCAAGCCCCATTTTAAAATGCTGTAGTTGTCATTCACCTCTGAAACTTTCTTCAGCTTGTCAGGCTAAATTTACTCATGTCCATTTGTTCTTAGAAATTGCTCTTCACCTGCAATAGTTTTTCTCTGTCCCTGGGATGTCCCCTCCATCTTCCTGCCCTCCTCAGTGCATCGCAGGTGGAAATCAAAGCACCTCCATGAATAGTGTGGCCAGCAGGACCAGAGAAGCAATTGTGCCACTGTACTCAGCACTGGGAAGGCCAAACCTCAAATCAGGGGTTCAGTTTTGGGCCCCTCACACCATGAAAGCTTTTGAGATGCTGGAGCGAGTGGAGAGAAGGGAACGGAGCTGGTGAGGGGCTGGAGCACAAGTGTGATGGAGCGGCTGAGGGACCTGGGGGGTTCATCTGGAGAACAGGAGCTGAGGGGAGACCTTCTGATCTCTGAACTGCCTGAAAGGAGCTTGGAGCCAGGGGGGTCGGGCTCTGCTCCCCAGGAACAAGCGCCAGGAGCAGAGGAAACGGCCTCAAGTTGCGCCAGGGGAGGTTGAGGTTGGATGTGGGGAACAATTTCTTCCCCAAAGGGCTGTGGGGCATTGGAACAGGCTGCCCAGGGCAGTGCTGGAGTCACTAGCCCTGGAGGGGTTTAAAAGGCATTTAGATGAAGTTCTTAGGGTCATGGGTTGGTACTAGAGTTAGGTTATGGTTGGACTTGATGATCCTGAGTGTCTCTTCCAGCTGAAATGATTCTGTGATTCTATGAGCTGAGTCCTGCTCTTCTCTTGCGATTTGCATCCCCTCTGACCTCTTCCTCACTTCCTTCACTCTGAGTCCATCCCTCACCGCTCAGGACCAGCCTGTACCTTTCTCAGGCACAGAGAACTTGATTATTCTGCATCATTTATAGGTGAAAGCCACAGCACAACATCTCCAACCCCATGCATCCTTCTGCTGGTGTCAGAAAGAGCTGAAGGGGAGCCCTGCTTGTCTCCTGCATGAAATTCTGCTCATGGTAGGGAAATGTGTAGGAAAGAGTAGAAGTTGTTATTTTGCCAAATTTCTCTGTGGAGCTGAAGTCCCTGCTGGATCCAGATGGTGCCGCAGGGCCCTCCGAGTAAATATCCTCCAGTATTCCCAGTCCAGTTCTGTTGCTGGTACTAAAAGCTTCTGTTTAAGAGAGTATCCAATAGGCTTTGTCTTGTGCATTTATATGGTAATGGGATGTTGGTTACTCGGCAAGTGTGAAAAGTGTTTGGGAACATAAGCACAGGAAATGTCATTTCCACAAATCATTTTTTCCCGGGGAAGCAAAAAAATACAATCTTCCAAATTATGTGTGAAAAAGT
Organism: Nesoenas mayeri; assembly: GCF_963082525.1. NCBI lineage: Eukaryota > Metazoa > Chordata > Aves > Columbiformes > Columbidae > Nesoenas > Nesoenas mayeri. The sequence continues at coordinate 9,753,014 of NC_137569.1, read as the reverse complement.
CCCTCTAAGGAAAAACAAGATGAGGCACTTAGTTTTGAGGCAGACTTTTCTGAGCTGAGATGCATCGTCAGGCTGACTAGCACTGATTTGCTTTGCCCACTCAACATAACTGTTTCTATCCGAGCTGCCGTAGCGCCGAGGCCGCTGTTAAGTCCGGGGGGTTCTGCCCCATTTCCAGCTGCATGTTTTTGGTGACGCTGACAAGACGCTGCAGCCGTTCAGGTGGACGTGGCTCCGGGTGGCAGTGACGGGGTTTGATCTGGGGCTGCTGAACTGCTGAGATTGAGAACAACCAGATTAAATATTTTGACACTTGCAATTGGAATACGCTGGGGGGAGGGCATTTCTATTAGATGAAAAACGTAGCTATTTTGACACTTTATTGCAATTTGCAGAAAAGAAAAACAACAAGTGTAAGAATAGCAGATGGAGGGATGGAAATTTCCATTTTTTTAAAACACATATAGTAGTTACGAGACTCACTTAACAGTTCACTCAAGGACGTGCTATTTGCAGCTTTTAGATCATTCAGTTTGTACTTTGGTGCCCAAACCCACAATTAAGTGAATGAGATGACTTTCAAGATTTCGGGTGGTGGTATTTCTTCTCTTATCGTACTAATGAAAATAACCATATAGGACTCTGATTGTAATTACAGTGCACTGTGGTAGTTACTGTGTAATTACAAAATGTATTATGGTGGTATTATGTTTATACCCAGTGAACTAACCTGAAACCATCTGCAGCACCCGAGGGTAACCAGTGGACACTCTCAATCGGAATGTATTTCCCAGAGAATCATGATTCATTCTCATTTAGGAAGCAAAACAAGAAATAATGATGGTTGCCTCTAGTTACCAGTCAGAGAGAAATCATCTGTAAATAAACCTGCTACTGAGCTGGGAGAATGGATGAGCCAGGGAAGGGAGCGCAAGGTCGGTTCTCAGTGCTCCAGGAGTGCAGGGATGTTTTTGGAGCGGGCACGATGTGAGCAGGTGAGTCAGAACGTTGTTGCCTTTGGGTTTTCTGGATGCAGATGGAGAGAATTAAGGACTTTCTAAGCCAGGTGGCAGGTCCGGCTCTGACAGCGGTCTTGCTTTGTGCCCTTCAGAGAGGTAATAAAAAGGTTGGCCAGAGAGATGGTGGCTGAACCATCCCTGGAGACATCCCAGGCCAGGCTGGACGGGGCTCTGAGCAACCTGAGCTGGTGCAGATGTCCCTGCTCATGGCAGGGGGGGCACTGGGGAGCTGGGAAGGGCCCTTCAACACAAACTGTTCTGTGATTCTAAGAAGTAATCATCCATTCTTCCTTTCTCTCTTTGCAGAGGAGTGTGGGGTAACTAGGCAGCCGTGAGCTCCGGAACAGGGAAGCGGGAAGGTGCAGCTGTTAAATGTGGGGAAAGAGGAGGAATTAATTGCAAGCAACCTCCCCATATGCAGCTTTTGAACTCTCAAGTAATTCTGAGAAATGAGTGCTGTGCTCTTGGCTTCCATGGAACATAAATCCTCACCTGGGGAAAAACCCAGAGCTAAACTTGCCCAACAAACATTCCTTCAGAGCTAGCCCAGCGAACCTGCCCTGGCCCTCCTGCTCCAAAATCTTGTCCCTTTCACACAGCTCTCCTTCCTTCCTTGCTGGACTTTTTGTCCCGGCAACTCTGGAATGATTTGGGAATTTAATCAATGTGTATCCACTCCCTCTTTGAGATCATTAATGAAGATGTTAGTTAGGAAGGGGCCAGATGCTGATCCCTCCTCTCCCCGTGTTCTCTCGAAGGCTGTTCAGCACTAAGCATCGTGGATGGTCCATCTGACAAAGGCTCTTTGCAGCAGCGTTGCTGCTACTGTTTGAATTCATTCTGGAGTGGGATGGTTTAGCGCTGCTGAAGTTACTGGCTGTTGGGTGACACTTTTGCATTGAAATCAGCTTGTATAGAGGGGCAATATCGCTGTTCCCAGGGGCTGGAGAAACTGAGGCACAGAGAAGAGCACTCGGGTCCCAGCCTGGGCTCTCTGAGAAGTGACATTTCCTGATGCCATTTCCAGTGCCATCACCACCAAAATGGGCCACTTTCTGTCCTCTAAACCTTTCTATACTTTCCCTTGTTTTTTCCCCTTCTATACTCTAATATAGTTCTGTGTCACATTCCTATATTTGAGAGTAAAAGCAGATACTATATAGCAGGAAGGGGAATAAATATTAGTATCTGCTAATGTCCCTAGGGAGGTGTAATCTGAAAATAGGTGCTTGGCTCATGTGGAGGGCTGGGCAAGGGGAACAACAGCTGCTGGGGCAGCATCGCTTCAACACCCGCTCCCCCCATTATCTTTATTGTTCATTTGAAGACAAACCAGGGCTCTGCTTTTCTTGACCGAGGTAAAGCATCCCCACACAGAGCAGCTTCCAGCCGAAATGGAAGAGCTCTCAAAGTTTCCCCCAAGTCCGGCCAATGTCTTTGTTGAGAGATTTACTCCACGGACCACACACCAGGAGCATCAGTTGCCATGGTGACTTCTTTGGGAGAGTCAGATGGGGAAAGTGCTGATGTATTTTTAGCTTTGGGTAATGAAATTTAACAGCTGGAAATCAAGGTGAGGGCCAGCCAGGTTCATGGACCGGTGTTTGGGACCGGTTGGAAGAGCTGGTGGGGCTGGATTTGGGGAGAATGCTCAGAGCTGTGGCTCACACTGTGCAGGGCAGCGCCCGCCTGGACATCGGAGGAGAAGGGATCACTGTAAAGCAAACCTGATAAGGAGGTGGTGATACGTGTAAAGAGAAGGCACTGACTGAGGTCGTAGCTGCTTCGTGTACTGTGTGTTCAACCTATAAATAGCTCTTCAAATATACCTCTGCACAAGTGGTATTTATAGAGTGATGAGTGAAAAAAATAAACCTCCATTTGTGGTCAGGAGTTGGTGCGTGAAGGATGTTTCAGGCTTGGTCAACAGTTCAGGTTTCTAAGGGTTATGGAACAGAGCTGGACCCCAAATGTGTGGGGTTGTCTCCTCTGATCGAGGCTTACAGGTTGCGCTTATGTTAAATGCACCTTCTGAAATGGGTGTATCTGGAGAGGATGCTCACTAGACGTTGGCATTCAGACATCCTGCAGCAGAGCCCCTGCACAGACATCATTTACTCGTGTAATTTAGATCAGTCTAACTTGCGTATAAACTTTTCCAAAGGTAGACTCATATTTTATTTTCTAAAATACTTTCTCGGCTCCTTTGCAATATTTTTCACTCTTTCGTCTTCTGCTGTGAAAAGTTTATTTTAAAATTAATTGATTTCGATGTAATATTTACTGCACTTTAGCTTTCAGCACAGTGTATGGAAATAGATTTCACTACAGCTGGCAGCGCCTAATGGGATTCGTTCCTACTCCAAAGGTTCTTTGCATTATGTACCGATGCTTCCAGCCGGGTTTGCTTTGAACAGCCTCACCACCTTTTCATCTCACCAAGCTCACACCAGTTTTGAGACGACATGAAGCATTTCAGTTTAAAGAAGCCACAAGCTGATGCAAACCTGAGCACTAGGTGTAAATATTACGGACCTGGCCCAATATTCATTGGAATAAATAGGCTCTTCCCTTTTTGCGTCAGTCGGCTTGTTGGCTGGATTAAAAATTGATCGGATCTCATTATGATAAGCAGATGGTGACGATGCAGCAGTGGGTCATGGTGATGCCCCGACACGTCACCAGGGTGTCACACATGGCAGAAAGCAGCCCATGGAAATGAGAATAGGTTTTATTAACACACTGGTGTTGTCAAGGGAGGTGCTGAACTTGGATGTGGGGTGGTTTAGAAGCAGCCTTTGAATTGTAAAGCTGTAAATAACCTGTCAGCAAAGACGTCACTGAGATGGTTTCCTGCTGGGATGTGATGCTCCTGTCTTTTTCCTGGGGGCACCGAGGACCATCCATCATCTTTCACGTGGCCCCGGTGCAGGGGCTGTGTCTCCATACAGGAGGTGACGTCCTGGAGACCATGCCAGGACTGAGAATATTTTCTTATCTGAGCATTAATGCCTGAATTACCCAGGGCTGCATCAACTTTTCCCATCCAATCTGTTTCCTGATAGAGAATAGAGTATTTTTTAATTATAATAATTCATTTTTTTTTTCCCCAAAAAACCCTGCTGAGTTTTCCCTCCCACTTCTCCAATGAAATGTTTTAATGTGAAGCTTAAACTCCTCTGAGCGAAGCTGCAGCAGGGCCCAGCATGCTGGTTTTTCATATATATCCTCCCTCCCAAAAGAGAGATGCTGAAGCATTCTGTGTTTTCCTCTCCACAGCGTGCTGCAAAGACCACCTAACCAAAACTAAGCAATCAGCGCCTCTTTCTCTCCCCACCTCCAACCAAACCCTTTCAAGTAAACAGGCTCCCAGCTGCTTGGAACGTTCACATTTCTCTGTTAGGCATTCGCAACAGTCAGAAATGGATTGGTTGGTGGTGGCGCCTCCAGCCGAGGGGTCTGAGAGGAGCGGGGGACGTGCGAGCCCGCGAGGCGGCGGGTGCGCGGGGCCCTTTGGTGCGGTGCCCGGGCTGAGGGTGGTTTTTAAACGCTGGCCGGGGGATACCCCAAAATTAAAAAGCCAAAGTAAGTCAGATGTCAGAAGCTAATCCAGGCAGGGGAAGAATGATGGAAGCGATGCCTTAGATGCTGTCAGTGTTTTTATTGATCTGAGGCTGTTTATTGCTGTAAAACAGTTATAAATAAGAGAAAAGCTATGGAGAGGAGTGAGCGATGGAAATTGCACGGGTGCGGTTTAAAAGATGTACATCTGCTTTTATCGGACGAGAGTTTTGGCCGCAGAGCTCTGTGCCCTGCAGGGGAGGCAGGGAGCACCTGGCTGCTCCTGCTCATGGAGTTTTGTTGGAGAAAGTTAGAGCTTCTGGGACATAAAATATAATAAACCTGCCTTGCAGACACGCTGAGGGGCTGGGAGAAGGGCTGCTGGGGTTGGGGTTTGCTCTGCAGCGTATGCAGGGAGATTTTATTGCAGGTCAGGCTGGTTCACCCAGAGCAGTGCAGGGCAGATGCTGCAGAAATAAGCGGAGTTCAATGTGTGATGAATGAATAATTTTGTGGTGGTGTCTAGCACAGAAAATAGGCAGCATGTGTGTGGATGCTGTTGCATTTATCTGCACGTGGAGCTGTGCGTGTGTGACTGCGTAGACACAAGTATATATATGTATATACATATGTGTATGAACAAATTATTACATTGACTTGAAATGATCAAATATGCACCATTAATGTTAGAAAAGGCACTGTCTGCTGCCTCTGTGTCCCATGTGTGCAGATGGAGGGGGTCGGGCTCTGCTCCCAGGAACAAGCGTCAGGAGCAGAGGAAACGGCCTCAGGTTGCGCCAGGGGAGGGTGAGGTTGGATCTGGGGAACAATTTCTTCCCCAAAGGGCTGTGGGGCATTGGAACAGGCTGCTCAGGGCAGTGCTGGAGTCACCATCCCTGGAGGGTTGGACAGATGGACACGAGGTTCTCAAGGACATGGGGCAGTGCCAGGGGTGGGTTATGGTTGGACTTGATGATCTTGAGGGTCTCTTCCAACCAAAACAATTCTATGATTCTGTGATTTTGTGCATTGACCAGGGAGTCTTCCACCATAACAACTCCTCTCTTCTTCCTTCTCCTTTCCAGAAATCCGTGAAGCGTTCCGGGTGCTGGACAGGGATGGGAATGGTTTTATATCCAAGCAGGAGCTGGGCATGGCGATGCGTTCCTTGGGATACATGCCCAGTGAGGTGGAGCTGGCGATTATCATGCAACGCCTTGACATGGATGGTAAGTCTCCATTGTCGGTTCTTTGTTACTGGTGGAGGGGGGATTTCCCAGAGCATTGTAACCCATGGTTTTGGCTCAAATAATTTACAATCACCAAAAAAGGTCTGGAGAGGAAGCTGTGAGACTTTGCCTTTCATCACAGAAAGGAAAGGGCAGATGACTGTGAGCCCTCAACCTCTTGTAGATAAACCTGCCCCTCGGGCAACATACGCAAGCGAAATGGAGCATCTTTTATTTGACCAGCTGATATAGCTGGGTGAAGCCAGACCAGCTCTTGCAACCTTCCTTTTCAAGCTGCAAATGGTCTTTTGTAAGGCTGGTGTAACATTTTTATGCATTCCTTGCCCAGTGATGCTTACTGGGACATGACATGAGCACCCAGCCAGGCAGAGTTGCCCAGTCCTGTGGCCTCACCACTTCTTGCAAGTAAAAGATGCTGTGGATGGGAGCTGTACTGTGTCATCATGAAGTGTTGATAGTTTTTGAAGGAGAAGTTTAGAAGGGTGGAATAATTTTGAGCAAAGTCCTGCTGTGAGAACTCGTCAAACAATTACTAAGAGGTAATAAAAGAAACAGAACCCACCATTAACGGGAAGAGAGAAATGCAGCATCAGGATGCTTGGAGCCAGGGGGGACTTTTTAACTGCTGCAAAGCTACAATCAGAGCTGATCGTGATGAGCGAGCTGTCTTTAAAATGTCCTTGGTCAGAGCAGGAAGGGAGACTTTCCTGATGCCTGAAACGTGCAGGGAAGCTGCGATGTGGATCCAGCCTTCTCCCGCCCTTCCAGCAGTACCTGGGGTGCATTAAGGGAAGTGTGACCAATGTCAGGGAGGTTGTTCCTCCCCCTCTGCTCTGCCCTGGAGAGGCCACATCTGCAGAACCAGGTCCAGTTCTGGGTTCTCCAGTTTAAGGACAAGGAATTACTGGAGAAAGTCCAGCAGAGGGACACAGAGATGCTGAGGGGTCTGGAGCATCTTTGTGATGAGGAGACACTGAGAGAGCTGGGGCTGTTGAGCTGGAGAAGAGAAGCTGAGAGGGATCTGATCAATGGATCAATAGCTCAGGGTGGGTGTCAGAGGATGGACCAGACTCTCTTCATGGTGCCCAACGCCAGGGTGAGGGGCAACGGGCACAGACTGAAACACAGGAGGCTCCATGTGAATATGAGCAGAAACTTGTTTGCTGGGAGGTGCCAGAGCCTGGCCCAGGCTGCCCAGAGCGGGTGTGGAGTCTCCTGCTCTGAGACATTCAAACCGCCTGGACCCACCTGTGTGATCTGCTCTGTGACCCTGCGTGAGCAGGTGAGGCTGGGGATCTGCAGAGCTCCTGCAGCCCAACCAGCCTGGGGTTCTGGGATTCTGCATGCAGCCAAAACAGAGTGGAAACACTGTGCAGTTTTTTGAAGTGATGCCAAATCAGAGTGCTGGATGCAGCCCCGGTCTGATGGAGGATGTTTGGCAAGGTGATGCGATGCCAGCCTCCTCAGTGAGGCAGCTGAAAGCTGATGGGAAATGGTGGCAGCAGGAGCGAAGCTCTCCTACCTCCCCAAGGATATCCAAGTCAAATGTCCCCATGGGATGCACAATACAACTGTATTCAGCAGGTGACAGGGGAAGTGGGGAATCATAGAATCATTTTTGTTGGAAGAGACCCTTAAGATCATGGAGTCCAACCATAACCCACCCCTGGCACTGCCCCATGTCCTGAGAACCTCATGTCCGTCTGTGCAACCCTCCAGGGATGGTGACTCCAGCACTGCCCTGGGCAGCCTGTTCCAATGCCCCACAGCCCTTTGGGGAAGAAATTGTTCCCCAGATCCAACCTCAACCTCCCCTGGTGCAACTTGAGCCCATTTCCTCTGCTCCTAAGAGATGAACAGACTCTCAACCTGCTCAAGGGTCTTCAGCATCACCCCTGGAGCAGGGAGCCAAAGCGATGCAAAACTTGGTGGATAGAGAAGATCAGTTGTTGTAATGATCTCGTTCTTTACAGAAAAGAAAAAAATAACCCATCACTTTAAAAAGCATTTTCTCCAAAAACTATTGTTTGCACCTTGAGTATTGTTTGCACTTTATGTTCTGCTGGCTTTTCCCAGCAGACCAGGTGATTCGTCTTTAGGTTTTGCCAAGGCCGGGCTCAGCATGGTGCCAATTCGTGGGGTCTTTTACCGAAACTCTTGGCTTTTTAGGAAAAAGAGCGCTGTGGACTTGGCTTCCAGTTTTGATTCTTCTCCAGTTGTTCCCTGACTCTGGTCTCACAGACTTGAGACTTTGGCACTTTTTCCTATACACTCCTAGCGTGCAGGGACTTGTAATGGGAGAGGTGGAGTTAAAACGTAGAGTAATGGGCTGCAGATGGAAGGTGTTAAATTCCTGTTTGAGCCCTTTCAGAAAGCTCGGTGTGTTTTCTGCAGAGATGGGATGTGATTCTCCACCTCGTGCAGCTCAACAGTTCCAACAGCTCCAAAGATACAGTCCAGTTGTTCTGAGTGTTTTTATTGCTCTTACGTCTCAGCTGCCTCTGGTTGAAATATTTTGAGCAGACAGTTTAGGGGCTGGACACAAGTCTGTGCTATGTGAAGGTCAGATGGGCCATACATTAAAAAAAAGACAGGGTAATGGGAAATTCCTTAGGCACTGAGCAAATAAGGGAATATTGTTTGAAAGATTTACCTTGCCTGCAAATTGAATTAATGCTATTTGGCTTGAATTAATGCTATCTGTCTTGAATTAATATCTTACGGCTTATGGCCACTTTTCCTCCGATGGATTGTCTTCATTTTTTTCTGGGATTTAATTTGAAATATGCAGTGAGAACCAGCAATAGCTTCCTCCTTCCTCTCCCAACGTGCATGATCATAATTCGGTAGCAGGGCTCGAACCCCCTTTCCCATACACTCCTGTTGAGGGTTGCCAATTTTTTCCAAGGCTTTGGCTCAGCATCAGGTGGGTGGGAAGCTCAGTTGCATAAAAGAACATACTCAAGGAGGAGAACCCTTGGTTAGTAAAAGTAGGGGGGTGCAGTAACCCCCTGCGCATCCCCCAGCGACCGCCGTGAGTTACGATGTGAGGGCAGGTAGCGTGTCCAGACGTCCGTCCCTCCGTGCGAGGCTGCTGCCAGTGTCTGCTAATAATGAGGTAATACAATTGGCAGCGGTTTAGATTTAATCTGAACCAGCCTGAACAGACTTAGTGCAAACATACGGTTCTCATCAGAAATTACCTTGGGAGCGCGCTCGCATTGCGGGATGGCAGAGTGGCTGGACCTGCCGCGGCTTATTTAACTGATAGGCTTCAAATGATGAGCAACCAGAGCTGGTCTGAATTTGGTTTTCATTGCAAACCCTGTTTTCTGGAGGGATGAGGATGCTCAGCCCTGTCTAGGTCAGAAGACATTCAAGCCATGGGTGACCAGGTTGGACAAAACATGTTTTAAGAGGAGCATATACAATGTGCACTGGAGTGGTTTTGTGGCTGAGCATAAACCGATATGACAAGAGCATTTCACACCCATATGTCACCTTGTGCCACAAAGGATCTCACCGAGCTCAGTAAATAACGCAGGGGTCGGCTCCAGAGATGCCCAAGGACAGTTGCTTCTGGGGCTGTGACATGCAGCTGCTCAGTGACACATGGAGCCTCCAAAATAGAGCAGAAACCAAGGTGCATTTCATAATTCATTGCGTTCAAAGGCAAAATGTGGTTAGTTAGAAAATACTGCTTGAACTTGGGTCGCACAGCTTGGATTTTGCCCAGGAACTCTTCGCAGATGTCACGTCACTTTTAATGCCTCCGTGGCTCTCGAGCGCTGCCATCAGCCTTCCCAGGTGACATGTCCTGGCACTGACAGGGTACAAATGGGTGGCTTTGCCCTCAGAGAAACTCATGGGCTGGTGCTGAGGATGCTCAAGAACTTCAGAATGTCCTCTAGGAGGGGATTCCTGCTGTTGGGATCGTGGCGATGTTGTTGTCCCATGGAGCCCATGGCACACAAAGAGGTTTGGGTTCATCATTGTAATATAATATTTATAATATCTGCTGAGCCACAGTGCCACGGCACGGCAAAGCTGTCACAAGGCTGGGGTGGGGGGAGAGAAATTCAGCCAAGAAATAGTAAAACGAGACTGCGGGATGGTTTAGGGCTCATAAACAGAACAATACATGTTTTCCCTTGCACATGCGAGTGTAAACTCACAGCAGATCCTATATTAAAAAGGATCAAAACCAGCTCCCCGTCCCCAGAGACAGCTGTCAAACATTCCCAGGAGGTTGATCGCACACTTGCAGAATCAGAGCCTGGAATATCTGCTGCTTTTCCTACCGATGCCTTCTCCACCTTTTCTGCTGTGTCCCTTTGCTGTTCTGCAAGGTCGGCTTCACCCGGGGGACAAGGAACAGGGGGAAAGGTTATAGTTGGCATAAAAAAACCTGAATTAGGGTGAAAAATGAGCATATACTCGCAATATTTGAAGGTGTCAAGAGAAATCTTATAAATCATCAGAAACACCCTTTTATGAACTACTGGAAGATGCAATATGGTGTTGCTGTACTGGGAGAGGTGGAAGTACCAAAATAGAACAGAAGGCAAAGGGTTTTTCTGTGTGAAAATGCCCGGTTTTGGGAAGGGAGGTGCGGAATGGTGGTTCTGTCACTCTGAGATTCACGTGAGGCCAAAACTTTGCTTCCATCTCGATGGTTTTGTGTGACCGTGCGGCAGGAGGAGGTTGTTCAGTGTCGCTGAGTGTCTGTCCAGTGTCCTGTGCCTTACAGGGACGTATTGTTTGCTTTGGAAAATGCAGGTCAAATTTTACCTTCTTTTATACCCTAGATTTGCTGTTATACTTAGACATAAGGATGTCCATGAGCCAGCACTGGGCCCTTGTGGCCAGGAAGCCAATGGGACCTGGGGTGGGTTAGAAGGGGGTGGTCAGTAGGTCAGAGAGGTTCTCCTGCCCCTCTGCTCTGCCCTGGGGAGACCACACCTGGAATATTGTGTCCAGTTGTGGCCCCTCAGTTCCAGCAGGACAGGGAACTGCTGGAGAGAGTCCAGCGCAGCCACCAAGATGCTGAAGGGAGTGGAGCATCTCCCGTGTGAGGAAAGGCTGAGGGAGCTGGGGCTCTGGAGCTGGACAAGAGGACACTGAGGGGGGACTCATTCATGGGGATCAATATGGAAAGGGGCAGTGTCAGGAGGATGGAGCCAGGCTCTGCTGGTGACAACCAGTGACAGGACAAGGGGCAATGGGTACAAACTGGAACACAGGAGGTTCCACTTAAATATGAGAAGGAACTTCTTCCCGGTGAGGGTGGCAGAGCCTGGCCCAGGCTGCCCAGGGGGGTTGTGGAGTCTCCTTCTCTGCAGACATTCCAACCCGCCTGGACACCTTCCTGTGTAACCTCATCTGGGTGTTCCTGCTCCATGGGGGGATTGCACTGGATGAGCTTTCCAGGTCCCTTCCAACCCCTGGCATTCTGTGATTCTGTGATAATTAGATATCGCATGAGAGTGAACATCACAGCCTAGGAGAGGTGCACACATTCCTGTCTGCAATCTGGAGAATGACCCCAAATGTTCCGCCAGCCTGCGGAGAGTAAAATATTTTATATATTTCTGTGCTGGGAAAGAAATTATTTGTAAATTCTTCCAATTGGCAGTAGTGCTAATAAAAATGCAGAGAAATGGCACATAAAATGTGTTGCCTTATCTGGGATGCCTGCTCTTTAAGCAGACTTTTGCAATAAAATAGATGAATGCGCGACTTAAGTGTCAAACTGTTTCGTTACAACATAAGACACTTTTATCTGAGGAATAAAATAAGCACTCAGTGTACTAATTAGAGGAGCAGCTGGTTTTCAGTACCCTGGAAAAATAACTTCAGGCTAAAATAAGAGGAAAAATAAAACCCCAGTGTGTCAAATTGTTTATTATAGTACAAGTAGGAAATACTTTGATCGAGCAAAAGATGAGCTGGTTTCATCCATGTACAAGTGAGGTACCTGTTACCTTTTATCAACACTCTGTACGTGACGTGTCAGCGGTAGTGACAAAAACCCAGTGATGACATCTGTATGAGCAATAAAAAAACAGGGGAAAGAAATCCTGATTTAAGATGTGGTGTGTTCCCAAGCTGCTTTGCAATGGCTCTTTGTGGAGAAGGGAATTGAAGAGGGGAATTAAATATATATATATGTATATATATATAACAGTAGGATGCAATGGTTGCAGTGGGATTCTGCATTCTGATTGTCCTCACACAGTTTCCGTGTTTAAAATGCAGAGTTAATAGGAAAAGCACGGGCAGGTTGTTAGAGACTTTGGGTTTGTCCTCTGTCCTCAAAGGCCTCTGATTTCTATATGTGAAATGGTTTTGCGACATTTCAGCGTGGTCGTCCTTTAATGTGTGTTGCTGAGCTGAGAAACTTGGTTGGTGAGATGAATTTGATGAGACTTGTCTTTATTTATAGAGGCCGCTTTCTTCACGTCTGCTCCGATTTGTAAAATGGAGATTATTGCATTATGTGTTCTCGCTGCAAAGAATGAGGAGTAATTATTGTTGCTGGTGAAGTCAGTGAGACTTGCGGCTCATACCAGGAAGAGGTTCATAAGGAATATCAGATTCTGTCCTCAATGCGGCGCCTGGATGGTTCAGTGCGGCCGTGTTGAATAGACGGGAGAAGAGGAAACACCAAATTACAATTCCCTCCCTGAAATCCATCCTCCCCCTGCTGCAACGGGGCCGAGTCCTCTGCAAAACACCACGATCTGTGGTCTGGCACACAGGCTTGCCCTGGCATTTGTTTGTGCCCTTGCTTCATTTGATTTGTTCCTTAAAATGCAGTATACCTGGGATTATGATTTGGGTTTCACAGATGCGGATGCCACAGGGAACACACTTTACTCTGTTTTAATGACTTACTGGTCGTCTCAAAGTTGTGCCGAACTGTCTGATACCGGCAGAGCTCTCCTGCTATTCCCATGGCCTGGGGAGCAAAAGTAATTAAAATCCTGGGTAGCTGGGATGTGATTTTGCTTCTCTCAATCCACTCACCGAAGGGATCAACTGGTTAAAACTTGCATGATCCAAGAGTTCTGCAAATTCCTGCAGAATGAGCCCTCCAGGTTTGACGTGCCGGGTGCTTTTGAGTGGGGATGAGGGTCCTTGAGGACACAGGTTGGAGGGGACAGTGGGGACTTGTAGGGGCCATGCTAGGGGCACAATGTGCTCGGCATCCTCTGCAGTGCCTTCCCTGCAGGACACGGGGACGGTAATTGGGGCATCTGTGGCTTCCCGGAGCCGGCGTGAAGCCGACACGCTGCTTGGCAGCTGTCTGATGGATGGGGTTTATTTTTTTACCGCAGTCACTGTTTTTGTCGGAGTTTTCTTCTAGCCGAGCACTAACAGCATCCTGCTTGTTTTAGCGCCCATGGCAGAGCAGGGGACACGTCACACCCGCCACCACAGAGGCAAACCCCCCCAGTCCTCTTCAATCACTGTCTGGCAGGTCAGCTCCTGGGCACGCTCCCCTTGGGCAAACTTGGGGAGTTAATAGATTTTTGTTTTTAATGGGGAAGCAAACAAGTCCTCTGCAGCCATTTCCTCTGCCTTGCAAGACGAGCCAACGGGCTGTCAACATGAGTAACTCTCAAGGTCCTTTTCTCGGTGTGGTGATGGATGCACCCCTGGCTCTGTCTTTCCAGGCTCCGTTCAAGCCTTTCAGACCCCGTGGCAATTTCCTCCTCCCGGAACATATGTCTGAACAATTTGCTAATCTTTTCTGTGTCGTTGTCATTGAACCAGAGCATCCAGCTCCACGCAGCCACTCTGAAACCCACGGGACTTGGAGGTGCCTTTAAAAGACAGGGTGTAGATGTTTCACCCCTTCCTTCAGCTCCAGTGCATTTTTTCCTTCAAAAAGCAGTTGTTAAAGCTGTGGGATGTACGGCCAAGCTTGCAAATGGTAAAAGAGTGGCTGATGGATATGTCCCCACTGTTCCCAAGGAGCAAGAGGAAGGAGAAATAGTATTTTTTACATGTGTGCCTTGTTAGGGGGTATCAGAGACCTTCTGCAGGTGGTGATGGGGAGAAACCTCCCAACGGAACATCATCAAGGCTTTGGAAATAGCAGAGATGGTTGTCGTCATCTTTCTTCATCCTGGGGATGGTTGCATGTCCCGTGCCTTTGATTGCCATGTAAGCATGAGGGTAGACCTTATTGCTGTCTACAGCTGCCTGAAAGGAGCTTGGAGCCAGGGGGGTCGGGCTCTGCTCCCCAGGAACAAGCGCCAGGAGCAGAGGAAACGGCCTCAAGTTGCGCCAGGGGAGGTTGAGGTTGGATGTGGGGAACAATTTCTTCCCCAAAGGGCTGTGGGGCATTGGAACAGGCTGCCCAGGGCAGTGCTGGAGTCACCATCCCTGGAGGGCTGGACAGACGGACATGAGGTTCTCAGGACATGGGGCAGTGCCAGGGGTGGGTTATGGTTGGACTCCATGATCCTGAGGGTCTCTTCCAACCAAAATGATTCTGTGATTCTAGGCAGGCAGGGGACATGGAGCTGTGCTGGCAGCCTACTTTCTGGTGATGTTTGGGAAGGTGATGCTCTGTGCCTCAGTTTCCCCACTGAAAAGCATCTGCGTCGGCACGTTAGTCCAGCTTTATCTGCTCTTTCCAGCCAGTTTCATGGATATTTCTAATTAAAACTGTTTTAAAGCTGACAGTTTTATAAAGACTTTCCCTAGTTCAGGCCGAAGTTGTGGATTGAGTCTGTAATGAGGCAGAAAGTCTCTGGGTTGTGCCAGGGGAAGGGTCGGGCTTGTTCTCTGACCTTAAAATCCCTGAAACCAAAATACTCATCTGGGCGCTATCCTGTGGCTGGAGCTGTTCAATGCACATCCTCTGCATCATCGGAAGGCACAGCAGCAACAGCCTTCACCAGCCTGTATTATTGCAGCACAGGTGACTTTATGGGCGCAAACAATGACACAGAGCGGGCCAGAGTCGCTGCAGCTAGCTATTAAGGGAATAAAAATAAACAGGAGTGTTGTGTGCGCCTGGGACCCGAGCTGCAAAAGACTAGCTCATTAACTTTAAATATATCACCTCGCTGCACGCTGGAGGTCAAACTCCAGGAAAAAAAAAAGAAGAAAAAGAAAAAGGTGAATACTTATCAGTCTACACACAGCAGATCCTCATCTCCATTTAAATGTGTGCCTCACTTTAGTGCTATGACAAGAAACTTTTAAGGAGGAGGGAGAACCTGATTATCCTGAGATTGGCCGGGGAAAAGACTTATTTAGGAAGCAGCAGGCGGGTTATGCAGGCTCCCAGTTTAATGCACAAGGCTCTGGAAACCAGGTGTAAGTCTCTGTTCTGCCCTTGGTTATAGGCAACACAACCCATGCCTGCTTTCTCCCGTTTTTCTTTCCCTCTCTCACTCTGTCTCACTCCAGCCCAATGAATATTTAATTACATCCTCCAAGGGGAGAATTTTGGACAGTCAGCCATTGAGGGTCGGGGCTCTCCCATGGGATGGAGGGTGCAATGGGTTCACGCTTGCTGCTCCTCTGAGCATTTAATTATTTCTTCAAAGCAGCAGAGCTCTGGCAGGAGAGGTTGCAAGGGCCCAGGTACAGGTTGCTGCTACCTGGGATATCAGGATTTGCCGTCCCGGCTCAGCCGGATCGCTCTCTCCTCATCCAGGTCCTGTGTGGTTTGGGGGAGCTCTGCCCCCCTGAGCTCTCCCTGCCTTGCATGTCCAGCCTGTGCAAACCACTGCTGATGGTAGATCCTGTGGCATCAGGACAAATGTACCAGGAGAAAGGCAGGATGGGGCTCAGGCCATACGGATGTAGCTCGGCTTGGCATTGGAGCATAGCTGGGGGTATTTCGTACTGTGGTTGCCATCCTTGGTGCCCCGACAAGGTGACTGCAGAGCTCTGCCAGCCCTCAAATGTGTCTGTGTTCCCTGCTAAACACAGAATCAAAGAATCAGTTTGGTTGGAAGAGACCCTCAAGATGATCAAGTCCAACCATTCCCCACCCCCGGCACTGCCCCATGTCCTGAGAACCTCATCTCTGTCTGTCCAGCCCTCCAGGGCTGGTGACTCCAGCACTGCCCTGGGCAGCCTGTTCCAATGCCCCACAGCCCTTGGGGAAGAAATTGTTCCCAGATCCAACCTCACCCTCCCCTGGTGCAACTTGAGGCCGTTTCCTCTGCTCCTGGTGCTTGTTCCTGGGGAGCAGAGCCCGACCCCCCTGGCTCCAAGCTCCTTTCAGGCAGTTCAGAGATCAGAAGGTCTCCCCTCAGCTCCTGTTCTCCAGCTGAACCCCCCAGGTCCCTCAGCCGCTCCATCACACTTGTGCTCCAGCCCCTCACCAGCTCCGTTCCCTTCTCTCCACTCGCTCCAGCACTTCAAGGCCTTTCTTGGTGTGAGGGGCCCAGAACTGATCCCAGGATTCGAGGTTTGGCCTCTCCAGTGCTGAGAACAAGGGGACAATCACATCCTCCAGCAAATCCAACCTTCCCTTCTCCCATTTGTTGAAGTCAAAAGGGCTGAGGGAAGATGAGATCCTTGAAATCCATCAGCTTAGAGAGGGTTGTGATGTTCTGTGCTCTGTGGTGAAGCACAGCACCTCCAGCCAGAGCGAACGACAGCACCTTGAAACCTCTTTGGCCTGAGGATCTGCAAGCACAACCCCACAACAAATGAATTGCATTTAAAGGCAAGAGGATTAGGAGAGTAAATCCTTCTTCAAAAGTGCTGGAGGCTTCTTTGGCTTCCCCAACATACACATGCAACCCAGCGTTTGCTCCCTGGGAGTGCAGTGGTAGTTTTACAGGCTTCCCTCTATGTTAAGTCATTAGCGCTTTTCCTTTTTCCACATCCCATTGGTGTGTTTAGAAGAGCTCATGGCCATTTTTCAGAGGTGCAGACACCCCTTCCTTGGGGCTGGTGAAGGCTGTTGCTGCTGTGCCTTCCGATGATGCAGAGGATGTGCACTGAACAGCTCCAGCCACAGGATAGCGCCCAGATGAGAATTTCAGTTTCAGGGATTTTAAGGTCAGAGAACAGCTTGATCACCGACCCTTCCCCCGGCACAACCCAGAGACTTTCTGCCTCATTACAGACTCAATCCACAACTTTGGCCTGAACTAGGGAAAGTCTTTATAAAACTGTCAGCTTTAAAACAGTTTTAATAAGAGATATCCATGAAATACAAGTGATAGGACAAGAGGAAACGGCCTCAAGTTGCGCCAGGGGAGGGTGAGGTTGGATGTGGGGAACAATTTCTTCCCCAAAGGGCTGTGGGGCATTGGAACAGGCTGCCCAGGGCAGTGCTGGAGTCACCATCCTTGGAGGGCTGGACAGACGGACATGAGGTTCTCAGGGACATGGGGCAGTCAGTGCCAGGGGTGGGTTATGGTTGGACTTGAAGATCCTGAGGGTCTTTTCCAACCAAAATGATTCTATGATTCTATGAAATTGGCTGAAAAGAACAGGTAAAGCCGGACTAACGTGCCGACACAGCCATTTTGCAGTGGGGAAACTGAGGCACAGAGCATCCGAAGCAAATTTCCTTGGGCTGCAGTGTCTGGGAGAGCTAGAAAAGAGTTTGGTTTCCCTGCTCCATGCTGCTCTGAGCTGCTGTTCCATCATCTTCGGTGTGCTTGGTGCAAATGGAGGTTGAACACGATGCATGGCCCAATGATTCTTCTCTGGAGCTCTGCAGTGGCAGCCAAACAGAGATGACAGCATGGCCAACATTGATTCTGGGGCTCTTCAAACTGAAATTACCCTCAAGTTCTTCCTGCACCCGGTGGGTGTACAGTGCACGTTGTGACATGGGCTGGTCCAGGACCCCATGCCAGCCACTCACAGTATCACAGTATGTTTGGGATTGGAAGGGACCGCAAAAGATCATCCAGTCCAATCCCCCCATGGAGCAGGAACGCCCAGGTGAAGTCGCACAGGAACATGTCCAGGCAGGTTGGAATGTCTGCAGAGAAGGAGACTCCACAACCCCCCTGGGCAGCCTGGGCCAGGCTCTGCCACCCTCACCATCAAGAAGTTTCTTCTCAAATTTAAGTGGAACCTCTTGTGTTCCAGCTTGATCCCATTACCTCTTGTCCTATCATTGTTTGCCAACGAGAAGAGCCTGGCTCCATTCTCGTGGCACTCACCCTTTATATATTTATAAACATTAATAAGGTCACCCCTCAGTCTCCTCTTCTCCGAACTAAAGAGACGCAGCTCCCTCAGCCTTTCTTCATAAGGGAGATGCTCCACTCCCTTAATCATCTTTGTTGCCCTGCGCTGGACTCTCTCCAGCAGTTCCCTGTCCTGCTGGAACTGAGGGGCCACAACTGGACACAATATTCCAGATGTGGTCTCACCAGGGCAGAGCAGAGGGGAAGGAGGACCTCTCTCCATCTACTGACCACCCCCTTAACCACCACTCGTGGTCCTGGGGCACTGCAAAGGTTCCCAGAGGACACAAGGATATCGCTGGGTGCCTTCAGGCGACCCTTTTCCACACCGAAGCCATTAGCCAGGCTCACATGGTTGCTTGCAGGGTTGTTGACAGTGCATCAGTTGTTATTCCTTTTTATTGTCACACTTGCCTGTTTTTTCTCAGAATGGAGATGGTGTTTTGTGGGGAGCAAGCGTTTGCGGGTATCTGGAAGCACTTAGTGCCCAGCTGATGCTAACAGACTCATAACGATAAGCAGATATGATTTGCCTCTGATGATGTGGCCAGCAATGCTCTGAGTCATAGTTTGAGTCATGCGAGGTTCAGCCACATGGTTGCTCACCCCCTTCTGACCCCTGGACATTATAGTCACGATTAAGAGGAAGCGTTTTTGGAAAGAAAAATGTTAGGCTGTAACTGTAAATAAGTAAATAAATGTTTGATGTGGTTTAAAACCAGGGCTTAAGGTCAGCTCTGGTGTTTTGCTAAGATCACCCACACAAGCTGTGACTATCCCCTGGTCAGTCAGGGTTGGGGTGGCAGCTGGATCCAATCCTCACCCACTTTCCCACCTGATGGTCTCTGCTCAGCATCCTGGTTCGAGGTTTCCCTGCTCTCAATTTGTAAATGAGTTTTTGCAATGTGTGAGTGCTTTTATCAGTCTGGGACTTCAGCATGGCTGGGGTTTCTAAACTCATCTGCGTTTGTAACTGGTGGGAGCAGAAGGAGAAAGGGAGCATGGGCTGCTCCATCCTGGCCGTAGCTTTGCACCTGCTTGTGCCGCATCCCTTCTTATGAGGTTGTTTTCCTTCAGTTCTTGCTAAAGTGGTTAATGTCAGCTTGGAGGCAGCAGCTGGGGTTAGGAAACAAACCCAGAGCGGGTGTGGAGTCTCCTTCTCTGAGACATTCAAACCGCCTGGACCCACCTGTGTGATCTGCTCTGTGACCCTGCGTGAGCAGGGCTGGGCTGGGGATCTGCAGAGCTCCTGCAACCCAACCAGCCTGGAGTTCTGTGATAAATCACCCCAGGGGGTTGATGAGGGGCTGAGGCTGTGGGATCACTGGGGGCACAGTTGTTCAGGATTCGTGGATGGCTCATGGGAAGGAGGAAGGGAAGGCAAGAGCAGCGTAGACACACACTCCGGCCCGGTGTTGTCCTCCCTTCTTCCCATCCCTTAAACCCAACTAAAAGTTCATTTCTGAATAAGCCACATACCGCTCGCTCTGAATATCAACGACTCCCGGGCAAGGAGCACATCTGTAGGCACAGCAAAGCCAAACGCAGGGACGTGCGCAGTGTTTGATTTGCCTCCAATGCAAATTCTCGAACAGATGCTCGACGTGTGCATCACACATCAGCCTGGAGCCGCGTACGTGACTATGGTGAGGAGGAGGAGGAGGAAGGCACCTTCTAGCTGTACCCAACACAAATTTCAAGCTGAGTGCTCCCAGTATCTGCTGGGTGGCCTGAAGATGCATAGATCCTGTAGGTGATATGGGTATTGGGCATTACCTAGATATACCATGGTTGTGGAGAGCAACCCTGTTGCATTTTCACCTTGCAGATTTGCACTGAACGTGCCTTGGGGCCTGTGTCTGTGGGGTTTTTATAATAGTTCTCTCCTGGCTGTCGAACATTGTAAAAGGAAATTTCAGTCAAAACCGTGAGTTCTCTTTCTTGATATTATGATGCTGCAGTCTCCTGAGAACCTGATGGCAGGAAGGTTTGTTTTCTGCAGCTTAAAACAAATGTTAAAGGGATATTTCTACCAGGCAAAAATGTTTTGGGGTCTAGTTTCCTTGCTAGTTAACAGTTTTAATTGAAAAAGCAGTCAATAAGGGGATAATGCATTTTGTAATAGCATCTTTCTTCTGAGGTTGTGAAAAATGCTATAATTAAGCTGGTAATTAAAGCCTGTGAAGTTAGTTATGATCCCTGGCAAAGGCACAGGGAAGTCATGAGCCGGGGTTTGCCCAAAGTCTTGTTCTGAGTCAGACACAGAGCCCAGGAGTCCTGGCTTCTCTCTCCTCATGTGTCATGTGCAGGACCAAATCCTGGCTGCTCTGTGGATGAAATGACATTGTAGAAAACGCACACTGAATAGCTCAACATTTTGGGGTTGCGCATGGATAGACCAAATATATGCGCAGGCAGGTACTAGGATCTTTCAAAATGCAAATTGTTTTCTCGCTAATCTGGCTGATTTCTTTAACCCAATTTACATCAGTGAATGGGTTTGTTGCTGCCTTTCCCTTGAAGTGCTGTGCTGCAATGTAAATCGGCGCGAATCCCCTGTCACCTTGCATTACCTTCTCCAACGTGATCCAACGTGCTGTGACTGATACAATCCGACTTGATGGCATCAACCGGCACCTCCCCCGGGGAAGCAGAAGGAACACATTTCCTCGTAGCCCATGAATGTTTTAAAGAATGGCTTGGCAAGTGATGGGGTGCCCACCCCTTTCCTTTTCTGCTTAATAAGCTGTCCCAGAAATTAGCTCCATCCTGCAAGTGCTCAGCCCCCTCCAGCCCTGCAAAAAGCCCTTTAGCATGTGCTGAGCCCTGAAGACGTGAACAACTTCAGCAGCTGGATGTGCTCTTCTTGCACGTTCCGGGATCAAAGCTATTAGGAATCCCTGCTGAGTTTCCTTTTGCTGCCTCACCCCCAGGATATTCGCTCTTGTCTTCAAGAAATTACGGGCAGAGCCCGGTGAATAGAGATCACTGTTCTGGCAAACGAGCATTTTGACTCTGCTTATTTTCACATTGTGTTTCCGCAGAGATAAGGACACGGAGAGATTTCAATCAGCGGTGCATATGCTCAGATCAAGCGTATGAAATAGCATAAAAAGGGCCGATAGCGGCAGCACGCGGTGCACGTGGTGACACCAGCACTCGGGGCTGCTGCAGCTACTGCAGTGACATTTAATAGTAGCGCTTGTATTGATTGCCTTCAGCCTGATGGGTTTAGACGCTTCTTACACCTCATAATTTAGCAACAGCAACTACATGGAGAGGTGGGTGGAGGCAGTTCCAGCTGAATTGGAATAAAAACCAACCGAAACGTCTTCCAGTTGCTGATTCTGTTTTCAGACTTGAAGGAAGTCTAATATATCCACCCATATAAATTGCACTAATAATTGGGACATGTCTGTGGACTGATAGACAGAGGAGAGGTTTATAGACACACTGACTGCCCCGTTCAGAGCAGGTATTTCTAAGATCCTTCAACAGGCAGGAGTTTCCCTTTTTTTGCCATTTTCATTCAGCATCACGCAAGTTCTCTGAGGGAAAAGTAACATTAAATACAATGCTTGCATAGACTTCAAACAACCATGTGCCTCAGTGACAAAACACACAATATACAGCAGAGCTCGGGACCTCATCAGCTCCCTTCGTTAGCGGCAGGAGCCGCCACCTCGTCCCGCTGACGGCTCTGAAGCTGTGTCTGCTCCGCATGCTGAGCACACGGGGCTTTTCAGAGCCGGATGCTGGTGGAAAGCTGAAATTAAATATCTTGTGGATTCACAATAATCTGGCTCTTCCCTCTGTATATACTCCTTTTCTCCGGAGGATGGGGTTGGCCCTGTAAAACCTTTGCAGAGACCAGGCTAGTTGACAGCTCCATAGACAGGAAGAGCCCTGCTGTCCTCCTGCCAAAATTGGGCTTTGGAGAAGAGACTTGCCTACAAACTCTCCAGGTTTGGGGAATCAGAGAATCATTTTGGTTGGAAGAGACCCTCAGGATCACTGAGTCCAGCCATAACCCACCCCTGGCACTGCCCCATGTCCCTGAGTACCTCATCTCCATCTGTCCAACCCTCCAGGGATGGTGACTCCAGCACTGCCCTGGGCAGCCTGTTCCAATGCCCCACAGCCCTTTGGGGAAGAAATTGTTCCCCACATCCAACCTCAACCTCCCCTGGCACAACTGAGCCTATTTCCTTTTGTCCTAAGTGACCCGTTCATCTCTATTTTGTATCACCTGGTCATGTCCTCAGGTGTGGCTGTGCCACAGCACAGGCCATTCATTGAGACATCAACAAATTTGGGTCTGTAGGCACCATGAACTTGATGTAGGAGGTGCCATAGTGCACGTGTGGGTCCATGTTATGCAACAGATCCAGAGTGGCTTGTTGGACATGGGCACTAAGTGATATTTCAGTGAAAACACTGATCTTTTTCTTTCATTCCAGGGGATGGCCAGGTTGATTTTGATGAATTCATGACTATTCTGGGACCTAAGCTGGTATCATCGGAAGGCAGAGACGGCTTTCTGGGAAATACAATAGACAGCATATTCTGGCAGGTAAGTGGTCATGTTTTTAAATGCGACTTTAGCCAACTATCAGTAGCTTCCAGAATTGATTTGTTGAGGAGCACAGCACATTTTGCTAAGTGGGAATGCTTGTGTAAAGGCTACTGGGATCAGTCTTGTGTGGACTGAAGGAAAGCACTTATTGTGAATGAACTGCAGTTGAATGCACAAAAACACCCAGTTATTTGTGCAACGTGTTTGCGAGCATTTTGAAATTCACTTTTGGAGGAGAAAACGCAGTTTTCTCAATGAGTCATTTGAGTTGGGAACGTTGAACCTGTCAGGCTAAAATGTGCCACTGTTCAACATCCCTTGGCCGTGGCAGAGGGATGGTCCAAGCAGAGCAAGATGTGCCATAAAGATCACGTCTGATTGATGGTTCTGTGGTTAATTCAGGTCCAGGGCTGCGGATGAGGATGTGCCGGTGCAGGTTTTGCCCGCGGTGCTGCCCTGGGGTGGTTTGGTGCTGCTGGTTTCAGGGATCGGAGTAGGGGCAGGTCTGGCTGGTGATTTTAAACAGCGTTAGACCTTCCTGGAACAGGAAGAACAGTCCAGGCTGTTAGAGTGGAGGTGAAAAATCTCCCAAAACACCGTGCTGCATGTTTCTTGTCAAAGGATTAAATGTGTAGTTTTCTATGAGATTATGACTCATTTCAGGGATCATCTAACAGCCTTGGCTTGTTAATAAACTTTGGCTGTTACCAAGTTTATGTGAATCAAGAATCAAACCTGGATATAAGTATTTCTGTCTTTTACTACTCTCCAGCACTGTCCAGACTGAATTGGGTGGAGTTCCGTAAGAGTCTTTTAAAAGTCTTTTAAAAACTTGTTCCTGGCCTCTTGGCATGTGATAGAAATAACCCTGGAAATCCTGGTCTGGATCCCAGTATTCCATTGTAATAGAATCATTTAGATTGGAAAAAAGCTGTCAAAGCAATAGTTTGGCATTGGTGAAGCCACAGAGGTATGTAACGTATCTGGGGGGGATGAAGATCTGAACTCGCACCGCAAAGGGCAGGACTGTGGCAGTCAAATGATTTATTGTCTCCATCGCCTCTTGTGAGCTTCGTCCCGGCACATGAGCTAAGGGGAGGTGGGGAAGCATCAGCTCATCCCATTTCCAGATCCTCCGCTCACCAGAGACATTCAAGAAGCAAAAATACTCCTTGGGAAAATCAAGTTTATGAGCTGAGCTCTTTGATGGGGAAGCAAAGAAGTCTGGAGCCCTCCCTAAAATTCAGCTCAGCTGCCATTCAGTGACCCTTCGGCCCATGGAAACGCCTGCAGGGGCTTTGCTCAGAGGAAGGGAGGACGTGTGCTCTGGTTTTAGAGCAGCAGGACTCCTGGGCTCAGCTTTGGCCTTGCTCTTTCATGCGGCGGGGACCGTGGCCCTTGTGTCCCCAGGCTGTGGTGGGACAAGCATAAAGAGCACAGAGATTTCAGGTGCTGGCCCCTCGGTGGGAAGGGACAGCCCTGGGGGTTGTCCGCAGGCAACGAAGCTTTGACCGAATTGCACAAGTGCTCCAGGGCCTCGGAAAGAAAGAAAAAGTGTTTATGGTCTTTTACTTGTAAGGGTAAAAATACATCTCTTTACATAGCACTTCCCTGGATTTCAAAGCCCTTGAAGAAAGGCTTCATCTCACTTTTCATTTCTCCTGGGGTAGGTGAGCTCGTGAAGAATACAGCAATTTTGCTGCTTGTTCCTAAAGAAGAAGCAAGGATAAAATCACGTAGGAAAGTGCCATTTGGGGAGCAGGTTCCCTTTGCCTGTTCATACTTGGCTTTACCTTCACTGTCTGCAGGGCCGTAAGTCACCTTGTCTTTAAGCAAAGCATTTATGCATCTGTATTATCTCTGATTTGAAACAAAGCCCTTTTGGAATTGGGACCAGTCCGTGTTTCCCGTATCCCCTTGCCATGCAATTTTCATATTTGCTGGCAAGGAACGACAGGGAGAGGGCAGTGAGTGCGGGTCACGGCCATGAAACCTCACCCCAAAGCTGTAGGCAGCAAAAGACATCTTGAAGAGGCTTCTATAAGAATTCCACGGGGAGGGAAAATCCATGTTGGCACCCAGAAAGTGCCTTCTCCTCTCCCATCCAAACAGCTTTCCTCCAGCTCTCACAATTTTGGCTCTCAGGGTATTTTTACTGAGAGTCCGACTTTCTATAATGTGGCCCTTCTGCGCACACTGTTGAAAGCGCATGTTAATAGTGCTTTAAATAATGCAATAATAGAGTTAAATAATAACCAGCAGCCAAAGGAGAGAGGAATTGGAGGGAAGAGGCGAGGGTCTGGCAGTGTGTTTGCAGATGAAACTGGGGGCGAGTCGCTGGGATCCAGGGGGCAGGAGCTGCAGAGGGGAAGGATCTTCCCACAGCAGCCATGGGGCTGCAGGACATGGGGAAGGGGTAGAAGCAATGGAAGAAAAGGGAAAAGAGAGAGGGATCATGTGTGGAAGCCTTGAAATAATAGGGAAATGGTGCATTCCACCTATCGCATGGCAGAAGAGTGATGATCAGCCCGGGAGAAGCAGGCTTTGGCTGAGACATGAGCATCGGCAGGTAGTAGAGACACGGAGGGTCTCTCAGATGTATTTTTCTTCCTTGATTTCCCGCGTGGGCTTTAAATTGAATTGTGTCAGTGTGTGTTTAAGGCGGCTGACTCTTGCTTTCTGGAGTAGCAGTGATCAGTTCTGCTCCACTTAAAGCGGCTCCCTGGTCCCTCAGCCGGATCAGGTATTTAGGGGAAGGGAAAAATCCTCCCTGCATATACTATATTAGGATGAGTCAGGAAGGCCAATGGCATCCTGGGGTGTATTAGAAGGGGGTGGTTAGTAGATCAAGAGAGGTCCTCCTTCCCCTCTACTCTGCCCTGGTGAGACCACATCTGGAATATTGTGTCCAGTTCTGGGCCCCTCAGTTCAAGAAGGACAGGGAACTGCTGGAGAGAGTCCAGCGTAGGGCAACAAAGATGATTAAGGGAGTGGGGCACCTCCCTTATGAGGAAAGGCTGAGGGAGCTGGGTCTCTTTGGTTTGGAGAAGAGGAGGCTGAGGGGTGACCTTATTAATGTTTATAAATATATAAAGGGTGAGTGCCATGAGGATGGAGCCAGGCTCTTCTCGGTGGCAGACAATGATAGGACAAGGGGTAATGGGATCAAGCTGGAACACAAGAGGTTCCACTTAAATTTGAGAAAAAACTTCTTCTCAGTAAGGGTGACAGAGCACTGGAACAGGCTGCCCAGGGAGGTTGTGGAGTCTCCTTCTCTGGAGACATTCAAGACCGACCTGGACATGTTCCTGTGCCACCTCACCTAGGCGTTCCTGCTCCAGCAGGGGGATTGGACTAGATGATCTTTTGAGGTCCCTTCCAATCCCAAACATACTGTGATACTGTGTGATACTGTGAGTCGATACAGACCAGTGCTGTCAGCAGAGCTGAGCAAACATGGACTTTCCTCCACCTCAGAAAGTCTGTTCTTCCCGAGCAAGATGCACCATGATCCAGTTCCCAGCCTGCAGGATCATGGTCGGGAGGAGTGTGAAGGTTGGAAGCACAGGGCGAAACCCGTTCCCTCCAATGTGGGGCAGACCAAGCTTGCAGCAACAACGCAAACATCCCCTTGGGCTGCTTCTCACAGCGTCTACATTTATGCAAAGCAAAATGTAAAGCAAAAGGAGCATAGGTGAGATTTTGGGAGCAGCCACTGAGCCCCAGTTCGGCAGCACAGGGCTGGTAGAGCTCCCGTGGTCTCTCGCGGGGTGTCTGCCCCCTGCCCTCTCCATCTTTTTCCCTCTGGATGTTTTGAAAAAGTGAAGGTCCATCACTCACTCTCCTTCCTCTGCCAACCTTCTCTGAGCTGGTGCTCACACTTACTGTCCTGAAGCTGCTTTTCCTCAGTGTTTCTGGCAGCACTTTTGCAGGGATACGGTGGCCACTGCATGGTCAGGGAGCTGCTATTTGATCAGTTTGCAGGCATGAGAATTTGTTCTTCCAGAACTCGGGGAATACGCATCCACATTGAGGGCTGTGTTTTGTGCAAATGAGTTTTGAGGCATTTCCAATGCGTGGCCATTCAGGTCTGTAAAGCGATTTAGATCAAGAGCATTACAGAAAAGACAAACATCGCTACTGGTAAATATTAGCTCCTTTTTTTGGCAAACAAAACCCAGATCTGTCCACTGTGCCCTGCCATTCTGAGCCAGAGAGAGGGATAAAAAGAGAGAGAGGAGAAACTGGGATTGCATATTCATTTACCATTTTGCCCAGATCGTTTCTAAGTGCACAGACATTCAGGCACAAGTGTTAAATAGTTTGCACAGGACGTAGTGTAGTGGATCTCCAGCCCCTGGGGACAAACAACAGGAACAGAAGTAATAATAATATTGGATTATAGGCTTTTAATTAAAATCAACCTCTCTGTCTTGGCTAAAATGCTTTTTGAATTCACAACAAGTTTGAACGCTTAAACAACAGGGCTGCATCTGCATCGAATGCAGAATAAATTCTGTACCCGGCAGCGCTGATGAGAATATTTTGAAAAGTCAATACTTTATATGGTGATCATTTGAGAGGCGAAACGCTGCCTGCTGGGGTTTTTTTCCCTTCTCTCTTTACTGTACGCACGTGGAAGCTGCAGGGAGCATCATTTCAGCCCTCGCTAACGCATCGCCTGTGCAAGGATATCTGGAAGCTTTGTCGTGCATGAGGGGCCGGCACTGGATCACGGCGCCCATTCGTCGCATTAGATATTGCCCGGTATAATTCACTGGCGTTCAGGAGGAGGCTGGTTGGTTTGGGATAAATAAGGCTGCTTTGCAGGAATGGGAAGACCAGAATACCAATGTGATAGTTCGGGTTGGGGAGATGCTACTCAGAGATCTCGTTTTTTCCACCATAGGGGTGGCTCTGCTGTTTTTCAGGGGGACAGCAGGTCCTGCACACAGAGCAGCTGCTGTTTCCTGGGCTTGGGAAAACCGTTTTTGTCCACATTCCTTTGAGGAGGAGGAATCCTGTCGTTTTTAGGATCTTTGGTGGATGAGTAGGTGCAGCCAAAGCTGGATCCTGCAGCACCACGATGCAGGGAAGGGGACGGGCCAGAGACAGCAGAAACCCCCATGCTCTCGAGCCACCAAAACCAGCAGTGTGAACCAAAGGGCATTTTGTCCCTGGATGCAGGAAAAACAGAGCAAAGGCCACTTCCAGCTGTGCAGCTTCACATCTGGCGCTGGCTGGGGAGGGGTCTCAGGGAGGTGAACGGGACTTGGAGCTGCCTATGAACATGAGACAGCAGAGGGACATGGCCGTGATGGGGCACGGTGGTTTTGTCCTCCTGGCACAGCTGCTTTAATGATTTGCCGTGCAAAACTGCCCATCCATAATCTTGTTTGCAGTTGTCACTATGAATGCAACAACATCCCAGGGGAAAGATCTGGGCTCTTATGATCTGGTCAATCAATTAGTGCTTTAATAGAGTGAAATGAAGGGGAAAATGTGTGGGAACCTCGGTGGCACAGGGCAGGGTACGGAGAAGCCACGACGGGCGATGCTGTGGGAGGGAGGCAGGGCCGAGGATGCCGTGTCGGGACCGCGCTGCCAGCCAGGCGTGTGAACCGTGCATGGCGCTTGGCTCCACAAAGATAATTCTGCCTAGAGAGAGGTTTTTCTTTATGAGGTCCAGTAGATAAATCTAATGCAATTTCCCCCTCTATGTGAGTTTTCTCCTCTCATCCCCACAGAGGAGTTAATTTGATGATGGCAAATTAGCCTTGCTGGAGTTGTGGAGAAAATGTGTGTGTCTCTGCGTGCAATTCCACGCAGTAGCAAATCCAACCACCCCCCACTGCTGCAGACCGTGGTATTGCCAAAAGAACAGCTTGATTCTCGCAAGGGCCAGCCGGGTGCAGGGTGTACCTGGCCTCCCCTCCTCACCCTCCTCCTCCTCCTCCTCTTCCTCCTGGGTCAGTGCAGCCACTTTGTATGTGTCTGGGGTATCACTAAACCCCAGGAGAGACCATTTTACATCTCGTTCCACAATTGCTTGCTGACAGTGAGCAGCTCTGCTGCAAATACCACTTGATCTAAGGATTTCAGGTGCTGCTGTTTCAACCTTTTGAGGAACCATTTTGAATTGTCTTCTCTGGAGGAAGAGATTTAGTTTTGCAGTGCAGGGTACCGGGTGACGCTCGGGGTCGGTGGTGGTTCCTGACAGGGCAGTTTTTGCATGTGTAGTTTAGGGTGGGAAGGAACTGGTGTTGTGCTGCTGCTTGGAACAAAAGATGAGACTCAGGGAGGAAGAATGGCTTAAAAGTATGTGCAGACTTAGTGCTTGTACAAGTGCCCTCCCTCTTGGTGACTACTTTGGGGTTTAAATCGGGAAACACTGCAGTTGAAGGTTTGGGTGCCAAAACTTGATGGATGGGGTCAAGGGTAGGCAGCTGGGGCTGTACCGTTCGACCATACTCATCTCACCCATGCACGTCCTCTTCTGCAAAAGCCCCTCACTCCAACAGCAATATTTTCAGTGTTTGCAACAATGTGGGGTTTTGGTTTTTGAACCTGAACTATCTTAAAGTGATTTTGACAGAAGGGAAGTTCTGTGCTTCTTAAAGATCTGCCCTTTCTTGGGTTTTTCAAGCTGGATACCACCTAACTAAAAGACTGGTTGAAAACCTTGGCATTGCCTCCCCTGCAGAACCCACTGCAATTTGGCCTGGGACCCAAGGCCACCTTTCCCATGACACTTAATACTGGACTCTGCTCAACCAGAGTCGTTAAATTCACCCGGTGCACCATTAGCTTCAGTGTCCTGAGCATGTTTCCAGTTTCCGAAATTGTGTCCTGCCTTTTAGCTTTGATGTGTGATTTCCATCTATCCCCTTTTAAAATGTGAGGTTTCCCATTACCAGGGCACAGATGGCTGCATTGCGGTGATGAGCAGGGACTCTGGCCACAGAGCCAAGATGACGGTGTGCGGTTCATCTTGGTACCTGGGACACTCCTTAGACCCCCTGCAGAGTTAAGAGAGAAAAATAGGGTGCAATTCATGGGATCTGCGTAAGGCATCAACCTCAGGAAGGGATGCATCATGCTTCAAAAGTGCTGGTTTTTCTCCATTTGGTATAAAGTCTAGAAACATGGCTCAGATGGAGATGTGTGCGCTGGGGACAGCTAAATGTCATCTGACGGGTCCCACTAAGGATTTCACCAGCTCTGCTGGTGCTGAGGCTGTTATCAGTGGAAGGAAAAGGGTTCTGGTTGCCTTATTAAATCTTCTTTTGTTGACAAAGATATTCCCACTGAGTACATAGTACTCAGTGGTTGTTGACACAACCGAGTAAAAGCTGAGCACTTACAGGTGATGAATTCATCAGCCAGAGACTTCTCTTTGTTCATAGTCTGGATATCCAGCCCAGAAGTGCTGTCACAGTCTCTGGTGTAGACGTGAACATTGGAGAGGTCCATGGCCTGGATTGTCCTTGGACAGTGGGACTGTCACATCACTGAACCCCTTTGCAGTGAATGAAGTTGCCAGAGTGAGCAGTGATGTTCGGGTGGCCTCATTTTGATCTGTTTCTATGACGAGGCCTCATTTTCACCGGTACACATGTTTCCCTGTGACAAAACCAGCTCTCTCAAGTCATCAGGATCAAAGTTAAACCTAAAAACTGAACATACTGGAAATGATGAAGTTTTCAGGCTACTTGTGAACCAAAGCAGGACTGGTACCGACAGCAGGAGAAAAGCAAGGCTTCGTTGTCTGGCTGTGTTTTGTAGCTCACTTACACATTTAGCTTTCAGAACCACACTACAGCTCTGGTTCAAAGTCTATTTAAAGCAGGCGGTTTGTATCAAGAGGCATCCTGCCCACTGGATGACAGTGTCTGACTGTCCTGGCAGGTGGTGCTTTGCCTTTGTGCACATTCCGGAGCACTCACATACACGCACTCCATCCCGCTCTTATGCTACACAGGTTATGTTTTCCATGCCAGCTTATATATAAACTCATTCTGTGTCTCCGTGTGTCACTGGGATATTTTTTTGCCCCTGCCCAATGGGTGAAATAGAAACTGCGCTGTGATTTTCTCAGTGATTTGCTTAGAAACATAAGGAGCAATGTGTAGGAAAGGTAAATGTATATTATCATAGTCTGGTGTGCACGTGGGTACGGGGAATGTGGGATGGGGAAGGAGTTTCTTACTTGTTGTGGACTCTTTGGTGAGTGCCAGAGTGCATCCCTGGGGACGTTTTTTGGGGGATGGGGATCTTTTTTCTTTGAGTGATCTTTGATGCCTTTGAAAGGCATCACTGGTTGATAGAATCACAGAATCATTTTGATTGGAAAAGCCCCTCAAGATCATCGAGTCCAACCATAACCCACCCCTGGCACTGCCCCATGTCCTGAGAACCTCGTCTCCGTCTGTCCAGCCCTCCAGGGATGGTGACTCCAGCACTGCCCTGGGCAGCCTGTTCCAATGCCCCACAGCCCTTTGGGGAAGAAATCGTTCCCCAGATCCAACCTCAACCTTAATTGGCTCTAAGTCTGAATTTCATGGGCATCAGAGTTTGGGAATTGTTTACAACAGACTTGATGGTGGTGGCCTATTTCTATTCCTTTTTTTCTTAAAGAATCCCCACTTTGAGCTGGAAATGTTTACAGTGCCCTCCCTCCGAGCCCTGGGTTTCAGTAGAGTAAAAATATTGTGAAAATTTCACTAAGATTTTAAAGAGAAGAATAAGAGGGGGAAAAAAAAAACAGGAAAAAAGACACTCCAATGCTCATAAACAAGAAGAAAAAACCAAAAGTGTTGGCAACTGCTTGCGACAAACAAATGTGTTTAGAAAGAAAAATGACCTTTTATGTGAAAGAAAAGCTAGAAAAAGGAATTAGTCTGAGAAAATGCAAATGGAGAGCTGCAATTTTTTTTGTAATATTACTATTGAGTAACACACAAGTGATAATTAAAATAAGTAATTATATCACCCGATACATTTACTCTTAGTTAAGAAAACATATCAGGGTGCAGACACAGCAGAACTCCAGAGCAACATGAGAAAGCCGGTGGAACTATTCAATATATGTGTGAGTGTGGTGGGAAGCATGCAAAACTTATTCATCCCCTTTTCATGGAAATAAGCAGCTCTAGCATGTAAGGGAAAGATCTCTGTTCAAAATGAGCCAGGATGATGTTGAAGTTCCCTCCAGAGATGTATTTGAATGTCCAAATTTCCTATTTTGAGCAGATGCAAACATGGGAATGAACTCACAGCTGGAGTTCATGGAAATGCCCCCGTTCTTGGAGCAAAGTGCAGGTGAAAAAAACATCGTATAACAATGATTTGCATGCTTTTAATCTCTTTCTGCTCTTGCTGAGTGTTAGTTTAGATGTTTTCCCCCGGGCTGCCTTGCTCGGGGGTTATTAGTACAAGACGTCACTGTCAACCCATCCGCTCCCCCCACGCGCACGGAACTCTGGCTCCTTCCAACTTTGGGGAGTGACAGAGCAATTGAAAGCCAAATGAAATAAATGGATGCTCTTTAGGAGAGCGGAACCTGCAAAGAGCTGTCACAAAGGCAGACAGGTTGTATGTAGGTGCCGGATTTCGGGGCTTTCAGGAACCACAAGATAAATCCATGAACTTCACCTTCCAGCACTTGTGTCTTTTGTGAGACAACTGAGCCTATATTAATATTTAATTTATGGCTAGTTGGTATGAGGGCACGTGTTTTCACAAAGTTAGTCAGTATATTAAGCTAAAATATATCCTTTCCCCAATACCAGCTGCTTCTTGCTACATATCAGCCCCATCCTTGCATTTTTCTGATGCCACATCTTTATTACCAACTGGCATGAAAACTCTGCTGAACTCCCGGCTCAGAAATGCTTTTGTAGTTACTCAAATAGCCTCAGTAGCCGGGGTCTCTTTTTCCTACTGCCATTCAAAAGTGCTCCAATCCCAAGGGCAGTTTCAGAGCAAAAGTGGAATATATTATAGCGATAGAATCAAACACTGATGAAACCCTCCCGGAGTTGCCGGTTGGGCTGGAGCGCTGCAGAAAGGACACGTCTTCAATGGGGTTTGTGTTGTTTTGTTCAATTTGTGAAATGTGGAGTTAGATGTGTACGGATTGTCCTGGGTCAGACTTGTGGGGTTTGCTCTCAGCTTGCTGAAATTATTGAGATTTGTGCTTAGGTTTGCGTCTCCTTGATTTGTGCTGGACATAAAGACATAGGCAAAGAGACACCAGCGTAGATCTTCCAAGATTGGGATCTTAGGAATTAAGGGAAGAGCTGAGTCTTGCCCGTTTGTACTGCGCTCCTTCCTCCTCTATTGAAATGATGTTTTTATTTAGGATAGCTGTGTAATACCTTAGGGAACAGTTACGCTGATGATTGGAGATAATCAAAATGTTTTTTTGAATCCAATTTTATTGAAAAATTACCCTTTGTTTTTTCCCAAGTGAAACTTTCATCAAACATGCATTGAAATTGCCATTATTCCCAGAATTTCTGCTTAGTCTTCACCGAATATGTGCCTATCTTTTATCAACATGTTTTAAAATGTTTTTCACTCACAAGTAACACAGCATTCTTATTTATCTGGAGCATATTTTTCAGCAAACAAATCAAATGGGTTTTCTATTATATCATTTGTAACAGAAAATGGATCCATTTAGGGCCTAGCAAAATGAAAATGACTTAAACATTTCATGTGGATTCTTCCATCTTTGAAACTCAGAGTAATTTGTCATGTACAGCTGTCGGGCACAGCTTTTTGGTTCCTGCACGTAGCTTTGCTGGCTGCCAAGCTGGTGGAAAAGCACCTGGTTTAGGGCAGGAATCTCTATGACCGGTGACAGATATTTGCGAATCTTATTGCACTGCTATTTTTTGAGAGCATTTTTTCTGTTGCAGTGGTGAATTGTTCTCTCTGCAAGCTTCATACAGGTCTCTCTGGGTTCCCATGGGGTAAAGAGGATCATGATCCATATGCTGAAGGTTCATCACTCCTGTGGAATCCTATATCTTGCTTTTCTGACAGCCCCTCTCCTTTGATGTTTGTCACTTGTGTTGGCTCTGGCCATGGCCATGGGCCAGGATGGCTCTGCCACAGAATCCTTTAGGTTGGAAAAGACACTTAAGATCATCAAGTCCAACTGTTCACCAGCACTGCTAGAGTCCACCAGTAAACCACATCCCTAAGTGACACATCTACATGTCTGTCCTACCCTCCAGGGATGGTGACTCCAGCACTGCCCTGGGCAGCCTGTTCCAATGCCCCACAGCCCTTTGGGGAAGAAATTGTTCCCAGATCCAACCTCACCCTTCCTTGGCGCAACTTGAGGCCGTTTCCTCTGCTCCTGACGCTTGTTCCTGGGGAGCAGAGCCCGACCCCCCTGGCTCCAAGCTCCTTTCAGGCAGTTCAGAGATCAGAAGGTCTCCCCTCAGCTCCTGTTCTCCAGCTGAACCCCCAGGTCCCTCAGCCGCTCCATCACACTTGTGCTCCAGCCCCTCACCAGCTCCGTTCCCTTCTCTCAACTTGCTCCTGCCATGTCAGGGGAAGGGGAAGAGCTGGGAGAACCTCAGGCCCTGTCGAGCTCTTCTCATCCACTGCACAGGCCGGTCTGATTGCTTTGGAGACAGCTGACTGTTGATTGCTGTACAGGAATTAAATTAGGTGAGTTAAAAACCCGTATCAATCACCGACATGCATACTCGCATATGAAACATAGACTCAAAAGGTTTATGGTAATCAACGTGGAGTGGCTGATTAAAGTCCATTAAAATTCACTAGAAAAAATTATAATCCTCTCTCCACTTCCACCCTGGCTCTCTTCCCTCTGTTTGATAATCACTGCCGACTTCACTTACCATCCCTGACAAAGTGCCCCGGGATCAGACACCTTACCGTTGGCATCATGAAAGCCCAAGTACGTGTTTTACACACACACAGAAGCAGATGGGAAGTGAAAGTAGGAATAATTTGATTTATAGCAGACAAAGCTTGGAATCTGTGGGAAGGAGCACACTGAGAGTGATCTATCACACTCGAGCATCCAGAGACATGGAAGAAATAGAGATGATGTTAAAATTTTAATTGCAGCGGGAATTGATAATTTCAGG
This sequence comes from Nesoenas mayeri, assembly GCF_963082525.1. Classification (NCBI taxonomy): domain Eukaryota; kingdom Metazoa; phylum Chordata; class Aves; order Columbiformes; family Columbidae; genus Nesoenas; species Nesoenas mayeri. The sequence continues at coordinate 9,718,286 of NC_137569.1, read as the reverse complement.
AATCCTGTGGGGTGTGCTTTATTGTGTATGTCGCTTTTATATGTACTCCTTTTCTGAATGTGAAACAAGCATTGTTTGCACTGAGGAGACCACTCCTGACTAGTGCCAGAGTTAGGTTGTGGTTGGACTCAATGGTCCTTCGGTCTCTTTCGACCAAAAGGATTCTGTGTTTTTCCATCTCTCAATGTGTCGCTTCCATAACATGCAGAAACATCCCCTTTGTTGTTCATACAAGGTCATTATGGACCTTATTACAAAACAGTGCCTTCCACTGAACCTCCATAGGGTTGTCCGCGTTGTTTTTACCTGGCTCTGCCCATCTTCAAAAACTCCAGGCCTGTTTTGCATGTGCCATTTGATAGACATTTAAATTGCTCCTAGAATTAAATCTCCATCCAGTTAATGTAATACCTACAAAATCAAATCCTGGGATTGGAGTCTTTTGGTGAAATCAGGTCGCAATTGTTAGGTGCTACCTTCCAGTAGACACTTGGGCTCTGAAGTCTCGTATATGTCACCACACTGAGAACTCCACGTCACCTTAAGACAGGGAGCATCGCTGCCTTGCCCGCTGCAACACGACTGGCAGCAGATGCTTTCCCAGCTCTTGGCTGGTTTTAATGCATCCCGAGGTGGTTGTTAGAGAGCTGAATGGGTAATGGAGTCTCAATTAAGCCTTTATGTGGCCTTTTGTCATCCTCCCTTGTTATTCTTTCTGGTTGTGTCAGCAAATTGCCCGTTGTGGCTCTGTCACTGATGTGCTGAGCAGTGCCGCTGTGCCGCTGTCACTTCACTCCTTGTGCCTTCCCCACCACCGGTCACACAGCGGGGTTGTGATGTTCCTTTGCCCACCCCATCCCCTCTCTCCATCATGGTGTGTGGCCCAATATTCTCTTTGTCTTCATCCCATCAGGGCAGCCGTTTGTGGTTTTTCTGTGCTGGTAGAGCGTAGTTATGCTGATGATGCTTTTGGACAGAGACTGGTACAGTTTTCATCAGGTCACATCTTGGACACTTATCCGAATTCCTTCAGTAAAAAGGGGGAGGCAGGAGGAGATGTACAAATACCCCCAAATGCCTCATCAGGGACAGCTGCGTGATGATGTATGCATGTGTAGAGAAGCTCTATGTTAAAATACTGTATTAATGTTGAAAAGCTGTTCACCTGAAAGAGAGGAGAAAAGTGCATTAGTGAAGTTCAGACAGAGAGAGTAATTCAGCATCCTGGCGTGCTAATAACATGATTTGCTTTTAAAGCAAAGGTTGTCAGGTGTTGGAACAGGCTGCCCAGGGCAGTGGTGGAGTCACCATCCCTGGAGGGGTTTAAAAGACATTTAGTCAAGGTTCTCAGGGACATGGTTTAGTGCTAGAGTTGGGTTATGGTTGGACTTGATGATCCTGAGGGTCTCTTCCAACTGAAATGATTCAATGATTCTATAAAGCACGTGGTTGCAGGAGGCTTTTGCACAAGGTCTGGCTTCTCTCATCAGCCCCTGAGTGCCTGATTGCTTTTGTTTTTCCCTTGTTACTGATCCGTAGATGATTAACACAAAGGTTAGGGTGCATGGATCCGTCCTACAAAACATGGCTAATTTGTATGGCGTTCCTGCTGACTCCAGCAAGATCTGCCTTGGGTAAGCACCGTCCCCACTCTGTGCTTTGTAGGGTGATTTTTAGAAATTATTGCATTGTTGGAGTCTTTGTCCTTGGAGATATTCAAAGTCTGAGTGGACACAGCCCTGCATAATGTACTTAGGGTTTTAGTAGGAGGTGGGAAGGGCGATGTTGGAGGTCCCGCATGAAAGCCAAGGGTGCGGATGCTGCCAGGACCAGATTTAGGCTCAGCTTTCCAGACCACTGTATGGGCTCCCATGTTTCTGCACAGGGCAATCTGGAGTAGCCGCTGTTTGCATCTCTGTTGTCTGCTCCTGCTGAAACTCTTGTGATGCTTGGCATATGCAAAGTCTGCCTTCTCTTTCTCCTCCACAACTTCACCGAGGCTTGTTCAGAAGTAAATTAGAGCTTTCCCAGCTCTCTGTGGTTACAGAAAATGTAAAGTGGTGATTTGTGGCAAATCTGACCAGGAGTCGGGTCTGGCTGTAACAGCGCCATAAATACCGCTGGTACATGGCAGTCAACAGCCTTCAGCCTCACGGAGCTTTTCCTTTGTTCTCATTTTGCACATGGCCGGTTCCTCTCAGCTAGGAGGCAGCAATTGATTTCTGTTTGCAGATGCTGCAGCGATGCTGGTTGGCAGGAACAGCTGTACCACAGGCAGGTAAACAGCTCCAGCCCTCAGAGAGTCACAGAATGGTTTGGGGTGAAGGGCTCTTCCCAGCTCCCCAGTGCCCCCCTGCCATGAGCAGGGACATCTTCACCAGCTCAGGTTGCTCAGAGCCCCGTCCAGCCTGGCCTGGGATGTCTCCAGGGATGGTTCATCCACCACCTCTCTGGCCAACCTGGGCCAGGCTCTCACCACCCTCAGGGCAACAATTCCTTCCTCATGTCCAGCCTGAATCTCCCTCCTTTAGTTTAAACCATCACCCCTTGTCCTATCACAACAGGCCCTGCTCAAAATTCTGTCCCCATCTTTCTTATTGGCCTGATTTAAGTCCTCTGATGGAGGAACACTCTGAGGGTGCTGACCTAATGCCCTCAGGGTTATATTCTCTCCTTGAAATTAAGATGCAGATTTCTGACAATAAGCTGGAAAAGCCAGGTGTGATTTTATTTGTTGGATGCTGTGTGCAAACATTTCCACGGGGCGCAGGGATGCACAAGAGCTTCTTGGTTGTCCCCCGACTCCGTCCATGGCTGCTTTGGCCAAATTTACTCTGGGTTAGTCCCCTTACCTGCAAGGGCTGCGTTATGGGGTGATTTGATTTGCAACCACCCAAGCAGTGGGCTGTTACACGGTGCTGTTTGATAAAACACCCAGAGGAAGCAGGACACAGCTCTGGATGTGCAGAGCGCTCTTTTAAAATAGCTTAATGCTCTGCTTATATACAAAACCCAAGCAAGCGTAGTAATCCCATCAAAATAATGAATTCCAAAGAAAATGAGATATGGGAGTCACTTGAGAAGGCTTTCTTGTAGCTGGGGATAAATAATATACTTGATTATGAGAACCTTGATTCTTGATGTTTGCATCTGAAAACCCACAGCTAGAGGTCAAAGCCTCTACTGTCTACAGGGATGGAAACACTTCTTGTTAATGATGCTGAAGTAAAGAGGAGAAAGAAGATATAGCAAATAGGAAACAGGACCAAGCACAGATCGATCCATAAATTCGAACCTGATTATTACTAAAATGTGAGTTGGAAGTCGAAAGACTTAACATTGGAGATGGACTCAAACCTTAATGTCTGGCATCAGATTTCAGGATCTCTTGAATTGCTGGATCATATTGATAAAAGAAATGTTAATTTAGATGTTGATTGAAAATAACTCCGCAACTGCAAAGAATGAGGGCATTTGCTGTCAAGGTAATTTAAGGCAATTGCATTGTATTTACTAAATTGGAAGGTCTTTTGGGCATAATGACAATTCAATTGAATTTGAAGAGGCAGTAATATTACATCTCAATCCTCAGGTCACCGTGGGTGGCTGGATGATGAAGTCTCATTCGCTTTTAGTAAGAACAAGACATTTACAGACTTTCAGATCTGACTTAAAATATCACTGACAATAAAAAGGTCACATTCCTTCAATATGATCAACTCAGTGATTCATAAGTCTCTTTTCTCTTTGGAAAGGGGGTAAGGTAGTTAAGCGAAAAGTATTTCCTGTGTTCTGACCTAGAAAATCTGGTTTTAAGGATGTAGCGATGGGTAACGGTCCTTGCTCGAGGGTTTTAATAGGTGATGGGTCTGCATTTGAGAAGCCGGAGCATCCTGGAAGGTGACAAAAGGCTGTAAACCCCTGTGTCTGAAATCAGTTTGCAAGATACCCATCACATAACACAATCCCAGGGGTAGATACTGTCTGAGTAATTAGCGCTGCTGCAGGATGAAAGGCCTGTGATGAATCGTGCTTCTTTGCTGTAATTGCTAAAATACAGCAGCGCAAAAGCAGAAGCTCAGGCTACTGCTTTGGAAGGTTGTTTCCACACAGCTCAGGGGAAAAGTAAATCATTTAATGGTTTTAATTAGCAATCTTTTCATGTCTTCCCCTCTTTGTCCACGAGGAGCTCTGCGGGGATGGTGTTTGTGCCTCTGCTCAGGTTGCAAAGGCACTTGACCACACTGGGGTTTGCAGCCGGCCGTGGCATTGGGATTCAAACCTCTTTCTCACTTTGACGCAATGGACAGAAAACCCCCTTTTTTTCTGATCGAAATGGACCTGGAGATCCATGTTAAGCACCCTCTAATGTCTGGTTGATAGGACCTCTGTGGCAGAGCCTGTACCTGGACACATTGCTTGTAACTACACTAATTTATCTTATTTCCCTCATTCCATTTCTCCTCTGGCTACTTGGGGAATAAGTTCAAGTGCTGCACATTTTATTTCTTTAAGTCCATGCAGCAAGCAGGAGTTTAACATCTCCTGGAGCACTGTCTCAGTGTGTAATAAGGTATCGAGGGAGCATGACTTCTGAAATCCCAGGAACTAATCTTATCACACAGGCAGAACTTGCAGTTGTTTTTAGGATGTGATCGGATCAAGGAGATAAAATTTTAATTAAATTAGAATGATTCCTGGTTTCGATAGATGCTTCCGTTTCCACAGCCCCTGAAAACACCGCAGAAGATCCGAGCGGGTTTGTGATGCTGAGAGATGCCTGAGTTATTGTCCCCAGGCTCCCTGGGGTTGCAGAGAGGGACCAGCTGCAGCCTCGGCAGGCGGTGGAAATGGGAGTGGTGGCCTTGGGCTGGAAATAGCGAATGAATGAGGTCATCCGCTTGGTGATCGCTCAAAAACCCCGGTTGAAATGCCACCTGCTGAAGACTCAAGAAGCCCGTGTTCACGGGCTGAGGAGCGCTCGGATGACCGAGTGCTTTGGGGTGCGTCGGAGGGAAGATTCACATGGGCAGCTACTCACCCCAGGTCATCACCTCTCAAAGTAAACGCAGGTTTAACCCCAGGGAAGATCTCAGCAACATCGCTGTCATGTCTCTGGCACATAACCCAAGCTGTCACCGCTTTGGCAGCATCCCAAGCAAACTCCTTCCTGTGGACAGGACCATTTCCCAAAGCTCTGGAACAGTGTCTTGAGTCAAGCCCAAGACACCCTGTTATTTTGCCCAGTCCCTCACCCCTGCCTGCATTTGCCAGCCTGTCTGCATTCCTTCCCACCGACCCGCTGCTGTCCCAAAGCGTCCTCGTGCTTATCAGTTTTCCTTGCATCAAGAGCTTTTAGCACAGACAGTGTGGTTTTAATGCTGGCCATGTGCATCTTCCTTCCCCATCTGTTTTTTAATTGCATCTGAAATACTTCAGAGCAAAAATCTCATCTTAATAAAATTAGACATGATAGTCCCTAGGAACAGAGAGGAATGGGGCCACCGCTGCCCATGTATTGTTCCAAGTTGCCTGTGGAGTGGATAATTGGAAATTATTACAAGTGTGTGTGTGTTTGTGTATACATTTATTTTATTAATAACCTCTTCTGGCAGTGTTACAGAGCATCACAGGTTATTTACGGCATGAATAGCTGTCGTGGTCTTGCCTGTTGAAAAGCAAATTGTCCTGTGTCTAAACCCTTTGGCTGTACATCTCAACAGCACCGTGTACAGCGAAGGATGCTAAAAGCATCAGAAGTGATAATATACAAAGTGATAACACAAAAAGGAGCAACTGTTAGACAGCGCTGACATTGCATGCACCAAAACCAACAGCTTCTGCCACTTCAATGCTCCAGCGATTTCTGGGCCAAATCTTTGCCATGACCATTTTGCATTTACCCATTTTCTAGGATTCAGAGGAGGGATTTGCCAACTTGTCTTATACCCAGTGAAACACCCAGGGAGCATTTATTCCTTTTTCCCATCTGTCATTTTACCAGGAAACATTGGTTGCTGGGGAAAAAAATAAGTGTTTCCCATTTATAGATTTGATTTTGTTCCACTCTTGTCTTGCTCTTGAGGGCAAGCACGGCATCTTGGCTTTTGCTTAAAGCCAGCCCTGTGGAGACCAAGACATCGCTGTAATGTGTGCAAAACAACTGCAGATTAAAAAAACAATGCAGACACATGGCTTTCTTTCCTTTTATTTTCCATGGCAATGGCGACCTCAGCCTTGGCCATGGCCTCCCATGTTGGCCTGCTCCATCCTCCTCCAGTCCCCATTGAAAAGCATTTAGCTGCTTCGCTTTGCTCTTTGGGTGCTTTTTCCTACTGCTTTGGCTAAGATTTCCTCTATCTTTGGTTTCTGTTTGTGTGCATGTGGAGTTGCCTATGAAGTAAGTCATTCTCAGAAGGATGGCCAAGCAGGGAAGCAGTCTCAGATAATAACTAAAGCTGTAAAAACAACCCCCCTCCCAAACCCCAGGCATTATTTTCTTGCCGACGTACTGAAAATGCAAAATCAACTTATTATCTAAGCATTCAGTCCTGATTTCATGATTTTATGTTTGCCTTTTATATATATATAATATCCATTTTCCACTTTCATAACATCCAACGAAAAAAAATCATTTCACAATCCACTCCTATTTTGTTTTCTCCTATTTCCAGCTCAGTCGAACTGAGCGACAAAACAGCTGGCGGTTCAGATGCAAGTGTGATCGCAGCCTAATGTGGTGCATTTAGGGAATTTCAGACCTACCGCATTGAATTTGAGGCAGTAACTGGAGCTTGTGTGGAGATGTTGCCCCTGGCTGACCGAAGATACACGCTGCCAAAATGAAACTTCGACAAACAAGCTCTTTTCTTCCTTTCATTTTCAGTGGGAAATTTGATGTGTAGTCAGAAGTATTAAATAGCAAATTTTCAAAGTGGAAGTGTTATGAAATCCCATAAACTTTGAGACTTTTTTGACCCGGAGCGATGGCTCAGGCTGGATTCTCATACAACTTAATGCAATGTGACAAGCTGATGAGTTCACACCAAGGAATTATCTGTGTTATCCATTCATGGGAGGCAAATGATCCAAATTTCTATGGATAATTAGACAAAAAGGAGCAGGTGGTATCAAGTTTTCCTGTTAGCTGTCAACAACATGAGTAATTTCCACCACCATTAAGATGCTTTTCACTCCTCTCAGCAGGAAAAAGGCTCAGTTCTCCAAAATTAACACTTGGCTTAACAGTTCCTGGATTTGAGTAAAGATTTAAAATGTGGCTTAGAGTACTGAAAAGATCTCAATGAAATCCACATGTGCTTTCAAAGTCAATGCTTGGGTTCTTGGCCTGTCAAAGTAGCGCGTCTCTTAAATAGCACGTTGACACGAAAGGTTGCTCTCAGCTGGCACCTGCTGTAATTAAAGTCTTTCTCGTGTGAAAATTGCTGCCCAAGGTGATGCGTGGCTGTGCACGACAGGTGGTGAGGTGTGGTGGTGTTGATTTCTGCGGCTGCTTTGATCACAAATCCTTCTCTGCAGGACAGTGACTCAGTAGTGTCCCCACAGCAGGTGTCCGAGGGAGCAGGGATGCCAAAGACCTGTAGGAAACAGCTACAAACTTAGGCCAGCTTCTTCAGGACAGGACTTATCTTCTCTAGGTCCAGCAAGTGGATTATGGAAGTTTCTTCTTGAAGTCCCAATAAGCAAGTTGGTATCCAAATGCAATGGTTAGAGCACTTGGCAACACTAGGTACAGCAGGTATTTATGGAATCCCAGAACCCCAGGCTGGTTGGGCTGCAGGAGCTCTGCAGATCCCCAGCCCAGCCCTGCTCACGCAGGGTCACAGAGCAGATCACACAGGTGGGTCCAGGCGGTTTGAATGTCTCAGAGCAGGAGACTCCACACCCGCTCTGGGCAGCCTGGGCCAGGCTCTGGCACCTCCCAGCAAACAAGTTTCTGCTCATGTTCACATGGAGCCTCCTGTGTTTCAGTCTGTGCCCGTTGCCCCTCACCCTGGCGTTGGGCACCATGAACAGAGTCTGGTCCATCCTCTGACACACACAAATTAGGCAAGTGGAGACAACAGTCAGTCTTGCAAGAAGTTGAAGTTAAAACCAGTCCTGGTCCTCTTAAAACCAGTAGCAGTCTTAGAGCAGAGCTTACTCTTCACAGCGTATCTCTGCAGTGAGTGGAGGCACAAATCCCTTGCACTGATGCACCAGAGAAGATGGGAATCCTGACTCCTAATTCATTGCCTATATTAGATCATAATTAAAATTGCTTCCTTGTGCCGTACCTATTTCCATTTGGCTGCTGTACAGATTCTTTAGATACATTTCGTACATCGGCTTTTCCTTAAGTGGTGAATCACACTGACAATGTGCTGAGTATTAATAAACACTCACCTCTGTTAGGCAGAAAAGGGCAGAGGACACCAATGTTTTAACAGCTTAAAAAGCCCAGAGAATTAAAATTTCAGTCATAAAAGGAAGTGTTGGAGGAAGGGAACTACCTGCATGTCTAGACATTGCATCGAGAAAGGGAGCAGGACACTGGCAGGACATTTACACTGCTGCTGGACACAGGTTGGACCAGTACATGGATTAGGGTCCTTTTCATGCCAATTCAGAGTGTTTTCCTGCAGGTTTGCTGTCTGATGGAAGCTGCGAGCCAGTGAGGATGCTGTGTCTAGGGTGATGGTGGCTTGTTCCCCTGCTGGTTTCCATATCGGTAGATGCTGGTGGCCAGGCTGGTTTCTGGTGGGGGAGACTGTGTGTTCTCCTCACTTTTGGAAGATGATTAGTCTGAGGTTGTAGCATACAGAGGTTTAGTTTAGGAGAAAGACCGCAGGCAAAGTGGGTGCCTGCATCACAATGTCTGATTTACAGTTGTGGTTAATGCTGGTCCAGGATCAGCAGAGCAGTGGAGAGAGTGTCTATTCTTATGGAGCTTCCATAGATCTTTGTTTTATTGTTCTGAATGTAGCAGCAATGAACCGGTGAAACTCCTGAGAGATTATTGGGGAATTTGCCTATTTACTCTTGGTTTTGCCGTGAGTTTTGGCAGAAATTTCCTCTTCAGGGCTGCTTGGATACTCCAGACCCCCTGAGCCCAGCACAAAGGTTTTGATAGAGTGGCTCAGTTGTGAGCTTGCATTCAACTGGGAGAGATTTCAGGAGCCAGCCAGGTGCTGTCAGCTGTCACCTCTTGTTTACCTCCCATGGAGTTGTCAGGTCAGCCAAGGTGACAAGGGGCTCCTGAAGAGGGGCACAGACCAATTTTTCACCACTGGTATTTAGTTGAAACTCTCACCCACTGATTCTGCTTTATTTGACCAAATGTTGCCATCCTGTGTCAAACCAGAAATCGTTTTGAGCCCTACACATTGAGCAAGCACACTTATACTCTCCAGCATTTACCTGCAGTTCGACAAGGATGGTTCTCAACCCCATGTCTTTTGATGTGTAGTGAGTGGTCCTTCATTGTAAAAGCCAGCTAAAGGTTGAAGTTGTTCACATTGGAGGCCACTCGAAGCAGCAGATGATGAGTTGTCTATTTAAGCAGAGCTCAAACAGCCTCATCACCATCATCCAGCTGTTCGTGATGTTGCGTGGATACAAAATGTAGAGGTTGCTGACAAGGGCAGCACAGAGACACCAAGGCAGGTGGATCTTTCCTTTGGAGGAGCTCCTGCAGCCAGCAGAAAAGAAGCAGTTCCATTTCACATGTGGCACCTCATTTCAAGGGTTTGACAACCTGGTGGCTTCACTGTCTCCTCAGACCCCTGGGAACAATGTTAAAGAAAAACACAAGTTGTAGATTGAATGACCACCACTGTGTCAGGTCCCAGCTAGAGCCTTCGCTATTATAAGTCACACGTAGAAGTTGGGTCCATAGTGAGGTCAGGATGTGCAAAACACTATTAGATGCTACAAGGCCAGCAGAAGAAAGACGCTGTTCTTTTTGCTTATCATCAAGTACCCACCTTCCATGACAAAAATAAGCAAACGCTGAATGACACCCCACCTTTTCCATATCAGGCGTCTTTGGAGCTCTGAGCTGGCTGTTACCACTCAGGAATGAGCTCTTCAAGTTATTTATAACAGATAGATCCATGAGAATGTCAGCACAACCCTCAGCAGCAGTCAAAACAGCAAGTGGAAAGTGAGGAAAGTTTCAGAAACTAACAGGGAAAGAAAGAGAGCTCATGGTTATGCCAGTGTGAATCAGTGGTGTGTTCTCATTTGGATGTCATTGGATTCTGCTCCACTGCATCTTGGGAGGAAGGCGGTGGGATGGGAGAAGTTGCAGAGAAGGATGAGGAAAAATGTCACGAATTCCAGGTGGTGCCTCCTCAACTGGGAAACTTCAGGTGGGAAAAAGGATAACTGGGAAACGATATGTTAGAAGTCGAGAAAGTGGCGACTGGCTCTGAGAAGGGTACAGATGATACGGTAGGAGGCAGTTTCAGAACAAGCCAAAGGAGAGAAATTTCTTGAGAGCAAACGTTTTGTGTGCTCGAAGTTTATGGGACTTCCAAAAATACCTTGGCAAATTATTCAGTCAAGATATCTCTTCTTCCTTCTAGCAATAAAGGGAAGATGTTCTTCTGACATCTACCTTTGACCTGTCCATACACAGAGGCATCTCCATCCATAGATTGTGTACCTTTACCTTCTACCTGTGTACCTTTAAACAGAGCCTTTAATACCTTTTTCTTTTTTTTGCAAAGTGCTATGAGATAAGCAAATAACAGCTGTGATATACTGTTGTCGAGGGTTTAGATTGCGGGGTGACAATAAAACCCTGGCAGATGTATTGTTCACCTCCTCTTCCCCTCGCTTCCCCCTTTTGCCCCTCCCTCTCCCCCCTTCCCACTCAGCACAGGCGATCGGGAAGGAAAGAAGGACAGAGAGAAGAGAGTTGGAAACATTAAAAATGTTTTACTAATGCTACTGATCAGAATAGAGAAAATAACACAAAATATACAAAACCAGTCTTGAAAGTCTCAGCAACTGCAGAGCCGGCACCCGAAGTCCTGGACTGGACTCTACAGCCAACCGGAGCTGGATTCAGTCTGTCACTGGCCTCAGTTCGCAGGGACGACTAGCAAGGTCCTCTCCTAATGTCGGCCATAAGCAGAAGGGAAAAAAGGGACGAGATCCTCGTGATCTCCCACTTTTATTTGAAGTATTCACGTGAATGGGATGTTAGACATAGTTGGTCAGTTTCTTGGTCACCTGTTTCTCGTTGCCCCTCTCGCGAGATGTCCATCTGTCCTTATCAATAACTTCGCATTCCATTGCTAGGTTTACCAAAACATATATCTGGTTCTCCAGGAAAATACAACTAATGTGAAGCTTTAGCTGACAGGCAAATTCACTAAAAGAGAAACTTGTTTTTTAACAAAACCAGAACAACCGTAAGTCTGAATTTCAGCAATCCAGGCTCTGCAGTTCCCACCACCATCAGTGGAGAGAGTGAGCACTTACATTCTCAGAGAGCCAACACTTCGTCTATTTCATCTTTCAATATTTGATATTTCCTATTTCAGGATTCAGTATTTCATAAGGAATTTACTTCTTGTAGACCTCTAAACCCACCATTGACCTGGAATGGCAATGGACCAATGAATTGCCCTACTAGCATCTAAATATGGAGAAAAAACCTAATTAATCCTCTCAGACTGAACAGACGACTCCAGTGTAAGCAGTCACTTGTTATTTTTATTCCATAAATTCCAAATAAGACTAGTGATGCCCGAGGCTTCCTTATGCCTTTCCTTTCGTCCTGTAGTTTTGCGATGTCTGAATCTTCCTGGCTAATTGCCACAGATCACCGATCTGAAACACATCTCTGCCAAGGCTGTAGCGAAATGAAGAAATGGGGTATCATTCAAGGTGGGAGGGAGGGATTCATTGCCTGGCGGTGATTGCTGCTGATGACGGTCCCCTAAGGAACCACCGCACCAGCCCCGGCACTGCTGCACGTGGACTGTACCCATGTACTGAGCCAGCCCCTGGAGATGACTCTGCATTATCCTGGTGGATTGTCTGCTACGTTGTGTTGGTATTTCCCAATGGGTGGCAATCCCGTGGTGCTCGGGAGCTTTGCTAACCAGCCATTGGTTTCCACCTGGAGTCACCACCAGCACTGGAATCTCGTACCTCTGGCAACACAGTCACGGTTCTGATTCCTCCTGTGCCCTTTTCTACAGCAACGTGTGGCTCTGCCCGGTGAGGAAGAGAAAAGGCTGCAAAGCTGAATTTCAGCTGCCGACTGCAAATCACACATTTCACAGCCAACAGCCGCTCTTACAGCTGAGCGGATTGGTGATGGCTCCTGCTGCTGGCAGTGGAGATAACACGGAAAGCTCGTGCCAAGAGTTGTTGCTTATAGAGGAGGGGCTACAATTCACTGCCCAGATCTGTAGGTGACCCTGGAGTACTCAAATCCAAAATCCAGGGTTTTTTTCATTTTGAGGTCTGCATTGAGGACTGCGTTTGCTTAAACTAAACCTACCAAGCTGTGAGAGGACTAATGAGAAGACAGGCACCAGCCTCATTTGGAGATGACCACAATGACCTCGTATCTTCTTCTTGCTCCCCTCCCTGGGGCTTCCTTGGAAAGCTCTTTCTTTTCCAAGTAAGGAATCTTTCCATCTAGTCTAGGTAGCTCCTTCATGCTTCTCTCCATATTTATTGATTGGAGCCAGGGTGAGCAGGCACAATGAGAACCCTTCAGCTGAAACGTGGCGCTGGCTCCCCAGCGCAGAGGTGGTTTTGCAGCTCAGCTCAACCCGTTGACAACCAGTTGTAACTTGGCAGAAGCTTCCTCAATATTGATTGCTTTGTTACAGCAGGTGGAGCCATTTGAAGAGCCTGAAACACTTCTAATTAAACTCAGCAAGGTCGAAATTTGTCTTGTCAAGACTCCTTCCTTCCCTCTCTGGCAACTCATAAAAGGGAATGGGAGATGAGTTACAGACCAGTCGTGTGCCTGTGAGAAAGTGCCGCTTCTTCCTGCAGCTCTTGAGGAGTGAAGCTGTGATATATGTAACACCACGTAAGCAGGTACCTGTGTAGAATGCAACAAGAAAGACCTTTACCTGGTTCATATGAAAAGCTTTCAATGGCCTTGCTATGACCAGAGTCACCAGCAGCTTAGCAGCAGGAATATGATTTAAAAAACATAAAAGTGGGTGCTGCTTAAAGTTCTATTGAAAGCATGTGCCAGATGTCACCTCTTTGACTGATGTTGCATCCAGGGAGAAAGCAGTTTGTGTTGAAGGCATCTGCAGTAAATGCCAAGGCTTGGGGAGAGAGGGGGTGATGAAGGGGTGTACAGGTTGGAGCCAGGTCTGAGAGCACTGGTGTCATTGGGCCACCAAGGGCTGCCTGGGGTCTTCTGTGGGTCCTCCTGGGTCCTGGGGCTTTGGTTTCTGCAGAGCTCCTGGTGGGCTGTGATTTGGTACATCTAAGGCAAAGGGAAGCAAAGAAAATTTGCAGACAACATGATTTTGGCATGACTGGACAGAGCAATGGGCTGTATGGAGGGTCTGAGAGAAAACTTGCATTAATTTGGGTTTGCTGCTTGTACGTCCCCGTTTCGCTGAGCATGGGAAGGGACTGTTGCCTCATTCAACATGACCTGAAGCTGGTCTGACTGCCGTGTTTTTGGAAAGCAGCTTTACCCATCTCTGTTTCACCCCTTACTGCCTTATTTTGCATCCTCTTGTTCTCCATCACTGTGGGAATACTCCAGTCTGGAATCACAGCCACTTCCACCAGCTCCTGGAATGGGCCCAAATGATGGAGTTTGCGAGTAACTTGCAAGAATTAGGAAACAAATGAAATCAGCCAACAGCATAAACAGTTGGATCACTTTTAAATCAGAACACGGCCACCGACAGAAAGGCCAAAGCTACCTGAATAACTAATGCATGATGAATTATTTCTTTATGTCTAATGGCAACATAATGGTCTTTCTCTGTGGTGTTGCTTGATGTGAGATTTTACGTCACCAGGAGACTCAGAAAACCGCACTCTGCTAAAAACTCCTTTATTCCTAAAAACCATTTATCACCTGTAGGATTATTTCAGACATGTTTTCACAAAGCCGCGTGACTTATAATTAGCTAGCACTCACACAACAAACTATTAAAAAGCAATTAGCCCAAGAAAAGATTTATCTAAGCTGCTTGCAGGGCTGATCTCAGGAGCGATAACATTTTGATGCAGGCATGTCAAATTTACATAGCCTGACAGGAGCCAGTTCCTGTGTTTCTATAAAGTCCTCAGGACTCCCCGTGCCCCTGTTAATTTTCAGAAGTCTTCGTTAGCGCTGAGAAAGACCAGCTCCCAGTAACACCTCGTCCTGGGGATGCTCTCCTGCCTTTTCCAGGGTACGTTGCTTTGGCTGTTTCAAGGCTCTGAGAGAAGCAGATTCCTCTTTGCTCTCCTAGATCATGAGCATCTTGTTTATACCCATTCCTTTATTAATTGACATCATGTATACTTTAGAAATAGGGCTTTATTCCTTCTTATTGTATATTATGTCGACTTGTCAACTCTAATAATTTTCTCTTCCCAACATAATTTGAGAATTATGCATGAACACTGCAGACTACTTAAAATTATATTTTACAATGCTTTCCTTTTAATTATATTCAGTTATGATGTATATATATATACACGCATGCAGAGCAATAGGCCGTGCAGTTGCCTTTGGGCTCAGCTTGTCTCTGAGCTCAGTGACTTGGCAATGTTAAACTCACAGGTTCAGCTGAACCCACTTCCCTGCAACTCTTGCCAGCTTTTCCCTGGGAGAATCAGCAACAACATCAAACTTCTCCAGATAGAATGTGCCGGGGGAAGAAAATGTTTAAAATGGAAGGTGGCGGAGTCTGTTATGAACTTACGCTACTTATATGTACATTTTATTCACTCAACCACAAAAGCAGTTGACAAATTGGCAGCCCAAAACGTAACCTTATTGTTGAAATTATCTCCATTATCTAAATCTGTGTGGTCTTGGGAAGCAGCTATGTAGTTCAGGAAGGCAAAGTGCAGTTATTTTGTTTCAAATACAAATGAACTCTGTTTTCCCTGCAGCCTGTGTCAATGGGGAGAAGGGTCCCAGCTTCTCTGCTGCTGTTCCCCTTTGCAGAAAAGCCTTTACAAAAAGAGTTTCTTAACCAACAAGTGTATCTAACATAGAATCCCAGTCCTCAGTCCAGACAGGACTGGCATTTTGTTCATTTTGGCCTTAATCTACTGCATGAGGGGCTTGTTCATAAAACCTGAGTGGCATTAGCAACATGCGGAATTTGGGCACCTTTCCTTTTACTGGAAAAAATATACATCAGAGTAAAACTGAGCCATTTCGATGCCTAAGCTACAGACAGATATGACCGAGTCTTCTCATCTCACCTATCTGATAAAATCCTGGTGCGCTTGACGTACTCAGGTTTAGAGCAAATATTTCAGCTTGGCTACACCAGTGACAGCAAGATTAGTAGATAGGAAACAGCCACCGATGGTGGTTTGCACAGCTATAGGGGACCGAGGTACCAAAGAGCAGCAGCAATCGGTGTGGTTGTTTGTTTCTTTTTGTTTTGCTGTATTCATTTTTTGTGAAATCGAAAGTACTGCAAAACAAATGATTCGGGGCAGCAAATAATGAGTTAGCTCAAAAAATTACTGCAGGATCACCAAGCACGTAGTGCGGGGTCACCCCAAGGGCAGCAAAGCCACGGCTTGGCCTGCTCCCCGCTGTGGCAGTGCCAAACGGGACAGAAAAGGGCAGAAAATGAGCTAGTCAAAAATGCAGCCAGATATGGATTTCCCTCTCCTGAGGTATTTCAAAGCAATATCAGCTGGATGAAGCGCTCTGAGAAAAGTGTCAGAGATGAGGGGCGGACAGGAGTCAATCAGCTGGAACAGCTGGACAAGGGATCACAGCGTTCCTGCGGGGAAATCCGGCTTCTTGAAGCATCTTTCCATGAGAAGGGCAGGCAAAAGGACTTGAAATGCGACACAAAGAGGTTCTGCCGTGAATGCTGCCCAGCTGGCACCGGCATGGCCACGAGTTGTCCCCTGAGGACACCTGCTGTGGGTGACACTGGGTGGCCATGACCTGCATGACTGCTGATGGAAAGCTCTGCATGAACAATCTCAAGCCCCATGGGACCAACTCATTCCCTCCAGTAGCTCCTTGGGGAATCTCGTTCCCATCATGAAAACACCGGGATTTTGGAAGGAGGGAATTTTTCTGTTCTTATAAAAAGTTTTGCAGTGCACTTGGGTGTTGTGAGCAGGGATTGACCTCTACAAAGGAGCCCCCAGGGAGTGGGGAAGATTTAAACTCATAAAAACATCTACATTAAAGGGTGCAGAAAGCTTTAACCTCACTGGCAGAGCTGATGGTGCCCATGCTCGCTGATGACTATATATACAACCTCTACACACATTGCTGTCTTGACCCGCTTGGGTCATTAGTGTCCTTGTCCCTGCATCTTGTCATTAACCATCAGCATGTAAGGACATTTTTCCCTCTAGTAGCTCTGTAAGGTCCGTAAGGAGCTGTGCCGGGGGAGCCATTTCTCCTGCGCGCTGCTGGTTCCGATTGCCATCTCTGGGGGCTACTGCAGCGTAAATAAACAGCAACAATGACAGGGACATGTCTGGTATTGATTTGTAGTGAGATTAATTCACAGCAGCCGGCCAGCAGGTCATCCTGTACTTAAATCATAAATGCTGCTTCCAAATGTGGGCTCGTAGTGGTTTACACAGAACATGGGGGTCCAAAGCAGCTCATGGATCCACTCAGCTCCGAGCACTGGAGCTCTGCCCAGCTGTTCCCCCAGATGTTTTCTCTCTGGTTCATGCTGCAGCAGGATTCTTTGGGTTCAAGTTTCTCTTTCGCTTCCCCTGCAGAAAGCAGTGTGGTCTCCTTCAAAATTAACGGCATGATTCCTCCAAGTTACTCTTGCAAAGTGGTAACGGGAGAAGGAAGGAGGGAGTCAGAGATCAGTCAGAAAAAAAGACCTAAAAATATCAGCCGCAATGAGTTTGAAAGCTTAAAAGAACCTGCTGTGAGCCACCCAGGTGAGGGATCACAAGAGCCTGTATGAAACCCTCCTGCACGAGCTGCCTGATCTTGGTGTTGTCTCAGTGAAGGAAAATAAAATGTGGGTTGTGACTTTCGAGCCTGATGTGTCATTGGGGCACTACTGTGCAATGAGTAGCCCCATCTCTTCTTTAGCTCCTTGTTAGCTCAGGGCTGGCAGGTCTGCATGTTTGGTGCCAAAGATGAATGTCACGATGCTGGTTCTTCAAATGAGCTTGGCCATCCAGACCATCAGCCTGGCTTATCGGGTAGGGGACAATTCAGCAAAAAAACCCCAAAAATTTCCTTTTGGTCCTCTGATAGTGGTGAGATAAATGTTTGCTCCTAAAGTTTAATCAATGTGAAAGTGCTTTGCTGAACGTTGCCTGTGTGGCGTTACTTGGCATTGGTGCTACATGTTGAAAACCGAGCCAGTTGGCAGAGGAAACCTGCAGGTAAAAACTCCATCAATCTGTGAGGGTGACTGCGGCCCGAATGTGCTGAAGGAACAGGTGCCTGGGGGAGCTGCCAGCAAATATTTCTGGTATCGATTGAACTCTGGCTCAATGTTGATGCAAGCCACAGAGCAGATCGAGTGGTGTAAAAGGCCTGACTTGATACAGCTTATTTTGGCAATAGATGATGCATTCAGAGCAATGTCACTGCATTTGTGGGAGTGTCTTTCACTTGATTATTCTGACTTTTAAAGGGCTGCAGTTAACTGAGTGCAAACACTGTGCCTGAAGAGGAAGGTCCTCACCCAACAGGCAGCTTTTAACCTGGAAATGTGTTTGTCTAAACTTAACTCAGCAATTGTCTGAAAGGAAGCACTGGAGTAGCTGCATCTTCCATATTGCAGTGGAGCATGGGGCATTAATAAGTGAAAACCTTCTTTCCTTTTTTCATCTCTCCTTCCATGGGGTTCAGTTAAATCCCTTCGTGCTTTCACCATTGTGCCCAGGGTGACATTGGAACCTGAGCACACTGCTAGGACACAGGACGGCTCCCAAAATTGACTCACAGTCTGAGCTGACTGTGGCTACACAAGCTCCAGGTAATATAAAAACATTTTGTTTGGCATGATGGGACAGATGGACGTCTCCATGCTCCCAGAGGTGGCTGGTACTCAACCCTCGGCCATAAAATGCACATTTCATCCCATCTGCGCAGGGAGCTCGTCTGCAAGGCAACAGCTCCCTCCCCAAACAAAAACCCCTTTCTAGAGTCAAAGGTCTCCACAGGACATAATTTTTCCCAGCTTCTGCTAATGGGCTGTCCCAAGGAAAAAGGGGGACAAGGACTTTCTGGCAGAGCTTGACCCCAGCCAAGGAAAGGAGCGGGACCTGCATGGCCTTTTCCAAAAGGCACTTCTGCAGTCAAGCAGAGAGGGTGTCTCATCTCTCAGAGCTGTGAGGCTTTCATTGGGGTTGACCAAATAACCTCAAAAGGTTAAAGGGCCAAGGCACATAATGCACGACGATTTGCATTAGTTAAACAAACGAGCAAAGTTCAAGGTAAATCCCAGGACAAGTTCAACCGCTTCTCTCACGCGGAAAGATGCACGTTTGTAGCACACGTGTTACGATCCGGAATATCCCAGGAGACATCAGCAACCCCATCTGGCTTGTGGGCTTGATCAGCCAGTTCATCCTGTGCGAGTGGAGCTGTAAAACGTTCGCAGGTCAGGACTGAATGAAAGGCAAAAGCACATCCTTGCTTTACAAGCCACAGCCTGGTTCCTCCTGTCGCTGAGACTTACAATATTGATTTCAGTCTCTCTATTCTATTATCCTTTTCTTTTGCAAAAGTCTATTATCTTTTTCTGTGGCAAAAGAAGGCACTTCTGTTGCAGCCGGGCTGGGATGACAATGCTGCTGTCGAGCCAAGTCTCTTGGGCAAACAATAAACATTAAGTGACATTTGCAAAGCAACTGGATTCAAGGACTAATGAAACCAAGGTCCCTTCTAGGCCAAAAAAAACCAGACCAAAGCTTCTGGTGTTGCTGGTGACCCTCACAACAGCCCTTTTTTTCCAGGGATGAGATCAGTCAAATCAGTAGATGCCAGTTTTTGTTCTCCCTGCCCAGGGAGTGTGTTTGCAGCTCATGAATCAGCTGCCAGGTCTAAGTTCGAAGCAAAGACCAGCTGCATCTTTCCCTCTCACTGTTAGGCTTCCAATTAATGAAGTTTTAATGAAACCAGGGTTTAGAAAGGAGACAGAGTTTTCATAAATCAGTGACATTTTCTATCAGACCCCCTCCCCACCCCGATCAAGCTGTTGAAGATCCATATCCTTCTTCAGAGCCAAAACAGAAGCTGATGACTCCAAGGCTGGAAACAGCTTGATTGTATTAATATACTTCATAATTTTGACACCTGCAGAGCAGAGGAGGCTTCAGCGAGGCTACAGGTGGTAGGACAGAGAGAAATGGGCAGTTATTGCCAGGGAAGGGTGTGGTGTCAGGAGAAAGCAGAAAATTTTCGTGTGTCATAAAGCTTATTTTCCATATCCAGGAGAGTTATGAGTTTTAATTCTTATTTCTCTCAGCAATGAAGTACGTTGGGGATGGGGAGCAGGCAGGGGCACTGACCCTGGGAAATCAGCAGTTTTGGGTAGGGAGTTGGGTGAATTTTCCATGTTTTCCTATCATTCCTGGTTGGCCTCTGGGTGAGATGTATCAGTCCATGGGAACTTCACATCAGTTGAAGACTTTGCTGAGTTCTAGCACTTGAAAGCTGCATAACAAAAAGCCAAAGGAACTGTTTGGTTTGGGTTTTTTTTTTAAGATGGTATCTCTTTTCAGTGTTGGTTGTATCTGTTCAAGGATTTTCCATGTGCTTTCTGGTGTAATGTAACATGGTAATCAGGGATATTCAGGCAATGGGTTCCAGTTTGGGGTTTTTTTGTGCACAGCAAGTTTGTGCATCTTCTCATGGGTCTTGTTCAAAGGCGCAGGGATTTCCTCAAGAGGAAAATCCTTATGGTGTGAGGATGATCCATTCGTGGGTGAGACGTGTTGTCCTTACAGAAAAAGGGATCTTGGGGCAGGATGGTGACCCACAGCCCTTTGGTGTGGTTCACAGCGTTGCTGCTTTTACAGCTCTGTTTTTCATGGGTCCTTTCTGTGGATTGTCATCTTTTAGGTGCTTTATGGTATAGCTAATAAAAATTGATGTCACCTTTGCGAGGTAAGAAACATTTCGTTTTTAGTGAATCACCTAATCCTGTCAGAGATAGCTTTGAACAAAAACAAATTATCCAAATATTTCTGCATAACTGCCAGCATGGTCGAACAGGATTTTGTTTTCTTTGCACTGTTATCATAAAAATTATCAGCTGCTTTTTGATTGCCATGCATTTCTCACTGCTGATAACAGTCAGCGTCACGTTGTGGCTCGAAGGGAGAGTGAGCGCTCAAGAAAACTGCCTTGTTTCAGTGCGTGGAGGAAAAAGGGTTTAGCACGAGATGTCAGACCTAGAGCTGCACGTGGTTTTGTTTTACCCCACAGACATACCAGGGCTGCATCCAGACCTATGCCATATTCCTGGGCTACTTGTGAAAATAGAATCATAGAGTCATTTGCATTGGAAGAGACCCATATGATCATCAAGTCCAACCATAACCCACCCCTGGCACTGCCCCATGTCCTGAGAACCTCATGTCCGTCTGTCCAGCCCTCCAGGGATGGTGACTCCAGCACTGCCCTGGGCAGCCTGTTCCAATGCCCCACAGCCCTTTGGGGAAGAAATTGTTCCCAGATCCAACCTCACCCTCCCCTGGCGCAACTTGAGGCCGTTTCCTCTGCTCCTGGCGCTTGTTCCTGGGGAGCAGAGCCCGACCCCCCTGGCTCCAAGCTCCTTTCAGGCAGTTCAGAGATCAGAAGGTCTCCCCTCAGCTCCTGTTCTCCAGGCTGAACAAACAAGGCTTAAGATGAACTTAAATGCAACAGCAAAGCTGCACTATCTCCTTGACCAGCCTTGTTCTTCCACACCTGGGGAAGCATTGGAAGTGTAGCCCATCATGGCCATGACTTTCCAGCTGCTGATAAGGACTTTTGGGCATAGGGCTCGAAATCTGCTGGCTGAAAAGCTCATGTTGAGCTTTGTTTGGAAACACAGCCATGGTTTGTCACCCAGGGCCTGTCCCTGGCCTTGCTGAGGCATGGGGTGCGTCAAGCACGGCCCCAGCAGCCGCAACCAGCAAAGAGTTGTTTGCAGCATCAGGGAGCTGAGCTATCACGTGAGAGTTTATTTTAGTGTGAGAAGAGTCCTTAAGCGTCACTGAGCTAAATATTTCTCTAATTCATGCATCACTTAAGTACAATTAGCAGCCCAATCTCACAGACCTAGGTCAGACCTCTCTCCCGTGACGTGACTGCGCATTGCAAGATGGGGAGCTCAGGGCTGTGATTTGGCTGAACCTCCTGGGTCATTAGTGACAGTCCTTGAATCCCCATCAGCACCCACAGCGGCTAAAGAAGAGACATCACTGAGGGTCATTTGTGAGGTGCTTGCACAAAGCATACACCTCAGGGGCTTCACAGAGACTGGAGCAAGCCCAGGTTGTGCAGGAAGTCTGTATTAGTCCTCCAGCCCTCTTGTTCAACTCCCTTTTGCTTCAATGTCTGCTGAGAGACTCATTTTCCTTAAAAGATACCCTGAAGCATCCAAAGGCATTTATGTTTTGTGATATGGCATAGAGCAATCTAACAATTAAGCCGTTCAGACAAGCTAATGGAGGAATATATGCTGAACCAGTACATCCCATATGTCCTCTGCTTCGAGGAATGATTATGGTGTACCACCCAAGTAAAGACCTGTCTCAGGGACCTGTTGTGTAGCTTATGAGATGAAGAGGTGCAGGTGACAGGACGAGAGGAAATGGCCTCAAGTTGCACCAGGGAAGGTTCAGATTGGATATTAGGAAAAAATAGTTCACAGAAAGAGTGTGAAGCATTGGAACAGGCTGCCCAGGGCAGTGGTGGAGTCACCATCCCTGGAGGGGTTTAAAAGGTGTTTAGATGAGGTTCTCAGGGACATGGGACAGTGCCAGGGGTGGGTTATGGTTGGACTCGATGGTCCTGAGGGTCTCTTCCAACTGAAATGATTCTGTGATTCCCAATGGGCTCCAAACAAACAGCGTGTCTGATCATAGAATCACAGAATCATTTTGGTTGGAAGACACCCTCAAGATCATCAAGTCCAACCATAACCCACCCTGGCACTGCCCCATGTCCTGAGAACCTCATGTCCGTCTGTCCAACCCTCCAGGGATGGTGACTCCAGCACTGCCCTGGGCAGCCTGTTCCAATGCCCCACAGCCCTTTGGGGAAGAAATTGTTCCCCACATCCAACCTCCTTTCAGGCAGTTGCAGATGCAGAGCTTGTAAATCCATCACCAAAACACATCATCCTTTCGTGTCCCAAACCTGAGTTTATCCCCCGATGTGCTGCTCTGACTCCATTTCACCTCACACCGATGTGCCCCCTCCTGCGCTGTGTTTCCTGTCACCGGAGCCCAGAGCTGAGCTCTACACCTGCTGCTGGTCCCTGTGCTCTCCTGAGCTTTTCTGCAGCCTGGCAGCAGGTACCAGCGAAGATGCTCATTTTTCCCAGTTTCGAGGTGCGGGTGCTCTGTGCCCCCTCCTTGTCGCAGACTCTGAGTCATGCATTGAAATGACTTTCCTGAATTTTATTTTTTCGCTGTGACAGCTGATTTGTATTTTCTTCCCTCTGTGCTTGGCTGTACTGATAGCTGGCAGGAGCTAGCAAATGCCACGCGAATTGCTGGAGGGGACTTCACAATTGATCACCTTGTTTTTACCAATGCAAGGAAAAAATCGTGTACTCCTAGCAACAGAGTAACTTAGCAGTTACTCTGGGCTTTAATTGAACTTTCTACCTGGCGGTTTTCAGTTATATTAATCTTGTTTTCAAACAACGGTCATTACATAGAGAGCAAAATGTTATATAAAAATCATTTCAAAATGCAAATAAAATAAAAGACAGATCCACATCCTAGCGCAATGTGACAGAAAGAAACAAATCAGAAAGTATTAAAATCACTTGCGTCCTTTCTTCATATATTCTGAGCCTCGGTGCACAGACACCAATTTCTCATATGATCTGCCCTTGAATTATTAAACTGAAGTGCACAAGTGGAGGGATTTTTGTTATGTATTTCCATCTCCAGCTGAATTCGGTATTCACCAGCTTTCTTCAGGGCTTTAGATTAGTCAGGAAAGATCCATGACAGGCACCAGCCAAGTGGGGAGCTTCATTGTCACCGATGCTCTTGGCTAATGTGTGATAATGTGAGCCGTGGGCTTTGGAGAGCAGATGTGATGACTTCAGAGGAACTACAGCTTCTGCAAGGTTGTGAAAATACGAAGAAACAGGTTTTTTGTGTGCCTTGACTGGGCAGCTGCTGGGGACCCCCAGCTTACTGGGACAGACTGGTGCAACCAGTTCCATCTCGAGACACGGACAACCCGTCCATCACCTCCTGGGCCCTATTAATAATGTCGATGACTACGGGCATTTTAAATGGAAAGTGCCAGTTTGAAAAATCATAACTTCTACCAGCACGGATGGATTTCTCGTGCTTTCTGTGAATTTCTCACTGTGAAAGAAAATTGCTTTCTTAATATTAAATGCCTTCCAAATGAGAAAGTCCCAGTCCTGAGGTCACGACAACTTTCAGTTACTAAAATATAGTAACAAACCCAGTGTGAAATAATAGAGGTCAAAATGAAAGCCCAAGGATTGTACCATAATTACCAGAATCAGATGTTTTTACTGATTGCATTTGGCTTCTATTTTTTTATTTTCTCAGATCCCATAGCCTTTGCAGACATTTTCGTTTTGGCCCAAATTGAGCAGAGAACACATGGCAGGATGAGAAAATCCTCCCTGCTCTGTTTTAATGACACACCAAGGGATGAGAGGTACTAAAAAGTACTAAAATACCGTTGTGTCCCCAAACAAGGTCCTATATTTCACTATATATTCTCTTCAATAACGGTCTCTTCCATTTTTCCTGTGACCCGTTTAGGACGAAGTTGCCCATTTCTGAGCTGTTTTCTTGTGTGCTGCTGTGGTTCGGTGTTGGACTATGGTATTTTTTTCTTCTCTCTCCTATGACTGTGCAAGCTGTTCATTTATCTTTAGGGAGACTCTGCACAGGATGTGACTATAGTCAACCTGGCGTAAATAATCCCATTTCAACCCAGCGGAGAACTGTATCCGTTTTGTTAGTGTAGGATGTCTTCTCGTGTTTGTCACTGATGCTGGGCATTTGATCCTTGAATAAATATTACCAAAGACAGCAGGGGCAGGGTGCTGTCCCCAGGACACTATTGCATGACCTGGCTTCTCCAGCTGCAGCCAAGGTGCACAAGTGTCCTCTGCCCTCATCTCTAGTTGTGTCCTGAATCGTCTCCAGAGCTGCAAACACAGCAAGGACAGTTCTGAGAGCTGAGGGATGTCTGCAAGGAAACACCCTGTGTCTCCTCAACCTGCATGCAGGGGTTAGGTGGGGTTAAAATCTGCCCAGCTTGCCTTTTAATAGGGTACAAGTGTGACGGGAGGGGCTGAGGGATCTGGGGGTTCAACTGGAGAACAGGAGCTGAGGGAGACCTTCTGATCTCTGAACTGCCTGAAAGGAGCTTGGAGCCAGGGGGGTCGGGCTCTGCTCCCCAGGAACAAGCGCCAGGAGCAGAGGAAACAGCCTCAGGCTGCGCCAGGGGAGGGTGAGGTTGGATCTGGGAACAATTTCTTCCCCAAAGGGCTGTGGGGCATTGGAACAGGCTGCCCAGGGCAGTGCTGGAGTCACCATCCCTGGAGGGTTGGACAGATGGACATGAGGTTCTCAGGACATGGGGCAGTGCCAGGGGTGGGTTATGGTTGGACTGGATGATCTTAAGGGTCTGTTCCAACCAAAATGATTCTGTAATTCTATGATGTTCTGCTGCGCCTTTTCTGTGCTGCTGCCCAAAAATGCGAACACTAGAGGATCAAATAAAGTTGATGCTGCTTTGCTTTCTGTTCTGCACTGCTGTTCATTATCTCAGAAGCATCATTTTGGCTTCATAGCACAGCCCAGCTGGGTTCGGGGGTATCTCTGGGGGACCAACCAGACCAAATGCTGAAGCACAGCTTGTGAAAGGCTCCCGGGGATCTGATGGGGAACCTTTATCCGCATCCCTAACGATGTGAGCACATCGGGAACAGCAGAACTCATGAGTTTTATGCCAGCAGAGCTCATGCAGGAGCGAGTGTGAACTCACGTTTCCTACAAGCTGGATTTTCTTTAGTACTGTGTAACCACATTAACCTGAATAAATGACCCTCTGCTCTCTCCACCAGTAAAATATGCTGCAATGGAGCCTGGAGGTGCACGGCCTGTGTAACCCCCACAGCTGCTGCTGCATTTCACAACCATTTTTTCCAGTTGTCGTCTCTTTATATTTGGTGGTCATCACTTTGGAGCAAATCCAACCCATAAAGCACCATTTATTCTGTGGCCACTGCAGCACAGAGCATTGTCAGCCGATTAGCATGAGCTATGAAACAAGGAGGACAACCTAAAAAACAAATGTCATTTGGCTAAACGGAGCAGCCTGACAAGCTGGTCTCCATCTATCTCAGCTTTGCCTGGTGCTACACAGCAGTCTGTTTGCTGTTTTGTTAGTATTATTTTTTGTTAGCCATCATCTGCTGTGTCAAGGATGCCTCAAGTCTTGCACAGTAGTGCTCAATCTCCCTGGTAAAGCTTTTAGTAATTATTAGTGTCCTTTATGCCTTTCAGGAACATGTCTCACCTTCTAATCCACTTCTCCCAGCATTCTTGAAACATTTTTAACTAAGTAAAACAATGGGTTTCCTTTGACTAAAGGCTTTCAGGAGACATGTGGCAGCAGGGCCGTTTCATTTAGTTCACTTGGGTTTCTGCTACCTGATCTAATTCAGAAGCGGCTCAAAGATCGCTCCTCCAGGCAGTGCGTGAGAAATGGGGGGAAGTGCGGTGAGTTTAGCCCAATCTGTTTTGTGAAACAGCCAGGACAGGTTATTTTTGCTATACATTGGCTTTCCCTCACTCCATAATCCTTCTGTGCTTGCTGGGTGTCAGGTTGATGGTTATTGTCGAAAAGCAATGGCCTGTGCTCTGTTGGCACCTCGTATGGCACAAGCTTGAGCTCTGGAGCACCTAACGCAGATCAAAGTCCCCTCAGATCCCTGCTGGGTGCATGCCGGGATCAAGACATAAATATGTCATACCCAACACAGAACCCGCTGTCCCCAAGGGTCCCAGCACGTCTCCCCAGGGTGCAGACACCTCTGCCCTTCTCCTGATGGAGGAGCATCTCGTGCGGCAAAGAATGGAGG
This sequence comes from Nesoenas mayeri, assembly GCF_963082525.1. Taxonomy (NCBI): domain Eukaryota; kingdom Metazoa; phylum Chordata; class Aves; order Columbiformes; family Columbidae; genus Nesoenas; species Nesoenas mayeri. The sequence goes on along the minus strand of NC_137569.1, from coordinate 9,691,788 downwards.
TCCCTATTATTCTTGCAAAACATGGGGGTTTGGCACACCCCACACAGTGCCCTGCCACAAAACCCGCTTGTTGCACTTTCATTAATTGAATGAGGAACAGGATTGCCCAAAATCTGTTGCCCGCAGCAGGACACACAAGCATCACCAGCCCAGAGCACATTTCCCCTCATCCCATTGATGATTTACACTGGGGAGATTAATCCATTAGAAACTCCATATCTGCGGGGTAGGCTGAAGGCACTGGCCATGAAATAGGAACTCCTAGCTGTAGCCCTAATTAAATCTTATGAGTTTGCTCCTCCAAGAGGCTCCCACAGGCCTTGCGTTGAAGGTCAAGACGTTGCAGACCTATTTATGCATGCGCTTTGATTGGGATCAGACCGGGAGCCTGTTGTCGAGGCCTGGGAGCTTTAAAACTAGGAAAACTAGGCAAAAGAAATTGTTAGAGCTTGTTAATTTGTACTTCAGCCTGAGAGCATTCTCTAATTTAAAAAAGAAAAAAGAAACCCACAACACTTCTCCATGTTTTAGTTAAGCTATTTAAAGTTAATTGAATGGGCCCAGGATTAATATTGCTGCTGTGTTTTCTGTGGAGGTGTTACTGCGATTTACCTATCAAGGGGCCTATTTCTCTTAGCCCAGTTTAATAACCATTATATCCCGTCTGTGAAGCAAGGAGATCAGTGCAGAGGCAAAGCACTGGCCCACTCCCCAGCTTAAAATATCACCCCAGGGCATTTAAGTCCATGTCTAATAAAAAACCCTCACGAGGTGCTGAGATCCAGCAGATGGAATGATGTTCTCGTACAGCCAGGACTAAGCAGGATGATTTCTTTACAGACCATCAGCAGTGTTTTCCATCACCAGGCACAAACACCAGTGGGTTTATGGGTTCATTTAAAAACACGCTGGGTGCACCAGCTCATGTCCCAGGAATCCCACAAGGTTTAAGGGATGCTCTGAACCCACCCTGGGTACAGGTGGGGACATGGCAAACAAAGCCAATACCATCTCAGTTAGTGATGTCAAATGTTATTTGCTGAGTAACTCTGAGGCTCAGGTGACAGCAGCTACAATCAGATAACAGGGTGCGCAGGGAAAAGCCAGGAAAACAGCATTAAAAGAGCTTTGCTTAACTCTCTGAATAAACACCATGTAGCAATAGGGGTGGGGAAGTAGTAAATGTATAATCATTATTGCTTTGTAACATTCTGATGGCTTTTAAAAGATTGCAAAGAGTTGTGCCTAAAGATTTTATAAAACCTTTTCTAACTCTTGCAGAACAGCTTTCTGTCCCTGGTTGTATACTTTGCATTGCAGTTCTGTGCCAGTGCTAAAACATGGTAATCATTTTAGCCTTCAGTATTCTGGATAGAAATAGTAGAGCAGAATACTTCAGTTTCTACAGTAATCTTGTATTATTTACTAGTTACTAAGTTATCTTTTTATATTTTATGTATTTCCAAGTATTTTCTCCTGACTGCTGTGCTTTGAAGAACATGGTCTTCAAACATGGGATTAGCAGATGAAATGTTTCATGTGGATGAGGTTCTTAAGGACATCGTTTAGAGGTGGACTTGGCAGTGGTAGGTTAATGGTCAGGCTTAAAAGTCTTTACCAGCCAAAACAATTCTATGATTCTGTTCTATGATTCTAAGAAATGAGAAGTAGCAGCACCAGTATTTAGAAAATGCTATTTGAAGCATCCTCAGTACCAGAACAAATCAGCGCAATGCTTCTGGCCAGGGCAGGAGGGGCTGCAGGGGGCTCAGGCTGGATATGAGCCTCTGCAGGGATTTTGCCTTGCAAATGAATTTCAGTATTGTTTGTTTGCCTTATGTCAGTGATCAGGTGTAAATGCCCGGGGAAAGGGCCATGTATGTCACAGCACTAGATGGTTCTGAGCTGTCAGTGCAGCCTGCAAGCAGCAGGATGGAGTAAGGGACTCATGTCCAATCCCAATGTGCAAGCCAAAGGTGTTCTTTTTCACTATATTTAGCATTGGACTGAGTCGTGGGTTTTTTTTAAAGATGAAATGTTATTTTCTGCAAGGGAAAATGCCAAGCTGTCCAAACCTGAACTAGTCCCTGGTTGTGCATCAGTTCAGGTGGGGATGCAGATGCGGATGATGTGACTGGGGCAGGCAGTGGGACCGGGGCTGGCACCCCAGTTTTGCTCCTGCTCACCAGGCTTGTTGCCCATAGTGACCCTTGGTGGCCTCCTCGAGGTGGACGTGTTCAGTGGATGTGTGGGGCAGCAACGGGGGGCGGGTAGAAGAAATTATTTTTGCTGTGTCTGGATATTTAGAAAATATTTCATATTTCATATGTTCCTTATATATTTATAAACACACACACACTTTACACTTTATTTTATATATATATAGTAAGACATTACTTTTACATATATATATAAAAATACATATAAAAGCTCATCCAGGAGCTTTTACAGTGGGGAACTGCCCCGGTGCTCTGGATTAAAAGGGTACTACTTGCTGCCTTTCAGGCACCGGTATGAATCCATCAGCCTTCACAGCCCAGCAGATCCCATCTGCAAACAGCTTCTCCTGCGGGATCTCGCTCTCTTTTTGCATGTTCTCCCTGCCCCTGGCTTCTCCAGCATACACTGTTTTCTTCTGTTTTCTTCTCGTTATAAAATATCCGTCACTGAGCTTATCTGGGCGGTACAGTCAGTACAAAATGGCCATTCATCCAGCCCCCAGGCAGACAGGGGAATACATTAGATTCTGCATGGAGTGCACTGGGGCTGTGTGCTTTAATATACGACCGACACGAAATGTTGGTCCTATAGAAAAGTCCCAGATCAGTAGTTTATGAGCTGAAAGCCCGTCTGGCTTGAAGAACAGCTGTACAGTCTGTTGCGAGCGCTCACAGAGCTGCCCAGAACCGCCGTGCCGGTGGTTAGCACAGCACAGAGCCCAGCTGATCTGCAAAGAGTCCCAGTATTTTGGGGGCCACGTCCCCCTTTGTGGCAGTCGGCTGTGGGTGTGGGCACAGACAGTTTGCATTTGCCTTACAGGCATTCAGGACATCCACACAGTAGGTCTGAGACTAAACCAAAGGCATTATCTTATTATTCAGTGATTATCAAGGGCTACCCCAAACAAGAAATGTATGAGGGACCTGGGGGGTTCAGCTGGAGAACAGGAGTTGAGGGGAGACCTGATCTGAGGGGATCTCTGAACTGCCTGAAAGGAGCTTGGAGCCAGGGGGGTCGGGCTCTGCTCCCCAGGAACAAGCACCAGAAGCAGAGGAAATGGCCTCAAGTTGCGCCAGGGGAGGTTGAGGTTGGATCTGGGGAACAATTTCTTCCCCAAAGGGCTGTGGGGCATTGGAACAGGCTGCCCAGGGCAGTGCTGGAGTCACCAGCCCTGGAGGGCTGGACAGACGGACATGAGGTTCTCAGGGACATGGGGCAGTGCCAGGGGTGGGTTGTGGTTGGACTTGATGATCTTAATGGTCTTTTCCAACCAAAATGATTCTATAATTCTCTGATTAGGCTTTGGGGTTTGCAGATAGGGTTTTTCAAAACCATGAGGCAAGAGGCTGCTCTCCTGCTGCTGTTGGTGTCCCCCCTTAGTGTGGGACAGCACATCACGAGGATCACTTGGAGGCCTCAACAGCCCAAGAGGACCTTTTTAGATGGCTGTTGTGGGCAACCTGTGTGCAGCAGGTTTAGGAAAAATAAGTATGCAAGTGCTCTCCTGGCTAAAACCATCACTCCAGAGGAGCCAGTCCCGCCTCCTGTCGAGAGGAGCATTTTTGTTCATGCGGCTTCAACAGCTCTTGCAGGTCAACAGAACAGCCCCACTCATATTGCTGCAGGGACGCAGCCTGGGATCACCCCATCTGCACCCCAAGGCCACCTTAGGATTCGAGAGAGGAGCCTCCCACTCTTTTTCTTTTTTTTAAAGCAGAGCTGATATTAAACAAAATTATCATAAGTAATATTTCAGCATTTAACTCTTCAAGGAGGCAATCTCTTCCCATTCCCCTGCACAGAGCAGAAGGAGAGCATGGCAGGTAGGACACAGAAGTATCTAAAGGTGCCGGTGGTGTAACCAGTGCTTTGCAACCGTGGCAGCTGCCAGCTTTGGAAATTGCAGGTAGGGAGACTGGAGGAACTGGGAGGGACTCTGCTTTCATCCACAGCAGGAAATTTAAATCAAGGAGTCAGGAAGCTACAGACTGGATGGGATCAAGTCCACCTCCCTTCCAGGTATCTCTTGGGCCAACATGCCCCAACTCAGTTCCTGAGGTCCATCAGAAACTGCAGTGGACAATTCCTGGTGCTCTCCGTAGAAGCCAACATACCTGTACACATACAGATTGTAATTCACATCACTTACTACATAACATAGAAACAAACTGGGCCTCAGCACTGGGCACAGTTTGTTTCTGTATCACTGCTTACAGTCTATTCCAAGAGCACCCGTTCAGAAGCAGCATCATTGATTTCTTCTAATTATAAATCCTATAGAAAGTTTTCAGCTTGCAACAGCCACAGTTTTCCTCTCAGTAGAGCCAATAAAAGTTACGAGTTGCTCCCTGGTTACTGTCGCTGCAACAATAAAAAGCTGGAGTAATTGAAAAGTGAATCAGGGAAACTGCCAGATTGGAGAGAAATGATAATGGAAGAAATTACCTGGGAGCCCAAGCCTAATGCGAAGTCTTGTGTCTGGCTGCACCAAGACTGAGCCTATTCTGGACAAACTCCTGTGCTGATATGTATCTAAATGAGGGCGTACATACCTCCTGCATGCAAGTGGAGAGCAAAACAGGAGCAAGGACCATATACTTGCTGAAGGGCAAATAGTACATGAGCCAACAAGGGTGATTTTTAATCCCATTTGAGAAGGTTTCTCTACTTAAAAGGCAAAACGACAATAAAAAACCAATTTTTTCTCCCTATATTAGCACAAAGCTTAAAATCAAGAGCTAGAGACACAGCAACAGATACGTATTTGTCAACAACAATTCTTTCCCACTAGACAGATCAACTAGTACAGGAAGACCCAAAAACCCACAAGTCATGACTGTTTCTATGTTGTTAAGATTAGGCGATAACCATGGTTGTTTGGTAATCCAGGTAGCTTGAAGCAAAGCACCAGGTAGCATAACAATAGGCTCTGCAAGAGCTTAGTAGTGGCAATACTGGTATTGAGGGAGAGCCACAAAGACTTGTAGGAGTGAGAGGAAAGGAGCAGCACATGTCAACATAGACAATGGTGTGTCCTGAGGTGAATTTTCACACCTGTAGCAGACATGAAGAAGCAGGGGGCTGACCCGGAGCTGTTCTTCCAACACAGTCACCTTGGGACATAGTCAAGCAGATCCTGAAGGAGTCAATTCTCTTTGACTCTCCATGAGGACAGAATGCGTTCATCATACTGGACATCCCGCACCCTCAGCTAATCTGCCCATGTAAAGTCTGTCAGCATTTTAAGTCAGTCTTAAGGAGGCTGACACATAGAATCATAGAATAATTTTGGTTGGAAGAGCCTCTTAGGATCATCGAGTCCAACAACAACCTAACTCCAGCACTAAACCATGTCCCTAAGAACCTAATCTAAACGCCTTTTAAACCCCTCCAGGGATGGTGACTCCACCACTGCCCTGGGCAGCCTGTTCCAATGGCCAACAGCCCTTTCCAGGAAGAATTTTTTCCTAACATCCAATCAATCATCTCTGCAGGCATCCTCAAAAAGGACGCAAGTGAAGAGCATGTCTCAGAGATGCTGCTCTGGGAAGCACCACGGGGGTGACCACCCCCCGGGTGATGGGTGACAACAGGTTTTAGACAGCTTCTGGAAAGACTGTTCCCTGAAGGGGGTAAAAACAAACCCATAAGCTGCAGAAAAAAGAGTTTGTGTTGGCCTCAGAGAACTGTCCCTGGGCCAAGAACGGGAAGAAAAGTCCCCCACAGGTTGAACATCACACCCTGATGTGATGGGCTGGGGTAACCACACGCAAACAAGCCGCCCCCATTGACATGATCACTAGGATGAAATTATGGGTTTGGCACATGAGAGGACTTGGGAAGATGCTGGGGCCCAACTTCAAGTTCAAGTTTCCCCAGGAAAAAGACCCCAAAGGAATGCAGGAGCGGGTGGTAGGGCAGAAACCATTGCTGTTCCCTCCACAGCGCTGTGTGCGGGCAGCATGGCGTGGAGCCCACCGGGAGGCCTGCAAACCCTGGGCGGCCTCGAGGTGCTCAGCAAACCTCTGCTAACACCTTCCCACACCGCTGCAAGGCAACCTCACGAATTAACCCCCATTTCCACACCTGCAGTTGCCAAGAGAAACGCTTTCCGTAATCCTGTTGGTTGCGAAGTACACAGCTGCTCCATTTTACTTGCTCTTTTAACATGAAAGAAAGCAGAGTACGGGTGGTGAGATTTTTCTCATGCACAACAAAGCAGGCTGGAAATTTGTGACTAAATACCGAGGGGATTTGCAATCCAGCTTTGAACTGTGCAACAAGGAGCCACTGGTGACAATTGTGCGCTCGCTATTTTTAGCTGGGCGGCATGAACATTGAATCCCTGGGGAATGAGAACAGCAGCAAAACCACCAACCCCACCAGACTTGCTCTTCAGAGAACCCATCTGGGGCAAAAACAAGAACTTTGCCTCTTGCCCCTGCTGTTCAACTACCTGCAGATTTTCTGCACCGGATGTTTGATTGTTGCAGGAAATAAATAAATAGAATTGTAGAAATCAGTGCTTGTAAGGATAGGTGGATAAATATATATGTATATATATATATATATATGTGCTAATCTGCTAATACACACACAGATACACATAAATATTTCAGGGTCTGCATTTAACCAAAGTGCACTTATTTTTCTTAATTAACTACTTTGAGGATGAATGATTTTGCGTCTTGGCACAGCACTGATCAGGGAAGACGACCTTAGATAACACACCGAGCTACTCAGAATTAATAAGGTTTGTCCAATCCTTATCAGCTCGGGGGGGAAGGAGAGGGAATGTCCTGCTGGACCATTTCCGAACTGCCAGCCGTGCGATCTGACCACACGCTATTGCCACGTTCTTAATTGCAGAAGCAAGCACAGGTTTGCATCACCTTTTCTCTGCTACAGTGTTAAGCCAGAGATGTTTGGTTTTTCTGAGGCTTCCCGAAGGTAAATAGTTTAGAAGGGGGTGTACAAGTCCTGGTGCTCGCTGTTTGCCACAGGCAAGCCCGTGCTTTGGGCTGTAAGGCCTGAGTTTAAGGTGCTGTTCACAGGGTGATCATCTGCAGCATAGGGCAGGACTCAGGGTGTCTCAGAGCATTTCCTTCATTTATTGACCGCACCGATGGCTCACAGAGACTGGTCTCACCATTAGCAGATAGTATTATCACAAACTTTACACATGTGCCAAGTTTCTCTGCTGCAAAGTGTTCGTTTCTACATATTCTGCAGGAATCATCTGGTTTTAAGATCTGGTATGTGTAAGAACAACTTTTACCCCCTGGATCTACAGCAGAAGTCAGCCAAGAGGGAAACGTTCTCTGCTTGTGCTCTCCACACAAGCACAGCCGGGGAGCTGGAAGGAAAAAAGGGGCAGATTCAAGGTTGTGGCACAGGGTGAGGTGTAAGAGTTACCCGGGGAGTCGCTCGGGGTTTTGTCTCTGTTGGGATGAGCAAGACTGATGCTGGATCACTGCATCTCCCACCAGGGACACCATCCCCAGCACAGGGCTGTGTTTCTCCATTGCTCTACTGGCATTAAGTTGGCAAGAGCTCTAGCAACATCCATTTGCACATTTACACTGTTAGTGCTAAATGAACCCAAAAGAGCAAAATTTGCAGAGGTATATTGAGGTATTGAAACGAGGCTGAAAAAAACCCTTCTTCCTCCGAGTACCATGATGTTCCCAGCAGCTGAGTCTAACCCGGTTCTCTTCCCACAGTTCGACATGCAGAGGATAACATTGGAAGAGCTGAAACACATCCTCTACCATGCCTTCCGGGACCACTTGACGATGAAGGATATCGAGAACATCATTATCAATGAAGAGGAGAGTTTAAATGAAAACTCTGGCAACTGTCAAACAGAGTTTGAAGGTAAGGGAGAAAGTTTCTGGGTTTCTGTACAATTATTCTCTTCCTGCTTCGTCTGTAAAACTCAGTCTGATCCGTGACATGCAATGGGCAAGCACGGAGCTGGCATGGACTTACAGAATCATAGAATTGTTTTGGTTGGAAAAAAGCCTTAAGATCATCAAGTCCAAGCATAACCTAACTCTAGCACTGCTCCATGTCCCTGAGAACCTCATCTCCATCTGTTTAACCCCTCCAAGTCCACCTCTAAACAATGTCCCTGAGAACCTCATCTACGTGCAACATTTCATCTGTTAATCCTGTATTTGAAGACCATGTTCTTCAAAGCACAGCAATCAGGAGAAAATACTTGGAAGTGCATAGCGATGACACACTTAGAGAGCTCCAGAGTTGCCATTAGGCTCCTTCCATGTGTTCTAAGTAAAGCTGATCCTATTTGAGGCAGGGGGATGAACTAGTGGGTCCTTTCTCTGGTGGGAATGGGGCAGAGGGATGTGCAGCCCATGCTGAGGTGGGTGTCTAGGGCAGACTGAATTTCCCTACAGAAATAGCATCACTCTCTCAGCCTAGCATGGCAAGACTTCATTGGCACTGGGTCCTGCTCTAGCAAGCTGTATCAGGCTCGACCAGTTTTCTCTTGGCTTTCCACAACCAGAAATGGTTTTCTGCTCTGGGATCCCAGGGAACACCTCATTTTAAGTCACCTTGTGAGAAGGATTTTCCTGGCCAGGGGAAGTTGTGCTGCTCCAAAGCATTGCTGGTTGGAACAACTAAACTGATACAAATCGTTTCAAGTGCAGAAGAGTCCAGGGAGGTACCTACAGAGAATCTCAGGGTTTGTGCACGTCACCTTGGGACAGCTTTCCCACCTACAGCAATACCACTTCACACAGCCCGTTTGGGGGAAATCCTGGTGCTCTGAGGGGTCAAATAGCCTCTGAAAGGGCACCAGGAATAAAAACTGAAGCGTCTTTAAAACAAGGAAAAGCATAAAAATATTAGTGCAACTCTTAGCCTGGCTAATTAATGGGATTCAGAAGCTGTATCCAGCACACTCACTCTTTGCTAAATCCTGCAGAAAAGATGTAGAAGAGCACAGCTGAATTTTAAAAAGCCTGCAGGAGGGAGGCAAGTGGCAAAAACCCTTCAAATCAAGCCAAACATTTTTTATTTTGTTCCTCCTGGAGAGTGACAAGGAGGAAGAGACACTTGCTTACATGAGTGGAGCTGTTAGTCCCCACTGACTTGCTGATTCAGTGGGGACATGTGCCAGCTGTCACCGCGGCAAGAGCCGTGCAGGCTGCTTCGGTGCTCGGGTGAACTATCCCAGGAGCAAAAATAAGGGTCCGAAAACCTAAATGCTCAGCATCTCATTTTGGAAGTCCCAGCTTCCAAAAGTACAGCAAGAACAGCTTTTCTCGTGGGATGTTGGCATTGCTGGTGCTAGGCAGAACCTAGAAGCAAAACAGACCCTTTTTTTAGATGTTGTTAGGAATACACACATACACGCACAAATCCACCGGAGAATAAAGATCAACCGAATGCTGTCAACAAAGCTGCAAAGTTTTGCTCCAGGTCCCAGAGGAAGGGGATGGTTCTGGTCCACAGCAGCTCTGACATGAGCATTTCTCCCAGGAAAGGCAGCTCAGAGCAGGTTGTGTCCCTGCAGCTCTCTGGGCTGGACGTGCCATTGCCTGGATGTCCTATTTGTGCCTCGGTGCTCTCTTTTCCTAAACACTGAGATCCCCACAGGGCTCAAAAGCAGGAATTAAAGGGCCTTATGGCATGGACCAATGGCACTAAGTTTTCATGAATGTTGGACAGTGCCTCATCCTGGCTTTAAATGGCTGTACAGCGGTGTCTCCATGTAACGTCAGCCACCTTTTACTCACTTCTTAATTAGAGGAGTGAAGGAGATGCTCTTGGGGTATAATACCTCAAGCTTATTTTAGGTGTTACCTTGGGATCAGATGAATTGCACCTTAAAAAGCATCTATTTCTTCCAACTGTAAAGGTAGCCTAAAGGGACTAGCTTAGAGGCTCACATCTATATTTAATGTACATTATATCCACCCCATGGAAGTGCCTTTAATTATGGATAGGAATGCAGCCAGGATGAGCCCTGATGGTTTTCACTGAGATTTGGAAATGGCTCCTGAGGGAAGAGACACAGCAGATACTTTGAGTAGAAACTTGCTGGACTGGGGGAGCTCTGCTCACTGTCAACTCGCTATCGAAGAGACGCCCCCAAACCCTTCCCCAGACCCGGGACTCCCTGGCTCAGCCCAGCCAGGAGCTGAACGTCGCCACCGGTACAAAGACGGACAAATTTCTATCATTGTCACAATTCTGCCATCTTGGCTTCTTGTCATAATAAGGTCTTCACAGCTTTGTAATATTTTTACTATGTCAACATGGACAAGATACCTTATCTCTTCCTCCCACACTCATATGAACACACACACAACCGCACACACGCTTTAAATCCAATATAATATTCATTGTCAAAGACAAGTCCGGGATATTGTTCAGTTCGCTCTGAACATGAAAGCCGTTTGCGAGATGTCAGCTCTGGGCTTATATTACAACTTTCCCTCCTACGCATTTCTAGGGGTTTTCATTTGCCTTATTCTTGATGAAGAGCAAAGTGATGAAAATGCCCAACTCCTCAGTTGAAGCTGCCCACACCAGCCCTGCCAATAAAATATATGACCCAAAGGAAGACACAGTTATGTCTTTAGCCTTTATTTCAATTTTTATTAATGCTCAGGGCAGGAGAACAAGGCTGAGACCCAAGAAGAGTGTGTGTTTTTATGAGAAGAGACACAAGAAAATGACAACAATTTGCAGTGACATTGTACTAGCAAAAATTTGTAGTACAAAAATCATTTGTCTGGCAGTTCCCTTTATCCAAACATTTATGACATTGAACTCGTGGCAAACAAGTGCTAGCTGGTTACAGTGACCCGTGCTGTCACAGGTATTTAATCCTCAGCCCTGACACTCAAATTAACTGGATGTACGAGAGCTGCTGCATCTCCCCTCCCTGCTCCCCCCAGCAAGCACCAGCAGCATCCATTCCTCAGCTGAGGGCTCGTAAATGAACAACTGACCTCTTAAACCCAAAATAACTCCAGCTAGCCAGAGAAAGCAAATATCACTCACCTTTGGCAGGGCTGTGACAGAAGCTGGTATAAATACACTGTAGCTGTTCATGTTAGCAAGACTTTTTCTACAGGCAAGAAGGCTTGCAGCACATACACTGACCAAAGCCACCGTGGACATCGTGACCATGACCCCGGAATGGGCCGGACCCATTAGCCCCATGTCCTGGTCCTCCTCAGCAGCATGTTCTCTGCATGCTGAGAAGATGAAGGATGACCCAGTCCGATTTGGCTTTTCTTCCTTACATTGGATCGCCTGGGAGGGTGTCTCCCTCCTAAGAAGAGGCTGGGGCATCTCAACATGAGCTTCAGGCTCTGGCCAAGTTCAGGAACCAGCTCATGTCCAAACTCCTGCACATCCCACGGGTGTTCAAAACTCCTGCTGGCAGACAAATCCAAACCAGCTTGAGCATCCAGCCCTGAGACAACACCAGCTATGGAAACCAACAGGGAAAGCACAGACGCCACACTCAAGGGATCTCTGACTCTGGAGAAAGAAGAGAACTGAGAGCCAAAGCTCACCAGTTAGCAGCAAGGGCGAAAGGTTCTTCATGTTTAAGAGGGCAGCATGTAGTCTTGTTCGCAGTGAAAAAATAAGTAATTTCAGCTTCTTTGTCTCCCTATGGATTGCAAAGGAGCAGAGGAACTGTAATGCTGGTCTTCTTGCTGGAGCAATTCCTGCTGAGCTCAAACCAGTACCAAGTGGGTCTCTCTGGATCTGTAACATCTCTACATTTCAGCACAGACCTTTCCCCTTTCTTCTGAAGTTATTTCATAGGTTGCTTATTCGATGCACCTTCAGTCAGTAAAAAAAAAAAGAAGACAATGACTTACCTGTATTCTGCTGCTTTAAAACTCGGTTTTGATGGTCTAACAGAAGACTAAAGAAATTGTTCACCTCAGGAACAGTTCTGTAAGGAGCGCTGAACATTCTTCACTCTCCTCATTTGAACAAGAGAGTTGGCCTGACAAAAGCCCTTGGCCAGTCTCCAACTGCTGCTCCCAGTCACCGTCGTCACCACCAGCGCCCCTCACTGAAGGGCGATGCCGACTGCGATGGCTCCGTCACTGCTTGGGCTGCTGGCTGGGAGTGTTTGCAAAGCATAGGAATAATAGAAAAAATACAGAAAGAAATAACTGAAGCTGTGATTTAACAAGCTTTTCAAAGTTCCAGGGCATCATGCACAGACCCAAGGAACCACAGTATTGATTGTGTGCATTATAAAAGCAAGCGAAGGAACCGAGGAATAGAGCAGTGCAAGGAGAGCAGGTTATTTAGGAGAGCTGCTGTTCGGGGATTTCATTATCTGCACAGAATACACGAGTCCCTCGGGGCGCTGGTGGTGCAGTGCTCCCCGGCTCTGAGCAGTCCAGCTCAAAGTGCCGCCTAACAAGGACTCCTGGTGCCTCCGGCACTGGGCTGATGCTGGGACATTGCGTGGGAGCTGGGATTGGGACACAGGCACCACTAAAGCCTGGCCAGAGGAGGTGAGGAGGGATGAAGCAAGTGTTCCAAATGCAGCAGCCAATGCTCCCCTCGCTCTGTGCATCGATGTTCAAGCCTGGATCAGAACAAGGTTTTATTCCATATGTTCTAAAAATACTTCCCTGAGCGAGGAGCGGCTGCAGTCCCTGGGTTTGTTCAGCTGGAGCAGAGCAGCCTGAGGGCAGAGCTCATGGGCTGCAGGTTCCTCAGCAGGAGCAGGAGGGGCAGGGTGAGCTCTGCTCTGTGACAGTGACAAAGCCCAGGGAACGGCAGCAGATGTGCCAGGGAGGGGCAGTGGGACATGAGGAAAAGGTTCTTCCCCAGAGGTGCTGGACACTGAACAGGCTCCCCAGGGAGGTGTCACGGCCCCAACCTGACAGTGTTCAAGAAGAGACTGGACAACGTCCTCAGACACACGGGGTGACCTGTGGGGTGTCCTGTGCAGGGACAGCAGTTGGACTCCATGATCCTGGTGGTTCCTTCCAACTCAGGACATTTATGATTCTATGACTTTTCCAAACATGGGCCCTTGGAGCCTTTTCTTGGTCACATTTTAGGTTTATTGTAATTCTGAGCTTCTTGTCAACCTTTTGAAAGTCTCCCATAGTCACAAGTCCATCCCTGAGATAAAAGGGACGGGTACATCCCTGCTCAGGCCAAAACAAGGCCGTGAGTTACTGCTCATAGCGCCAGGCCAGAACTATCCATCCTGTGCGTGAGGATCTTCTGGCTCTCTGTGATTATCTTGGGGGATCCTCAAGGTCTTTGCAAACAGATTAATCTTCACAGTACCCAAATACCCCATATTGTTCTGATATTCGTAGGTAGGGAGGCTAAAACAGAGACACAAACTGGCTTTAGCAAGTCACAGCATGAATCCTCGTTGATGAACTTTAAAAAAAATAAAATTAAATAAAATAAATCAAACCCTAAAAATCCCAACTCCGTCTGCATTTTAACTGCCGCAAATTACTCTCACCTCTTTTGACAATTATTCTGCAAGCATTCATTTGAAAAGGTTCTTAATAAGCCTGATTTTGCTTAGGCACAGAAAACCTAAAGACAGTTTGGAAAAATGACTAACGTACCGTGCATACTCATGGGAACTATCACAGTGTCTTTTCAAGTGCTGTCAGGGAGCACATCTTGAATCTCTGCTCATTCCCAGTTGACCTAGATGAGTCTCAGGGCTTCACAGAAGACCAATATTTATGATTAAAGAACTTTAGAGAGAACTTCTTAAAGAGCTTAAAAGAAATACACAGATAAACCAAAACACAAGCACTTGAAAGGTTTAAAATCCAAGCTGAGAGAAAAAGGACTTTGTGGGAGAGGGAACTCTTGGCAGGCACAGGGGATCTCTGAGGGGTGGACTGCAGGGTTATACCAAGGTGCATCAAGAACAGTGAGGCCAGCAGGACAGAGCAGTGACCATCCCTGTGCTGGGACCTGGGGAGGCCAAACCGTGAATCCTGGGGGCAGTTTTGGGCCCCTCACGCCAAGAAAGGCCTTGGGGTGCTGGAGCGAGTTGAGAGAAGGGAACGGAGCTGGTGAGGGGCTGGAGCACAAGTGTGATGGAGCGGCTGAGGGATCTGGAGGTTCAGCTGGAGAACAGGAGCTGAGGGGAGACCTTCTGATCCCTGAACTGCCTGAAAGGAGCTTGGAGCCAGGGGGGTCGGGCTCTGCTCCCCAGGAACAAGCGCCAGGAGCAGAGGAAACGGCCTCAAGTTGCGCCAGGGGAGGGTGAGGTTGGATGTGGGAACAATTTCTTCCCCAAAGGGCTGTGGGGCATTGGAACAGGCTGCCCAGGGCAGTGCTGGAGTCACCATCCCTGGAGGGTTGGACAGACGGACATGAGGTTCTCAGGACATGGGGCAGTGCCAGGGGTGGGTTATGGTTGGACTCAGTTACCTGGAGGGTCTTTTCCAACCAAAATGATTCTGTGATTCTAATAATCAGCACAAAAGGAGGGTTTCTGAGCTCAGCTGATCCTGGTGGAAAGCAAAAACATTACTTTGACCGAGTATCTCACCTCTCACGTGTCTTCCCCACAGTGCACGCCCAGAAGCAGAACAGACAGACCTGTGTACGGAAGAGCCTTATCTGCGCCTTCGCCATGGCCTTTATTATAAGCGTGATGTTGATCGCGGCCAACCAGATCCTGCGGAGCGGCATGGAGTAGCCTTTTCACCATGACACTGTGACCCAAACTGACCATGCATGCGCATGCCACCGGGTGAGCTTCCCCCGACCCGGCTCTCACACGGCAAAGGGACAGAGGCAGGCAGGCAACGCACCATTCGACAAGGAGCCTGAGGCCGGCAGCGTAACGTGTCTTGTGAATCAACTACATCCTTTTTGGCAGGGACATCAAAGGGCTGTCTTAATGCTTTAAAGGTTTTGTTTCCTAATGCAATAAAAAAAAAACATACAGGAGTCCCGAATTATTGCTTAAAACAGCAATGGTAACTCGGAAGGAACTTTCATCCAGCAGCCTGTATTGCAGTTTGAGGCGCAGCCTCGTGACTTATTGCAGCGGGGCTGTCTTTTAACCGAGGGTCCACTGACTATTCCGCGTAGCTCTCCGCCGGGCCCGCATTCCCAGAAGTTGATCGTAGCATTGCCACAAGCAAGTTCTGTTTGTTTTAATTAATGTACTTCAGCGTCACTTTGGTTTTTTTTCCCTTATGACCATGCCTTTGAGTTGACGGCATTAGAGGGGAGCTAGAGAATCCTTGTACAGTATTTTCAGAGTAACAAAAAGAGGAGAATTCGCCAGCGTCATACAAAATTTCTATTTTTGCTTCATGAACACAAGACTGTGGGGTAGCCATCTTTTTCCAATCATGAACAGGGCTTGAGAAGCACCACCCATCTTCACACATGGGCATTTCTGAGATTTGTGCACAGTCTTCCAAGCGACTCTGCGACCACCAGCGCCAGTTGAAACTCCCTCTATATGGTCCTGTCTGCATATTCAACAACATTTGCTTTCCAGCAGTTTTGCCTTTCTCCTGTATCGGTCTTCAGTAACCTTATCTGAGATGAGAATCATGAAGAAAGCTCAGAAAGAGCTTTCCTCCCCAATCCTTGCCTGTGCAATTCTTATTTATTGCATTTCATATGCCCTGGGGAAACCTCTGTATCAAATACATTCTCATGGGAGAGGGGATATTTTTGCCTACATGGTTGTGTGTGGTTTTGACCAGTCAGCTGCTCTGGTCCATCCCAGGGGCCATCCCACCATCAGTGTCCCATGGGCAGGCTCCAAAGAGGGGATGCTGAAAAGCAGGAGAAGAAGATACCAACCTAAAGCCTACCACCATATGTTACATAGTGTGTCCGACTTCCAGATCATGTAAGTGTTCATTGTTTTCCCTGGAAGAGATTTTAGTGAGCAGCAAGAAGATGGAGTGATGCAAACTAGAGACACAACGCGTCCCACGGAAAGTGCATGGATTGGGCGAGCCTGGAGCTGGAATTACATGGGAAAGCGTTTTTCCTTTTAGACTTTGGATTAACTGTGCACCCGTGTGTCACCCCAGGACAGCTCTGCTTTCCTTGCTCTGGTGGGAATGGAGGGCGCTCCCAGGGAGGTCCATGGAGGCACCCAAGTGGTGGCTTCATGGTGTTGGCTGAACGAGCTCCAGAAACACCAAGGAACAGCGAGATCTTGCTCCTGTGAATGCAGATGACTGTGTCACGAGAGGGGGCAGGATGGATCCCCAAGGGATTGCAAACCACGAGCTTTCCTCATCCTACACAGCAGCCATCAGCTTAAGCCTGGATCCATCCCAAAGACTCGTTTCAGGTCTTTCTTTGATTACACATTTGATCAATAACATTTAACCTGTATTTTTTAGTAGCCTAATTTAAAAATTTGCTTCTCATTGTTCTGTCTCCCCCTCACCCCTTTAAACTCATGTCGCTGCTTTGGATTTTGCCTTTAGGTGTGTGTCTCAGTCACCACCATCGTTGCCATTTTCCTGGTCCTCCCTCCATCACCAATGATGACAGACATCTTTTCCAGAGCAGCTGAGTTATTTTTTTTTCCTGCTTTCACAAACACACATTTCTGTATATCTGTTCTGCTGTGACTAATAGAGGTCAACTGCAAAATGTTGTGCAAAAAATGGTTATATCTCCCAGAAGATGGAGAGTTTTATGTTTGCTGTAGGGCAGCAGCAGACTTCAAACCAACAACAGAAGAATCTTAGGCCAGCTCTGAGCGGGGGATTTGCACGGCTGGGGAGCCAGGGCACGTTCCCAGCACTCCCTGCTCTGGACATTGTAGATAATGAGCTTTGAGATCATTTTAAGGAAACACATAGACCAAGCCTTTCTCCATGTTCTTCTCACCCATCTAATCCCAGGCAGACTCCAGTGATATCATCTGCCCTACAGATGTGAAGATCTTTTCCATTCCTGTAAGCTCTCTGGAAAACTCCAGAATTTTTACACACATGCTCCATAAAAACCTTTGTAAATACAGTCATTTTTCAGTACAATTCTTCACCTTGAAGCTCCATTTGTAAAACCAAACCTATAATTAATATATCAGTAAAAGCCATAGCCTGGAATCAGTAGAGTTCATTGCAAAACTCCCCACTGATTTTACTGGGTACAGGATTTTGGGGGTTTGCTTTTTCTGTAGGGAACCCAATTTACCCATTGTGAATCAATGTCATGTCTTGCCAGAGGTCTCAGCAGCCTTTTTCCATCTAAAGGCATCTTGAAGAGCCCTTCTTTAATTAGTCAAGGCTCTTCTGGTATTAATAGCTAGTGGCGATGCAGGATGGATCAGGCCAAGCCATTTCATCCTTTCCTCTCCACACAACCTTTCTACTGACACCTTCCCATCCTTCCAAGCCAGAAGTGTTGGACCCATGTCTCTTACCTACCTCCCTGGCTCCATTTATGTAAGATCCATTTATCTTCCTTTCTTTTTTTCTGTTCTACACAAGAAGAAAAAAAAAAGGAGGAGGGAGGGGTGCTTTTTGTTGCTTTTAAAGACGGTAGGTAAAAATAGAGCAGTAAAATTTTCATTGGAACCTGATGGCAAAAGCTTAGGGGGAAGAAAGTAGAAGAATCAAAGAAATAAAATTTTTAAAACCCACTTCCCATTCTTTAAGGAAAAAGATATATATTTAAGTGCTAATTAACGTACTTTAAAAAATACCCAGACTGCAGCAGTGCTAGGTAGAGCTGTCAGAAAAAGCACTAAACTTATGCTCTTGCCAGTTACATGAGAATTTAAGTGTCTTTTCAGTGCTGCAATTCTGTATGAAAAGGATATTGCCATGGCAACCCTCGCTGTTCGTGACGTGTGCCACCGTGTCGGAGTAACAAGCAGCGATTGCCACCGCGCTCCCAGCCAAACCAAGATGGACAAACAGCTCCCGGCAGCCCGGGACAGTGTTTCAGCTCGTTGATTAGCAGATTATTAGTAAATCTTGAGCACCCCAAAGATAATTTTGTTGTCTTAGCCACAGAAGAATATGTGCAATTAAACTGATTGACAGGCAGGGACGGCTTTGAGATGTATATGATTCTTTCAGCTTGAGAGAGGCTTTGGTTTGGTTTGGGAGCAAGTGAAATCAATGTGGTGTAAGCACTGCTCAGCACAGGCTGTCCTGTGCTTGTCAAGGACACTTTGGGCAGGTCCTTCATATAGGGATCGATCTCTGATGGGAAGGATTTGGGTTACTGCTCCTGCAAGGCAGCCGGCCGCATCACTGATAACCATTGTCCTTAACCATTGGCTTTGACTTGAACTGTTGACTTTGACTTGAGCCGTTGACTTTGACTTTGAAGGAACATCCTGATTTTCTGCTCCCAGAGAAGCCAACAGAGGGAATGGCAGGCACATTGCACGCTGAAATACTTCGGAGGCCACGGAGAAATGAATTCCAGCAAATGCTACTGAAGGGACATTGCTTAGCTGTCAAGCCCAAAGCCATACCATAAGGTCAGCCATGAAGAAAACCACAGCTGAGGAGTTCCCAGGCAGGACAAGAGCATCATGGTGGTGGTGGTGGCCTTGGGGACCAGGCTCCTGCCCATGACAGGCTGTGTCACCCAAGGACTTCACTGGGGCCACTTCCGCCACTAAGAAGTATTTTCTAATGAGAAGCAATACCAACAATAATTTAAAGCATTAGACAGGATGGGCAACTGGGAAAACTTGGCTTTGCTAGGGAATATTTGGTCCTCATGCTGTTGGAGGTAATATAGGATAAAAGAGAGGTGACAAAGTAATTCTTTTTCATGTTTGATGGTTACCTACAAATGTTCCAGTTACTGTTATCAGCCCCCTGTCCTGGTGAAGGTGCTCACAGACCCCCAGGACAAGGGTCACCTGGGAGCACAAGGGTGGAGACCCAGCCCCTGCTCCCCGGTGAGCCAGAGCTGAGTCTTTAGTTATCATCTGGTGATGTGAAGAGGTCTTATACCAACTATTCCATGGTTACTGGGAGCTCACGTGTTGGATATGGTGCACTAGTAGGGCTGGGTGTTGGTTGCTTTGCAAGGCAGATTTCTAGCAACTTTGTAAAAGAAGAGATATGTACATATATACCCATCTTTTTAAGCTGGGGCCAAGTAAATGGGTTTTTTTTTTTGGTCCTTCTCCCATAAGAAATGGGATAGCAAGCAAGCAAATTAAGAAAAGGTAGAGAGCATTCCCAAGGATGCTACTCTGGATGGCTGAAGTCTGTTCGACAGACTTGGATGAGCAGAGTACCTACTGGCAAACACTTCTTTTCCACGGAAAGCACAGGAATATTCTTTCACAAACAAAGATGCTGCAGAAGACCGAAACATCTCCCGGGGCACTCGGAGGGCTGCGGTGACCACGCAAGGCCCAGCGCTGGCTCTGCTGGAGGTGACGCGCTGCTTGGCGAGCTGCCCGGGACACGGAGGCTCAGCTTTGTCCACAAATGCGAAGGGCTGTCACCGCACAAAAGAGAGAGGTGCACAGTCCCGAGTCAGACTTAAATCTGCAAGGAGAGAAGCAGTAGGAGGAATACATTAAGATCACTAAGAATGAAGTTCACTATTTTATCCACACGTGTAATAAGTTATTTAGTTTCTGCTTTATGGATGACTATTTGAAAGAAGAAAAGCCAACTCTTCTAAAATGAGAATCTGATGAAGTATCTTTTTTTTCTTGGCTCTGAATCATGCTTACATTCCACAGATGAAGACATACGTAACTTGCTGGTTTTCAATCTATTATTTTACTGTGCTGTGTTCTGACAGTGCAATTACATTTCCTTGGCATCACTTAAAACCTGTTTCTTTCCCAAGAATTTAATATAGAAAAAGAAAAGGCTCACAACATTTTCATTTCTATATATTGTGGGTTGTTATCAGGACTGGATCTCAGTTTTCTCCAGCTCAAGTAGGACATTTTAGGCAGCTCTGGAAACTGTAGAATCTTTACCAAGAGCAAGAGGTATAGAAAATCTGACAACAACATTTTAATTGGGAGAGCACTCCACTCCTACCCCTCCATTGCAAAAGTCTGAAAAACTGCCCCAATTTGGCATCTTTGCTAGGAAAGAATTTCAGCCCCAGAAGTAAGGGAATAGGAAAAGAAGAAAAAGGAAATTCTCTGGATCTAAAGATCGGTACTTGACTGTTTGATGATGAAAATGCCTTTGAGTTCTTTTGTTTTCTGTCAAGACAGACCAAAATAGTTTGTAGCCTTGAAGAGCACTACTACATGAAATTGCCATTTTCCACCCAATTACTGTCTACAGCTGTCCGTGGCCAGGCTTTGCAGCATCAGGAACAAGCAGCTTCAAACACTGTTGGTTTTACGGTGCTTTAGGAGAGATCCCTGCAAAAACTTCCCTTTATCAGCTGCTCTTGTGTCTTCATCAGCCACCAAGTAGACATTTGACTGTCCCATTTGAAGCTGTTGAGCTACCGCTCTGGTCTTGCCAACACTTGGGCATGTCTTGTCTCTTTTGTGACCAGTCCCACTAAATCCAGACCATAAAGCCGATGTGTTTGCAGCATCAGGCCCCTGGGGATTGATTTGACATCAGTCCTCAAGTACATCGTTCTGCATTCATCTTGCACCAGCCCAAGGAGGGTATTTCATTCGCAAACATCTCTTTCAGAGGAGCCAAAGCTATTTAGAGCTTCACGCACCAGCTCTTATTGTCTCACATTTTAATTGGGGAGGGGTTAGAAGAGAGATGAAGTTCCTTGTGGACTCCGGGGTAAATCAGAAGTAACTCGTTAGAGTTAATTAGCTTAAACTGGAATAAGCCCAGAATCCAGCCTTTTGCCATTTAATCCATATGAAGATCTAGGTAATCAATGCCTCCAGATTCATCTCTAGGCAGTTCTTCACTAATACATGCATCTCCTTTTTTGCTTTTTGTCATTATTTCATCCCTCTCTGTTTTCAAGCCATTTACCGTTCATTGCTAAACTGACCATTTTTTGCTCGTTAACAAAAGACATGGCATTTTAATTAAAGAAAACAACTCACAAAGTCAGTGCATAATGGTTAACAAAAAAAAAAAAACCACAAAAAAAACTTTGTATAAAATACTGTAAATATTAATATAAATTAACTTGGCATGCAACCTAAATAAATCCTATGTTATTGCAAGTTACCCAAGTGTATAAAGACATGTATAAAGGAAAACCGAATGCCATATGTATCGGCTGTTTCCTCTAACCAAACACTACTGTAAATATATAATCTGTATAAAAAGATTTTAATTTTACCATTATTTATGCAATAGAAATAAAGGTTTTTTTTCTTTTGATGAGGGATGAAGTTTCTTTTTTTCCTCATTTTGAAGCACTGATATTTATTCATGCCCAAGTACAAGAGCAAAAGCTAGATTTGCATAAAATATTAGAACAGAGAGCCTTTCTTCCTTCTGAGGGATACATGAACATTTGGGGGTTTTATTTTGCTTTGAAAATAGATTTACA
This sequence comes from Nesoenas mayeri, assembly GCF_963082525.1. Lineage (NCBI taxonomy): Eukaryota > Metazoa > Chordata > Aves > Columbiformes > Columbidae > Nesoenas > Nesoenas mayeri. The sequence goes on along the minus strand of NC_137569.1, from coordinate 9,670,083 downwards.
TATTTTAAAGCCTGTTACTACAGAAAGAGCTCCTGGCTTAATAGATGCCTCGGCTGTTCAGAGCTGGGATCAAGGTTTCGAGAGCAACACAGATGCGCGGGATTCATTACCATGCCAAAGAGAAGCATTTGAACTTCTCTTCTGGCAGTGGAAGCCAAAGCCACAACTGGTGGGGTTGGTGGGCACCAAAAACAGGTCTCAAAGAGAAAGTTCTGACCATGCCATGTGCTCCTTTATGCTTAAAAACTCAGCTCCCTTTATTGTACATCACCCAGCGAGGCGGAGCCTGTTGTTGCTCTGAGCTCAGCTGGGCTTGGGTCCAGGGTGTTGCTGCCGAGAAGAGGACATTGACCACAGGTTTTAATCCCGTGTCTTCTCCTGCCAAGGATCTGAACCAAGAGAGCTGCTCTGTGAGGCCAAACTACACTCATGTCCTGAAGAGCAGCTGCTCCCATAGCAAATCCAGATCAGTTCATTGGATATTAGGAACAATTTCTTCCCCAAAGGGCTGTCGGGCATTGTAACAGGGCACCCAGGGCAGTGGTGGAGTCACCATCCCTGGAGGGGTTGACAAGGTTCTCAGGGACATGGGTCAGTGCTAGAATTAGGTTATGGTTGGACTTGATCTTTAGAGTTTCTTCCGACCAAAATGATTCTATGATTTCTCTCTAGACCATTCCCCACGTCTATCAGTCCGCCATGTCCTATAAGCTCTTGGGCTGGAGAAGATGAGGATGAGATTAATTATTATCCCCAAAATTGCTTGTAGTGGTGCTTAAATTAAAGCTTAAAAGGAAACAGCTGATGTAGACAAGTCATCTTCTCCCAGGTGGACCCAAATCGCAGTGGTAGGACTGCTGGGACAACCAGTGCAGCCCCCAAAGCTCCCACCATGCCCGTAGGTAGAGCACCACCTCTACCTTGTCCTTGGAAAGGAGCTGCGACACTTTCCCAAGTCCCGACCATTTTTGCAAAAATAGCATTTCTGATTCTTTCATTTAAACTCTTTTCAGAACGGTTTTCCCCAGACAATGATAGATAGCACACTCCATTTCATGGGCTCACATGATTTATTAATTGCAACTGTTTGGACAAGAGCCTGGCGGCTCAGATACTGTTCCTTGTTCCTGGAACCATCACAACTTTCAGTATGAGCAATTGTCTATGCATGGGTTACCACTGAAAAGCAAGCCATGCAGGAATCTTATGTTTACAAAATTTGTGATCTAACAGTTTAAAAAAAGATACTGTAGACTCTAGTTGACCTCTTACATTATGAAACTGGAGAGTGTTTTAATGAATGGGTTAGGAATAAACCTGAATTCATTACAGGAATGGATCAAATGTATTGTAGGAGTTCCTATATATTTATTGTAGAAACAAATGAGTAGTCAAATCAATTCTCTGCTGGAAAGAGAAAGCTGTACCACACGGTTCTCTTTTGAAAACAGGGTCCTCACCCAAATCATTGCATTCGATGTCCTCAATGAAACCCCAGGCTTCTATGTTGTATTTCAGCCACCAGAACCAGAAATTGAAATTTGCTGGTGTCATTGCCCATACGCATCTGCCGTGCCCACCAGCCCTCAGCGAGGACGAGCACCAGGGAATCTTCACTGACTGCAGGGAGAGAACCAACATTAATTAAAAGAGGAACACACAACACAGACTGAGACCAAACTGCTTTATCCCACCATAAACAGCCCAAGCATGCAACCACTGGTCCAGCTCCACCAAAGCCTCCTCAGTTCTCACATTATTTAATGCTGCCCACTCAGCACAGACATCCAGGTGAAGGATTCCACCCCATCGTTCAGCTCTGCCCCAGCAGGACCTTTCGGGTATTTGCTGCCGACGGGGAGGAACGACTGCGGGTCCGATCCAGCTCCCGGGGAGCCGGTGGAAACATTCCCAGACCTAGTGGGATTTGGATTAGGTCATCCTACAGCACAGTATTTCACACCCTGGCTCTTTGCTTTGTTTAAATGGAGTCTGGCCAAGGCCTCAAATTTAATTACTGAAATATAAACACTGAAGAAAGAAGGCTTTTCTTAGTCTGAATGAAATTCAGGCACGACTCCATCAAAAACCTCTTGCTATCAATGCACTCCCCTAGCTCAAAACTCCTATCAGACAGTATTTTTGGTTAGACACAACATTTCCCTCCAGGTAGGAACACTCTGCTCATGACCCTACAGGCTGGCTTTACTATTAGGATCTCACCCACACTTCTTCCTGATTAACATCTACAGAAAGTATCTGCTAATGCAAATCCAGAGGCAGTAATTTATTTGGTAAAAGCTAGTTAATCCTGGCAAGGCTTTCCTGTGTTAAGTATAGACTAATATCATCTTGTTTTAATTGCTTCTTTAAGAGTTTCCCCCAAATCAAAAACATTTTAATTAAAAAATCCACCCAGAGTATCTTCCAGATCTTTTCCCATTTATTCTGCTTCCCACCACAATTATCAGCACATTTGTGAAGTTCTAAAGAAAGTAATTACAGCAGATGTTGATCGCTGCCGCTAGCACTGAGGTCGCTGAATGCTGCACATCAGTCTCCCAGCTTCTACTGCTTTGCAACTGTCTGAACCAGAAATTTCCATTCTTGGTCTTTGCTCAGCCAAGAGCCATCTCATTTTACCTATAATACCATTTGTAATGAGTAAAAGTCCTGTCCAGCCACCACATCCCCAAAAGGCAAGATGATAAATCCTCTACAAGTGCCACCAGCACACACAGTTACAACAGTGTAGAAGTCTCAGACTGAAGATGCCACGGGCACTCCTGCCACACTGAAATAAATGTCATTTAACCCCAATCTCTGTCTGGGTTTCTACTTGCCTACAATGAGCTGGCTTTAGAATAAGCCGTCAAAACCAGTTAAACCATAAAATGACAGAAAGCTGAGATAGTCACAGAACGGCTGTACCTGTCCTTACAGACAGAAATTCAACACAACAGCGTAAGCACGGGGTCAGCAACCTGTAGCATGAGGCTGATGGTGCGGGCAAGCAAATTTTCAGTGTCCTCTGAGCTGCAAAACTGTGTGAGGAGCAGTGTCTCCTTTCTCTGCTTTGGGAAGAAAAATAGCACCCAAGCAGTGCTCACTCAAATGCTTGCTGATGGTGGAGTACTTCTTGGTTTAAGCTAAGATTACATATAGAGCAAAAGTACCTTAAGAAGTTGTGCAAAAGCTCCAGATCTTCTTTCTCTACATGTCAAGTTAGTTTCACAAAAAGCTCAGCTCTCTGCTTTCAGCCCATCAGTTTTTGGCCTCTGTCCTTCTGAACCCAACAAGCCTGATCTGCTGGAACGGTCCCACTCCCCTGGGGACGCCGGACAAATCCTGCACACACACGGACTGGTGGGTTTAACACACCGGCTCGTAGTCCAGGTTCAGCACATCTTAGAGAGCAGAAGCTGGTTTCCACAGAGCCGATTTTCACGCACACAAATTCTAGGGTAAAACCATTAATACTACAAATATGTAGCGTTACGGGTTGGTGTGGGAAGGCAGGCAAGGCTCAGCCGGCACCTCGACTCCTGGCACAGCCATAGGGACAAAGCAGGACTCCTCTGTCCCAAGGAGAACACGATGGTGAGCACGGCTGCTGCTGAGCCCTCTCCTCATTTGTCAAGTTCCAGTCTGCAAATTGTTTTACAGAAAGCACTAAAAGCTCCCGAAGTGAAGGATTTCAGATGGAGGGGCTGAGAGACCCCAGCTCTGGCAGCACGAACAGTACCGCTATAATAAGGGTAATCACTGCGTGTTGTACGGAAAAACCTCTTGAGTGATTGCTGTTTGCAGAGGCTGATTAAATAGAAATTAAACTCATCTGCATGTTCAGCAAGAGATGTGAACCGAATAGCAAGAGCATCCTTCCCATGGCTGCATGGAGCATTTGGGGAGCTAATCCCACGGCTTGGCCTGCCCACACCTGGGCTGCTCCACACCTTCTGGACCAGCACCAGCAACCTTGGCATTTATTGCAATGAAAAGAACCACATACACATACACAGAGATGGTTTCAGCTGGAGTATGAACAAGCAATTCACTGGCCTCAAGTTGTTTGTGGGGTCAGAATGCAGCTCCCTGTCTTGCCACTGCTGCATTACCAGTTCCAGCTGGTCGTCTTGATTTCATTCGACCTCTCTAAACTCCTCTCCATCTTGTGTCTGGGTCCTGGCAATGCACCGAGTGCTCCATGTGTCCTTGCCCTAAGTCATGAGGGGCCAAATTCTACACCACCATGCATTATGGCTATGACTGTGAAGAGATTTCTTAGCCTTGGTTGAAAATGAGAATTGCTTCTTATGGTGAAAGCAAGCTCCAAGTACAGAAACAGGCTCTAGAATAACACATGTCAATACAGCCTTGCCAAAATTTAATCCTGAAGACCTTCAACCACATACTTTGAATACTTATTATTGCTTAAACTTGATTTCAGAGAGCATTTTTTGAATCAATCAGCTACTGTCCTGTTCTTTTGGAGACTGATCACAAAACTCACTGCCTCTTGGACATATTAAACTAGCAATTACTTTAAAAAGTTTGTCCCCTTTAGAGAGGAAAAACAAGCACTGGTTCAGAGGACAGAAGGAAAGAAACAACTCAAGAGGGACAAAAATATGTCAAATCTGAAGAAACATTGAGCATATGGACTTGTTTACGCTGGTCTCAGTAATAGGCTCAAAGAAAGAGATAGGTAGTGCATTAGGAGTACTACAAACCACTTTCTTGGGAAAGCAGTTATAGAGCTGTCGGGACAAATTGCTTCTAAGAATTCAGGGTACGGACTTGCTGACATCTGTCAGGCAGGAAGTTCAAGTTCAAATCACAATCGCAATTATTGCAGTACTTTTAACCAAATCAGAGAGGGAACTTGCACGAATAAAAGGACTCCTTTATGCAGAAGCTGGCAAAATGAAAACCGCTTCTGCTTTCCAGAACCCCCAAACAACCTCCAGCAGCCCAGGCAACCACAGAGTTTCCTCGGCAGCCTCGCTGAACTCCTAACCTGATCCAGCAGAAAGTCCTGCGCTAGCACAAAGGTTGTTATTGCTGCAGCCGCGCCAACGCCACGCTCCCAGCAAAGGATTAACATTTAATTCTTTCTAAATTTGGTTTATGAAATATTGACACGCTGGTGCCTTCGCAATAAGCTGTAAAGACATCTTCTCCGCGGCGTGCAGCGGGAGCTCGGTGATGTTTATTTACTTATCCCTTTCACTAGGTTTGGCTCCGAACGCTCGCTCTGCAATTGTTAGTGAGCGCCCCAGGCTGAGCTAAGCAGATACCAGCAGGTAGAGCTAACAACCAGTGTTAATAAAAACCAATGGAGCATTCTGACAAGGAAAACTGTTATCCCTTTACAGCTCACAGTCTCACTCTGACACAAGATGATGATCAACAGATGTAGAAGCATCAGCTGGGGGCAGCTCCAGAAATCTGTCTCTTAAACACATCCTTTTGCAGTCCCAACCATCTGATTTATATATTCTCAGACATTTCTTAATACTTTTGGGACAGCTTATCTTATTGGCTAAACAAATCCACCGATGTCTGCATCACTTCTAAGTGTGAAATAATGTTTTTAAGGTTATTGCGACCCTAGCGATGTTAGACCCTTTCCAGTCGCAGTGACCTCATTAATGACAATCCTTTGTATCGAAACGGTCCAGTTTTGTACAGGTCTCACTGCACAGCAAAGAGGAATTGGGATAACAGCGTCCTGTTGGCCTTCCAAACACACTCTGGTCCAAGACATGACCTCACCACAAGGCTTTACTGCCTCTTGCCGGAACAATGCCTTCTTCTGTGTCCCGGGGAAATCAGTCACCGCTCTGGCACGCTAAGGTGGGTTCAGGAGCGGAGCTTGTGGCTCACACCTCTGCCTTAATCCAAACCAGGAGCAAGAATCTGCATTCACTGAGCAACTGCAAAGACATGCTTAGGAGTAGCAATCTGCCTCTTGGAAAATAGGATGAGGAATTACATTTTCATTGGCATTTGCAGCAGAAATGAGGCCGCGCACACCCACGCAATGGGGCTGATGCACCATGAGCACGAGAAGCCCCAAGCCAGGAGTAGCTTGGGGGCTGCCACGAGGCCCATGTTGTCCCCATTCCCACCAAACTGCAGGCACAGAGGTGGATTGGTGACAGCATGGGGGAAGCTGGCATGGGATACAACTTCCCTGATGTATCCCAATTGCGACACAAGGCATCTTTATCTCCAGGTATTCATAGAATCACAGAATGTCCAGAGTTGGAAGGGATCCACGTGGATCATTGAGTCCAACTCCTGTCTCTGCATAAGACCCTCCATCTTCACCACCACCAGCCCAGTTACACTGTAGAGCTCCACTGGTTCTTTAGGCAGACTGCAGTGACAGTGGAGATATAGACAATTTCAGTAAGCATCTTAATGAGCCGTTCGTTCATCCAAATGGTGTCCTGGACTCTACTGAGTCCCAGCGGCTCATACAGGAAGACAAGCTCAGGTGTAGGCATCTGAACTGTAGCCGTCCACATTTAATCACCTGAAGCCTGTCCCTATTTCTTTAGCCATTAGGAAAAAATTATGAGCAAACTCTTGATGGTTCTCCCCACCCTGTACGGATCTGTGAGTGTCCTAAACACCAGCAGAAATTTCCCTGTCTAACAAAAAGCTCAGTTTTGTCTTCTCAGCACTCACCCTCATCCCTCTAGTCTGAGCTGACATCAATAGTGAATGAGACAGGGGTCAGCCCAAGAGTAACCTTCAGTATTTCTGGTTTGGGGGATTTCCATTTATCTTCCATTACATCCAAATACTTTGTTTTTCAGAATCTGATCAATAACCTGATAAGACACTGCTGACCCAAGTTCTTGTTTTTACAAATCTTTCACCAAAGTCAGAGGCAGAGCTTACCTAAGCAACAAATAAAGAATTCATGGTCACTCTAACACACATTACCATTGACTTTTTCCTTTGCAAGAGTAAATGAGTGTAAATAGCACAGTCTACATCTGTTCTAGAGAATGAGAAAAGCATATTCTTTTTATTTGGTTTGGTTTTCCTATTACTCTCGGCATATAGAAGAGGTACCTTAATTAATGCAAGCTTATTATGAAATTAGAGCACCAATATAATTAAAGCATTGATTAAAACACCAATGAAACAACCAGCTAAACCACTTTTGAAAGAGGAGGAATATGAACACTACTTGATTAAATATTACAATTCAGTCAATATTTAAACATTCAATTGTATTGACTTAATTTCTACATTGAACTGCAAATCAGCATCTCTTGGGACCTAATTATGTTTGTTAGTTTTGCTTCCTTTGTTGTTTGCTAGAGTTTGTGTGTTTGTTTGTTTTGATATTTCCTAAACTCCTGATAGAGCAGAACTTCCATTCCAGGGCACCGTACTTCACAGAGATAATTCATGAGTAATAAGGAGTTTTGGTTATTGTGTTTATTGTTTGAAATTAACTTTCAGAAATCCATAACATCTATGAAAAGAAGCCATGCCTCCTTCAGATAATGAGTTTGTTAATGAACTTAGCAGCTCAGTCAAATCAATACCCTTGCCCCATATTTACTGAAGGTCACTCTGGCGCTCAGTGAAGAAATTTGCCACCCTCCTTTCCACATCCATCAAAGAGAAACATTGCGGCAACATCCCAAGCAACCTCCATCTCCTCAATGACACACAAGGAAATCACATCTTCAGGGCCACCTCTAGCACTGGATGGATCCACAGCACAATGGGCTGCCAAGGAGGAGTGAGAGTCCCCTCTAGGAAGCCCTGACCCTTGAAGGGTCTGGCCCAAGGCTGATGGAACAAGAGAAATGGGGAATGCAACTGATTCTCTCATATTCAGCATGCAGTGACACAAGTCAAACGTCTCTGTCACCTGCACAAGAACAATGGGGAAGTCCTTCCTGAAGGGAGGAAAGAGAGAAGGTGTATTGAAGGAAACAGTAAAGAAGGAAGTTCAGAGATGTTAAACTGTATCAGCCATCCCCACCTCCTCCCTCTTGGAGATGAGCAAAACCCACCATCATCAGAGCAAATTCCATTTTGGGGCTCCTCAGCCTCATGTTCGGCCTGGAGAACAGGAGCTGAGGGGAGATCTTCTGATCTCTGAACTGCCTGAAAGGAGCTTGGAGCCAGGGGGGTCGGGCTCTGCTCCCCGGGAACAAGCGCCAGGAGCAGAGGAAACGGCCTCCAGTTGCGCCAGGGGAGGGTGAGGTTGGATGTGGGGAACAATTTCTTCCCCAAAGGGCTGTGGGGCATTGGAACAGGCTGCCCAGGGCAGTGCTGGAGTCACCATCCCTGGAGGGCTGGACAGACGGACATGAGGTTCTCAGGACATGGGGCAGTGCCAGGGGTGGGTTATGGTTGGACTGGATGATCTTGAGGGTCTCTTCCAGCAAAATGATTCTATGGCTCTATGTGGCCATGGTCTCCTGCTTCTCTCTTCTCCTCGCAGCTGCTCTCCATCTTGCTCTTCACACCTGGGGCCTCCTGATCAGGCCAAGCTTCTCCCAGGCCCAAAGACTGATGCCCCAGTTGTCTCCTGGCTTCTCCTTCACCCCTGAGCACGCTACCACAGCCATCTCACATATGTTTGTTTCCAGTGTTTGCACAGGCCTCCCAATTGGTTCCAAGGAGTGTTTCTGTCCTTTAAAGCCACAAAGTGAGCTGTCTGAGCAAATGTGTCCAGCGTAAACATGGCTATTGACCACCTGTTTAGCACTTGGCAGCTTTGTCAAAGTAACATCTGGGAACATCAGAGAGCCTGGAGGAGGCCACGTGCCCAGCCTGTCCCTCAGGCTGTATAGGATGAAGGAAGCACACCTCTTCTTGAGGTTGTCAAGACATCCCTATGCTTTCCAGTCCTTACTGAGCAACCGGTTTCAAGTCAGATGGGCACTTTTGTAAGAGACAAGGTTGCATTTCAGATTCTTGCAGGATGTTTGCTCTGAAAAACTAGAACAGCTTCATTTGCCTGTTCTTTTTCTTCTACAATATTCTCCAGTCTCTTTTACTTAGGGAAACAAAACAGCTATGAAGTGAGCACCAAGATGAAAGAGAAGAGGAGGAGGAGATTTTCTAGCATGTTTTTTTGCTCAGCATTTGCATTGGATCCTTAATTGGGTCTGCAGGAACGTCTGATCTGTCCCAGTGTGTAGCTTACTCACTGGCTGTGCTAACACCTCCCAAAACAAAGCTCAGCTTACCTACAAACACGTGTTTTCATCAGGAACGTGTCTTGAGGGTGAGCAGCCAGGGATCAGCACGCACATGTAGTCTTGTCTGTCCCCTGTGCCTGACACGGCTGCACAGCTCAGAGCAGAGGTTTTACAAAGCCTGTGTTCAAATAAAACTAGGCTAAAGTGTGAAAAACTGCTAGTTTGTCCTACTTGGTAAGTGCAACTCATGTAGCTCCAGAAAAGTTGGTACAATTGTTGGGACACTTCCCAGTTCCCCCATTAGGAGGCAAAAACCATTAGTCAGCCCCCAGCGGGAGGGTTGAGTTTAGGTGGGTTTATTTTTGTATAAACACTTGCCACAGAGTGGACACACAACAAGCTCTGAGCTGGACTTGGACTAAGAAAAGCTAAAACTATCACTGTTCTTTGCTCAGCAAAGAGGAAAGAAGAGTTACCACCGCTTGCAGGACGGACACTGAAGCGGTTTAAAGTTAAAAACACAAATCAAAGCCCAAATGAGCTTTGAGGCTGCAGCAAATGTGCTGTTGTGTGGAATTTGCAGCAATGCAGAAATAATGTTGTGGCGCATGTGTGAGATGTTAATAAGAACAAACAACAACAGCAACAAAAAGGGTAAGGGGTTATCAACATGATGGTCTCCATCAAGTTACGTCTCATAAACTGAAAGCATCTTCTGAAACTGAGGGGGAAAAAAAACCAGTTTATGACATCTAGTGGTAAAAGCAGATGTGCACATGGGCACTGTCGCTGCACGGAGCCCTGAGAGACGCTCATATGCAGTCAGGGCAGCCGGGCTGTTTTCAGCAGCGAGTTCGCTGTACTTACATCTGCACTCCTTGACAATAATCTGTGTGCAAAGTGTCAATTCTTTCTATCAAAAGTCAAGGCGCTACATGCAACGGGTGAGCGCTTTCAATTCCACCACCGCCTGCACGGCACATGGCAAAACAGACCTTTGCGTAGGCAGACACCACGCTGACAACAGCAGATAGCTTCAGCTCAAACCCAGATATCCGTGAGCTTTTATTGTAAACCTTGTAGCTGGTTTCTTAGAAATGATGGGTGGCTGCATCTTTCACTCTTCTGGTTTGGAAAAATGTCCACACTAGAGCAAGAAAAAAACTGCTGAAACTGCACACAGGATTTCTGAAGTGAGCAGGTACCAGTCATTGCTCACAGAATAATAGAATCATAGAATAATTGAATAGTTTGGGTTGGAGGGACCTTCCCAACTCCCCAGTGCCCCCCCTGCCATGACAGGGACATCTGCACCAGCTCAGGGTGCTCAGAGCCCCGTCCAGCCTGGCCTGGGATGTCTCCAGGGATGGTTCAGCCACCACCTCTCTGGCCAACCTGGGCCAGGCTCTCACCACCCTCAGCGGCAACAATTTCTTCCTCATGTCCCATCAAATGATGGGAGCACTCACAGAGGCTGTTTGACATCCCAGAGCACATGCAATTCCTGGTGTAACTGTACTTTTATCTTATTGCGCTAGTAAGAGGTGGCACATATTACTTCTAGGTGCCTTTATATGAAGTACTGTGATGGTGACAGATTGCTGCTTTACGATGCAGGATAAACAGCTTTTCTAGGTCATTTGGTGCTGTTCTCCATCACAGAAGAGCTGTGAGGCTTGACCATCACCACCAAAGGCACTTGACTCTTCCTCATGGTCTCCTCATCACTTGTTGCTGCTCCAAGGACTCCTCTTGGCTGCTGCACACGAGGCTCAGCTCTGCTCCGGTCCCGGCACCCACCAGAGACGCCCAGAGCGGGTCAGTCAGGGTCCCCTGGAACCAAGAAAAACCCCTGAGAATGGGAAAGAAAAGAGTGGACGTGCCTTTTGAAGGGGGAAAGTAAATATTGCAATGTACACCCAGCTACAGCATGATTTGGTGGTGCTGCTAAAATGCACACAGCTCCACCTAATAACTCAGCACAAATAACATAATGCTGAATAAAGATTTGTCCACAGGAAATTAATGGGAATCAGTTTAGAAGAATATTACTGTTTACACAGGATAAGCCGTGTCCCTGGCTGCCTTTTAAAGCAACTCTTTAAACTCTAAAAAGTACCAATTACAAAGCTGTGAATCACTTTGTCTTTTTACTGCTAGAAACCCTTTGTATTAAGAGTTGCCACACACAAAGATGAGCATAAAGCTGCAGTTTCTCTTTTAGACTCACAACCCAATATATTTTTAAGTCCAGGAGACTGTCTAGTTGCCAGGGAAAGGACAAGGTGACTGAGTTGGCAGAGATGGGGACTTTATCAAATGACGTGGTAGTGGGTCCAATACTAACACTGCTCTGTAGGACTTCAATGTTATCTAAAGCTCTTTCTGCACAAAACAGGCCAAATCAGATAAAAAGCAGATTCACCTGTGGTCCCGTCATTTCTGCCAAGCTCTTGCACCACAGGACAGTGTGCAGAAGGCAGAGCTACTTTGCTAGAGCGGCTTTTCAGTTCGTAACACAAGGCTTTGTTCAGCAGAGGTGGTTGCAAGCAACTTTTGGTTAATCCTTTCTTATAACTCTTATTTTGAGAGGGATCACAACACTTTCTAATCTTCCAACAGCCAGTGCTTTGGAGCTCAAGGGATGCAAACAGATCTCACGGCTCCGGTTTCTGTTCTGGGCACCAGAGCAAGAAAATTAGGGTTTCATCATCATTTCCCCATGTGACCAAGAACATGGAAATCCTCTCTTGCTGTTCTGTTTCATTATTACAAAGCAGAAGTTGCTAAGCAGAAAAGGAAACATTTCTTTATTCCGGACTCACACCAAAATATAAATGAAAGACCCAGGAGAGAAGGCACGTGAGTGTCCTTCAGCAGCCCCAGCTCGTGCTTAGTTGTGGTGTGATCTCCCCAGGGCAGAGCAGAGGGCAGGAGAACCTCTCTGACCTACTGACCACCCCCTTCTAACCCACCCCAGGTACCATTGGCTTCCTGGCCACAAGGGCCCAGTGCTGGCTCATGGTCACCCTGCTGTCCCCAGGACCCCCAGGTCCCTTTTCCCTACACTGCTCTCCAACAGATCATTCCCCAACTTATACTGGAACCTGGGGTTGTTCCTCCAGCCGAGCTTCCTAATCCTGGATGTGGTTCTCCACCCTCGTGCAGTTTGCAACATTAAATTGCATGAGCCATTTATCTGCCTTCAACCCAAATCTCCAAAGCGCATAGCAAATTAACTGGCTCCGTTTTTGCTGCCCGCTTCCACGCCATGGGGATGCTCTTGGCAGCCTCTGCTAAATGACATGGGCTGCTGTCTACCTGGTAGCTGGTTTTGGCACTAAATCTATTCCTGTAACAAATTCTATTGTCACCTTAGCAGACAGGTAGTTGACCTTCATTCATTTCTGCACTGAAATATGGTTAAACAGGGCTTTGGTTGCTGCGAGGTGTAGAGGGAGGAGGACAAGCAAGCCTGCACTACTCATGAAGCCCCAAAGCATACCGGGTTGTGCTTTCTCAATCAATGCCACCTTGTCACAGCTTTCAGACCTTCTAGTGTGTTGCCCTCGTGCATCCCATTACTGGAAAGACTTAGTTTTCCCCCAGTTTGGCCCTGCCCTTGAAGTAGAAGGTCCCAGACCATGCTGGGAGCATCTCTGCTCTCCAACCAGATCCCTCACCTGCTGGGAAAGTTGGAAATCTCACCCCAAGGACCCAAACCCAAGCAGCAAGAGATGTGTTGGATGTCACTTGCCCGGGAGAGCGAGGCTTCCTCCCCACCACTCGTTTAGCATCGGTGCTTCCAGACCTTGCTCCCAGATGGATCTCCCTTTTTTTTCCTTGCCTTAGGATCCTGGGGACCTCTTGTGGTGGAAAGTAAAAATGTGTTTATTTGAGAAGAGTAAGAGAGGACCGGGCAGTCCAGACTGGCAGGATCCGTAGCTTCTCTAAAGACACTTTAGCAATAGAAGGCAGACGCGTTGGAGATGACACCAGGACTGAAATAAAGCAGATTTCTGTGTCCACCAAGGCACTCGTGGGGGAAGAGGGATGCTGCTGTGCTGACTTGTGGATCTCAGCATTAGATTACTTGTTTTAAGACTATGCTGGCCCAAGGGTATGGAAACCAAGGAAGGGAAAGTCAAAACAGCTCAAGCTAGACCGTTTCTCTGCAAAATGCCTGTGGGTTGCTAAAGAATGATGGGTGATTTAGTCCCTTTGAAGATTTTGGTGCCCTCTCCAGTCAGCTGGCACGATCGGCTCTGCTTGGAAAGACACCCTACAGAATGCAGATGCCCAGACCGGGTCCCAAACCCCCACCCTGCTCTATCTAGCTCTCTATAAAATACGTGTAGGAGACCTCGAAGACAAGACCGATGCAAAGGCGAATGCAGCTGGGAAGGCTGTGGGGAGCACAGTCCATTCGCTGTGCTCTTGGCTTGCTCATCTACAAGGGCTTTGCTCTTAACATGAAAAAAAATACAGTGTAATTTTCAAAGGGTTTTTTGCTTGATGGACTCTCCTGCTCAGCACCTCCAAGAGCTCAGGACATTCTTTGGTTGGCTTTCACATGCCTGTACTCCTATTACAGCCCTTGCTGTCCCAAAGGGCTCACACCAGAGGCCACAGCACAGGACACAAGCCAAGGGCAGTGCTGGCAAAGCCACCGCAGCACCAGCCCGTGTAAGTCCCTCTCTCCTCTGAGCAGCCACAAGATCCCTCCCTGCCATGTCAAAGCTATTTAATGTGAAGCCACAATCACACACCACTCCTAATATAGCTCTTAGATGGAAACCCAGACAATCTATACCTGCTCTTTAAAATATTAAACTACCAGTTTCTCTCTCTCTTTCTTGTCTCCAAATGTTTGAATAATTAACCTGCCACTGATTGCCAGCAGTGCCTCTGCCAGAGCTGCTCTGGGACAACTCGGCCGCCGGGGAACTGGGCTGTCCTTGGGGGGAGGTAAAGCAAACCCCCCTACAGGAGACCCTGCTCTGCAGCCGATCCCCATCACCCACCCAGGTCCCTGGCACTTGCTCAATGCCTTGTCAGCAAATATATTTCTTTTGCTATGATTTTTTTTAATGCCATGTGATATGAACTGTTCTTCTGAGTGTCCTAGAGAAGGACAGTTCCTGTAATCCAGGCCTTTTGCCCCAGATGCTACTGTTCAAATAGCAGATTTACTATTTTTAACTTTTCTCCTTATTTCTAATCCTGTGTTTTCTTTCCCCGTTTTTGAAGGCCATCCTGTTGCCTGTGCAGAGATGCCTCTAATAACTCTGACATTGCCCCAGATGGTTTGCCGAGTAGTTTAGGTGGGGTTTATTAGGATCATGTGTGTGTTTGAGGTTTATTAGGCTTGTTTTCCATGTTGGAAAAGGCCAAGACCTCAGCAGATCCAGCAGTTGCCAGTGCTGATGATAACACCCCGATGCTCACACAGCATCAGGGCTGGGGGAGCAAGAGGCTGGGAGGGGACACGGCTGCAGCGGGGAGCGAGCAACTGGCTGCCTGTTGGCATTAATTCAAAGCAAATATCAAGGAGATTTTGCAGGTCAAATGGACAGAGTTGTGTTTGAAGGTGAGGTTTGACTCCACAGCTCTGTTCACCCTCAACTTCAGCAGTGCCAGTCAAAGGCAACACAGCTCCACTGCTCTTCCCTCTGTCTCTCCTCTCTGCCTGGAGGTGTAATTCCCTGGTTTGATACACTGATAGCCAGGACACTTGCTGTAGTTAAGGGTCGGGGTTAAAAAGGTCTGAAAACACACACACACTCACACAGAAGATATCGGACTGTCCCTTGCACCACTGGACACTCCCATGTTCAGCATACGGCAAAACAGGGACGTGTGGCTGACACCAGAGCATCCCTGTCGGAGGCCTCACTGGCAAGGAAGAACCCACCAGGCACACTGGGAGCCCCGAGCTTGAAATTCACATTCCTGTTTATTGCCACATGTGCCGAGTGACAAACTCCTGCCCAGGAGCTGTGTCCTGAGGGTGCCGGCCCGGCAGACATCCCCGGTCTGTGCCCTCTCTCCAGCTGGGCAAATATAAACCATTTTAAACACGCTTTTTGTTAAAGCAAGAATCAACTTTCAGAGTTAAAGCTTCACATAAAGTCACGCAGTCACCAGGGCACCACTCGAGCCATTCATAGCGTTATTCAAAAGCCCTTTTTTGCCCCCATTTGGGATTTGCTAGCCCCATAGCCGAGCCCTGCCCTGCTCACAGCCTAGCTGTCACCCTGGGCTTTTAATGCTGCAAAGTGCCGGGCTGTTTGGTTTCCAGGCACAAGGTGGCACTGGGGAAGCAGCTTTGCCTGTCGCTGGGCCCTGGCTCCCCCCGTTATCCCCACAGACACAGACACAGCCTGGGATGTGGGGCTGGAAAAGTTCGGTCTTCTGTCCCTCTGCTCCTTGAGACCCCCTGCAGTGCTGGTCCAGCTCTGGGTCCTCAGCACAGGACACACATGGACCTGCTGGAGAGTGGCCAGAGGAGCCACAGGAATGACCTGAGGCTGGAACAGCTCTGCTGGGGGACAGGCTGAGAGAGTTGGGTGTTCAGCTGGAGAAGAGAAGCTCCGGGGAGACCTTATTGCGGCTTTTCCATACTTAAAAGGGGCCCATAATAAAGATGGGGACAGACTTTTCAGCAGGGCCTGTTGTGATAGGACAAGGGGCGATGGTTTAAACTAAAGGAGGAAGGTTCATGAGAGGTGGTGGCTGAACCATCCCTGGAGACATCCCAGGCCAGGCTGGACGGGGCTCTGAGCAACCTGAGCTGGTGCAGATGTCCCTGCTCATGGAAGAGCAGGAGCTGGGGGAGCTGGGAAGGTCTCTCCAACCCAAACTGCTCTATGATTCTATTATTCTGTTTTTTGTTTGTTTGTTTGTTTGTTTTTTTACATGTATGCACTGTAGTATGTTTCCCTTCAATGAGGATGTGAGCATGCAGGAGAGGGCAGAGTGTTCTACCCTGGGAAATAGGGAAAGGTGACTCAGGTGTCACCAGCCCCATGGGCAAGGAGTAGCCTCTGGGCAAGGACTGAGCACCAACACCTTCCCTGGGCTGCCTGAGAGCGGGGAGCAGCTCAAGGCAGCTGCCAGTGCTGCTGGAGTACACGAGATGATGGTCACTGGTGGAGGACCCACATGTGCCTGTCTGCACGGGCAGTGGTTTTCACCGAATCATTTTGGTTGGAAAAGACCCTCAAGATCATCGAGTCCAACCATAACCCACTCCTGGTGCTGCCCCATGTCCTGAGAACCTCATGTCCGTCTGTCCAACCCTCCAGGGATGGTGACTCCAGGACTGCCCTGGGCAGCCTGTTCCAATGCCCCACAGCCCTTTGGGGAAGAAATTGTTCCCCATATCCAACCTCACCCTCCCCTGGCGCAACTGGAGGCCGTTTCCTCTGCTCCTGGTGCTTGTTCCTGGGGAGCAGAGCCCGACCCCCCTGGCTCCAAGCTCCTTTCAGGCAGTTCAGAGATCAGAAGGTCTCCCCTCAGCTCCTGTTCTCCAGCTGAACCCCCCAGGTCCCTCAGCCGCTCCATCACACTTGTGCTCCAGCCCCTCACCAGCTCCGTTCCCTTCTCTCCACTCGCTCCAGCACCTCAAGGGTTTTTTTGGTGTGAGGGGCCCAGAACTGCCCCCAGGATCTGAAGTTTGGCCTCCCCAGTGCCCAGCACAGGGGGATGATCACTTCTCTAGCCCTGCGCTATGACTGTGCCCAAATACCTTCTCCTGTCTCCATCCTTCATCTCAGATGTTTCAGCCGTCTCTCTGACCATGCTTAATGCAGCTCCAGCCCAAGGACACCCACGTTGTTCGGAGCATGCAGGGTCGCTCATAATAAATGGCTGGAGCATGTTGCACACAGCGAAGCTGAAAAATAACAGTCATGAAATGTTAAAGACCCCAGTGAGGAGCAAATACCTCCTAGGTAGTTTTCCAGGCCAATGGTTACAACAATCTCACTTTATGTTTACACACAAATAACAATAATTAAAGCAAAACCCAACAGAACTGCGTGCACTCCTAACCAGATTGAAAATTAAAAGAATAAAACCCTTCTTGGGAAACAATTACACTTGTTCTGTGCTGTTGAGCTATTCTGAGTCTCATAGGAGTCCAATCTTTTAATGAGACATATTATAAGATGCAATTACAAAGGTTAAGATCCCATGTATTCAGGGCAAAACGATGTCCCTGCTCCACAGGATGGGAGCGGGAAGAGTTTTGTGCTCAAAGGCACAGCTGACTCTGTTTGAAGAACAGTATTAGCATTATTGACTGGATAGTCTGTCTCATTCCAGCTTAATAGCAAAATTGCAGAGAAATACATGAGCTTATTACTTTTTGTAATTTCATGCAAAAAATTTGTGATGTGGGGGAAATCATTCATTAAAACACGAAAAGCAGCTTGTTTGATTTTAAGGCTTTAAGGACTCTGATTCAAAGGCTTCAGTAATAAATCCATTTTACCTGCTGCTTTGCTCCAGGAAGGATCCAAACACCACGGGGCTTTCACTTTGTATGCGATCAAATATTAAGGAACAATTTAGCAGGCGTTTTTCACTCCTCAACTTGCAACTCCAACCATTAAATAATTCATATAGGACTAAAATCCGCTCTCCGTCCAACTGCAATGGGCAGACGCACCCGTTCGCATCCCTGCACCTGCAGTAAGAGGAAATCGGTGTTAACCGAGACCACCGTGGGCTGGGAGCAGGGGTTTTGGCCCCATCTGTAGCACAGCGGGAACAGTTCACAGCCACGTTCAGCCCGCAAGCACATTCCTTGCAAAACATCATTTTTTAAGAAATGTGCATCTCAGAAAAATCATGTTTTCCCTCGCCTGCTATTGTCACTGATCACTTGCCTCGCAGCAGTCAAGAGATAGCAGCTGATTAATATCAAATCTCTGGGAGCCGTTAGATATCCATCAAAGGCCTGAAGAGTGTGTCTTTTGCCTATTGAAACAGTTTAACCACTGATGGGATTATAATTATCTCGCTATCAACTGCAACAAAGCAGCTCAGCAGGAGCTGCTACACTTAAACAGAGGAGGTCAACTGAATTATCCTAGTGGGAAAGGAAATGTGAGACCATGACCTCGCTCCATAGATCGCCTATAATAAATTGGGTTTATGATTTATACTGTGGCCAAGCTTTCCCCTGGTGGTCCCAGGCCAGCGGGTCACACACTTGGCAACTGGATGGTCCCTTGTTGTCATCTCCCATTGAGGGTTTGGGATGTGGGAAACCACTCTGCAGCAAGGAGGGAGCGACTCCTGGCTCCAGCGGTCATGGATGAACAGCAGCTGCTGCTTTTGCGATAGGAAGCATGAGAAAGCTGTAGCTCGCTCTTTTCTGGACCAGAAGAATCATAACACATGGGAGCAGAAGGAAAAATTCCATCCAGGCTGCTCGTTCAGCCCGGAGAAGAGAAGCTCCGGGAAGACCTTATTGCGGCCTTTCTGGACTTAAAAGGGGCTCATAAGAAAGATGGAGACAGACTTTTCAGCAGGGTCTGTAGTGGCAGAGGAAGGGGTGATGGTTTTAAACGGAAGGAGAGAGATTCAGGCCAGACATGAGGAAGGAATTGTTGGCCTGAGGGTGGTGAGAGCCTGGCCCAGGTTGGCCAGAGAGGTGGTGGCTGAACCATCCCTGGAGACATCCCAGGCCAGGCTGGACGGGGCTCTGAGCATCCTGAGCTGGTGCAGATGTCTCTGTCATGGCAGGGGGGGCACTGGGGGAGCTGGGAAGGGCCCTTCCGCCCAAACTGTTCTGTAATTCATGGTCCCACCACTGGGCTCACTACAGGGCACCTGGATAGGAGGCTCTGGGTATTTCTTCCACTCTCATTTAGCTCAACTGGGGTGGCATAAAGACTAGTAGAGTAATTGCCTTGTTTTGTTTTCTTTTCCTTATTAGAAAAATAAAGTCAACCTCAGCCTACAGCAAAACCAGGTTCCTGAGACCCACATCCTCACATCTGCCCTCATCCCTTTCACCCTCCCTCTGCACGAGCGCTCTGGACCTCTCAATGAAGAACCGCAGGCTCACCCCACCACCATGTCCCAGACACCACAGCTTTCTGCTGCTTGAAAGCAGGATCCACCTGTTGCCTGCACCCTTCCATGGTAGGAAGGTCTCGGAGTCCGGATAAAAGGTGGTTTGGCCATGCGATCACCACCACCCAGCCTGTGCCAGGGCAGAGGCAGGACGGGTAGCGCTGCTCTAACGAGCTGTGCCCATGTCTAGTTATTAGCAATAAAAAGAGAGAGAAAAAAAGAGGGATTTGGATTATAGGCACTATGATTAAAATTTAAAGAAACACAAACTGGTTTCCAACTCCAAATGCAAACTTGGAGAGGAAAGCTCTAGATGCGGAATCTAAGCAGCAAAGCGATGATGTACAAAGAACAAAATAACTAGGGGAGAAAACAAGAATATGGCAAAAACAAAGCAAAGGGAAAAAAGAAGAAAGATTAAATGGGGTAGAAGAAGAGAGTGAAAAAAATTAGAAGCGGAAATAGGCAATCAAAATAAATAGCGAAGGGAAGAGAGAGCAAACAAAAGGAAAAACATGGAGAATAAAGGGAAGAGAGAGGAGAGAGATGGAGCAAACTCACGCAGAGAACAAAGAGGGGGATGCAAGGCAGCCCCAGACACAAAAACTAAGACAAAACAGCGCTGAAGATAAAGGGGAAGTAGAACAAAAATAGCACTAGAGCAGAAAACTTGAAGGGAGTGAAGGTACCAGTGAGATGACACTGGAGTCGAGGGGCAAAGCAGCATGTGGAACAGCGCGGGAGGGCAAACAGGGGCACATGTTGCTCCCGAGCTGCTCATTCTCCATCCAGCACAGCCCTGCGGAATGAGGGGAGTCCCGGCGGTGGGCAAAGGGAGCGGATCACAGCGGAGCCGCACGGCCATGGGTCGGTCCCACATCATCCAACCCATTACAGCCCAGCTGCCTCCCCACCCTGGGGCAACGTGTCCTGTTCTGTGCACAGAAACCCCTCCAACAGCTCTGACACTGAGCCCTGTCCCTGAGAACCTCATCTGTCCAGCCCTCCAGGGCTGGTGACTCCAGCACTGCCCTGGGCAGCCTGTTCCAATGCCCCACAGCCCTTTGGGGAAGAAATTGTTCCCACATCCAACCTCACCCTCCCCTGGCGCAACTTGAGGCCGTTTCCTCTGCTCCTGGCGCTTGTTCCTGGGGAGCAGAGCCCGGCCCCCCTGGCTCCAAGCTCCTTTCAGGCAGTTCAGAGATCAGAAGGTCTCCCCTCAGCTCCTGTTCTCCAGCTGAACCCCCAGGTCCCTCAGCCGCTCCATCACACTTGTGCTCCAGCCCCTCACCAGCTCTGTTCCCTTCTCTACACTCGCTCCAGCACCTCAAGGGCTGCCTTGGTGTGAGGGGCCCAAAACTGATCCCAGGATTCGAGGTGGGGCCTCACCATCCCACTCCAATTTTTAATTATAATAAATTGAATTATTTTTCCCCAAGTCAAGCCTGTTTTGCCCATGACAGTAATTGCTGAGTGATCCACCTGCCCTTATCTCAACCCATGAGGTTTTTCATCCTTTCTCTGTCGAGCCAGGAGGGTGAGAGAGCAGCTGGGTGGGCACCCAGGGGCCAGCCAAGGTCAAACCCACCAGACCCCATTCAGCTCAGCCTCGGGAAGCTCCTGCATGTGCCAATGCCCCACGCGGGATCTCTGCTCTATCCACACAGAGCAGCATCCCTGCATTTTCCCAAGACGAATCTTGGAGCACATCTTCATTGCTGCGGAGCACTGTGGGCAATAACCAGCCTGCCCAGGGGAGCGCAGGGGCTGGCAGGATCCTCACAGTGGCTGTTCTGCTCTCAAAATGCCATGAGTTGTTACCGGTCTAGCGCCGGGTGCCACATTCCGCATCTCAGCACAGCCAACCACCTTGTCCTCACTCGGCTGTTATTTTCCTCCCGGCTGTGATTTCTGAAGAGCACAATAAGAAATGAGTTCCTGCACAAGTTCTTGCCTAACTACGAAATACTTGCCTATAACAATAAACCCCAGAATTACAATAGCCAGGGAAGACATTTGGAGAGCTATTACCCATCACATCTCAGAGCCACCAGATGGGGATAAAATACGAAAATCCTCCTCTGGAAAGCTCTCTGGGTTATACAGTCTCTCTTCTTGTTATTTTGCTTTCTGTGAGAGGAACGACACTTGACACAGAGGATCATGACAGCTGTTCTAGGTAGCGATTCCTGCATACTTTCAAAATAAATATTGTGCAGTTTAGGATGCCCTGGAGCTAATGCCTAGGTGGTTATTTTCCCAATAAACGGCATTGCCTTGAGCACAACCAGCGTGCGGTATCTGAGCTCTGGCTTGCGTGAGTAACCCGAACTAGCAGTCCTGAACATAGGAACTGACCCTCTTATTTTCTGCTATAATTCCAACCTCAGGCCACAGCTGAGACGTCCCTGGGGTGTGGAGCTGTGGATGGCACCAGCTGCTGCACCCAACTGAGACACCGGCAGGGATTTATCACAGTAAATCCTCGTGGGATGTGACACTCACCCCACTTGCTCTCCACAAGATATCCTGGGTGAGTGGAGGCTGCTGAGCTGGGATTTCAAGCCTGTCATTTTGCTAGGTTATTCTATTTTGGATGTGTTGATGGGAGGATGCTGTCACTTGGCTTCAAAGCAGAAGGCACAGCTGAGATCCCGGTCCCGCCAGCGCTGACTTACCTGCAAACCTGAGTTCAGCCACTGGCTTCAGTGTTTCGTGTGGCTCCTGCCTGCACAAAGATTTAAAGCCATTAATAAATTGGGGATTTATCTATAAGAGCTGTGATTGCAGGAACCACCTTGTCCCAATACACAGGACCAGCCCACCTCAAGATCTTGGCCTTTCAGTGAAAACCCAGAAGATCTCAGCCCTCCACCTTTCCGGCACTAGGCTGATGGGGTGGGAGGGTTTACGACCCTAAAGCGGGTACGAAGTTTTTCTGATGTTTAAAGTACCATTTAGAGATCACTTTGGTTCGGCAGTGACAGGGAAGGGCTCCTACCCTGTTGCCCCGAAAATAAGACCTGCCCCGAAAATAAGCCCTAGCATGATTTTCAGGATTTTTGAGGGTGCTTGAAATATAAACCCTACTCCAAAAATAAGCTCTAGTTATAGAACATTAAAAAAGTCAAATTAAATAGTATGCAGGCAGCTATACATGTAAAAAAGCAATAAGTTTCAGAGCAAGAATTAATATAAGATCCTGTCTTATTTTCGGTGAAACAGGGTATTACCACGATATTACTTCATCCCAAAATCCTTGGAAATCCAGCTGAGATTCCTAATGGTCAGACACGCTTTTCCTATTCCCCAGCCCAATGCAGGACGGCTTCTCATCCACCAAGGTGAGCTGTGGAGATTTCAAAATGCCAATTTCACAGTGCGGAGTGGAGCAGTTAAATCTCTATCCATTAGCAGTGGATGAGCGCCCAAAGTTCCCAGTGACCAAGCAGAGACGCTTTTCTATTGGGAGTCCCGGAGTTAAACTGGTGAAATGACAGCAGTTCAACTTTGTTTGAGGGCTTAGAGGGAGCTTTCCAAAAGTTTGGCTCTGCCCTAAAGATCACACTGAAGGCATCGAAACAGTAAGAGCTCACTGTTCACTTCAATCAATGATTGTACCGCTCTCCAACCGGGACCTTGCCCTTTAGAAACACTTGAGCGTGTAAAATGCACAAACCAAGAGTGAGGCTTTTCTTCCATCACTCTTTGTGGGTGCAAACGGGACACCCCATGACAGAGCTTTATTTATTAACACCACACTCTGCCCAAAGAGGCCCAAGGCTGGAGGTGACACTTACCCAGACTGACGCTGACACCCTCGGCTGGTGCCCTCAGGACACCCGCAGACACGCTCCCCTCCGGCATGGGCACATATACACTGACCCACACCTCGCTGTCCCTATACAGACACCGCATCACCCGCCAAACTGGATCTTAGGACAACATGGATGTCAGAAAGTGGGTCTAAGGAGAGCCCCAAGCTTCAGCCGTCATTAGAAACCTGCAGCCCGGGTACAGGAATGCATTTGCAAGCGATGCTTTTTTACCGTGTAACGTCTCTTTTCAGCTTCTTCAATGTAACTGCATTATCTAAGTGAGTGGCAGCCGGCAGGGATGGATGAAATGGGAGGTTAATCTGCATCGGCCATCTCTCTTGATTTCTCCTTCATTTCCATTTCCTTTTAAAATGGAAGTTCCATTAAAACAGCAGCACTTTTCTATTAAATAAGTAACAGAGAAGAATGACTGCCTCTGTATCTCATCAGCAGTGAATCTTTTTAAAATCACTCAAGAGGCAAGGCTCAAATCATATATTTAATAAGAACCACTTCGATATCACTTTTTAAAGCAATTAACATATTATTAGAGATAAGCGCAAGATGCAACATTTAGACCCAGATTTCTACAGTTTAGGAGGGCGTGGACCTCGGGTCGTCGCCTCGGCAATCGTCTCCGCATGTCACAAACCTGTGTCACAACAGAACTTCAGTTACATGGACACAGCAGATTAAATTCTTGCTTTTAATCCTGATTTTACTCATGCTGCTTCTTTTCAGTCATTTGAAAAGGACTCTGTGTCCGCCGGTGAGAATGGACAAACCACCCCAATGGGGTTTATGCCCCACCTCAGGGTCCTGGAGCAAAGTGTCCATTCCCACCACCCCCTTCCTCTGGATGTCCAGGCATTTGCTTTCTTTATGGAGCACGAAGGAAGCGCATATCGGAACCTTCACTTTTTTTAAAGGATCGAATAATCCCATCAGCAACAGGATCCCCATCAGCAACAGGATCCCCATCAGCAACAGGATCCCCATCGCCAACAGGATCCCCATCGCCAGGTCGTTCTATGTCACCTGGTCCCCAGCACACATCCATCAGCTCCAAGAGGCCCCACAAATGCCACCAGGCAGCTGAAGCTGCTTGGGGGTTCACCCAGGGGCTGCTGCCTCGCAAGCGGAGCCGTGCGGCCATCCCAGGGTGACTCTGGTGACAATCCCGTGCGTTAAACAGAGCGAGTCCCTCCTGCCAATGACAGCAGCCGAGGTGCAGCCACAGATTCGTTTGTGCTGCTGGTGACAGGGACAGAAACCTCCAGCAGCTGAAGCAGATGGAAGGCTGGGGGCGGTGACACCTTATACCAGCACAATTAAATCTGACAAAGCCCATCTGTTGGTGCCCCGGGCACTGGCAGGACTAGAGCTGAACTGGGAACTGTGAATTACCGCACAGGCAACATCCAAACATGTTTTGGTTGTTTCTCCTGAAACATGCAGGCTTTTCCCAACACTAAACAATATGTGGCTTCCACTGACGACTGACAGCAAACTGATTGCTCAATTAAAGGGCATTTTACCATTTTGACCACGGGCTGCGAAGTTTCAAATCCCCCAGACCTTCCTGGAGTCCATCATTACATTGCTTTTCTTAGAAAGCAGCAATAAATGCAAAGGGAAACACGTCATGCACCTAAAGACATTGTGATCATGTTGGTTTTATAAGTGCTAAAATTTATTACACAAGAGATGATGCAACAGCGAATAAGAGCAAAATTCTACATTGACTCCCTACTTTGCAATCCAGGACAACTAAGAGGTTTTACTTCATTAAGGAAGGCAAGGGAAAAAATCAGAGACAACCCCAATGGAAGAGGAAGTCTTGTCAAGCCTAAATGAACAATCAGTCCTATGCGATGCTCATTGCTGTAGAAAGAACAATGCAACGTATCTGCTTCTGTTCAATAAATTACTAAAACATCAGTTATAAACCTGCTGCATGGCATTGAAAATTAAACTCATTAAACGTCCAGGTAGCTCCATCCTGATGCAAATGGAAGACAGAAATGAGCGCTCTGCAGCAAACAACTCTGTGCACGTCCCATCTTTGGGAAACATTATTTACACGTACATTTCATATATTAATATATTTTAGTGCACCCTAGCCAGAGGGCAACCAGAAAGAGTATTATTCCACGAGAAGGACAGGAGATGGGCTGGCTTCTCCCCGCCACCGAGCGGAGCCTGTATCCACCCTTTAGTCTGGAATCCACATAAAACAACTTTCCAAGACCACATTTCCCTTTGCCGGTTAGCCAGGTATCAGGACCCCAAACCAGCGGTCTCCCACGATGGTAGATTTTGTAGCTAAGACTACTGCAGGCCAAAAAAAGCAGGTGAGATTGCCCCACAACCCTCAAGTGACTCCAAGGTCAAGAATTTCAGCCAAACGGCCATTTAGTGGTGTCTTGCCCTCCCACTCCATCGCCCATGAAGACTGCAGCACCGTGGGGTGTTTGGGGTGGACCTTGCCCATAGTCTCACATTGCCCAGGCAGGATGGGTGTGTCTGAGCTTCAGGAAGAGATCTACACCACTACAAAGTTACAGAGATGACCACTATTAAGGTCTTCATTCAGAGCAAGAACGCCTTAACAAATCTTACAGCCTCCATGGGAGGGAAGCCCACACAGGACCTTCTCTTGCGTTACCTGCTCTCGGTGCGTTGCACACACCAGCAGGTCCAGCCTCATTTCTACAGGGAAAGAGTGAAAAAAGGGTGATGGTGGGTGTCCAAGGGGACAGTGTCAGGCCATCAGTTTTGCTGGGAGGGCAAGGTGGATCTTGCAGCTCCCTGATCTGCAGTCTGATTGATCCCCAAAAGAGAAGACAACTATCCACCCAAGGTCTTTTCCAAGGGGAAGCCATTTGGGGTGACCATGGGAGGGATCGGTGGCAGGAGCACGCTGGAGATGGAACAATGGGAAATCAGTGTTTTCATTCAATAGGATGCTGTTTAATGACACCTGTGATCCATGGGAGCCACTGAGGTGTCTCTGAGAGCTTTGCTGCTCCTAGCCTCAGGCAAGGGGCTGCGGGATGCAAGGGTGAGAAGGGGAAAAGAGATTGCACCTAGCAAAACACCACATCTTGCAAATTCAGCTCATTTAGGGCCTGGAAACCTTTTCCTCCCACAAGTATGTAAGTTTTCCTGCTTGCCAGGTAGGTCCATCCAGGGTCTCTTGACTCTGATCGTGCTGCAAACCTACCTGGCCCCTTTGGGAGAGCTTGGAGACGTCCAGGAAAGCAACAATTCCCTGTCAGTAAAACGCTCACAAGACTGCATGAGCTTATTACAGTCATTCCAGCAGAAATAAGTGGTACCTTTTAGAGTGCTCGCCAGAAGAAAATAGCAGTTCTGACCCAATTTCACACAGTTGGGATCAGCTGTGGGAGACTAATATACAATAAAAATAAAAAGACACAAATGCCCGTTTCCCCCATGTCCTCTCCTAATAACATGAATAAAGCTCTGTTTTGATATTTTGTCCTTCCCAAAGGAGTCCAGTCAGTTCAGTCCAAGCCAGCTGTGAGTTGAGTCCAACTCCTCTGACCCTTCTACCCTTTACTTGATGAAATTCTTAATCGTCCACCTTTGTCCTGTGCAGCTGCGAAGAATCAGATCAATGCCGGCCATTCCTCTGTTCTCCACTTCCAAGCATCGTCCCGTTCCCTTGTTCAGGATGGCACCATTCTAAAATTAAAGGATACGGGGAAAATATTAAAAAAAATAAAGACACGGGGTTGCCTGTGAAGCCAGCCAGGCCCGAGCGCTGCCCAGGAGCACAGCTGCGTCCTCGTGCATTGCTGGAAGCACTTGCTTGGGCAGTAATGCAATTCAAACAATGAAATATTTCCTAAAGTAATCAATGTGAATTACATGAGCAACATTTATCATCGACAAGACGGATCGCTGAGCAACCAAAGGACATCAGTAACCTTTAAACAGCGTGGCTGCACTGCTGCACTACGAAGGTGTGATACTTCTGTAAATGTGTATTATTTACTCTGTGCTTTGGGACAAAAGTGCTATGTTTTCTTGTATTTCAGCATAGATTATCTGTAAGAAACAAAGAAATCTGGAAGGGAGTCATTCAAAACCCGCCTGGACACCTTCCTGTGTAACCTCATCTGGGTGTTCCTGCTTCATGGGGGGATTGCACTGGATGAGCTTTCCAGGTCCCTTCAACCCCTGACATTCTGTGATTCTGTGATTCATCATCAGGGTAGGTTACATACATCTGAGGGTATCAGAAAGGGAAACTTCTACTGGAAATAGTCCTAAAATATTGTCCCTGCCTCCGATCCCCTTTTCCCTGTCCCCTAGGACTTGTCACCTTCTGCTACATGGGACCACTTCACTTCATCCCACAGCGTCTTGCACCAATGATGCGCCACAGCCCGCGGTTTGGGAAGCGGCATCGGCGACAGACCCACAACAAACCTGTATGAAATTCCAGCGCTTATGGAGGCTGCTCTTGACCTTTTCGCAATCGAGGAGCTGAGGGAAGCGGCTTTTCACGTTATCCACCAGGCAGCGGGTATCGGGGAGAAGAGTCGTGGTGCCGAGGGCGCCGAGGTGAAGGAATCCCTCCTTGGTGTAGCGCGCAAGCTGCGGGACGGGGAAGGAGAGGAAGAAAATCATCAGTACCTTTGGAGTATCGTTAAAAAGTGACAGAAAGGACAAGTTTGCAGAGCCCCAGGAAAAAAAAACAACTGTGAGGATGGTGCACAAAGTAGAACTGATGAGAGGAGAAACCCAACTTTGTGTCTTTTTTCTTCTTGTTTTGTTTTTGGTTTTGTTGTTGGTTTGTTTTGTTGTTTTTTTCAGATGCAGATGAGGAGCTGGAGCATAGAGAAGGGAAAATAATAACTCTCAGCTGTAAACCCACCACGGGGCAGACCCCTCCGGCCTCCTTTAGACCCAGACACCGCAGGCTGGGGACGGGGATGCTTTCCCTGGTTTTCTGCCGGAGCCAGCTGGCTTGGCCGGTCCTGCTGGCCCAGCCCGGGGCTTCTCACATGTTTGGCGAGCCAGCCTTGCTTTGGCCAGCAAACGGTGCTGCTGGTGTGTCTGGCACAGCCCTCCAGCAACTCCAACAGCCGCCAGGCTGCAACGGCAGCCAGAGGAGGCCAAGAAATAACAGGCCCTGTTCCCCAGTGGATGGAAGCCCAAATCTCGTTCCAGCGCTGAAGCAAAGGCTCAGGATCGCAGCTCAGCCCTGCAGCACCCCCACACTCCCAGGGACATGACTTGGCTGCCAGGGCTGGGAGCATTGGGGCCAGTGGCTCTTGGGGACGCGGCACAGGCTGGACGTGGATGGCACCGATACAGCACCGGGGCCGCACACAAAGGACTCCTCCATTTGCGGTGTTTAAAGAATCCCAGCCAAATATTTCCCTCAACATATTTAAATTCAGGAGTGAAAAGGGATGAATGACAGCGGCCTGCCTTTTATAGTTCAAGGGAAAGATATACACAGCTGCTTATTTAAATTATGAATCAATCCATTATCTAGCAGACAAATGAGTATTCAGCACATTAATTAACTGAGCATATCTATGACCCAGATGCTTCAAAACAGCCAGTAAATCACACTGGGAGTTTGGGTTATCTCAATTGGAATAATTAAACACTGAAAATCAAGTTAAAACAATGTAACAGGGTCCAACTCCAGCAAGTAAGCACAGGTACAATGTTGGTGCTTGAGGCCCATTCTGTCTTCCCTCCGTGACGCTGGCTGCAGGTCCGGGTGTGTGGGATTGCGATGGGTGCCTGTCGCGCTTTGCTCCCAGCTGCTGATGCAGCTACACTTGCAGCCAACGTGCGTCTGAAAGCAAGACCTGCCCTACCGCCCATCCCACCGAGGCCCATCTGCCAAAGGGACTGATGCCCCGGCAGACTGAACAGCCCGCACCATGCAGCTGATGCTGGCATGGGACAAGGTTGCCCTGTTCCATCCCCCAGCGCAGGATCTGCCCTTCTGCCCCCAAAGCCCTTTGCTAAGATGGTGCAGAACAGTTCACGTCTCTTTATCTTTGCACCTAATTCCCCCTCCAAACAGCTGTGCTGGTGCATGGGGGCGAACAGGCTAAGAGAGCTGGGGTGTTCAGCCCGGAGAGGAGAAGCTCTGGGGAGACCCTATTGTGACCTTTCTGGACTTAAAAGGGGCTGATAAGAAAGATGGGGACAGACTTTTGAGCAGGGCCTGTTGCCACAGAAGAAGGGGTGATGGTTTTAAACTACAGAAGAAGAGATCCAGGCTGGAGATGAGGAAGAAATTGTTGTCCCTGAGGGTGGTGAGAGCCTGGCCCAGGTTGGGCAGAGAGGTGGTGGCTGAACCATCCCTGGAGACATCCCAGGCCAGGCTGGACGGGGCTCTGAGCACCCTGAGCTGGTGAAGATGTCCCTGCTCATGGCAGGGGGGGCAGTGGGGGAGCTTTAAATGTCCCTTCGCCCCAAACCATTCTGTGATTCTACAACAGGAGGGCAGCCTGCAAAGCTTCAAGCTGTAACCATCATCACCTTCCCCTCCTCCCGCTGATTCTCCATCTCCTCCAAGTGCCTGACCACAGGATGGGGACCCTGTCCATCCCCAAGCCCAGCTCACATTGCTGAGCCCAGCAAGGGACGTGCCCTACGTATGAGGCTGGAGCAACCTGGGCATGACCCCTGCGCATCTCCAGCCCGGCTGAAGGCTCACATTCACTTTATTTGTTTTTCGCAGTTCCACGTTTCAATGAGCCAAGCGTCAAGTGCTGACAGCATGTTTTTAACCATGGAACTCACCTGAATTGAGCACCGACACAGCGAATGAGGACAACTGCCTTGTAAAAAGAGAGAGAAATATAAAGGAAAAGACAAAAAAGACAAGCTCTCTGCATGACAGACAGAAGAAATCATCCAGAGGTCTCTAATGGGCAGTGCAAGTTATTCTCCTCCTGTTTTCAAAATTTTCCTACCACGTACATAATTAGTGTGCCAGACACTTCCTTTTCTATGATGTTTGGCAGCTCATCTTCAGACAGTTGGCCTAATGCCCACAAGGCAACATGATTTCTGCTCTTACATGTTACCGCCTAATGTGGTGGGAAAAATAAGTAGAGCAAAAATCAAATCTTTCCCGAGGAAGGGAGCAGGGCGGGGGCTGGAGGGAGACAGAACGAGCTGAAAAACAAACACGGGTATTATGAAAAATGCATTAAGTGCATCTATTAGATGTGTCATCTACTATGTATAATAGCCAGATAAATAAAGCACCGAACACGTGTCTGGATCCAGCACTGTGTCTAGAGCCTGATCTGCTCTGCCGAGTGCAGGGGATGCTCTGCAGCAGCTGGTCCAGCCCTCCAGCCACCAAACTGAGAGCGATTATCCCCCCAGAATCCCACCTAACTCGGGAGTGCACGCTCTGCTAAGACATCCACGGGATTTTTGTCTTTTGGGATATTTTGCCATAGAGGTTCTCAGGGACATGGGTTAGTGCTAGAGTTGGGTTATGGTTGGACTTGATGATCCTGAGGGTCTCTTCCAACTGAAGTGATTCTATGATGCCTTAATTCTTCTTTTGTAACCTTGTTTCTCTCCAGAGCAAGCCAGAGGTCTCAAGCACAAGGTGACAGCGGGGGGTGAAGCACTCAGGTAAATGGGAGTCCTATGTTGAAGCACCGATCCTGCTAAAGCTGGGTTTTTCTTGAGCAATAAAAGGCCAGAGCAGAGGCTGACACCAGCACGGCCCCGCAGGCCATTATGCGAGTGCAGCTGCAACCTGGATTCCGTCTGGATTTGCCCGTACTACAAGAGACGGGAAACATCTCAGTCTCATCACCACATGTTGCATTGACCAACATTTTCAAGAGCAGCTCCAGACAGTGCAACACGTAAGACCTGGGCCGCCCTTAGAAACTGAAGGTGCCACACAAATGCTTTATGGTACCAGTAAATTACACCCGCTGTTCTTATTGAAACCTTCGGAGTGGTTGTAGCAGTTCAGCAACTCAACAACTTGGTACCTAAAGCAAAGTTGTGTGCTTCAACATGGCCAGCACAGCCCCAGATGATGGTCTCTGGGAAAGGCAGCTGATGAGAACATATCCTTTGGCTGAGTATGAAAGTTGTGTGAGCAAGATGGTTTCTGCAAGTGCTCATAGGGACATTCAGCATCAGTGCAAACACCCCGGTGTAACACCGCTCCTTGGCTCAGGGGCTGCCAAGAGCAGGGACAATCTGCTCCTTCTTCGGGTGCTGTGTTTGGGGAATCTCAGCAATGTAATTGTGCAAATCCTGTTGTTTTCCTGAGTCTGTGATTCTGTGAGTGTATCCAACCCACTCGGCACCACCTTGACAGTCCGTGCTCCTCCTCATCCTCACGCACAGCCAGGCGAGCTCTGCCAACAGGAGCTGGGACGGCTCTTCCACCAAACCTTCTGTTGGACCACAATGGTTTCCTCCTCTCAAGTGTTACATAAGGATCATCCCTCCTGCTCTTGACTCTTGCATTACCAACCACCCCAAAAACATTGCCTACATCAGCACGTGTCTGGAGAAGGTTCCTCCTTTGGGGATCCCACGCCTGCTTTGCAGTCACTAAGGTTTTCATCATATGGACATCATGGTGTTTAACGATAATAACAGTTCATCCTTCTCCTCAGAAAATTATTTCATTGATGAAGAAGGAAGTTTTGCTGACGTGCAGTCCAGTCACAAGAAGTTAATGACAGCCCATGCCGTATAACCAGTTAAATCCAGTGGTATTTAATGTAACAAACCCATGTCTTTTCTGGCTTTGGATAAAGGCAAATCAACAAAGTCAAATATCTGAGTTTAAATTCTGCTTTACTTGCCCTAAAAATACATGTTTTCTTTTGAAGTGAGCTGTCCTGTGTCTCACTGCCAGGCAGGAGCTGGAGAAACATGGAAGGATATGGACGATCCAGCAGGAAAATCTAATCACGGAGATACCAGCCTGAGTGAATTACCCAGCCTGGCATGGGACAAGAAACAAGGGAAAGACCAAGAGGAAAGACCAGAGAAAGAGAGTTAAAAAATATTACCAAGCTAACCATTTAGAAGTGGATAATAGTGATGAGGTTTTAGACCTCTTAATTAGTGTTAGTGGCCCAAAGCCACATCCCCTGACAGAAACACTGATCCATATCCATGGGCTCTTACAAACACCTTTCCAGGCAAAAAAGCTGCGTCTTGCAGAGTCGGCCACCATTTTACACCACTTTTACACCACTGATCTCCCATCAGCAAATGTGCTCCGCCAATAAATCTTCTTTGATTATTGTTGCTGGCTGGCTGCATCTCAGGGATGGGAGGAAGTTAATTAGACATCTTAGCACCTGGGAAATAAAAGCCTTGACGACCTTCATTGACTCTATTGGAAAATAATTTAAGGTTGTTTAGCTTCCTTTCCACACTGAGTAGATCATCAATTAGCAACCACAACTAAAGTGTCCAGTATTTTCTTCTTAACACAATTTAATGTGACGTGCTCTTTTGTCACCTTTGATCCTGCAGTGTCCGGGATGATCTCAGTATTGATGGTTTTGTCCTCAAGTTCTGGTGCTTAAATGGGCAAAACATATTTTATCCCGTAATTAAATGAAATGCTCCGCTGGGTGAACATTATCTTAAGTTTTATAGTATTATAGTGCTTTCCATCACCTTAATATATCACCATAGTTCTGTCACTCCAATGAGGTATTGCTATATTATTAGTGTAATACATCATTACAGCAAGGTGTTTTCCTGATGTATTGCTTAAAAAATGAAGCCATCAGGAAGAAAAAAACCCATGAGCTGGCTCAATATAATTACAGGATAAAATGATACTTCATCATGAAAGCTGATAATGATTTGACCTGGAAGTGAATGAAAGTAGAGAGAATGGGAAAGGGAAAACAAGAGGAAAGGAAACCCAAATTTTCCCCCAGTGATAGATGCTACAGCTGCAAGCAAAAGCCAAGCCCCCATCTGCATTCGGTGCCACATATGGGATCCATACGAAGGCTACAGGCTTAGCTTAAACAGATTAGCAGCCACCAGCAGAGAGAGCAGAAACTCAAGATATTATTTGGTATTATTATAATACCAACTGCCCTGTCTGGAACAGGACAAACCTCTCCCCGCAGAGCACGTCAGCACCCCTTTCTCTGTGCTGCTCACACACAGACACGCAGCAGCACAGAGTGGGGATGGATGGATGGATGGATGGATGGATGGATGGATGGATGGATGGGCTGCACATCAAGAGCAAAACCCCCAAATTTGAGGGACCTGGGGGGTTCAGCTGGAGAACAGGAGCTGAGGGGAGACCTTCTGATCTCTGAACTGCCTGAAAGGAGCTTGGAGCCAGGGGGGTCGGGCTCTGCTCCCCAGGAACAAGCACCAGGAGCAGAGGAAACAGCCTCAAGTTGCGCCAGGGGAGGCTGAGGTTGGATGTGGGGAACAATTTCTTCCCCAAAGGGCTGTGGGGCATTGGAACAGGCTGCCCAGGGCAGTGCTGGAGTCACCATCCCTGGAGGGTTGGACAGACGGACATGAGGTTCTCAGGACATGGGGCAGTGCCAGGGGTGGGTTATGGTTGGACTCCATGATCTTGAGGGGCTTTTCCAACCCAAATGTGATTTTATACCCAGTGTGGCAGAGAACAGGACCTGCAAACCCGCTGTTCTCTCATCATTAAATGCCTGCAGGGAGCACAAACCTTCCCCTTGCTCACTGCCGCTGAGGAACCTGCTCCTTAACTGGGAAATGCATTTAAATGTGTGAGCCTGAGCCACGGCACCAAAGAGAGGAGCTGAGATATGAGGACACTAGATGAACACTGAGCTCAGGTACCACTGTGGGTGCTTCCGGATGCCGAACAACTCAAACGGAACTGCAACTCCTTCTGTTTCATACATATATATATAAAACAAGCAAACTATTTGAACAAAGTGTTGACATTACTTCTAATTAAATTCCCAGCAATAAATTACAACACGCAGCCCATTAATTAAACGGTAGCAGCAAAAGTCCCATTTCTTTTGTGCGGCGTCCGTGCTTCTGCAAAAGGCTCATTTCAAAGCTTCTGCACTCACTGATAGCTACTTTTAAAAAGCACTTTCAAGGAGTTAAGTTAATTGCATGTATCGCGAAACAAAAGAACTGCCAAGAACTGGCTCTCAGCTGGAGAGGGAAGGGACAATGTGGAGGTGGAAGACCAAGAAGAAAAATCTGCACTGGGTTTGCACGACAGGCGAGCTGGAGGGAGCCAGCGGCACCGCCACATTTCACTGGAGAGTATCAGGTAGGGAAAGAAAACGTCGTTAAGTTTAATCACAGAAAGAGCTGAGGAAAAAATAAATAACCTGCTTTTTACCATTCATCTTAAAGCCCAGAGTTAGCAGACAATGTCAGGCTAATTCAGTTTCTCATACTGTAATGCACTTAGAGGTTCAAGTTTCCATCCAGAAAGTGCAAAAGGTAGTTTGTGCCATTTAAGAAAAAAATGGTGTGCATTTAAGCAACAGCGAGGTTATATTTAGCCTGATCAGCCACAGCTGACTGATCTTTGTTTAAAGGCAAGGATAAACCAAAGTGAGATTTCTCTCTCCCGCACAGGACTCCTGCAGCCAGTGCTTGGGCTCAGCTGGCTCCGGGACCTTGTAGTTCAGGCTCAGATGAGCTTTGGGGTTACTTAGTCCCAATGAGCCTGGAAAGTCCGGGGTGACCATATCATGAGAACAGGCTCTTTATGCATTTCCATCACTTGAACTGTACACTTTTAAGCTGAAAACGAGCCTCTCTGAGCTTGCTGAACCCCCAGATACTCACTAAGGAGAACAGCTGTGCTGCAGCTCTGCATCCCCAACTCGCTCCATCTCAATCTTCAACTCACCCTCACACCAGCAAGGCCCATTTTGCAGGCAGAGAATCAAGAAAGACATGTTTAAGTCATATTTGTGGCCTGTGATAGAACAGAGAACTGACACCCCGTCTTTTTAAGCCCTGATTAATGTGCTGGGTTTTCAGCCAGATTTGATGAGCGATGTGACAACAAAAGAACAGATCTTATCTCAGGAAAGCTACCAGGAATGAGATCACATGTTCCCAGACCCTGGGGAACGGCTGCGAGATTTTGTTGTGAAATCTAACACATTTCCCACCTGAAAAGCCGCATTTTGGCACCTCCCTCCCTTGGAAAGTCCTCCTAGAGCATACGGGCTGCACGAGAACTGCGAAGCTACACTGACTTTATCTGTAACATCCAACGGATTAAAGCAAGTTCTGTTTCCAAGATCAAGTTTACGTATCTCTGGTGTTCACACAAGTTTTCAATATTTGGGTAATAAAAAAAAAAGACACCCAAATGCAATATGTGCTACAACCCATCACGGGCTAGAATGCAACTGGAGCCAGCAAACCAGTCACAGAGGCCTTTGTT
This sequence comes from Nesoenas mayeri, assembly GCF_963082525.1. Lineage (NCBI taxonomy): Eukaryota > Metazoa > Chordata > Aves > Columbiformes > Columbidae > Nesoenas > Nesoenas mayeri. Next base: position 9,634,534 of record NC_137569.1, on the reverse strand, counting down.
TCAATGGGAAAGCTCTGATGCTTAAATTGGAAATCTGCTCAATAAATAAATTACCCCAAATATGTTGGGAAACCCTCCTGTCTGGTGGGGCACTTTTCTTCCTCTCCCTCCTCTCCTTTCCAATTCATGGGAGAAATTTTCACCAGCAGGGTTTTATTACACAAATACCTGCAGGTACTTAATGGGATGGTCTTTATTACATTGTATTTTACAATTTTGGTCTTAACGAATGCAACCACCGTGCTTTCTGCTGTAACATCATGAAGGAATCAGATGTTTCCCCTCGCTGTACCTGCACGGAGACCCCGGTGACCCAGTGCAGAGCTGCAGGGCAGGCTGGCCGAGCTCCCAGGAGCAGCGATTCAGCCGCTGGTGTTGAGCACTTCCAGGTAATTTATACACTTCTGGGTTGAGAGGAAGGTTTGAGACAGTAACGTGCCTTTGATGGCACAGTAAATCTGTCAGACACTGGAGTGTATCAGGATTTGAGTCTTCCCTCATTGCCGTGTCACCTCCCGTGCTGCTGCCGTCATGCAGGAATTTCAACAGGACCTTGGTGCTCGCAGCACTTTAGACACACGGTCCTGCCACCCAGTAGCTCTCAGCCTAAACCTCTTGTCACCTTATGGCACTGGTTTGTGGTCATGACGATAAAACAAGCTGTTGGAAGGCACGAGCAATGGGAGAGTTACAAACATCGTCATGCCAAGATGGAAAATGGTAGAATGACAAGCCAGGGCTGCCTTAGTTGGTAAGGCAAGAACACAGCCCATAGAGCATGGCGACCAGAATACCTGCAATGAGAGGGCAGGTCTTCCCTAAAACACACAAGGACAGATTGTTGTCCTGCATATAAAAAGAAATCTCTGCCTACCCCTTAAACATCCTAACACTGCATCCGGGCACAACTATGATGGGATTGTCTCACCTGAATCAGTGTTAAACTTCCAGTGTAAGACTTGTCCTCTTGGCCATGAAGAATGAATCACAGGACCTACCCCACCGTGGGGGGTTCCGTGGGTGGTCTCCTGAGGCACAACTCGACTTCTTTTTTAGAGAGCATGGATAACAGCTTCAGCCTAGAAACGTGGTGCTCAGACAGCTCTTAGGTTCAGTTTTCCCCCAATTCCTAAGCAGATCAGTAGATAAAGCCCCTTCAGTACAAACGTGGCAGATCCAGAGAAGGTAACAGGGAAATACTTCTGAGTCTGGGAATGAGCAAGGACTTTTCAATGAAGAGAAAAGAAAATCAACAGAAGAAACAGTTTTGTCCCAGCGGAGTTTATCCCATGTTATCCCATTGCCACTACAGGCTGTGCAAGCACAACGATAGTAGAGCCTGTCATCCACAACCTCCCTGTCTTGGCTGAATTTCTAAATTTCACAGCATTTACATGGGAAACACAAACAAAAGAAGGAGCTTGAAGCCAGATACATACGTACATCAAATCCTGATGATAAACACCCCGGTCCTCACTGGATAGAGCCAAAGCACCAGAAGAACAAGTGCTGCTACTCTGTGGCTTTTGGGAGGTCAGGCATGATTTTGGTAATGAAAGAAAACCTAAAAACCACATTGTAATTCTTGAAAAGCACACGTGTCGTAACATGGCCATTCTGTGTCTAGACTTAAAAGGAAACTTATTGTATTTTCTCCTTAAAAACTGTAGGTGAGACGGATACTGTGTTAAGGGAGCTGGATGATGAGATGATGATCACTAGGTATAGAGAAAGAAAATCACAAAGGAAATCACAAGATTTAGGTAAAAGACTGAGGTGAGGATATAAGCAGAGATAAGAGAAAAACAGTTAGCAGGGAACTGGGTAGATTATCCCTGGAGCTGATGATCCTGGAAGTCCAGAGTCTGCTGTTGGTTTTACAGACACCAGCAGTGACGGAGCTGCTGTTGGACATGGGTTGTTCCAACTCCACGGCGATGGAAGCAGCAGCTTCTTAAAACATGAGAGAGAAAACTACAGAAGGGACTGAATTAGTTCATCATCACTAACTTTGAGTGTTTGACACATCCATTAATCCTCTAAAAGGTAGAAGATCTAGAAAGAATCTTGGAATGATGGTTTCAAATCTAGAATAAACTTAAAATTAAGATAAGAAGCTTTTGGTTTGCTCTAAAACTTTGGCGAGGCAAAACAAGCACTAGAAAACTGATGTGATGGTAAATCCCAGTCAAGCTGAAATGGCGATCAGCATCCCGTTAAGAAGTGCTGTTTGTTTTCTCTGCCCAGTTGGTACATTTTTACTCTGCTGGGCGAAAGAAAAGAAACATCTTAAAGTGCTCTGCTTGTGTCCGCTCTGCTCGGCTCATTGCTTATTTGCTTTCAGCATTATTTACCCGCATCTGGAAGATTTTTTCAAATTATGCTTTTACTTGCAGCTCCGGAATGATTACGGTAATCCAGAAAACAGCCTAAGAGCAGCTGGGGAAATACACCTTTACATCCAAGATATTTTTAACAAGCTGGGCCTTATACATTAGATGGAGAAGCCAACAGACACGCTGCGCATCCGCGCTCCCTCCTCTGCCAGGTACAAGCTGCGTGTCCCCACCTGCGGTCCCCAGCCGTGACACGGGTACAATATTGCTGTGTGGTTCTCCTGCGGGCCCTGGTCCAGGCACACGTCTTTCGCCTTGTTGTTTCGAAGCTGTAAAACACAGAAAGCACAGAGTTATACGGCCCCGTCTCTCCAGACATAAGCAATAAACGGATGCGCAGTGATGCCTCTGGCCTCTCGTGTTATAGAAAGAATTTATGGTGCTATATCACCAGGCATAATCAGGCAGAGAAAGGTTTAGTGTGCTGTATGTTTTCTTTAAATACAGAGCCTAATGACGACTGCTTTTATATAATAATCACCATTCAAAGGAGCCAACTTCCTTGAGCACAGTTTTCTTTGTATTTGGTCATGTGTGGTGGCAACAAACATATTTTTAGACCGCCGGCAGTGTGTTGCCAGGAGCCTCAAATCAATGCAGAATTGCCTGTATTCCATCAAAATCTCAACAAAGCAGGGGGAAAAAAGTCCAGTTAGCAGAAAGAGCTCCTTCGAATCATCGTGGAGATGCAGAGGCGGACAAACGGCCGTCAGGGACTGATGGACACGCTTGAGACGCAGAGTGGAAGTGCTGGGTTCATGTGACAAAGACCATTGGCGTCACTGCAGAGGTGTCCTCTCCCCAGTTCCCCTATGTAGGGCAACTGCAATAGTGCTTTGGAAAATACTGCTTTGGGGAAGGTTTTAGCTTGAAGGCATTAAGTTAACTTTGATAATAAATCTTTCTTAAAATTAATAAATCATTCTTAAAATCCATGCCCATGTGGGGCGTTCAGGCTGTTCCTTCTCAAACTGCCACTATTCCATGAGACCTATTGCAACAGAATATTATTAGTTCCCATAAATGCCTTTTTTTCTATTCCCAGTACAGTCTCCAATCCAGAAGAGATTGAATTAAGTCTCCTTACTTTATCTTGTCCTTAAGCTGTTGTGACAACACACTGTATCCTACAGAGACCTTGTAAGGAATTAGGCTGAGTTTAAGTCAAAGGGTTTTATGAGACGACTGTGCATTAAAAATACACATACAGCTGCTTAATCCATGGAGTCAATGAGTAATATAGATAATTTTCTGTCAGTTCAGTAAATGTGGTATTAAAATATTTTACTGTATATGGCCTCCAAGATCAGAAATAAATCCCCAAATAAGTTTTTAGAAGAAACTCTGAACAGATTTATATAATTATACACAAATAGTAGGTTTTGATGCACATTCCTCTCCTTTCAGGCTATTTCTCATAGGAGACTCCCCAGCTGTAAATACTACCAGTGTGATCTAAGGGACCGCTCCGTGTTCATTACCTCGCCATAAGCGACCGTGTTGTTGTATCTTCTCATTTCCGGATAAACGTGGTCCAGATACCACTGGAAATTTTTACACTTCAAGCTCTTCCTTAACGCTTTTCTCTCGGAAACATCCCCGATGTCAATACCTGGATTCTGAAAAAATAAACACACAGAACGTCACTGAATGGTTACTCTTAAAAAAAAGATCAAAAATGAGTGTATTTTACTGATGTTTCCACCTGAGAACTGCCAGCGGTTGAGTAATTAAATGAAAAGGCCATGCCAGGGAATTTTGGCATGTGTGCCAAAGGCTGAAATCATCCTTGCAGAAGTCAGGAGGAAAATGTGGGTTTATAAACTCCAGTGAGAAGGACACAACTACTTATCTCACAGGTTTTGAAGGCATCCTTGAAATGGCCACCAGACCGATGCTGGACACGATTTGGTGCTGGCAGGTAATTTAGAAAAGAGAATCCAAGTGGAAAAGAAAAGGTTTGGAAGGAAACAAGGGAAGCACAGTGTAACAGTGGCGAATCTTCCGACCCACTGCCCTGGGCTTTGGGTCCACCTGAGAAAGGTGAAATCTGTCAACGGGCACAACGACAAAGTGTATTTAACACATCTCACCTCTGGTTTCGGTACTGACGTACTGGACTTCCAAATGAGCTTAACATCAAATATAAGTCGGGATTTAAAAGATGTTCATGTGCTGAATCCTGGAGACTGGACAATGTCCTCAGACACATGGTGTGAATTTTGTCCTGTGCAGGGACAGGAGTCGGACTCGATGATCCTTGTGGGTCCTTCCAACTCACGACATTTATGGTTCTATGAACTGCAAATCCCTGACTGAGCACTGAGCACCAAACCCCTTCCCCTCACACACCAGAGGTGTGTGATGCTGCTAAGACTTAAGAAGTATAAAGCAAGGGAGAGGGAAGAAAAGAAGAAAAAAGAGAAAGGCTTACGATTCATATAGGCAGACAACTAAGAATAAAGGATAAAAATGACAGGAGAAGAGAAGTTGAGGCCGAACCTCAGAAAAACCTCCTGACAAGTGGGACAATTAGTGGTGAAACAGTCTCCTTGGAGACACAGAGGAACCCCGCTGCTCCAGACGATTTAAAAGCAGACGAGGCTACAAGATCCGTCCCCAGAGGAATAATCTGCCAGGAGCAGGGGCTGGGGAGACCTGCCCCCCGCTACCCTTTTATTCCACTACAGCATTTGGGGACTTAATGCAGCAGCCAGGTGAAGGAAAACAAAGGCTCAGTGCAGCCCTTTTTACTCTTCCTACAAGTGTCGGGGGGTTTAATCTGGTTTAGCTCCTGCTCTTGTCTTTTGCAGTGATCATTAAATACAGCTGGAAAAGCAATTTTCCATTACAATGCTTGTAATGATCTTCTAATGAATTATTCACTCTACTTTACAGAAGACACCATTTCAATGCATGACTGGTAGCTCGTAGGTAAAAATAAAGATGATTGAGTGTAGACAGGTAAGACAGGCTGAAATCTGAGGGGGCGAGATGGGACACAAAGGAAAGCGGGACCACAAACCAGTCAGTGCCTGGAATATTCAGCGCTTGTGGTCTGGCTCGGGTATGAATATAGTAGCATTGCAAAATAATTCCGTATCTGTATTAATATCAACCCCCTGCAAAATACCACCCGCCAAACAAGGCTACACTAAAACTCAATCTCAGTTTTATCGGTATGACCTATATAAGAATCCCAAATGGTTTTTAGGAGAGCTGGATCTGTTCCCCCAGCGCTGATCCCTGTGGCGTTGCCTTTTCTCAGCCCTACGGGACCTGCGGCGTCACATTGAATTTTAATCCCATTCTTCCCTCTGTTTCCGAGCAGGAGTGCGGTGCCTGACATCCAAAAAGAAATCAGCGATTAGGGCTGAACCCACGGTACTTTATGATCCCTGCCCACGGGTGTTTGGATCTTGCAACCTATTTTTAAGAGAGATCTGAAATCCCTTAGTCCTGCAGACAACTCTCTGCCTCTCCAAAATCCTTGTGCCTGTCACAGGCAGTGCCCTCCTGCAGCTCGCTGCGTAAACACTATTTCCTTCCATTTCCAGTCATTTAGTTTTCAATAACAAACTAATCCAGGACTCTCTATCACTGGCAGCTCACAGACCCTTCCCAGGTGCCTGTTGCTCTTTAATGCAGTACAAAATCCTGACTACTGTGGCTCTAAATGCCAGTAACTCTCCCCAGGTGTAACCTTTCCGCAGAAAGCAGCAGCTCATTGTTTCGTGTTTTCCAGAACGCCCGGGTGTGCGGTGCTGCCAGCCGGGGACGCTGCTGCTGCACCAGCGGGACCGAAGCTGCTCTGTACAGGGGTGTGAGCAGCCAAGTATGAGCATTTTGGAAGGAAGCAGTTGTGGTGAACAGCAGGGTGACCATGAGCCAGCACTGGGCCCTTGTGGCCAGGAAGCCAATGGGACCTGGGGTGGGTTAGAAGGGGGTGGTCAGTAGGTCAGAGAGGTTCTCCTGCCCCTCTGCTCTGCCCTGGGGAGACCACACCTGGAATCTTGTGTCCAGTTGTGGCCCCTCAGTTCCAGCAGGACAGGGAACTGCTGGAGAGAGTCCAGCGCAGCCACCAAGATGCTGAAGGGAGTGGAGCATCTCCCGTGTGAGGAAAGGCTGAGGGAGCTGGGGCTCTGGAGCTGGACAAGAGGACACTGAGGGGGGACTCATTCCTGGGGATCAATATGGAAAGGGGCAGTGTCAGGAGGATGGAGCCAGGCTCTGCTGGTGACAACCAGTGACAGGACAAGGGGCAATGGGTGCAAACTGGAACACAGGAGGTTCCACTTAAATCTGAGAAGAAACTTGTTCCCGGTGAGGGTGTCAGAGCCTGGCCCAGGCTGCCCAGGGAGGTTGTGGAGTCTCCTTCTGTGCAGACATTCCAACCCGCCTGGACACCTTCCTGTGTAACCTCATCTGGGTGTTCCTGCTCCATGGGGGGATTGCACTGGATGAGCTTTCCAGGTCCCTTCCAACCCCTGACATTCTGGGATTCTGTGATTTTGCCTTTATTTTTAGCAGCAAAAGGGTGGCTGGAAATAACCACTCACACGGTGTCTGGTCACTCACAGCAACTTCACCAGCCCAGTGCTCGTGCCGGCGTACGCTGCATGTGCAGTGAGTGGTGGGGAATCCATGTCCCAGCCATCACTTGGAGAGCATCGTGCCCACTCCTCCCCATCGCCCCTTCTTCTCCCTCGGGCAGGACCAGATCAGGGGGCCGGTGCATCCAGGGCGCTCCCAGCGCGCTCTGAGCAGCGTTCGGAGCCAGGAGGCAGGAGACACCCTTGGGTTTCATGATTAGACACAAGCTGCACAGAGACCACAGCTCAAGCAGTAGCCCCGGACCTATGGAAATTCCTCCTGAACCCTACAGAGCTTTATGCAGAAGTGCACAGCATCACGTAGAGAGGTCCACATGCAGGATGTGTTCTCTGGGCACAGTCAGCCTGTCTTGTTGGTGGGACCCCAATGTTTTCTAAAGACACACCTTGCTGCCACACAGCAAGATTTACACGGAAAATCGTGTGTCAGATCCAAGAAAATCGAACCATTTCTGAACAAATAAATAGAACCACCAAAGCTATTTAAGGGTGGTTTTGGTGCATTTGCACGTGGTGCTGCTGGGAGGGGATCTCTTGCAAGCCACTGACCTCCCATCCTTTATCTCTGAATATGATTTCTAAGCGCTGACTGCCTCGACTTCCCCAGCACTGGCAAAGCAAACGGCCCAGGCCCCTGGACCACACACCGTCTGCAGCAAATAGCAGCGACAGCATCTGGAGCTCGGAAACCCACGCTGGGCTGCACGTAACACAGACCTGCCCGAGCCGCAGGGAAATCTTCACGGATGCTGATATTAATAATCTTCTGCCAACCACCTCTACAGACAGACTCCATCTGCAGAGCAGCGTAATGACACAAATTCATGCCATGTAAACACTCCACAGGGAGATAAACACTACAATCCAGGTTTAATTTTTAGAAATGAAAATAAAAAGGCTGATGTGAACTGCAGGAATTCCTCCCAAGTCTGCAGGCTTCGCAGCATCTCCATCAAAGCTGAGGGAGGTCTGCTGACTTCCACAGCTGGGGATGTGACCTGGGGTATTTAAGCTTATCTTTCACCCAGGGGCACCAAATCCTCTATAATTCAAATTTTTAACCCAATAAAGTGAAGATTTAGGATAAGGTGCAACAGCCGTACCTCTAGCGGCAGGTTCCACGCAATGTAGACGTGGGATTTGTAGTCGTCCATCCACACCTCGGCCACCCGCAGGGCGTTGCGCTTGGTGTAGAACCCGATGTTGTTGTTGTAGGGCTTCTTCTTGCGCTCGATGTGAGCCACCCGGGAGCAGGGCAGGACCTCCATGCTGCCGCCGCACAGCCACACCTGCAACGCAACCGCACGACGCCGTCAGCACAGGGAAATTAAAAAGAATGACGTGGTGGGGTTTGAGTTTTCTCACATCCCATCACGCTTATCGCTCATCATATCACTTTCTTGCTCTCTATAACTGCACAAGGCTACAGGCTTAGCTTAAACAGATCAGCAGCCACCAGCAGAGAGAGCAGAAACTCAAGATATTATTTGGTATTATTATAATACTAACTGCCCTGTCTGGAAGGGGACAAATCTCTCCCCGCAGAGCAGGTCAGCGCCCCTTTCTCTGCGCTGCTCACACACAGACATGCAGCAGCACGGAGTGGGGATGGATGGATGGATGGATGGATGGATGGATGGGCTGTACATCAAGAGCGAGGACTTACCAAAAATCCCCAAATTTGAGGGACCTGGGGGGTTCAGCTGGAGAACAGGAGCTGAGGGGAGACCTTCTGATCTCTGAACTGCCTGAAAGGAGCTTGGAGCCAGGGGGGTCGGGCTCTGCTCCCCAGGAACAAGCGCCAGGAGCAGAGGAAACGGCCTCAAGTTGCGCCAGGGGAGGGTGAGGTTGGATGTGGGAACAATTTCTTCCCCAAAGGGCTGTGGGGCATTGGAACAGGCTGCCCAGGGCAGCGCTGGAGTCACCCTCCCTGGAGGGGAAAGTCTTCTGCAAGCTTTTATAAAGCCGGTAACTGTGAAGTGGTTACATTTCAGATTGGATCTGGGGAACAATTTCTTCCCCAAAGGGCTGTGGGGCATTGGAACAGGCTGCCCAGGGCAGTGCTGGAGTCACCATCCCCGGAGGGCTGGACAGACGGACATGAGGTTCTCAGGACATGGGGCAGAGCCAGGGGTGGGTTCTGGTTGGACTCGATGATCTTGAGGGGATTTTCCAACCAAAATGATTCTATGATAATTTAGGTGGCAGATGGAAACCCATGGCCAGGTTTGGCCTTTGCTCAATGGAGACACACCGGGAGAGTTTAAAGTGTGCCCGGAGCAAAACGTGTTGACATCGGAGGAACGAGATCCACGTGCACATGGTATTAACGCATCGTAGGACTGGCTGCTGTGTTTACAGTGATGTTGCCACTAAATAAAAAGCATTAGAGACTGGAATAGTTGAAACAATTGCGAGATCTCCTCTTGCAGAAGAGATGAGTCAGTGAAACATATGGCAGGGACAGATTTCTCCCACTTGAAAACATTTGTTCATTATTTTTCTTTCACATGCTGCTTAAAATTCCCTTAATTCACAGTTTACAAGTTAATGAAATTTTTTGAGATCTTCTTTTTATCATATGGAGAGGGAATTCACAGAAAGACTCGCCATACCTGCGTTCTTCCCTCCCCGTTTGTCTTCGCCAAGACGTTATTTATCTTAAATTGAACATGTGCGTCCAGGACACCAGGACTTCAGGCAATCGTTACAAACACATATGCCAAACAGCCCTAATAATCCCAGTTTCCCCTATTTTGCAGTCTGCTCTTCATTATCACCGTGCACAGTTGTTGTAACACCCATCGTTTCTGGGATCTCTTCCAGGCTCACCACCTTTTATCCCATCTGTGTTCCTGAAATTTTACCGACCCCGCTCGATCCCCTCTCCTGACACCCCAAGGAGCTTCCTGGCTGTATCGGGTGCCCCTTTTTAATCTCTAAACTGTGATTTCAGCCCACCCAACGTGGGACATGAGCGCAGGGGGTGCAGCCGGGATTACCCTTGGGGTGATGCTGCTACTCGTGCTGCTCTCAGTGGGATTGCTGCAAAACACAGGAGTGCACACCCTAAAATCAGAGCCCCGTTTATTAGCTTGTGCATAAACATATCGCAACAAAATTCCCGTTTTACCCCTGTTTTGCCGTTTGACCTTTCTGAACACTTTTCAATATAATTTCATGCCTCCAGAGCTGATGTCTGAGATGAAGAACATGCTCGTCCCCCCTGCCCAGCCACAACCACTCTTGTCTCACAAGGTCTCCTCCAAGTTTTGCAACCAGCCACGTGCTGGCCAAACAAGAAGTGAGCAAGGCAGTTCTAGAGAAAGAAATAATGGTTTTTAAAGGAGTATTCTCAAGGCAATAGTTTGACACAAATTGTGTTTCTCGCCTGCTCAGTTCTTTAGTTTCTCAAATGGGAGCATCGAGCTCATCCCTCGGGTGCTCCCAAAGCTGGTGGGTTCAACCACAACACTGCATCAAACAGCCAGTCCTGGAAGACCCCCAGCACCACCTGTAGCTTTGGGCATTTGTTAGGTTTTTGTCCTGATTTCAGACCAGAATAATTATTTTTCAAATGTAAAAACCGCGACGTAATTAAAATGTCATTTTTCAGCAAGCTTGCCTCTAGCAGTTAAGATGCAATATTGTCTTTCTGTGATTTAGTTCAAAAATTCACGTGGCTTTATGGTAGACTGTTTTCCTAGCTTTCTGGAATAGTGTATAAACTACCCTGAAATGCACATATTGTAATAATCTGACGGAGAAAGTGTTGGGCATTGTGCAAAGTGTTATATACATATCCACAAGTCAACTCCAGAGAGATCAATAAAAACATAATTTAAAAGAGGCACTTATGGAATGAGAGACCACATTTCTATCTCCTAAATAAAGCCTAAATTGTCACGATAAATTAAAAAGAATCTGGTTTTACAAGGCATTTATAAACGTTTCTGCTGGTAACAATGGGAGCTGAGCCCTATCCCATGGGAAACGCTGTCGGCATCCCTGTGCGGAGGAGGAAACCATGGCCTTGGAATAAACTGCTCCTTCACGTGCGGCCCGGTGAGGACTTTCTGTTCCTGTGACATCCAAAAAACCACGTGAACATGTCCACCTGGGCTGCAATCCTGAGACATGGTAGATTTCTCATGTTCATAGCAAATACATCTACAATCCCGTCAGATACTGCAACTAACAGGACAATCAGTCCAGGAATACAGACCCTGCTCCACCTCTCCCGTGTCTAGTTGTCTCATCTAGCACAATCACACGATGGATGGTCCCATCTCCTCCATGCTCTAAGCAACCCAGAAAACACCTCAAACCAGGTTTTTAGTCTGGTATTTGTGGACACGGGCTGTCCAAGAATTATTTTACAGTGTCTGTGAAAAGGATAGGACAAAATGTTCATAAATAATGCACTGTAACCTAACTTGGATAAGTTTTTGAAGGGTTCTTCTCCTCACCTGGGAAAATTCACAGGACTTGGAGATTAGAAACATCTGAAAAACACTGTTGTAGACATTTAACTTCAAAATATTCCTAATATAATTCCTTATATATATAATTCCTTATAATATGGTATCTTGAAGGGGCCTCAGCCAAGGTTAAACTGCCACTGCACTGGGAACAATCCCCACGAGTTGTGACAACCTCTCTCTTCATGTGATTGTATCTCAGTTAGATTCCACAAGTTGGAAAACGAGAGAACACAGACAGACAGCACAGAAATAACTTGTCAAGCTGCTTAGCGGAAGAACCAAGACAGTAATTCACACTTTCTCTACCCCAGCCCAGTGATGTCCTCGCTGTGACCTCCAAACATCTGTCTTAAGCATCTCTCCACAGGACTTGTAGAATAATTCAGGCTGGAAGGGACTTCTGGAGGGCTCAAATCTGGGCGAGCTTCCGAGTCGGAGCAGCTTTCCCAGGACCTGCCCAGTCCTGGTCAGAGAACGGGGGCTCCACAACCTCTTGTGGTCCCGGTGGATGCTCTTGTTGTGGGAGCTGAGCAGAGAAGGGATATTTTTCCTGTTCACATTAATAAAGCCAGTTTGAAATCAAATTAGTGCCAGAGCCAGCACTCACTGTAAGGTGCTCATAGGAGGGAGCAGGCAGCCCTGGGATGCTCACAGCCTCTCCGCTCCCTAAGATACTTCTTGGACTATGTACTATGTACATCAGCAGGAGAAAAATAAAGAATTGGGGATATTTCAGGTTTTTTGTCAGCACAAATGCCTAAACAGCAAAGCAGTTGTGTGTCCATGTGGTTTATCTTTTACGCAGAGCTCCCACCTGGACCTGCTAAGCGCAGCCTGTTGCGTGATGGATTTGCAGCAATTCTGTGTGTGTAGCTTCACCTTCAGTGTTCAGGGCCAGACACCCTCTGAGATGTCCCTTGTTTCAGAAAGGCATCCCGATACAGCAGCTTGTGATGCCCCTTGTGACAGCAGAGTCCCCTGGGGACAGCGCGGAGCTCCGGCTGCGTTTGGGTCCCGCTGCCACGAAATCACGCTGAAAATGTGCAATTTACCGAGCACAACAGTCAGCCGGTGTTCGCTACGCAGAAAATCGTTACTTGTGATGCTCCGCAAAGCGGCGGCCGTGCTGTGACCAGACCCCAAGGTAAACGGAGAGAAATTAAGGAGATATTTTGTGGCTGCGCTTTCAGGAAGAGGAGAGCATCAAAATGTGGTCCTGGGGAATGGGGAACCAGGTGGAACGAGCTCTGCGAGCAGCAGAGGGAGGATTTCAAACCCACTTGATCTCTACTCTGGTCCTGGGGACTGAAGGAATAGTTTGTAATGAGGACTTAATGTGAGGCAAGCTGCTTTCTGGGCAGCCGTGAAGGACACTTTCCTACAGCAGTGGTGGATCCACGAGCACAGCTGATGCCCTGTTTGCCATAGGCAGAGGTGGATGTGTGTGGGGAAGGGTTACTGCTGCTCTTCTGGACGTTCATGTCATCTCAGATCTCCTAATGGAGCTGTGACCAAAGATGCCCTTGTTCGTGTGGGCTGGGTCACCCTAAACAGTGCTGCAGTCCATAGGTTCTGCCTTCGCTGGGAGGGCTCGTGCAAGCAGCTTTCGCAGCAGATCTGGAGTATTTTCTTAAGGTACACTCTGATTCTTTAATTATTATAAATAATCCAAACATGTAAATTCCCTGCAGACAGGGAAAAGCGTGAACTGACCAAGATACTTTTGCCTTTTTCATGCCATCAACACAAGGCTCTTGGTAATGTGGAGGATGTAACATGCGGGTGTGCAGATGTGTCCCCATCAAAACCATGTGAATCCTTCCCGTGTTTGACACAACACTGTTGCTGTTGCTGGTTAGAGAGAGAGGCTGAAATCCCAGCTCTGGGAAAGACAATGGGAGTTGATCTTAGGGACGGCAGGACTTAATGTCTCTTACTATGAAGATGAGACTGTACAGGAGCAGTGTTAATACTATTATTCATAAAAATAGGAATGAAGCTCTGTTTTCAAACAGTGCTGTGTATAACAGGAGGAAAAAAACGACATTTTTGCTTCCAGATCTGTCCCCACTTACTCAGTCCTCTTGGCTATATCGCCTTTGTGCACTAGTTGAAGGGTTGAATTTCTGGCTGCCACGAGCAAGCTCAAGTCCTCTGAAGTCAGTGGCCATGCACCCAAAGTATGACCACGTCAAGGAAACGCTGTGATCTTCATTAAACCAACATCTAACGGTGAGTACGAGCCTTGGCTGCCTGCTCTGGCAACTGCTGAAGATGAAAGAGAGTCCAGATGGATGGCCCTCAGGATAGTTCCACGGTCTCGGAGTGTTTCATGGATGGATCAAGCAGCTGTGTCACAGTTATCACCCGAAACGCTGGCCCCAAAGACAGAGTTTCCAAATTTGCAATCACAGCTCGGCGGGTGTTCTGTCCTGATGGGAAATATTTCAGGAGTTGGCCAGACTTGAAGGAGCGGTGTTCAACAGATGATGGTGCCTACCACGTTGAGATGAGCAGGTTATTAATCTCAGAGCGCCTTTGCACAATGTTTTACTCACACATGTACTGGAATTTTAACACAGTTTTTTAGCAGAGGTTGAACGCTGCCTGTGACAATCAGCTATCAAGTGGTGTTGCTGATGATAGCTTCAGAGCCACAGCAATTCCTCAGGCTTTAAACTTTCATACTTGCTTTGAGTTGCGAAGTATTCATTATTTCAAAGTATGAGACGGCTCCACTGAAGAGAGGATTTTAACGCTGCCCGAGAAAATAAGCAGATGGCAGAGTGAATAGCAAAAATATGACAGCATGGCCCTGGTCTCTGGCCATCTGGTTTGGATCTTAGTTTAACATTTCAAACTTGCACAGACTAAGTCTGTCTGCAGCAGCGCTGGGCAGGAGCACGCGGCAGCCGGCAGGCGAGGATCGGTCCTTGCTGAAACGGGCAGATACTTCTTCCCCACTAAAACCAAGGCCAGACAACAGCTCGGTTCCAGATTTTGCTCACCACGCCCGAGCTGCCCAGAGGTTATTACTGAGAAGACAGCCAGTGTTTGGGGCAGTGATCTTGCTTTCGGAAGGACTAGGAAAATAGGTTTTGCGGTGGCTCCCTCCAAGTCTTCCGGACATCAGTTCTGAGCAACAAAATTCATGGTGTGGTGAGGGGCTGGAGCACAAGTGTGATGGAGCGGCTGAGGGACCTGGGGGTTCAGCTGGAGAACAGGAGCTGAGGGGAGACCTTCTGATCTCTGAACTGCCTGAAAGGAGCTTGGAGCCAGGGGGATCGGGCTCTGCTCCCCAGGAACAAGCGCCAGGAGCAGAGGAAACGGCCTCCAGTTGCGCCAGGGGAGGGTGAGGTTGGATGTGGGGAACAATTTCTTCCCCAAAGGGCTGTGGGGCATTGGAACAGGCTGCCCAGGGCAGTGCTGGAGTCACCATTCCTGGAGGGCTGGACAGACGGACATGAGGTTCTCAGGACATGGAGCAGTGCCAGGGGTGGGGGAACCATTGGACTTTATTATCTTAAGGGTCTTTCCCAACCAAAACAATGATCCAATTCTATGAATATATAAATCTATACCTGTGGTTCAGAGACATCCAGCAGTGGTTGGCAGAGTGAGCTCTGTGCACCAGGGACGGGTAGGACCCTTTGAAGCTCCTCTTAAGAAGAAGAAGATCTAAAACTGAGGTACAGAGCCTTAGATACACCTGACAGTTTGTTTCAACACTGCTGTTGATCATCTTTTCTAAGCATAATGAATGAGAGAGACCGTGGCAAAAACATGGGAGAGCTGAGGAAACGTTGTCAGTCTGGTTTAGAGCGCTGACAAGGCGTAAAATACCTCATGTGTGTACGTGTCTGTTCACAGTCACAGGCACTCACACCAAATAACACACACAGACGCCGCATACGTTTCCTCTCTCTGTATTCGCATGCTCTAGTTTTAACTTCATTAGCTGCTCTTTTTTGATGAGCAACTTGAGCAGCTTTCGGCAGAGACGACGGGCTGAGCCACATTCCATCGTATCCATCGACGAACACGGACAGAGGAGCTCAGCTCCATCCCAGCGCCTTCTCCATCGGCAGCTGATGAGACGACATCCATAATTACAGATCACAAAAGCCGCAGTTGTGATGTACTGGAGTTAAGAGGACAGAAAGAGCTCGGTGGAGCCGATGCTGTCAGCTCAGGAGCTGCTCGATCACACGCCTGCCTCTCTCTGCATAAATAATTCTCTTTCAGAGCTGCCTCTTTTGGTTAAAATGATACACGGCACCTTCCTCCTCCTCCTGCCGCTCCCACACGGAATCCTGTTAGTCCGAAGAACCGTCTACAGATCATTTTCTCCAAAGGCTTTTTTTGCATGAAAAATAGATCAAAATTCTGTTGAACTATTTAGGCTGTTTTATTTTTACAGCTTTGACAGAAATGATAATAGGAAAATGAGATCAAGATGCTTTTGGTACACTACTGGCAATAAAATCTTTAAAAAAAAGAGCAACCTCCAAGTAGTTCAGGGTCAAATCCTGCAGGTAATTTCTGTACCACAAGCGTACAAAGCCCAGCATGTTCTTCATCTCCTGAAAGGTCTTACAGGTATTGTTGATGCTGTTTTGAAGGCACTTGTCTTTTATGAGTCGGTAATAATCTTTGCATTATACTATTACAAGATAATCAAGTACTTGTCAGGCTGCCAAGACTGAACAGATAACATCAGAGTGCTGAGGAATTTTAGTACTAAACTTATTAGGAGAGACCCAGATTTACACCGCGATCATTTCAAACCACTCCAGCACTTTGTGCTCCGCTCAATGTGGGTCTCGGCCATATGGGAGCTGGGGATGCAGATTTTGGCTCCAGCTCCAGCCAAGGCTGGGAGTTCAGATGCGGGAGCATCTCTCCAGTTCCACCAAGCACTTGCAAGATGTGGATTTAAAAATATCCTGTTCCACTTTTCTTTTCTCTTTCTTTGGAGGTGCTAAAATGACAGAGCTACAGTCGCTCTGGTTGCTATAGTTTGATTCAGAAGAAATTAAAATACCTGTTCTGATGCACTGAGAAGTGAAATGCTTCTTTCCAGCGTTTTTTCCAAGCCAAGAGGACGCAGACAGTTGTCATTACAGCTAATCCCCCTCCTGCTGTCCTTTGTGATCGGAGTCTTTGAAATGGAGCTTCCCACCAAGCCCATCCTTACGTATCTTATCTGGTGATAAAGTCAAATCAATACCTGTTGTAGCCGGGAATGATGCGCTATTTAGAGCAGGTTGTGTTGCATTTGTTGGAGAAGCACGGCATAAATTTTTCATTACAAAAACCTCCAGTTTGAGCGAAAGCAGTTGCGGTGCCTGCGTATCCTTCTCCTTGAATAGAGGCAGCACAGAGAAATCACTGCTTTGCACTGACGTGAAGCTTTATTCTAATGTCTCCAGCATGTAATATGTTAAACTATTTATGTTCCTTGCCAAGTTAAGAGGGTGAAAATGGTGGGTATTACCTGTTAATAGGATGAGGATTTGAGGAGCGAATGGCGCACCTGAGTTCCACTCTTATTTGGCATTTTTAAGTGGCCGTTATAAAAGGAATGAATTTAGTGGCATCAGCAGGAAAGGTAAGACATTTGGACAACGTAGACATTCCTATTATTGGTCTGGCACAAGATAGACAGGAACCCGTCCAAAGTGGTATCAGCCATGAGGATAAAATGTGAGTAAAGGAATGCCAAAAACTATAAAGAGTTTGTTGCTTTAAATGTAGTATTGCCCTCTCCTCCCACTTTCATCCTCTGCTTGAATAGACAGGGTCTGAGATGGTCAGGATAGGACATGGTCCATTGAAAAATCATGTTTGAAGGATGTGGCACAAGAACACTGCGCCTGAGCTGGCTGCTCGGCCCCCGTCCTCTCGGAAAGGTTTTCCATGGTCTTATTAGAAAGATTTTCATTTTAGCAGTGAAATTCCTTTTCCTGTTTCAGCTGCAGGATATTGAGTCTCTTTCTCTTCCTCATAATGGTTTCCAAGATAATTTATGGGTTGTGCAGGATGGAGTTGTGTTCAGATTCCTCGTGGCAGTTCTTGGTCGGGCTGGTGGTCTTGGCTGTAGGTACAACACTGCACGTCTGCTGGAGCTATAGCAAAACGGCCTCAGCGGTGGTATATTCACGGCTTTTGTATAAACCCTCGCACTGTCAGTCCTCCCTTGATGTGATCTGTGAAAAATCCACACATCCTAATTAAAAAGCCATCCTCTTCAAGGAGTGCTTGAGTCCACCCGCAGAGATGGTGAATGCTCTGTTCCACTGCGGCAGAAGTGAAAAGTTCCCAGAGAGAGCTGATTTTCCTTCCTTTCTTTCTTTTCCCCTCCGTATGTGGTTTCCTAACTCACCCTCATGTAATTCAGCTTAACATCTCTATTGAAGTCCTTGCTGTGATCGTTACATGAGACAGTGGTGGTCACAATAGCTTGAAAGGAGCACTGCAATGGGGATATGGGATGTAACATCTATGTAAGTATATGTAAAAATGGAAAATATTATCTAGCTTGCTGTGTGTGAGTTATGCAACCTCTGATTGTCTTCCATTAACAGCCATCAGTTAACAATGAGGAGGTGTTTATTTACCAGAATTTGGATTTAATAGCCTTGCTGTGGTACGTGTCTCTCCCCGCTATGTCACACAAGTCTTGCCCTGAAGGCGATAAAGGTCCTACTGCTGAATTACACCTGTACGGACCAAACCATAAGTAGTAAGGCCAACACTTCACCTTTTCTGTGTGCTGTGGATGCTTAAATCACAGGCAGGTTCTGCGTTACCTCTCTCTTCATCCCATTCCTGACCCGTATGCTGCTCTGCCATCTTGGGGACAAGGAGGTGACAGCCTGTGCTTGGCCTGGGGACGTCCTCCCGCGGTGATGGGGGACTGAGCAGGGCCAGAACGGGAACAGAAATGATAGAAACGGCTTCAGATCTGGAGCTGGAAATGTATCCGTACGTGTTGTTTCTTCTGAGAAATGATTAATTTGGAGAGATACCGTCTCTCAGAACCATACGAGGGAGCATGTGGAGAAATGATTATTTCTTTGCCTTTATTGCTGTTTCTCGATTTTATTATTTAGGTCTTTGTTCTGATACATTCCTTATTATTTTAGCTGCCCTGGGTAATTGTGTTTTTCCCTTAAACTAGGAAGTTACTTTTAAAAGAAAGGAGGGGGGTGAAGATAAGGCAAAGCTGTTAAATGGGAAATCTATTGCTAATTAAGGCACGGTTTTGCTAATCACCTTAGAAATGAAGTTATCAGCTGAAAAAGCCTGGAATTTGTGTAATGAAAGTTAGGAGCAGGTTGGGTTTTTTTTCCTCTGTTTCCTTCTGTCACAATACATTCAGAGATTAAAAGTTTAACTTGCAGACTTATCTTGACACCGTTAGACATGATGTCTCTTTGCATTAACTGCAGGCAGGCTCGAGCTGTTCTAGGATATATTTCGGTCTGAATAGTTAAAATTTGGCAACGTTACGAGCACGTAAAGTCAGGATCCTTTAATGGGAGCTGTCGGTGTTCATCGTGGATGTCGTGCCGCGCTGCAGCTAGAACGCCATGTCCAGGACCCAAGGTAGTCACTGTCCCTTCTTATTTTTTGCTGTTGCTATTATTATTAATGATATCCAAGGGATAAGGAGGAATAGTATGGTTTTCAGCTGGCGATGCTGATGGATTAGAGGAGAAGGTGCTGTGCTGGGCCAGGGGCTGGAAGGGGGTGAGGGACCAGCCCCAGTTTTGCCTCCCATTTTGCAGGAGTCCTCTTTTTTTGTTCTGATGTCGACCTTCTTTGTGCAAAAACCAGATGGTGAGCCTGAATTCCCTTGCAGCGGCATGAAGAGATGAGGGACATACGAGTTATACTGTCATCCCAGGGGATGCAGCTCCTGCATCAGTGTTTTCTGCTGAAAATATTCTCCTTCAGTTTGACGTTCCCTGCACATGGGCACCACGGCGTAGCAAGGGCTGGTTGCAGAAGGCTGGGGAGGGGAACGAGGGTTTTTTAATATATAATATATGCGTCAAACCTTTGTTTTCCGTGCCTTCACCTGTGCGCGTCCTTTGCCGCTTGGTGGGTGCTGGCTGGGTCGCAATGCTGCATATGGGCACCTGCAGCCCTGGGTGTCCCTGTTCCACGGGGTGCATGGAGGGGAATACGAGGGAGGCAGCAGCGCCCCCATGCTCAGCAGCATCCTCCTGCTTGCCCCAAATGGCATCCAGAGACATCTTCTGGGTCGCTCCCTCCAAGCGAACCAGACCTGTAAAGCGCTAATAGCACTGATGATTGGATATTAGGAAAATAAACTTCCTGTAAAGGGCTGTGGGGCATTGGAACAGGCTGCCCAGGGCAGTGCTGGAGTCACCATCCCTGGAGGGTTGGACAGATGGACATGAGGTTCTCAGGGACACGGTCAGTGCCAAGAGTGTGTTATGCTTGTTTGGACTCAAAGATCCTGAGCGTCTCTTCCAACTGAAATGATTCTATGAGTCTATGACATTACCAACCTCAAGGCATGAGCTTGGCCAACCCTCCCACAGCTATTTCTAGCCCTGCTCATCAGGGCAGCACAGACTGAGGCTGGTGTAGCCCAGGAGAGGCCTTCGGCACCTCCTGGGTGGTGGATCTCCCCTGGGTCACCCTTTCTGCCAGGCTGGCTCCTTTGACACCAGGCAGACTGCCAAAAGCCCTTTTGTTTGAATAACGCTTCTTGGGAATAGGCAGACAGCAGCAAAGCACATTGATAGCCGCGGTATATTTTTGAGGGCAAAGGGGATCATGGACAGTAATTGTTCCTAACTGCTTAACACTTTGAAAATTGTTTCTGCGGCTGTTGCAATGAGCTGATCAAACAAACCCGGGATTTTTGGACCATCAGTATGCTGCATTTTGTGAGCAGTTTTCCATTTCCCCTCCATACCAGGAGTGCAGTAACTGCTGGGGACATGGACATCCCCAGACAATGCCAGGGTGTCTCCTCCCTTGGCATGTGCTCGGTCCTGGTCCCCATTCTTTTCCAGGATGCTCCAAAACACAATGGTTCCTCGAGTCCTTTGTGAATGAAGGACGTATCCTAGGAACAAAGACGTACGGAGTGCTCCATAGGAGCACTGTAAAAACAACTTTAATTTTGCAAATGCAGGCCTGAAGGCCGATGGCAGAGGAGATCCCAGAACCCCAGGCTGGCTGGGCTGCAGGAGCTCTGCGGATCCCCAGCCCAGCCCTGCTCACGCAGGGTCACAGAGCAGATCACACAGGTGGGTCCAGGCGGTTTGAATGTCTCAGAGCAGGAGACTCCACACCCGCTCTGGGCAGCCTGGGCCAGGCTCTGGCACCTCCCAGCAAACAAGTTTCTGCTCATGTTCACATGCAGCCTCCTGTGTTTCAGTCTGTGCCCGTTGCCCCTCACCCTGCCGTTGGGCACCATGAACAGAGTCTGGTCCATCCTCTGACACCCACCCTGAGCTATTGATCCCATGGATCAGATCCTTCTCAGCTTCTCTTCTCCAGCTCAACAGCCCCAGCTCTCTCAGTGTCTCCTCAGCACAAAGATGCTCCAGACCCCTCAGCATCTTTGTGTCCCTCCGCTGGACTCTCCAGCAATTCCTTGTCCTTCCTAAATTGGGGAGCCCAAACTGGACCCAGTGCTGCAGATGTGGCCTCAAGATGCTGGTGTCTTGGCTTGGAGGTTACACGTGCACGAGAACAGCGCCTGGACCTCCCATGTAGCTCTGCTGCTGTATCGCATGGTGCTCAATCTGCTCCCGAATTCATGTTATCCCAGCACAGGTCACTGAGGCTGTTTCTCAAATGCTTTCACACGCCCATGACACCTTCATGCTTCTGGAGGGGGATGAGAAAGCCAAGCTGGTTCACCCCACCCCTGGATCGTGACGATGTCTCATGTTGACCAAAGTTCACGTCCCCCATGTGCAAACACTGCTGGAAAGCGGCTGGCCAATGCACTTTCAGCTTAATTTGGACATTTCACCGATCAAGAGGAATCGCTGCTTCTCCACTCTGAATTCTTAGGAAGTCACATTTTTCTTGGAAAATAATTGCAGGTGTCTTACCCACCAGCTTTGTGAAAAACACATCAAAGGTCTCTGGGTGATGGATTTGTTTTCTGTTTGTTTCTCTGGGATTTCTTCACTAGAATTCAGCATTAACTGGTTATTTATAAATCCCAGCGTCTTTCTGTACATTTGATTATTCCTGCGTGTAGACTGATGGAGAAGTTATTGAGTCACCGTCATTTACTGGAGGGGAATGCTTCTATTTTTAGCTCTGTGTCTCTTTACGGGTGGATGAATGGCAAGCTAATAATCGTGTTGAAATCTGAATGTCAGGAAACACGGCAGAAACTTGAGATTGCTTGTCTTATTTAACCTGCTGTGTTACATAGTCTATCCCTGAGTCTTTAAACATGCCTTTACATGCCATCCATGCATATTTTACCAAATAAAGTGATCATCGTTTCACCCTTTGTAGGAAGCAGTATAAAATACTCTGCCTTGTTAAACAGGCTAAACATGAACTAATTTGAGTATACCTTATTTTTATGATTGGTCTTAATGTTGTGCTGGCTCTTGATTACCCGTCTACTAAGATAATTCCTCAAGCCATTAGCAGAAACAACATGCAAATAAAGCACAAGGACATGAACTATGGCTTGGGGCTCTCAGAACAAGGACCAAACGCTTTCAAGTCTATAAAGGTCTGATCACACAGACTGAAAATATTCAATAGAGTTATAACAGAGAATCAGGAGGAGAGAGTTGGGCAACAGGCATATTGCCAAGTGTCGAAGGATAAGGCTACAGGACGTGCAACAAAAGCGCTGTAAAAACACGGTTCTTCTGAACAGCCGAATCTCTCGAGTGAATTAAACTGTGCTGGAAGTTGGTGAGAACAGTCGCTTCCCAAAATGTTCCTGCTTAGCTGCAGGAAGCGTCATCTCAGTTCCCTGGACCAAAGCAAACCAAACCACCTCTGAACAGGTCATACACTCAGCTCATTCATTTATTTACCAAGTTTAGGAACTAATATTATTTAGTTTGCATGAAGTGTGCAGAACAGAGATAGCAGTAAAAACATACCGTAACATTTTCATGTGTTCAATCTGATAGGCGGCATTTTATGTATTTGGTATTACTGTGGTTACCACACTCCTGTGCTTTCCCTCAGCCTGATATGTGTAAAAGTCTCACTAAATATTTAAGAGATTTGAAGAATTTCAATTCTAAGCCCCTAAATGCACAGTCATTTCCTAAGATCATCTAATACCCGTTTGTTTCTATTTTCATATTACATTCCTTTTAAAAATCATTAATTAATTTATGGCGCAAAAAATAGAGAAAACCTCTGTAGAATAACGACACCCTCAATCCCCGCAAAAGGTTCAGCACTACATTTCACTCAGCACAGGCCAATTTTGAGATTGCATTTTAATAATAGTCCTTATCCGCTCTTCCCTGACTCCTCTTGTCCTTGATTTGCCAATTAGAAATAACAGCGATGGAAGCAACACGATCCCACAACGCTGCTTTCAGACAGATTGTCACCCAAACAGCTATTAGAGAGCTATAAAAAAAGCTCATAAGGCATTTTTTTTTCCCCAAATGAAGTACGTTGATAAAAAAAAAAGTGATGTTTTCATTTATTTATATGTATACATACTCAGGAACACATGCACTCAGATATTTGACTCCAACACAAAGAAACCAATTACCATTCTCTGTAACAGAGAGCCTCAAAAAGCACCCAGAAGTAGGAAAATGGTGATTATATTCTAATCAGACATCTCCAAGGAGAATATTTCTAATTTTTCAGCCGAAGCCTGGAACAGCACACAAAACAGCCTCTCACTGTGAAAAATCGTCTTTAAGTCAAAATCGCTCTTTTCCAAGTCTGTCAAAATTAGGCTGTGCTTCAGGCCACCCCATGTGGTGGCATCTGCCTCAACGTGCATCCCCAGCCGCTCCCTTTGTGTCTCCACCGCTCTGTTGGGGACATCTCAGCAGTGTTATGAATTCTGCTCTGTGGTTCTGTAAAAATTATGGCAACAAGCTGGCATTATAAAGACATTAAGTTTGGACTCTCCAGTGACAACCGTGTCCCAGCACGGTTCTTGGTGGCTGCGCTGGACTCTCTGCAGCAGTTCCCTGTCCTGCTGGAACTGAGGGGCCACAGCTGGACACAATATTCCAGGTGTGGTCTCCCCAGGGCAGAGCAGAGGGGCAGGAGAACCTCTCTGACCTACTGACCACCCCCTTCTAACTCACCCCAGGTACCATTGGCTTCCTGGCCACAAGGGCCCAGTGCTGGCTCATGGTCACCCTGCTGTCCCCAGGACCCCCAGGTTCCTTTCCCCTACACTGCTCTCTAATAGGTCATTCCCCAACTGGAACCTGGGGTTGTTCCTGCCCAAATTCAAGACTCTACACTTGCCATTGTTATATTTCATTACATTTCTCCCCGCCCAGCTCTCCAGCCTGTCCAGGTCTCTGATGGCAGCACAGCTTCCAGTGTCACCCACTCCTCCCAGCTTGGTGTCACCAGCAAACTTGCTGATAGTCACTCTATTCCCTCTCCCATCCCTCAATTACAACCAGAGAGCAAAGAATCCAGGGAAGAACATAAATTTATTTCACGTAAGCAGCTCTCTCATGCAGCCAAGTTTCACTCCGTGCTACAACTGCTCCTCCACATCAGCTGTGTCGGGGAGCAGCTGAGACGTGGGCAGTGCACTTTCATGGGATGAAGATGAAGAGAGTTTGCAGATGAAGGATGTCCAAGAAAAAATGGACAAGCAGGTGCCCCCGTGGTGTGGGTGCAGCTGGGATGGCACAGTATTACCTGCCCCATCACGGCACGGTCCTGTTGTGCTTGGTCATGCTGCCTTTGTAACAAAGCAGTTCAGCAGAAGAGGACATCCCGGGCTGGGCTGCACATCTACAGGACTTTGGTGGCACCAACAGCCAGAGGCAACAAGCCCTTCGTTTTGGACCAGGACAAGCATGGCTGCTCCTCAAGCACTCCTGACCCCTCCCAGTGAGGGGACATGAAGGTGGCTTCCACAACTGGAAATTGACTGCCTGTATTAATCATGCTACCTTGTGGGGACAAAACAGTTTTGCCATCAGATATTATGCCCTCAAAAATCAGCAAGCTTCAAGTTTTTCATGATGTCATCTATATTCCTGGTACACGTTGGCTTAGATAGACATCTAGCTCAGGCCATGGATAGACATCTCCCCGGTCCATGGAGGGGACGCCCCTGCTCCCTCTCTCAGCTGGCCTAATATATGGAAGTCACCTGTTACAACACTGTGATACACCAGGGATGGGCAGGACAAGGGGACCTGCTGTGTAGGGCCTTCTGGTGCCTCACCAAGGTCAATGAGCCACCAATGAAGGACAACAGCAGGTCCCAGAAGAGCCGGTGGACACGTATGTGGGACAGGTGAGCGCTCTTATTTCAGCGCTCTCACCAATATACTCAAAACGCTGTTTCTGGAGAAAGACTGTGCTGTGGAAAAAAGAACCCCTGTCATTTAGCAGGAGTGCAGGACGATCAAAGGCACCGCCCATTAACAGTAAACAATTAACGAGGCCAGACTGTTCTCAGCTATTTTGGTCTGAGAGACTGAAAAAGGTGGATGCTCCTGATGTAACTGTCACTGAGCTCATTTATTCCACCACCTTTTCCACCATGAAGTATTTCCCAAGCTGTTCATCTAAATAAAGTATCATATACTTACAAACAAAGAAGCGCACGGTGGTTACCCAGCCAGTTCCAAACTCTGCCTGCTCTAAAGAAGAAACCCCTCTTGCTCCTGAGCCCACTCAGTCACACATCCTGAGCCGCCTTTCATTAAACTGAGATTAAAAGGACTTTCTCCACAGACAAAAATCATAAAATGGAAAATGTCTCATTTCAGCTTTTGCCTCCCAATACTAGGCTTGCTATTCAAGGGCACACCAGCACTAATAACTTTTCTGCTGAAGCAGCTACTTGTATTTTATTCCTTTCAAATGCACGACAGAGGCTACAAAACTCAGAGGGAAGGTGCAAGACACGTTTGTAAGAATAGCTCCATGGGACACGTACACGATGTTTGGCTCTGGGAGACTTTACTGCACCCCGAATGCAAAGGACACGGGTGTGAAGTGTCTCACACTTCTACTTTATAGGTATTTGCTGATAATTCAGCATATAAAGGTCTGGCCATGTCTGAAAACACCAATGAGTCAAAAGCATCTAAAAACTTTTTCTTTAAAAATTTGGAATATGGTGATAACAATGAATTCCGCCAAAAAGGAAATGTAGCATTTCAAGATAATGGATCAAGCCTCATTTAGAGCTCACCGGAATGGAGAGCGTCTGTATTTTTGGTTTTGCGTGAGGCTCAAAATTCATAATAAATTATAATAAAAATAAAAGCTGTGAATAGAGCAAAATTTCAGATTTAGTGAAACAAAACGTTCTCATCAAGTAGAGCATTTTTTAACTTCAGCTTTGGAAGCTTTTCAGGTTTTTGTGAAATGCATTTCAAAAGCCGAACAGAAATAATGAGTTTTGGGAACTGCAATGTATAAAGTGAATAATGCAGAAGAAAATAGACAAGGAGCAGCGCTGCGTCTTCAGGTCATGACGACGTTATGACTCACTTCTCATTCATCTGTTGAGATTTCAACACCAATTATTATTAGTGCCTAATTCATCAGCATCCCTGGGTTTGGTACGAGTTTAAAATGCCAAGTATAGCGATTCCATGTAAACACACACAATCACAAGTGATGGAAACAAAGCATCAAGCCAGAAGATCCCACCTTGATTGCTCCCAGATTGCTGTCACCAAAGTTCTCTGAACCATTTGCTGCAGCCGTGGAGCCTTCTATGTGTTTTTCTGCTCTAGCAAGGTCACGCAGGACAGGGGCTGCTTCTGCAAGTCGTATCAGCATGTTAAGATATTTTATTTTACCTGTAAGTCACTGGGCAGCCTTAAAGTCACTGCAGCCCTTACAGTAATGAAAAGCCTTCAACCAAATTCCCTCTGAAATGAAGCCCGGGCCACGTTCTGGCTCCACTTCAAATTACACTTGCAAAGTGTGAGCCAAGTCCCTAAAGGCAAATGGAAACGCTTCCATCCCCTTCCACAGGCTTTAAATCAGCCTTAAGCCTGGTCCTGCACGCCGGTTTGTATAGGAGGTGCCAATGCATCATTACCTACCAGGGCTGAGGTTTCCATCAGGAGATGCTGGTAAAACTTATTTTTAATTAAAAAGATTCATCCAGGTGCAATAGGATCTGCTCCTCCGAGACACCGGCTCTGAAAAGCGCCTCTCGGCTCTGCTTCATTAGTTTAACGAGAAGGCGCTCATTGATCTCTCCTGTAAATGAGGGAGCCCTAGCACACCGTTAAGCACCGTTATGCACATCGTGCTGGAGGCAGAAAAAGCTTCCCCGGCTGCTCGTGTCCCCCTCATCACCATGGGTAACCCAGCATTCCTACGGATTTTCAGCTGAGAGCAGAGAGCAAGACTCTCCTTCCATCATCAAACTGTTCCCCTGTATTTTTGAATCAGAGTCTGTCACTGGAAGCACCACGATGGAGCAGCTGCACATCTATTCCCATCGCTACCTGTCCCAGCTCGGAGTCGACAAGGCTGCCCAAGCGCTCAGCACCGCCAAGGAAAGAAAAGATGGGGTTTGGTGTCACCAAACCGCACACACCGATCACCCGCGTGCCATGTACCAGCGAGAACAGCTTTGCATATGCCCACAAAGCACATAATAACTTCCCTTGTTCTCATTTGCTATATTCTGTCTGTCATGGTTTGGGTGCTTTTCAATGTCTTTCGAGCTATTTAGAATTACTCATCCTTCTACGGCATGAAATGAGAATCTGCACTCAAACTGCGGGTACGGAGCTTGTCACTGACTGTTTGCAGCTCGGTTAATGACTCTGGAGATGGATGCCTTCTCCGGAGACAGATGACTCAGCTTTCTCCGAGACCAACGCGTTCTCTACTCTTTTCCCTGAAAATAAGGTACCCTGATTTCAGGATTTTTGAGGATGCTCGAAATATAAGCCCTACTCCAAAAATAAGCCCTAGTTAAAGTTCATCAAAAAAGTCAATTTAAATTATGTCCAGGCAGATATACACGTAAAAAAGTAATAAGTCTGGGAGCAAAAACTAATATAAGACCCTGTCTTATTTTCAGGGAAACAAGGTAGTTCTCCAAAACCCTCTTGCTGTAAGAAAATCCCTAAGCCCAGCCTTGCCATGGGCTTTGTGTTGGTCCGGAGCCCAAGCCCAGTGAGGATAGGGCAGGCACAGAGGTCCCCGGTGAGCTCGCCATGTACCAGGAACTGCATTTCCACGGCAAATACAGCAATTTGGAAATTCCTTTTCATTCTCACCAGGCCCAGCTAAAGGCACCAGAGCAGAACAGAAACACAGGCCCAGCTCTTGTGGAACTTCTCCGGTTCGAGTCACCACTGCGCTGACTTATTGGGAGAATACACACACAATTCTGTTTATTTTTATAAATAGAATAATAAATATAACACTTACTTAATTCTGGACAGTCTTCACCAAACTCACACAATCACACCAGCAAATAACCCCTCAGCCTGCAGTGTCAGTGCTAAACCAGTCAAACACCAGCTGCTTTTTATTTCCCTTAAGCTCCATATGCATAGGAGACAGGATTTCATTTCACCTGTGTTAAATCAGATACTACCAGCCCACAGGGGTGCTGCACAAAGCCCAGCCAAAGCCTTGATGCTGCCAGTGGCATCTTGTGACAATGGCACAAGGACTTGGGTTCGGTCCCAGATCTGTAAAATCCCTTAAAATGGAGTAATAGCAGCTGCTAAGCAAATGTATGGTTTAAAGCCAGCAATTAATTTATGTGTTGTCACAGGTCACACCCCGCGCTATCTGCAGATCAACAATTAAGTGGTATTTAACTCCTTCCAAGAGGCAGCAACAATTACTTAGGACAATGGTATTGTAGGTGCTATTTTTCTTGAAAGTGCTTTGCTTTGACCAAACCCCATTGTTGTGTTTCATTTTCACACTGGTAGCGTTTCCCTCTTTGTATTTTCTAAATGGAAATCAAACCCTGAAGTTTTCACATGCCAAAAAGGGAAAAGAAAGCTGAAAACAGTTCTTATTTAGCTCCAGTCTTCTGCCCTACATTTCATTTTGCATTAAAGTAGGAAGAAAAGATCTTAGCGGGGAGCATCTCTTCCCCTCGCAGGTTTTTAATAGGAAGATCTCTAACCAAATATGCAAAAACCCATGTGGTTTTTCCTGAACCTACACAGAAACAGGCAATTCCACAAAGGGCTTTACCAGGGGCACCAGGGTGGGATGAATTATCCCTCAAAAGGCACTTGTCTCCCTCTGATCTGCAGAGAGAGCCCAGATGTGGGGCCAGACAAAGAATGGCATTTCAAGACAGGTGCGGTGGATATTGTACAGCTCATCCACACCTGGGATTACTTAGGAAGAGCTTTGGTTGTGGTTGGCAGCCTCATGCTCTTGGCTCCCTGGACACCAGAGCACTTGTCCGTGTGTCTGTCTGGAGCAGCGTATTTTAGGCATAAAGCAACGCCCATCAGAATCAACAAAAAATTCCTATCAACCTCACCAGACACTGAATAATGACTAAAGCATTTATCCACCAGAAAGAAGCTCAAGCTGTTATTAGGTCCTTATTATGCAGAATAAAAAGATTAGCTTAAAAACACCAAAGGCCTTCACCTTTGCAGGGTGGACACAGCCACGCTATGGCTGAGGATGTGTGTCCCATCCCGTGTGGGACCAGGTGGGAGCAGACGCCCTGAGACCAAGGAATTGAGCTGCAAATGCTGTTTGGCACACACGCCCTGAGGACCATGTTATATAGGCATTATTGTACCTACAGCAGCTACAGGAACAAACCCAAACCCTGCATGGGTACAGTCACAATGAGATCCACGCTGTCACGGCCACTGCTGCCCAAACGATCTCATGTTTCTGAGCTCATCTATGCAATAATGTACAATAAAACCTATAAACCAGTAGGAGACATGCAGGCTAATGCTGGAAGAAAAAACATCATTGAAAACTAGAAGCGGTGACTCACTTGACAATCACAAGAACTGGTAGGAACTGGGATAGTCAGGGGACTGAAAATAACCAGAATGAACCTCAAGTCTTAAAGGACAAACTGTTAATCTGTGATCCACGTTACTGGTGGTTTCCCTGTGGCACCACCTCACTGCAGTCCCACCGCACTGCAGTACCACCGCACTGCAGTACCACCGCACTGCAGTACCACCGCACTGCAGTCCCCTGCTGAGGTTTACAGCTGAGAGGGCAAATTCAGGGTCAGCCGGGCACTTACTGGGACCTTCTTGTGACAAGAACCCACCAAAACAAAGGAGGAATTGAAAATCCGGAGCTGGGCAGATGGTGTCTGGCAGTGTCTGCTTGGCCTCATGTGATTTCATTCCGCGTCCTAAATCTACTGGCTTCAAACCATGGTAAAAAGTCATATCCAAAACGAAACGCACATTCTTGGAGAGTTCTGCTGCTGCCATCTGCAAATCATTCTTCATAAAAATAATGAAGTGCAAATGGCTACAAGAGGGGGAAGAAATTCCTCAGCTCCTTCCAGCAGGAATTTTGGTAGGAAAGGAGGGGAGGAGACCTGTGTGCAGCAAGTGTCGCCATTCCCTTTCAACGGGAACATCCCCAGCAGAGGGAAAAGCAGAGAAAGGCGTCCCACACCTCTGCACAAGCACAACCCACCCAACGCGTTCCCAACGCACCGAGTGCCGACACGCAGCTCTGCTCACACCCCGGGGCCGGCCAGAGAGCCTTCGGGTCTAAAACCAGCTTCCAGAATTCATATATAGCATTGCAAGAGGCAACATGGGGCAAAAGCACAGCCCTGGGCACGAAC
Source organism: Nesoenas mayeri (assembly GCF_963082525.1). Taxonomy (NCBI): domain Eukaryota; kingdom Metazoa; phylum Chordata; class Aves; order Columbiformes; family Columbidae; genus Nesoenas; species Nesoenas mayeri. The sequence continues at coordinate 9,604,038 of NC_137569.1, read as the reverse complement.
CTCCTGTCCCCTCTTGGTATAGGGACTGATGTGGCTTCGCCTCGCACGGGGCTGCTCCGCAGATGAGAAGAGGCAGCAAGAAATCACGGCTGACCCACAGCCACAGCTAACGGGTTGGCATGACAACTTGTGCCTTTGGCTTCATTTTATCCCAGGAAGGAGGGGGAGAAGCTTGGCCTGAAGAAAGAAGTCATTGGGCAGCTATCTTGTGAGATCTTTTAGAAATTTTCTTTCCCTTTCCAATGCAAGTCATGAGACTGCAATGAGTGAGATTGTAAGATTAAACAAGTTATCAGCTCCCCATCACTGGAAACATAAAACCCCTTTTTCTCTCCAACGGCAATTAATAAGGAGCAAAAGCAGATGAAACAAGAGCCGGCTGCCTGCCATCTCTGCTTCATCTCCAGATAACTGTTTTCTTAAAGCCCTGCAGACAGGTTGTTCTGCAGTGGTCCCTGCAGATGAGGCTGTCCCAAGAAGGATAAGGACATAAAGGAAGAAAAAGAAGATAAAGAGATGGGGGAAACGCTTGGCATGCTAAAAAGGGCGAAAACCTACAAAGCTATTGCTCAGAAGCAACACAGGAACAGAGATGAAAGGGAAAAGATTAACTTCTGTTGTTCAATTTTATGAAGGCACTGTACACAGCTTGAGTTAATAGGGCTTCTTGCTGAAAATCATACAGGACAGAATTAGCAGCAGCTAAAGCAAACGGGGGGATTTGAAGATTAAATCTCAGCGCAACAAAGCGCTCGCTTACCAGTGTTCTGCCACGCTGTTTCGAAGCCTTTATTGCCGCAGCTCAATCCAGCTGAGCTGGGCAGTGTTGTCTGTCTGTCCGTCCTGGGGTACCTGCAGTGAACTGTGAGCTGTGCTGAGCAGGGACGTACCACGGATGAGGCACAGCCAGGGGGAGGCCTGGACCGACTCCCCGTGTTTGCTCTCAGAAAGCACAGCATTGGGAAAAATATATTGTATCTATCTTATAACAATATATAATCCTGCCAGTGTAGCTGCACTAGTGCTCCCCATCCTATTTGTCTGAGTCCAGCACCTCCCTGTTCACTCCTCCAGTTTGTACCTCATCGGTCTGTCAATGGGGATCTTACAGGAGACGGTGCCAAAAGCTTTGTTAATGTCAAGATAAACATCTGCTGTGCCCTCACTCACCACCAGCCAGCCCCCTCCTTGCAGAAGACTATCCAGTTGGTCATATACGATCTTCCCTTTGTAAAGGGAACTATTGGACTATTCCAAATTGCCTTTTTGTCCTTCAGGTACCTGGAAATGTCTCCCAGGATCAGTTGCTCCATCACCTTCCCAGTGATGGAGCAGAGGCTGACTGGCTTGTAACTCTTCTTTCCTGCAGTGACATTTGCTCTCTCCGAGTCCTCAGGCTCCTTTCCCAGTTGCCTTGAGCTTTCCAAGGCAATCGAGTGGCCTGGCAGTGCTATCAAGGCAGCTCCCTCAGCACTCATGGGTGCATCCCTTAGGCCCCAGGGACATGTGTATGTCCAGTTTGTTTATGTGCCCTAACATGATCCTCCTCCACCGAGAGCATGTCCTCCTCGCTCCAGCCTGTCCCTCTGGCCTCAGGGTTCTTCAGGGCCAATGTGAGCAAGATGAAGGTGGCATTGAGAGCCTCAACCTTCTCCAGTGTCCCTGCTCCATTTAGCAGCAGACCCACATCTTCCTTTGTCTTTGTCCACTGCAGACAGACTCGTAGAAGCTTTTGTTGCCCTCTACATCTTTCACCAGATTCAACTCCAGGTAGGTTTTGGCTTTCCCAGTCCAACCCCATGCACTTGGAGAGCGTCTGGGTTCCCCTTGGGTGACCTGACTCTGCTTTCACCCATGGCATGTTTGTTTGTTTGTTTTATTTAGAATAATAGAATTATTTTGGTTGGAAAAGCCCCTCAAGATCACGGAGTCCAACCATAACCCACCCCTGGCACTGCCCCATGTCCTGAGAACCTCATGTCCGTCTGTCCAGCCCTCCAGGGATGGTGACTCCAGCACTGCCCTGGGCAGCCTGTTCCAATGCCCCACAGCCCTTTGGGAAGAAATTGTTCCCAGATCCAACCTCACCCTCCCCTGGCGCAACTTGAGGCCGTTTCCTCTGCTCCTGGCGCTTGTTCCTGGGGAGCAGAGCCCGACCCCCCTGGCTCCAAGCTCCTTTCAGGCAGTTCAGAGATCAGAAGGTCTCCCCTCAGCTCCTGTTCTCCAGCTGAACCCCCCAGGTCCCTCAGCCGCTCCATCACACTTGTGCTCCAGCCCCTCACCAGCTCCATTGCTGGTGCCACCTTGGCTTGACTTCCTGCAAGTTGCAATGAACCACGGGCAGATGATCCTTCAAACTCAGCCCATCCACCGTGACCTCTCTTTATTTTTTATTCTTTTTTTTTTTAAAGAAAGGTCAATATCCAGTATCTCAGAGTATGTTCCAGTCTTCTTGGATCTCTGAGCTGAGAAGTCACAGTGAGCTCTACCAAAGCTACACTTAGATATCACACTGATAAAATATTACAGATAAGACAACCCGGAGGGATGATTTTGACTTTGTTTTTCTTGAGCATAAAAGTGCTAGAAGCAATTTTCCTCTCTTTTATCCAAACCCGAAACACATCATTGAGCTCTCCAGACTCCATTAAAGCATGAAAGCTATGTTCCACACTGTGGCTCTTTAAGAAAAAATAGTCCAAACTCCAAAGCCTGATTTCAGTTTGGACTGTCAAAATACTTTCCATAGGCAGTGCAGGTACACCCTTACAACTGCCAGTCATTCCGGATGTGTGCCCTGGTAAGGAGAATTTTATTTTACTTGCTAACTTCTTTATCCATTTTGCGGAAACACTTCATCCTAATTGTCTATTAAAGGCAAGTAAATAAGATGTGATTTCTAGTAGGACACCCACGTTACACATGTGAGAGACGACACAGCAGACACATCAGCTGGGATTGCTGCTTTGACAGAGCAACCAGAAGAACTTGGATAAATAAACACACCATTAGAGCTACAGCTTCTCAGCAGGGCTCCAGGACAGCTTTCAAATACTTGGTAGTATCATTCTGAGCCCCAAAAAATCTGCTGTAAGGAGCATTAGCAAACCCCGAGAGCCTATCCCGTACACACGGCTGCGGTGCTGCTGCTTTTCCCCCCATCAAACATCAGCGTTAGAGCCTCTGCTCTGATTCCACCTTTCCCTTCCTCGTGGCTGGTCTCACACGAGGCTCCCCCCTGACATTTCACTCCCAAACACCGTTGGATGAACAGAATTAAACATCTGGAAGGGCTTTTTCTTTGATAAATCAGCCAAACTCCTGTAAATCGGTGGCGATTTGACAACCTCCAATGGTTTCTTCTCTCTTTCGGATGTGAAATTGAGTAAGACTTAGACCACATCCAAGTCCATCTCCGTGACAGTTTTTATATGAAAGAACATGTCAAATCATGACTTCTTGGCCCCTTTGGGATCCATCTGAAGAAGCCAGGCGACTCAAGCTCAGTTCAATTTGACAAAGTTGCAGTATTAATAAAGCTGCTTAAGAGTTGAGCTTCTCACATCGGACTTGGCCGCGTTGTTCATCGACACCACAGCGTGATCGGCATCGGGAATTTCGGCACTCAGAGCTGGCAGCTTCCAGGCCAGAAGGTACCAAGTTACCTTGAAAATATGTGTTTCCTCTTGCTCTCAGCAGCACTCCGGATTAGCTGGAAGTTATTTGTTATCTGAAACACGGCCTGACACTGAGAACAGCCCGTGGCCGACGGGGACGCTCACCAGATCTGCTGCTGGTGCCGAGGGACAGCAGGATTCACAACAGTCGGCTGCCCAAACCAAAACACGGCATCGTGCTCTTCAAACAAATGCCCTGTGTCCAATTCCCTGGTGCCTCTTTTACAAATTGAGCTGCTTAATTAGCCCACGATGAGTTATTGCACATATTAATAGGAAGCCCATGCAGAAGCGCCGCGCTGCCGCCTGGCTCAGCAAATGGGCTCCCAGAGCTGCCGTGCACATCGACGTGAGCATGTGGACTTTGCAAATTAAGGTCAATGAGAAAATAAGACCTTCATGGGTCTGATTTTCCTTTCTTGCTTCCGTTCTTTGCCATAGAAAGGGTTAGCAGTCCCTGACAGCCTCTTGAACTTAGTCTGATAGTATATTAGTATAGTATATTAGTATATCAGTAGTATATTAGATTAGTATATAGTACGTATATTCAAAATAAATCACAAACAGGCCAAAATACCCCACATGCTGCACATACAAATGGCAGTGAGCTGCCATCTCTCTACAGCCATTGCTGTAGATGACTTTTAGTGCAGCATTGGCTACAGCTGAACACTTCATAAAATCCTCCTTCTCAGCCCACCTGGAAGCTCAGCCTCACATAAATATATCCAAGGTCCTCCTGGAATATATGCCACTCATTTATCTTATAAATGCAGGGTAACACGTGCTTTTTAGTCTTTGAATTAGCAGCAATTAACTGGAAGCTGGATTTGCTGAGCGCTGTGTCCAAATAAATTCTCTGCTGCTCACACGCTACATTAAAAGGCACAAATAAAAGTTTCTCATTCCCATCTTCAAGCTGGGCAAGCAAAGAACAGAGCAGTTGCGTTAACACGCAGAAGGAGCCTGAAACAGCTGGAGGCCGAACCCAAACTCAAGTGCTGGTTTTGTGCAAAGGGCCGACCTTTCCAGTGCACTGGAAATAGGTGAAATCTTATCTTTACTGCAGATAATAAGCAAGGATGGAAGGAATTAAGGCGGGGGGAAAGAAAATAATCTAGCTCTTTGGTTATTTATAGCTTTTCTCTGCCACAGGAGAGCGTGTGTCTGCTCAACCCCGCCAGACGGGCAAATTCCCTACAAAAGGCTCACAGGGCACACAGAAATGGATCTTTTTTCCTGATCAGGAGGCTCAGATGGACAACACGCAGCTTGTAGAAAAGTCATTTTACAGCTTTGAGCCCTGCTTTGCAACAAACATGGTAAAATTCGCAATATTTCACAAAGAAACACAGGCCGGGATGTTAAACTGTACCAAATATCATCAGGAAGGGGAAAAGCGTGTGGTTTCAATTTACCCTCTGAACTTACCACAGCTGTGAACAGGGAGACAACAGAGGAACAATAAGCCATGTGGGTTCAGACTTTCCGGCTTCAGACTCCCAAATTTCAACATTGTCAGCAAGGCTTACCACGGAATCAGCCACTTCCAAAGAAACACCCGGGATTTGTATTTTCTCCTTATATCAATGACTAACGCTACCTCGATTTCCCTCTCCCCCAAAGCAGCAGTGACTGTTAAGCTCCAAAATATAACTCTATATTATAACTATAATATAACACAAGGACACTCAATCCTCCACGCGTGATACAATCGGGCTTTGCATTCACAGCAGCCCCAAAGGTTCCCTGCGTACAGGAACCCAATTAAAGCACTGAAAGGCTCTCGTACCACTTTGCCCAGACAGGCACATCAATTTCTGCCCACAATTAACTAGGGTGGAAAAAAAAAAAGTCAAAAACCAACAACGAAATGAAATCTGAGAGCAACGCTCATTGTCTATTGACTGAAATTCATAGTTGGCTTTCAGCTAAAGGCCACTGTCAATCTATCACCTTTGTCCAAACCCGTCTGAGAAAGCGTGGAGAGCAGGAAACGCTGAGGCCGGTATTCAAACCAGGGGAAACTTCAAAGTGACAAGAGAGAGAAATAAAGAGCCAGCGGGGAAGCAAAGTGACGGGAGGTTACACAACCGGGATTATCTGAACAGCCGTGAAGACAAATTCTCTTCGTTGTGACGGGCTACATCTTAAAGTCCTTTCCTTGCCCTTTTTTTTTAAAATCTCTATTTAAATTCTCATTATTGTTCTGTTTTTCAAGTAGTCGTCAAATCATTTTGACTCCGATACGGAATTCGGAAGCACACGCCTGATGGAAGCGAGAGGACTCTGGCCCTCGCTGGTACGTCACCGCAGCCCCAACAAAGCCTCTCCTTCCATTTTCTCTCCTATTTTAACCACCAGTACTTAAAACCTATCAACTGTGATATTAAGAGAAAAGGTAAAGCAAGAGACAGGGCTCATTTATTCTTCTTGCTGCTTCACTTAGGAGACGTCAACAGAGCCAGGACTCCTAATCAAAACGGCCTTTTAGACATGCGCTGGCTTTTTTTAATGAGGAATGTTGATTAAAAATTTAACTCAGATCATAAAATTAATTCCATTTGGTGCTTCCAAAAAGTCTTAAAGTTTGGTGAGCCCCTCCTTCCTTATTTCAGTATTTGCTGATAACTAACCGCCCCAAATGGGCCAGAAATTAAGTTTATCACTGAGGTGTTATTCTACATAAAATATGCGGTTTCTGGTGTACTTTTTGTATCATTTTCCCATCATTTCTAATATTAAAATGGACGTGAAGGTATCTTACTTGGTATTATGCACAATGATACTCCTATATCTTAGAATAAAAGAGAAAACCAGACAGTTCAATAGCAGAACACAGCAGAATTTCACTGCCACGCAATACTGCAATACTTGTTTCAATAATCGCCTGCTCTGACTTCCATGCCCATGTACAAGTCATAAATATAAACTCGTTAAACCCAACGCCATTCCATTTGAAATGAAATTCTGAAGCACCCACAGTTTTTCAAGCCCATACTTTAAATACATAAAATCTGTTACTGCACGGATTTTCATTCAAATTTATGAAACTGCATGGAAATACAGAGTTTGAAATGGATGTTTCCAGCAAACACCAGCTCAGACAACAACTCAGTAACCACTGCCAAGTCCTTGGCAGAGCCTCGGATATGGGGGATGATCTATATGATATGTAATATGACATATATATTTGCACAGCCTCCCCACTAACAAGGATTTCAACACACACAACTCTTATGTCTTCAACACACCAAGGAATAATTTAGTCTTGTCCACTGGTCATCTCACAGCAAAAAAGAAAGTGTTATTTATTTGGAAGACCCACATGAGAGCTAGAATCATGATGATGTGATAAAACACGTGCTGAAATGGGTATCAACCCGTCAACAACTGGGCCTTTTCAAGAGTCGTTTCAGAGTTTCTCTTGAGCGATGAGATCAAGTGGTGCTGAGGGCACCGTTAGCGGGCAACGCCGAATGCTGAAGATGGCAAGAGCATGGGCAAGTCCTCAAAGTCTTCGTCTTAGAAGAGCCACACTAGCATTACATCTATGTAAAAATCACAAAATAAACCAGACCTGCAGTACATCCCTTCCACATGAACCTGGAACCAGCCGCAGTAAAAGCTCCTCCATTCAGATGTGATTCCATCCAACGGGACAAAACCCTTAAGACGTGTTGGCTTGAGGAAGACAAGGTCATTCTGAAGCCAAAGCATTGACCTACTTTTCACTTACTCTTTCTAAGGAAAAAAATCTAAGGACTGTGGGCTCAGACCTGCGCTGTGAGATGATGGTGCGAAGAGGGAGGAAGAGGAGGGTGAACGAAGCACGTTGGCTGTTCTCTGAACAAAAGGCAGGCTGGAAAGCTGGAGGAGCAGCAGTGCACCCAAAGAGGTGACAACACCACTGAACTAAGAGCGTGTAGGTCACAGTAAGAGCACACACGTTCACACTCATCACAAAACACTGGAGCAGCAAATCCAACCCCATTCCTGCAGCCCCACCTGAAGTGAGGAGCTCAAGGACAGACATGGTCTTAAGGGCATCGGGCAATTGGGACTTGAATCTTTAACATCTGAGCTGGGTGATCTAAACCACCGTCCTTGGTCACACTTCAAGCACAACAGCACCTTCCTGCCGTTTTAGAAAAGATGAAAGTTTAGGGGAAGAGGAGGTTCCATCTGAACATGAGGAGAAACTTGTTTGCTGGGAGGTGCCAGAGCCTGGCCCAGGCTGCCCAGAGCGGATGTGGAGTCTCCTTGTCTGAGACATTCAAACCCACCTGGACGCCTTCCCGTGAAATCTACTCTAGGTGAACCTGCTTTAGCAGGTGGGTTGGACTAGATGATCTCTAAAGGTCCCTTCAGCCCCAGCCAGTCTGTGATTCTGTTTGCTGGTCATGAATGGTGGTCCCACATCTCATGTCCTTCACCCGGTGTCTCCACAGGCAGCCCAGGCATCATGCTAACGTGGGGCTTTCTAGATGGTTCATACCCGACCAGGACCATGCTGGGCTGTAGGATTTTTATTCCATGCCTAATCCAATGATTTAGACCAGCTATAATATAAAACCAGCGAGCTGGCTTCATCTTCTCTTCTGCAGCAGCTGTATCCATCTAAGAGCCCACAAATTTATTTTATGGTTGGACTCGATGATCTTGAGGTTCTCTTCCAACCAAAATGGTTCTATAAATTTAGGCTAGGATTGGGGTTTGTTTACTGACCGCTCTCCATCCAAGCTCAGTTGCTCAATAGGGATGTTCCTGCTTTGCTGGCAAAAAATAAGCCTAAGAGTCAACAGGAGTTCAGACCCGTAACAACAAAATGATGGAAAAAACTGTAATAGAAAGAGCCAGAAAACTTAATTCTTGGCTGCTGTGCAGTAAGAAAGAAACGCTGTTAGCTAGCTCAGCGCAAGGCAATATTTTTCGGTACTAGTTTAGACTTCATAAAGATAATAAGGCATAATCACGCTGCACAAACATTTCGGCTCTTTGCTTGGATTATTTTACATGGGGAAAAAATGGCTTCAGTAAAAGTTTGAAAGGAAAACTAACTTGGAAAAACTGGGCACTAGCAGGGAGTTAATGACACCTTTTGTTTTTGCTGGGCAAGATGCCCAGAACGCCTAAAACTCCCTGTATTTACCCTGATCAAGTCGGCAGCCGTTCAAGAGTCCCCAAAGCCCAACCACAGGGGTTGGAAGTGATTAACGCTGCGCCAGCTGACCCGCCACAAACCTTAATGTGTTTTTCCAGAAATAAAATGAGAAAATACTTCATCCTCTCTTTAATTTGCATGATATTCACCTGCTTTTTCAACACTTATTACCACGTTCCTAACGGAATAACTAGGCTAAAGACCCAATGCGAGATGGAGTTTCATTTCCCAGGTCATGTATTACATTTTAATTAATTCTAATAACTGCTTATAGCTATTAGCACAGTGCCAAGTCGGGACTTGTGTGTATATATATATATATATATATATATGTGAAATTTCACTAAAGCTATTTCTGTAAGACTATTTTTGCAGAGAAGTATTTCTCCACGTCCTTGGTTTTGTCTGGAGTTGGGGGGCAGTGGGTACCATTGAGGTTGGCTGGTCGAGAGGGTGACAGAAAAACCCCATACCACCTTTTCTTTCGAGGCAAAAATAATCTGTTTTGAGACGACTAATCTGTGATCAGCACCGTTTCCCATCACCCAAGCAGCTGCATGAAACCCATGGAAACGTTTCCACCTGGAGAAAGTTTCAGGGATTTCTTCCAAGTAACTTTGCAGCCAATTCAGTGAAGCAGCAGCCCTGCACTCCAGCCAGCACCGTTCGCGCTGTTCTTCTTTTCACGCAGGAAAACCGGTTCATTTTCTAAAAATGGTTTCCATTTCATACTCAGGAAAATAATATTCCAAGTGTCCTCTCTCCTCAGCGAAATTATTTCATGTAATTCCCGCAGCACCTGGTTTTATTTGAGGAATTTTACGTCCGGCTTTGCAGAGCAACTGTTACAATTGAGACAAGGGATGTGGACTAACATGACAATAAGAATTCACAGGATGTTTATTCTGATTTCTGAAAAGCTTCGCTAAGGTCCAGAATATCCCCTTAGACAGGAGGATCTGAGTTCAGTTTCCAGTGGTTTCCTCCTGAATTCAGTCCAAAGACAGAAACACCACAAACCAAGAGCTTTGTATTCTCTTCTTTAGCAAGCCTTAAATAATGATGCCTTTTTATGCATGGCACTATCTATATTTGAACAAGACAAGTGGCAAAGAACATGAAATCCAGCGATTTGTAACTGAAGACTGAGAAAAAACAGATAATTCTTGTGAGGTTTTAGGTCTTCACTGTGAAGGCGGCAGCGGAAAAAAATACCACTGAATTTGTAAGTAAGATCTTTCTCTAAATCCTCTCCAAAGAAGTAGGAAATAATCAGGTCTGGGCAAAGTTTTGATAAGCAGCTTTCCAGTGTGGAAATAATGTTTATTTTTGTGATGATGTTGGCCAGTGGCAGAAGAAAATGGGTGTTCAGGGCACTTTGCTGCTACCAGGATATGGAATTCCTTCCAGCAGGCTCTGCTTAGAAAGGTTCATCCAAAGCCTGAAGTACTCCACCACTTCTCCTCCAAATTTCTGACACAATATCCAGGGACACAGGGGATTTGTAACCAGCGATGAGGTTTTTGCTGATTTTCCAGACCATGAGAATCTCTGTAACACCAGAGGATTCCGATGTCTCCTGAGCCATTGTTTCAAAGATAAAAATTCTTTAGCACTCAGAATCACAGAATCCCAGAATGTCAGGGATTGGAAGGGACCTGGAAAGCTCATCCAGTGCAATCCCCCCATGGAGCAGGAACACCCAGATGAGGTTACACAGGAAGGTGTCCAGGCGGGTTGGAATGTCTGCACAGAAGGAGACTCCACAACCCCCCTGGGCAGCCTGGGCCAGGCTCTGACACCCTCACCAGGAACAAGTTTCTTCTCAAATTTAAGTGGAACCTCCTGTGTTCCAGTTTGCACCCATTGCCCCTTGTCCTGTCACTGGTTGTCACCAGAAGAGCCTGGCTCCATCCTCCTGACACTCACCCTTTCCATATTGATCCCCAGGAATGAGTCCCCCCTCAGTGTCCTCTTGTCCAGCTCCAGAGCCCCAGCTCCCTCAGCCTTTCCTCACACGGGAGATGCTCCACTCCCTTCAGCATCTTGGTGGCTGCGCTGGACTCTCTCCAGCAGTTCCCTGTCCTGCTGGAACTGAGGGGCCACAACTGGACACAAGATTCCAGGCGTGGTCTCACCTATTATTACTATTATCATCATCATCACCATTTTTACCCTCAGCCTTGTCACTCTTGCTAAGCTTGCAGGACCACACACTCTCGCTACAGCACAATCTCCACAACGTGACCCTTTTCAGGAGTTTTCTTTAACTTTCTAATTTCCCGCTATGCTAATTCCCAGTGTTAATAATCACTTGCTTCATCTGGTTGCCCAAGCAGCATTTGCCACTTAAAAGGATTTCCCGTGTATCAGAACACGGCGAAGCGTTTGATCTGGAGTAATGCGCGGTGCCCTGAATTGCGTAAAGCTCTCAGGGGCTTACACCCTGTACACTGTAAATATATAGCTTTAAACATCTCCACTTTTGATCTCGAATCAGAGGGAGAACAATAAAATAATCCATTAAAGACGGGAGCTCGGGAAGATGCGGTGACTAAGAGCATCCTTTGTTTGGAGGCTGAGCTGGCGCTGGACCAGAGCTTTCCTGCTAGAGATGGAGAAAACAGTTAATTTGTTCTGCTGTTAAAAAGCAGATTAAAGTACAAGGCTAAAGCACAGTAAATAACATTGTGTTCCTTCTCAAAGCCAATCAAATGGTTATATAAAACAAACAGAAGCATTTCATAATTCAAATGGAAAAGGAAAGGAGGTTGAATTTGCACAGGGCAGACTCAGGCACTGTATTTTTCCAAGTATTTTTCTCTCTAGGAGAGAAGCAGCAGCAACCTGCCTTCCATTCAGGAGCCACTCAGCACACTGGCAAGTAATCCATCATTTCAAGCGCTTTTTTTCCTTCGAGCAATTATTTAGAGTTCACAGTGTATTAATTTAAAGGTAGATCTCATCTACATGGTATGCTAAACCCTCGCATTTAATCAGAAAGCAGCCTCACGTCCGCTAAGCACCACCTCTCCCTTGTTTCTTTGATTTGCCCGATTTGGGCAGCGTTGATGAAGGACAAAGGGTCTTTGTTCACACTCGGGCAGCACAAGTCGCACAAAGCCCAGAAACTCATCTGGGTGGCACGGTGGCGATTCCAGGGCCGGACCAACAACCCACGTAGAGCTATTTATCCAGGTCAGACCACAATTTCAACCACCTTCTCCGCTTAAGAGTTGCCAAAAGGCTTTGATATTTTGTAAGTATATAAAATATTTACAGCTGTAGGATGAGCACGCTAATACAAACTCCTGGATTCAGTGATAAAACTGAAACCCCAGCCCTGCACAAACACTCCAACATATTCCAACAAACACACAGAAACTGGCGACGTTTTTAGGGGACAGCAAAGCTGGTTTCTGGTACCTTTGGAGCTACATTAACCCACACTACACATACATCATGTGAATTAGCAGAATGTATTATAGTAACCCCATCAGTTACTATAAGTGATAATATTATAACCAATAATAATATAACATACTGATAGAAGCTAGAGAGTGATCTGGGAATGACAGGGTCTATCAGCATTTATGAATCCGCCGCGTCCTTTTGCAATTTCACATTTATGAGTCCCCCACATCCCTTTCACAAAAGGACAGCTTGCTAACAAATGACACCCCTCCCGTCCCAGACTAATGCAAACCCAAACCAGCCACTTTGCATTTCATTCCAATCACAAGAGACACTTCAGGAGGTAACAAATTGAAGGGATTCTTGCCCTATATATTTTCACAACAATAATTTGCTTTACTTTATGCAAAAAAATGTCATGAATATGTATTCCAGTAGCAGCGCACATAAATCAGAGCTGGGGTGAACACGCAGCTCCTCAATTAGAAACCTGCCTTCCCCAGGGATTAACCAGACTGTTTGCAGAAAAACACCGGCAGGCGCTTTGTCCACAGCATCAATAGGTTTAAGTAACGTATTAATAAAACCCCAGGCTACAAACACCCTGTGCGTGGGCTGCGGCCGCCCTCCCCATCACCGGGTTTGCTGCTCTTCCCTCTCAGCCCTGTTTTATAAGATAATGTGCAACGTCTGCCGGACCACACGATCCCAGATATTCACAGGTCATGGAGGTATCAGCCTGTAACGCTCATCCTCAGCAAAAAGCACTAGTTTGAAGCAGGTGACATCTGGCTGAACCACAGCGTGTGTGCAGAGGTACCAAGACTCTGTTTTTCTTTAGACTTTCCCATGTTGGAGTAACACCAGGGAGGGAGAGCATTTTTATCGTGGCATTTTGATATGAACAAGCATGACGGGAACAGAGGAGACGGCCTCAAGTTGCACCAGGGGAGGCTGAGGTTGGATATGGGGAACAATTTCTTCCCAAAAGGGCTGTTGGGCATTGGAACAGGCTGCCCAGGGCAGTGCTGGAGTCACCATCCCTGGAGGGGCTTAAAAGGCGTTTAGACCAGGTTCTTAGTGACATTGGTTAGTCCTAGAATTAGGTTATGGTTGGACTCGATGATCCCAAGGGTCTCTTCCAACCGAAATGATTCTATGACTCTAAGCAATTAAGTTAATGTAGCACATTTTAAACAGATTTAAATGAGGACATGATGCTGGCGCAAGCCAAGTTCATACAAGGAGGATTTGGTGCTGTGGCAATCCACATTAAACCGCACCAAGAGATCTTACCTGATCAGATCCCTGCCCCAGGACTCGGCCTGGCTGAGCCGGGACTCACACCCCGCCCTTGGCAGTTTAAATCTCTTGTGGCTGACACACATGCAGCTCTGCCCGGCACCGAGACGGAAGCTGGGAGAACAGACCCCAAGCAAACTCCTGGAAACCAGCAGCCACTGGAAACTTCAGCGAGTGCCCGGCCTGACCGAGCTCCTTTATTGTGTCCAAATCACAGGTTTGGAAAGGACTCTGCAAATCCCCTACGGAAAATCTGACCTAGAGACATGTAAAGCGCTGTTACCATCATCAATGCCAATTGTACAGTCAAAGGAAGGTTCAGTTCCGCCAGATTCGACTCAGACGCCATCCACATGTATTACTGCAAAGTAGCAGCAATCAGCAAAATAGAACACTGATGAACCTCTCAGGGAAAATACATTTTCAAATACTCCATTAAATCATCCTGAGGCAGAGGGATTATTTCCTGTATCATGAGTGGGAAGGATCACACACCTTCCAAACCCCTTTGGAGCAGAGCATGATGTCCCACAACTGCATTTATTGGAAACAGTTATACAGCAGAACACCAGGACAATTCTCACAAGGATGAGTCAACTGGATTAGAAAGGAAACCTGCTCATTGTCTCTTTTTCATCATAACTTATCATCAAACAGGGTCTCAGTAATAAACTTAAGTTCTGCAGTTCCTTACATTCACCAATACTCCAATCTCAGGACGTGCCACCAATTCCATAAACCCAGGTGGGTTTATTCTATCTTATGTTTTAAGATTTCCCCTTCACTGACACCAAGGAGTTCCCATTTTCTGCCCCCAGGGAATTTGTTGTGGATCAGCTCAAAAAACATGAGACCTAAAAAATGGGCATTTTCTAGTAACTGCCCTGCACATGTTTATGGGAAAATAAGTTAGCTCGCATCTTAAAGATATGATCACACCGCTTCCAAGATATCACCATAATTTAAATAGCAATTCTTATGCAACATGCAGGAACTGCAAGGCAAGACATGATGAAATATGTCTTATAATTCTCCATGCTGGGGAGGAACATATGTTGTCTTTAAATAGCGTTGCCTTTCAAAGCAATTGATATAGACAAAGTAGATAAATGCCAGCCTGGGAACGAGATTTTAAAGGCAGGTCCTCTCTATGCATGGGATAATTCAAAATAAACCACGGTCAAAGCTGGTTACCCTGAACAGGTGATGTATCAGTTACGGCGCATGATGGGCAATTTGAAATTAAAAACAATTTAAAAATTAAAGAAATGTAAAATGATATTTGAGACGATAAACAAGGAAGCAGCAGCAATCGGTTCTCCTTGGCGTGAACGCTCTCACACAGGGTGTCAGCATCTCAGGTGCGCGCGGTGCCTGTCGGTGTTCGCAGGAACCAGCTCACACCGGCAGCTCAGGCCCGCGGTGCCACGTTCGCTGCCGTCAGACTGTCCATGTATTGCTGGCGCTAAGGTCGCTGAGACCTGTTCTAACTCGACCCAGCCCCGGGACTGTTAGACATGAGCAGTTTTGCTACACTTTGAGCATCCTCAGTATTTTTTCCTTTTTTTTGAAAGCAGCATTTCAATCACTCTTAGAAGAGAAGAGCGGCGACAATTTCTCAAAGCTGCTGCTCTGCAGAGTATAAATGTCTCCTGTAGTGATTTTTTTTCACCTAAGCTCTACTGATGCATTGATTCTGTGCGTCTTCTTTCTAACCTACTGTTCACGTGAAAAGCAAATTTTGGCCACAAAAGCAGGGCCAGAAATTGCATTTGAGCTGTCTACCCTGTCAGCTGCATCTCCACAACTCATCAACGCCAGCGTGTCCCTGCGACCTGCACATCAACTTTCAGATTAGCACACGTTTTTATGGCCCATCTAAACCTCTCTCAAGGGGTTTAAAATGAAAACGCTGACACATCAGCCCTCGCTGCAGAGCAGGAGTGCCAAATGCAGTATCCGCGCAAAAGGAAAGATGTAATCTTTGAGCATGTCTACTAGTGATGTACAAGGAAGGGTCAAATGAGGAGCAACAGCAGGAAGAAATCAAATAGAAAAATCTGTAATACCTGCCAACGCTGACTTTTAACTGGCTCGGCTGGGCTGGCAGGTACAGCAGCAAAGAGGAGGATGAAGGCAGGCACGCTAATCTGATTAACGGGTGATTAAGGGACACGGATTGAGAAAGGCAGAGGGTGAAGGGTTAACAAATACCACACTCAGAACAGCAGAAGGGAGGACGTCGTCTGCCTTGATGATGAAATGAGTGTAGTTTTGACAGATCTGGGTCTGCTGTGCTTAACCTCTCCTGCAAGGAGATTTCGAGCTGATTTGCTCTGTCAGAAGAAATCGCTCCTGCTGCCGAGCGCGTCCCCGGCACACGCCGGTTTAGCCGGCGGCAGGGCACAGAACCAGCTTGGAAATCACTTGCTGTGAACTTATGTGTGTCTTCGGTGCTTTACGGCTTTCCCGGAGTTGTCTTCTAAACACAGACGAGTTGCGAAGTGAGGCCACACAAACAGAGGTGAAATAAGGACTGGGAGACGCGTCTCTTCTCAGCGAGCTCAAATGGAGCATCCAGCCTATGGCATTTACCCAAACTCCCACTGCAGGAGTGAAACTTCAGCAGGATGAATCACTCCAAGCGCCCAAGTCTTTCTTCTCATTATAAAGGATACACATTCCCCTCCAGGACTACTCAGTGGGGAAGGGAAAAGGGGACCCTTCAAGAAAGAAGCCCAGAGCTGCAGCAGCATCGCATGGACACAACCAGGGATGTCTGAGCTGGCACCACTTTCGTGTGCACAGTAAAACCAGATGGAAATAGGTGGGGTGGAAAAGACTCCAATAAACTGAGTAGAGATTAACATTCAAGAGTCCTCTCCTCACCTTCAGCCAAATTCAGGTCTAGGTTTTTGAGAAGTGAAGCTGGATGTGGCCAAGAGCTGGTGCTGGGTGAAGAGGAGAAACGTGTAGTGCTGCTGTCCCAGATGTGGTGACATCTGCAGTCAGAGCCACTGTCTCTAAATTTTACAGCCCCAGTGGACTTTTAATCCATTATTAGTCCAGGAAGTTGTTGCTTAAGTGAACTTTTAGCAGCAGCCAAGTGCCCACGCACATGGTGAAGAGGCATTTTCTTTGGTGTTCTCAAACTCTGGGCTCCCCTCGGTACGTGTCCCAGTGGAAGGGCCCAAGAAAGGGAGTGGAGCATCTCCCGTGTGAGGAAAGGCTGAGGGAGCTGGGGCTCTGGAGCTGGACAAGAGGACACTGAGGGGGGACTCATTCCTGGGGATCAATATGGAAAGGGGCAGTGTCAGGAGGATGGAGCCAGGCTCTTCTGGTGACAACCAGGGACAGGACAAGGGGCAATGGGTACAAACTGGAACACAGGAGGCTCCACTTAAATTTGAGAAGAAACTTGTTCCCGGTGAGGGTGTCAGAGCCTGGCCCAGGCTGCCCAGGGGGTTGTGGAGTCTCCTTCTGTGCAGACATTCCAACCCGCCTGGACACCTTCCTGTGTAACCTCATCTGGGTGTTCCTGCTCCATGGGGGGATTGCACTGGATGAGCTTTCCAGGGCCCTCCAACCCCTGACATTCTGGGATTCTGCGTGAAGAAAAAGCTTGCTCTCTGTCATTTCTGATTTTGCAGCTTTCCCACGTCCTCCCCCACTATCCAGGCTCCAGACGCCCTCTCTGCTGAGCTCTCCCAAAGCACGAGCCCTTTCCACCCTCCATTACCCCTCTGCCCTCCTCTGAGCCATTTCCAACTCAAAACCATTCTTGAGACAGAGGTCCCGGAGCTGCACAGCACAGCTGGGGTGTGGGAGCCACTGCAACATCCTGGCTTTCATTCTCAGCTCTTTTCCTGATAAATCCTGTGTTTTCCTTGCTGCTGACACAGAGACGATGTTTTCCAAAGCTGCCCACGACAAGTCACTCTGATACCCTCCCAGTTCCCCACACAGAGGACAGAGTTTCAGAAAGCAAAGGATGGACATGGGCAGAGAAACAAGAGGGGAACATATCACCCTCCATCAAAGCGGGGTCAACCACACCAATGTTTCTCCATGTGAAGCACCAAACGCCTCTGCAGCAACGCGAACAGAAAAACCTGCACGTCTGTTTGCTTCTGAGAGCCCAGACCCTTCCAGGTGATTATCAAGAGCATTTGTACAATGGGCTTTTCATGCTCTTCAGTCGACATTATCAGATATTCTTTACAGTCTATTCTATTTACATGATACACATTCGCCAAGAGCTAAACGCTTTCAATGAGAATAATCTACTACACGCTGCTCATTTAGAATACAGTTCTCTTTATTCCTTTACAGTGATGCTTTCCAGCAATGAAAGCAGCCAGTCCCAAAATGCCCCAGGACTTATTCGTAAGTGGAATTGAAATATGGAAATCCAGGAGAAAAAAAGAAAGAAAATCTCATTTGCACTTCTTGAGATGTGCTCTAAAGCCTGAAAAAGTCAGCAGAAGTAAAATCATTCCCTCAGTGCAACGCCCAGAGATCTTCAGCCTCGGGCCAGGCCTCCTGCAGCTATAAAAGAACATTTCTCTTCTCCCTCCTGAGAGTCGGTCTGAAGATGGAGCAGCATTTGCCTGACCATCGCCATCAAGAACTTAGAGAAATGAAGCCCTGACCGAAACAATAGATGGACAGTGACTTGGAGAGAGGCCCAAGGAGCAGCATTGTGTTGCACTGTTTCTCCGATATGGGGGGCTCCTGCTGACAATGGCTGCTGTGTGGGCTTCACCTGCTGCTTCAGCCAAACCAGCCCCCGCCTCCTGAAAGCTGTTGTTGTGAGGGTCTATTCAACCCAGGGACAAGAGC